>NC_135888.1:63601601-64233919 GCF_964194155.1 Cetorhinus maximus | reverse complement strand
CCTCCCATGGTCCTGCCCCGCACCAGTCCCTGCGACAATTACGACTGCCAAAACGGTGCTCAGTGCATCGAGGTACACGGCGAACCTGTCTGCCAGTGCTTAGCTGGCTTCGCGGGGCAGAGGTGCGAGAAACTCATCACCGTCAACTTCATTGGGAAGGACTCTTACGTGGTGCTGTCTGCCTCCCAGGTCCGGCCGCAAGCAAATATCTCACTTCAGGTAAGGGTTTCAACGGTTTGACCTTCAAGTCCCAGAGCTATGTAGGTACTGATTAGATGTAGATTGCCAGACTCTGCTCCTGGATTCTGAGTTGCTGGCCGTGCTTATGTTCTTATGAGCAGACAATGCTCCATTATACAGATTCAGTTTTTCTGGTAAATCGTTCATCACATCGGTGGGCAAGAATATTGGGCACCAGCAGCCCAAGATAGAGGGCTGACTATCCATAAAGTGTTGTCTTGTTTTGTGAGTTGATGAGGCTCACAGTCCCCAGACCCTGATCATATTAGAGGCTTACAGGAATGTGCAGCACAAAGAAATGGTGTTTTTCTTTATTCGGGAGAGCATTGGCCAGGATCAGTGTTCCATCCTGTTCCCTCTCAACACGCTTCTCCTGAAACATTCATTCCAAATGGGTGCGTAATTTCGCATTATAGGTTAGCCCTCTAATTTAAATAATTTAGGAACATAGGAACACAGGAGCAGGAGTAGGCCATCGGCTCCTCGAGCCTGCTCTACCATTCAATAAGATCATGGCTGATTTGGTTGTGGTCTCAGCACCACTTTCCTGTCTGCCTCCCCATAACCCTTGACTCCCTTGCCTAACAAAAATCTGTCTAACTTTGCCTCGAATAAATTCAAAGACCCAGCCTCCATTACTTTCTGGGGAAGAGAATTCCACACACCAACAATCATTGGGGTGAAAAAAGTTTCTCTTCACCCCTGTCTTAAAAGGGAGACCTCTTATTTTTAAACAACGCCCCCTAGTTTTAGTCTCCCCGACAAGTGGAAACATTCTCCCGGTATCCACCCTATCAAGTCCCTTCAGGAGCTTATATGTTTCAATAAGATCACCTCTCATTCCTCTAAACCCCAATGGGTATAGGCCTAAGATAATACCTGTTTATTCAAGACCCCAATTTCTTACATGTGTTAGGGGCACATAGTGTGCCCAGTAACGCAGCGATCCCATCCCTTTTGTGATTCATTGTAAGAGACGTTCAACACTGATTTATTGGCTTCATAGCCTTTAGACATTGTGTTCATCTGAATGGCTGTAATGACATCAATAATAGGAATAATAGCTTGCAGACCATTTGGATGATAATCAGGCTGATGATAAGGTGGGAGGGATGTTGACGCAACAAGAAATTGTATCCAATTGTAGACAGTTTAGGATTCATTATGGCATTTTTTTGTATGTGTTTTGCTCATCAAGGGATGAAAATAAAACATTTTTCACTAAAGACTCTGGACATTCATTGTCAGCAACAGGAACCTCCTGCTTGATATGGCATGGTCCAAATGTAAACCAAAACTTCCTCTGCCTTGACCCACCATGGGATAAATGTGGAGTAAGACATTCTCTATAACCTCCCCACTCTGAGGTCAGTTACAGTATGAATTAGGTATTGAATTAAGTTCCCTCTACAAAGATTCCCCGTTCGGTAGGCTATGGGTTAGATGCTGGATACCACCACCAACAACTAGGGTTGTTGTCTGTCCTTTTCTCCAGGTGTGTTCTTGTGTGATCTTGGGAAGGCAATGAGCAGAGCACATAAAATGGAAAGCAATAAACAGGCTAAAAAATGGGACAGAGATGCAAAACAAAGTGTACTTTTCAGGAGACCTAATTAAATATTGTCCCTGTGTGGCTAGGTTGCAACTGACAAGGACAACGGTTTATTGCTGTACAAAGGTGACAATGACCCGCTGGCTCTAGAACTCTATCAGGGACATGTTCGGCTGATATATGATGCATCAAGCTATCCCCCTACCACTGTGTACAGGTGAGTTTCTGTCTGCCCAATTCATGTAAGTTGACTTCAGGTGGCCAATCGCAGTTTGGCTGGCGAGGGCAGAATTACTCTCAAGAAGCTTCTAGCTGGCAGGATTAAGTCATAAAATTGTTCAGAGTTGAAGTGCCTTTTACTCAACAGGGTGAAGCTATGCTTTATTGCCATTGCCTTCTTTCCATTGCCTGAGCCCCGAGTGCAAATGGCAGGACATGCCAAGAGCTGAAGGCATAGTAGGGCCTGTGGATCATGGATCTACGAATGTGTCTTGATTGAAAGCTGCCTGCTCCATGACAGTAAATGCAGGGTGCTGGCCCAACACATTTGTACCCTGGGGTCTCCATGCTAGGCAGTGGGTCTGAGAACAAGCCATGGTGTAGAATGTACCATTGGGTTCTCACAGGCAGAAGAAAAAGCTGAAGAGGTTAAACAGGTTAAGTGTGTGGATGTAATGTTTTGAGGTTAAGCACCAATTTCATTGAAACTTTGCCTTTAAAATGTCTCCAAGTTGTAGCTGTTAAACTGAAAGAATTGATATATATATATATGTAGTATATGAAGTATTTTATGTGTAAAAGCTCCACTTTATATAACACTGTACAAGCATGCCATTAATACTGATTACCATACACTTGAGCTCATTATACAGGAGCTGCCTCAAAGGTGACAGTTTGGGTGGACATCTGCCCTCATCTGTCAATTTGTAAATGTCACGATGACAGCCATCTGCTCCCCGATCAGATGCCTTTTATAGATTGTCCACATCCAGAAAGGCTCAGAGCAGGACAAAAACAGCGTGAGCTCTAATTACGTTATATTGATAAAGGAGGAGGTCGTCACTCACGGTGACATCTCATTAACATAAGATTAATGCCTTCATACCTGCGTCGAGCCCTCAACGCTGAAATTAATTCCATTGGTTAATGCGTTACCCTTTTATTAAATGTCGCACTGTTATCTTGTTAGCTCAGTGAGAGAGATGGAGCAAGATTTAAATACCTGAGTCAAATTAAATTAGAACTGGTAAGAAAAGCAATCAGACATCAGGTTCCCTCAAGCTAGGGAATAGGTCTTAAAAACATAGCTCCCAATAGGCTGATCCAAGAAGCTTTTCATTAAATTAGGGCACCCAGTTTCCTGATGAAAGGTTGTTTTTGAATTCAGTAAAGGTTTGCATACATTCTTAGAGAATGGCACATGACAGGCTACATTGAATAATTACTTGCAGGAACAAACAGGCTCCTACAGTGTTCTGTTCATTCCCTTAGCACTGCCTCAGCTTTTCCATAGCCTCTGATACCATTCAACGTTCCATTCTCTCCAAATGTTGCTCTCTGTTGCATTCTCAAAGCACTGTTCTCCTCCCTCAGGCGGTATGTTCAGGGACAGTGCCCTCCATCTGTCAGCATACTGTCAACTTCAAATCAATTCTTATCAATTCAAGATCTAGTGGTTGTTAAACCTTATGCGCTGTCAGTTCAAGGAGTTCTCCAACTGTCCTGCTGTTACTTTAAGCAGCAAGCTTTTTGCTTAAAGTAAAATACTCAACAATTCCATGGAAACATTAATGGGGACCAAAAGGTTCTTGAAGTCAATAATAATTGTTAGAGTCCAAGATTGAGAGGTGATCTAGATTCTGGGCTGGATTTTTGCTACCGAGGCAGGTAGCTCGAGGCTGGGGGATTTCTCAACTTCAGTCTTAATGGGTCACACCCATTTTTCGCTCCCGGGAGGCCGGGTGGGATAGAGTCAGCCCATTGACCCTGGAAGCAGATCCTAGGTGGGTATGGGAGCAGATAAAGTGAGTGCTGAGGTGTGCTTGTGAGAAGGCCCATCTTGATTCTCTGATACTTCATCCTAGCTGTTTTATAAGCTGTTAGGCCCTGTGGCCCTCACCCCTCACACCCTCTCCACCCCTAATCAGCATGCCTACTTCATGTCAACTTCTGCCCCTCACACCTCTATTTCCCCTCAAACCCCACCAATGCCACCTCAATAGCTACTCACCCAGTATCCACCATGAACAGACCTCAGGAGCCACGTGGCGAAGAAAAAAAAACTTCTAACAAAATACAGCTCTCACTCATACATACTCGATAGTGAAAAAAAACTTCCATTCATGAAACCCATTCAAAGTTGTTAAGTATCCTCAAGTGGTTAATCTTTTATAAAAACAAATTTCTATTCAGACTGCACATCAGACAGCTAATCCTTTAAAATCCTCCTTAAACTATCAATCAAACTCTGAATCGAGAACCCCGTGCTGAGATTGTAGCTTTTGAAACTCAAGTGAAGCATTCATAATAGCCCTTGGGGCAATGTCAACAAGGAGCTCTATTGAAACTCCACGACCTAATTTATTTTCTCACCTTCACCAAAAGGCCTGTCAATCAAAGCAGTCCAGTACAGGGTTTTTTTAAACGCTCATCTGCAGCTTAAGTATGATTCTTTTTCATGTTTAAAGAGCGGAAGATTTTAAAAAGCTTTGGATCATGACACTTAAACAGACCTTATCCCCCTTCAAGAGCATTTACATCCACTGCATCAATTCATGACTCCTATACTATGGGTTAAGGCCCAAGCAACAGCCAAAATGGGGTCTGTTTGAATTCAGCACTAAGTTCAATCGGCCCTTCTGAGTTCGAGATTCCTTTCTCTATGAATCAAGCCTCATCCCTTCCACGTGCTAGTAAGAATTGGATCTGTCGGAAATAGGGGTGGGAGTTCACATCAGCATCTTACCCACCATTTTTAAAGGTCTGTAGAGTCAGGAAGACTCCATGAAAATATGGCCCTCTGTCTTTAACGAAGGGGCCTGGATGGAAAGACGCTCTTTGAAATGTGCCTTCTTGGTGAGCCTCCCCAGTTTTAAAAAAGTGCAGAAGGCAACAGCAATTCTTTGAAGAATTTGATGATCGAAGTAAATGACTACTGTGTTCTATGTTATACTGCTCTACCCTTGCTCTGTAATGATCCAAGATGTTCCAGTTTAGGCTAGTATGCTCTTATTCGGTAATGATCCGAGATGTTCCAGGTTAAACTGGTATACCCTTACTCTGTAATGAGCTGAGATGTTCCCAGGTTAGACTGATATACCATTACCCTGTAATGCAACCTCTATATTTAGGATGGAGAGGTGATGCATCTAAACAAGAATGTTAACTGTTTTAAATTGGTGCACATCTGATTAACTATAAGAAATCCTAATTTGCCAGAATTCCAGTGGGTTCTGTTTAGATGTGGCTGTTTCTCAACAGAGAAGAAAGCCATATTGTTTTGATAGCAGTGGCTGGAAGTGACTGTCAGTGGTGGCTGGGTGGTGTACATTTGCCCATTGTGGTGGGTTAGTTGCTATGTGTTTGTTTTACTTGCGGTTCTGGTGATGTGTGACCATTTCCCCCTGAGCATATGTGAGTCAGTGCTTGGCACAGTTTGTAACAGGAGGGAGGGACAGGAAGGGAAGGGAATTCCTTATGCTATTGTGGGTTTAGTATGTACCAATGCCTGTTTTACCAGTAATTGATGCTCTTTTGGTCCTTGGTGTGACTTAATGTGTTCGATGCTTGGTGGTCTTCTGGTGGATATCTATCTAGTCGCTGACAGCTGAATGGATGGGTGGGGTGTTATGCTTCCTATCCATAATACTTTCTGTACATAGTACATTTGGTACATAACTCCCCTTTCCTGGCCATCTAGTTGAGGAAGTGGGAGTTATGTACCCAATCTCTGCTAGTCTTCCTGCATTGTGCACCTACCCCAGCAAGTCTCCTCAGTTCACCTGTTGACATTTTTAAATCCCAAATTGCGTGGACCCTTGAAATATGGTTTGACATGGCCTTTTAAAAAGACTGAAGAAAGACTTGCATTTATATAGTGCCTTTTATGGCTTTAGAATGTCTGAGAGAGCTTTACAGCCAATTAAGTGTTTTTTTTTCATTGTAGTCACTGTTGCAATGTAGGAAATGTGCCAGTCAATTTTTGCACAATATGATAATGACCAGATAATCTGCCTTTCTTTTTAAGAAATGTTGGTTGAAGGATAAATAATGGCCAGGACACCGATGACAACTTATTGCTCTTCTTCAAAGAGTGTCATGGGATCTTTTATGACCGCCTGAGAGGGAAAATGGGACCCCAGTGAAACATCTCATCTGAAAGTCAGAACTAACAAAAAGGCAGCACTCCCTCCCCAATATTTGAATGTGACCAGTGAGTAGTACCCTCATCTCTGAGTCAGTATATTGGAGATTCAGTCCCGCTATGCTGACTTAAGCGCACGCCCCCACAGTGGTGAGGGAGTGCTGCATTGTCAGAGGTGTAATCCTTTAGATAGGAAGGGATTTGCCTGATCTGAAAGTTCAGGTAGAGTTAAAGATCCCATGGCACTACTCAAACAAGAGTTAATACCCTGACAACATTGTTCCCTCAAGCAACACCACCAAAAGCAAATTGGTAGGTCTTTTGTGTAATCACTCTTTGTAGAATCTTGCTGTGCACCAAATTTCCTACATAACTAAAGCCTCATCACTTACAAGGAATTCATTGTATGTAAAGCATGTTGAGGTATTTTTGAGGGCTGTAATAAGTTGCTATATTAATGTAAGTCTTGGGGCTGGATACAAACTCTAAGACATGGCAAGTGTGGAGTGGGGGGTTAAGAGGGTGGGTGAGTGGTGTCGGGAGGGCGGGGCTGGTTTGAGGCCAGGGTTTCTCCCAGGGCCCGATTACCATGTTTTCATCTTTGTATTCCGGCCGCTGTCAGCCAGTTTGCCGGGGGAGTGCAATATCAGAGGCACATCTGAGGCCAAGAGATTGGAGGGCCAGGGCAGATCGGAGGCCGAGGTTAGGGGGAAATCAGAAGGGGTGGGGGTGTGTATTGAATCACAGGTGGTTGGTGAAGCATGTGTATCGGACCTAGCAGGTGTATGGAAATACCCTTACCTCTTTGACCCAGCAGTCCTTGCTCCCCTTTGCACTCCAAGTTTCACGAGGCCTGGAAAACTTGGCAGGCCTAGGTAAACTTTAAAATGGTGGTAAAGCTGAGCCGTGCAAGGTCATTATAATATTTAGATTGCCAGCACACCCACTGGAAGCAGGTTGGTTGCCCCCACCCTGTCCCGTCTCTGTTAAAACTAGAAGGGGGGAAGGTTCGAGGTGGATTAGGCAGGGATTCAGATTTTTAACATTTTAACATTCCACCTGGCCCAAACCATGCTATTTTCAATGGTTAAAATTCACGCTTAGTGTCGGTCTAAATCACCATCAGTTTATTCAGTTTATTCATTTTAAAGTGGAGGTTTCTGACAAAACTTAATCAAAAGCAGAATTCTAGCAAACAAATCCACAGTAAACTGACTATAAGTTAAGTTAGTGTGGTCACAATGTTTGACTGAAGCCTGCTGTTGTGGCAGTGGCGGGAACAGTTAATCCTCTGCTGACATAACCTGGACATGCTACATTAATGGTAAGTGACAGTATTGTGGAGCCACATAATAATACTGCAGCATTGAAAAGTGCCATTGAGGTGTAAAGTAGGTCAAGAGCTATATTGACTTCAACATGAAAAGAGCACGCACGTCTAACTGATGGAAGAACATAAGTTTGTTAAAGGGGCAGTGTCGTTGTGGGAAAGTGGCAAATCTCATTTTTTCTGATGAGGGAAAAGAGTCATATATTATTTTCACAATGGTGGTGTCACGCAATAGTGACTCAGTGATTTCACTTCAAAATGACCCAGCAATGTCATGTGACAATGACACCATGGGGCTTCTTGAAAATGACTCAGTGATGCTGCATGAAAAGCGATGGCCCCCAAGAGTGACTCAACTTTTATCATCACATTGTGCGCCGATAAACCAATAGAGGGAAGGAGAAAGAAGTTTACCAAACACCTTTTCATGGACGTGTTGCCCCATTTAGCTCTGCCCCTTGCAGCCCTCACAAAGGCACTGACTCAGAGAATGGTCCCACAGGACCTGTCAGCTCTCCATTCCCTCAGCCTTCATGTGGGTGTCGAAGCAGTGAAGGTCAACATATTCATCAATTGTGGAAGGCTGCACAGCCAAGGATGACTTTGTTGCACCCTAAATATTGCCTGCTGAGATTAATTAACTCAGCACAAAATGGAGATTTTGTGAATGAATGCTTTATATGACTTATTGCAATACAGCAACACCTTATCTATATAGGCTGGAATTTTATGGCCTCGCCGTGGCGGGGATGGGGCTGTAAAATGCAGGGAGCCATTCTAAACTCCTTTGACTTCGGCAGGACTGTAAAATCCCGCTGTCATAAAATTCCACCCATAGTGCCTATAACAATAAAATGTCCCAAGGCACTTCGCAGGTGCATTATAAAACAAAATATGGCACTGAGCCACATAAGGAACTATTAGGTTACATGACCATAAGCTTGAATAAAGAGGTAGCTTTTAAGGCATGTGTCATGCTCAGTAAAGGCATACCATATTTATAATGGACTGTCTTCATTGTAGAATTTTCTGCAACTGCCTTTTCTTTTAAAAATGAGCTTTAAAAGGCTGCTAAGATGGCTGGTGAGGGGCCGGTGACTTTTGAAGTTTCTCCATAAACTCAGAACTACCTCAAGTCTCCGGAAAGTTCCTAAGTGAATGATTATAGGTGCAGTCCCTCTCTTGAATGAACATACCAAGATGAAATCATTTGTGGAATGGTTTCACACCCCCTATTATCTGTGGACATAACCAAAACTCAAAATCTTTGGAGTCCTAGACCCACTGTCTCCGAGGTTGATATTCGACAAAAGAGAGCTGCAGAAACCAGTTAATCCAAAGTAGGTGTGAATGGCCACCATCAATCTCCCTCTGTTAGGTAATGGCTTCAAACTTCAGGGTCCGAATTTTTCACTCATCGGGCCCATGCAATCGGCGGGCCCGGGAGCAGGTAAGAACCCGTCCCTTGACCGTGATTTCACGCTGGCTAACCAACTAATGGCCAGCCAGCATGAAACGCGCCCCGAGAAAGGCTCAGCTTGCTGGTGGGGGTGGGAAGAGGGTGGGCGCCAACGCCACTGCGGGTCCTGGTGATTACTTCCACTGAGCTCCCTGAAGGCAGATAGATGTCTCAGGGAGCTGCAGACCACCAAGTTATAAAAGAAAGCACAAAAATGCTGCAAAAAATGCCCATGCAGCACAATCAAGCACCTGAAAGCATACCTAATTTTAAAAAAAGTCCCCAGATATTTCTTTTCATTTTAAATCCTAACGGAGATTTCATACCACCCTTGGATGAGGTTTTGTCAAAAGTATAAAGCCCGCCTGGCCGACTGGCTCATCCACCTACTGTAAGGTTGGACGGGCCATGAAAAATTGTTTACAATTGGGCCATTAATGAGTTTAATTGCCAGCTTATTTGTCGGCGGGCGATCTTCTGACTTTTACGCATGCCCGCTGAGCGAAATATCGCACAAGTGCAATATGACGTTGGGACGCTCGCCCTACGTCACCTTGCACAATTTTACATCTGTTTGGGTCAGGCACATGCCTGCCTGCCTGCTGGATGCAAAATTCTGGCCCTGATAATTCTGGGTGGACAATAGAAGCATTGATCATGTGATCACCTCATAAAAACTGCCCTCAGATAAGGGATCTTATTGCCCCAACAACCAGGAAGAAACCACTCTGCAAACCACATGGCAAGAAACAGCAGCAACAAAGGCAGCAACATCTATGCCTTAAAACTGGAGACTGCAATGTCATAGGATCTCCCAGCCTGTTCTTTTTCAAGCCCACTAGTATGGAAACTTGACCTCTTTGTAAGAAGACTACAAGTCTTCAATTAAAACTGACTTTGTGACCTGCTGAAAATAAATCTCTGAAGGAATTCTGTAATAATCCTAAAATATAACTCTGGCTATTGAATCCACTGGCACCGCCCTTCAGGAGTGAAAATATCTTCTTCACTGGGCTTGCCATGTATGCTTTCTCTTAACATGAGCTAAACGTGTGAATTACAAACTATTCTTTTGGTTTCGACTTGTAAGAGTGCACTATTCTATTTAACTGTATTTTTCTCGACTGTGTGTGAGTGCCAAGTGACTGACATAGTGTTAGACTTTTGGCGTGAATGAGTGAATAAATAATCCTCTTTATTTAAACCCACAAAAACCTGCTGCTGGTTATTCAAATTGACCATACATTCAGGGGTTAGGAAATAAACACATCCTCCTCTTCAAAAACACGCTGATTATGGACAGTAAGAGATTTAAGTTTTTTCTCAACCCAGTCCAAAGCAGATTGTCTTATAGGTGAAAAGCAAGGTAGAGAGGCGGAGAAGTGTTAGGGGGGAATTTCAGAGCTTAGGACATAGGCAACTGAAGGCACAGCTACCAACAGTGGAGCGATTTGTTCCAAGAGGTCAAAATTAAGGGAGTGTAGTTATCTCAGAGGGCTTTGGGCCTGGAGGAGATGACAAAGATAGGGCGGGATGAGGCCAAGGAAGGATTTGGAAACAAGGACAAGAATTTTGCAATCAAGACGTTGCATGTCTAGGAGCCAATGTAAGTCAGCGAGCATGGGTGAACGGAGGGTAGAATGTGGGACTCAAGCCAGGAGGTAATTGAAAAACTCAAGTCTAAAAGCAACAGAGGCATGAATGAGGGTTTCAGCAGCACACGAACAGAGAGGCGCGAAGTCGGACGGAGGTGGAAATAGTGGCTCAGCGAGGGTGCAAATATGAAGTCATAAGCTCATCTGTAAATTATCATGTTCATTATGCCAGCAAGTTACTGGAAGCCACTGATAGTGCCCTTTAATATTTGAAAAACTCACCTCACTGGCAGTATCTGAAGAGAAGAAAGACACGAATATAAACCACAGCTTGAAAGCAAACAATTATTTTAATTTAATCCAAAGCCAATGATTAGTTTGGTGGGTGTTTGATCTAATTTAGCTGTATGTTCTGTGAAAAACCAGTCACATGAAAGGCTTAAGCAGCAGGTTTAACTGTTTAACTGAGTGGGATACACTGTTTGGCATCTGTGGCTGTCATTATATCAGGGTGAATGCCATGAAATAAAGATAGAAAATATTGGTTGACTCCTCTTCATCCAATTCCAAGCCACTGTCTCCGTCTGTCTGAGAACGGGGAGATTTATCACCAGTTCCTAAAACGGACTCCGTCTAAACAAGACGGTGGAACCTTTAAGCTATCCGTGGGAATTGGAATTATGTGCATTAATGAGGAAGGGGGATCTTCTGAAAGAATTCTCATGTTAAAAGGAGGAGGCTATTTAAAACAATCCATGGGCCTTTTTGCACACCCATTTTTTATGGATGGTTTTGACAGAGAGATGTTGACTTATCTGAGGCATCTTGATTTTTGATATTGGCTAAGTTGGCTGCCTATCCTGTTGTTCTACATCCCACATCTGTGTAAGATCGCTGCACATAAATAGCACTGCAGTCAAACAGCAAAGTCGTGAGACTTAAGTTAGAAAACTCCAGCTGCCCATAAGTGTTGCTCCTTTCAGGGTGTTGCAGGATTTGGGTCTGCTTTTGATAGTCTCTCATGTCCAACAGCACTGGTCGCAGCTGTAAAGGGTCCGTGCATCTTGAAAGTTTATTGCACAGAAGGAGGCCACTTGGCTCATCGTGTCTGCGCCAGTCGAAAAAATGAGTCACCCAACCTAATCCCACTTTCCAACATTTGGTCCATATCCCTGCAGGTTACACCACTTCAAGTGCACATCCAGTCACTTTTTAAGTGAGATGAGGTTTTCTGCTTCTGCCACCCTTTCAGGCAGTGAGTTCCAGACCCCTAGGTGAAAATAATTTTCCTCACTCCCCTCTAATTCTTCTACCAATCACTTTAAATCTATGTTGCCTAGTCACTGTCCTCTCTGCAAAGGTAAAGTGGCCCTTGCCATCCACTCTTTCAAGGCCCCTCACAATTTTGTATATCTCAATCAAATCTCTCCTCAGTCTCCTCTGTTCCAAGGAGAACAACCCAGCCTATCCGATCTTTTCTCGTAGCTGCAATTTTCCAGTCCTGGCAACATCCTTGTAAATCATCTTCGACAGCACCTCCTAAACCTGCAACTTCCGCCATCTGGAAGAACAAAGGCGGCAGATGCATGGATGCGCCATCAGCTTCAAACTTCCCTCCCGCCCACACACCTTCCTAACTTGAACATATATTACCATTCCTTCCTTGTTGATGGGGCAAAATCCTGGAACACTCTACCTAATAGTATTGTGGGAACCCTTTCACCACAAGGCCTACAGCTGTTGAAGAAGAAGACTCAAGGGCAACTAAAGATGCATGTTAAACGGTGGCCTTTTCCAGCAATTAACATATCCAAAGAAATTTTTTTTGTGATTAACATGCAGCGTAACATTCAAAATAAATTCCACTTACATAACTCAATCTCACTACTCGCCGTGGGGAAAGAAAATAATCAAGTGAAGTGTCCTGTCTCTTTTGTGGCCCGACTTTGCTTGTTTTGTTGGCATCATCTAAAAAATGCAGGCGAACAATTGCAAATTCTGCTTTTAGTTGCAGGTCCCACATCTACACTCTTTTGCTTAAAACTCAACTGCCCATGTATCCATTCCATGCAGTGTGATGCTGCCTTCCTCCGTATTCACAAGATGGCTACCTCTCTTTTCCCTCCCTTGCCACCCCCACCCCCCCACCCCACCCCGCACTACTATCCCTTGCTTTGGGGCGTGAGTTAAGAATCTCAGCTGCTGTTTTCAAGGAGCCTTTTTGGTTATTGGACCAGGGTTTAGTGGGGTGGGATGGAAGGGTTTAGATAATTGCTCCTCATTTTATCAGTTGTGAATTAAACATATTGGCTTGTCCAGTTTTAATGCATTCAACGCCAATGGCCTTTTTAAGCCTGCATGAATTCATTTAATTTTAATACACAGCCTTAATCCCTGAATTCTATCCTGTAGAGGAAAAAGTTTATCTATGACGGTGAAACATAAGGCTGGAGCCCGGTAACAACATCTGGGTACTGTACCTTTACCAGTTTACCCTTCTCTGGTGGTGGTCTAACTCAGAAATAGATTTTATGAATTTACGCTTGCTTTTTGCGATAGAACATATGTCAGGAGTTTTGTGTTGGCGGTCAGCACAGCCTTATTTGTGCTAATCTTAGGTGAAACTCTGCTCTGGGAGTGCTGATTTATGAAATCTATCTTAACTCTCTCCATTGCCTGCATTCGATAGACTAATGAAATTGTGAGTCTGGGATTTCACTGTAAAGGAGCTGCATTTGGCACAGAACAGGGCCCACCTATTTGCATTTTGTGGGATTCTGGCTGCCTACAGCGACTGGTTGCCCAGTCTGAACAAAGAAATAAAGTAAAACCAAAATGATAGCCATGACATTGCCTGGTGCAAACAAAAGATGATGAGTGCCATAGTGAGTCGGACCACAGAAGATGCAAAACTGAGCTCAATCCCCAGCTCACCAAATCTCTGCCCTTCTGCATTGATCGCTGGTGGACAATCTTTGACCGATGCCACATGTAAGACCTCATTAAACATTTCACTGCCATTTGCATCCTTGTGTTGCCAACTCACCTGTAGGCAAATCATCTGCCAATACCCACTCATGAAATGAAACCATCCAACAGAATGAAAGATCTCAACATGAGCTGTTCAGTTTGATGAGCTCCTTGCAACTGATTGTATGTCATCTGCATCAGATCACTTTACATGAATAGCATTGCAGTGAGACAACAAGGAAATAACGGCGCTACAGTACCATGATGTAGAAGCTTTCAGCTACCCCAGAGAGGGTGTGTTGCTTCAGTCTCTCATTCCTCACAGTTGTTGTCATTTGATGTTGAAACTTGAACTGATGATATGTACTTTGAAGTCTTTCTTGTAAAATTGTTATTGAAAGACTAATATAAGTTTTCCGACCTCTGGCAAATTTCATGCTCGTATCTGATATTTAACTCAATCTAACTTCAAAGAGAGAAAGTCCTGCCATTCGCAGTAATGGGATAGCATGAACCAGTCACCTGCTCACAATGTAGTCCTGTTCCCAGCTCTGGGGTTTAATCCTTTCATTCTGACTCTACCCAGCAGGCAGGATTATTCCTTTCTGAGGTCTTGCCATGCAGCCACTGAAAGGCCGTCATTGACAGCGAGCAATGTCACTTTGTAAAATGAAGCAATATCGCAAATGAAGGAGGAGCAGAAACAAGCAGCACACTGCTATCATGCATCTCCCATTCCCCCACTCTATCCTGACCAATATGTACAGTGGAAGAAAGAAAGAGCTTATATTTATATGACACCTTTTCCAACCTCAGGACATCCCAAAGTGCTTTAGAGCCAGTGAAGTATTTTTTAAGTGTAGTCACTGTGATAATGTGGGAAACCCAGCAGCCAATTTGCACACAGCAAGTTGCCACAATCAGTAATGTGATAATGGCCAGATAATGTGTGTAGCGATGTTGCTCGGTCAATCTACCTCTTCGTCCTCATCAGTCAATCCCCTATAGCTGTTTCTATTGGATGTTTCATTCTGGGTTGTTTTTTTCCCTTCCTCTGTTCAGTGTGGAGACAATCAATGATGGACAGTTCCACACCGTTGAGCTGATGATGATGAACCAATCGTTGAGTCTGGTAGTGGATAAAGGAATCCCCAGGAGTCTGGGAAAGCTGCAAAAACAACCAACTCTAAGCCTGAACTCCCCGCTGTATATTGGAGGTAGGTTTTTTTGTCATTTCCCCTATCTCCTTATCTCCTGCAGCCACAAGGGACAGCAGATGAGCAAAGTGCTGCTGTTAGTCACTCAGTTTGGTTTCAAACTGCAATCCATTTTTTTGTCCGTTCACACTTTAATGAAACAGCACAGCTCGCTGTTTGAAGTCCACTGTTATAAGGGAGTTCACCTAGGTTCTCTATTCAAAGAAAGATAACCCTGTTTCATTCCCTCCTGCCAGAGACAAGCAGGCAGAGTGAGCACAAGGTTTTGCATGCTTATCCATGGTGCAGGAATAGCTAGTAGTGTGTGCAAGCTGTGAGGATGAAGTTGTGGTTGCCAGATGTGCCAGGGTGAGGTGAAGGATATAAATGTGAGGTATGAATCCTAAATTACAGAAATTCTTTGTAGGTGAGTGATGGGGTGTAGTGAAATAAGCAGTGGCTGAGGAAAGTTAGTAGGATGTGGCCTTTAAAGATGTACTCATTGACCTTGACCGTTTGTGTGAGTCATCGAACTTCTTGACACTTCGTCCAGGTCCTTGGGGTTACGCTGCTGTCATTGACCTCTGTGGCTAACTGCTTGCACAGCCTTCTCACCACTGGTCTGGAGGACCCTGACCCCTATGGATAGAGGACATTCCACAAAGTTGGCGTGCCACCTGCTTTACATTGAACATAATGTGTGAATAACTCATTTTCGAGGATCTATCGAAATGAAATCCCTCGCTATCTAGACACCCACATGGGCATGTTACTGTAGTAAACACTCTATATGCACCTCGGCCATGTGAAATATGTATCCTGCAGGATATGGGAGGTCATGCAGGCACGTCGTACCCTTGACAACTATATCCGCAGGAAGTGTCACCAGCTGCAGAAACTTGAGCTCCAGGTTGCAGAACTTGAGTGGTGGCTGCAGTCACTGTGGTGCATCCACAAGGCTGAAGGTTACATGGATAGCACGTTTAGAGAGGTAGTCACACCACAACCAAAAAGTACACAGGCAGAGAGGAAATGGGTGACCACCAGAGTATCTGGAAGAAACAGGCAGGTAGTGCAGGAATCACTGAGGCTATCTCACTCTAGCTGTTTTTCCATTTTTGGATACTGGTGAGCGAGATGGTTCCCCAGAGGACTGTAGCAAGAGCCAATATCGTGGCACCACGGGTGGCTCAGCTACACAGGAGAGGAGGACGATGAGTGGAAGTGCTATAGTGGTAGAGGATTCCATAGTTGGAGGAGCAGACAGGCATTTCTGCGGCCGTAGATGTGGCTCCAGGATGATATATTGCCTCCCCGGTGCCAGCGTCAAGGATGTCATAGAGCAACTGCAGGACATTCTTTTTGGGGGAGGGTGAACAGCCAGAGGTCATGGTCCACATTGGGACCAATGACATAGGTAGGAAAAAGGATGAGGTCCTGAAAACACATTTTTGGGAGTTAGGAAGGGAATTAAAAAATCTCAGGATTTCTCCCAGTGCCACATAGTAATGAGTGTAAGAATAGGAAGATTGAGCAATTCAACATGTGGCTGAAGAAATGGAGTAGGAGGGAGGGCTTTAGATTTCTGAAGCATTGGGACTGGTTATGGGTCAGGTGGGACCTGTACAAGAAGGACAGGTTACACCTTAACAGGACTAGGACTAATGTCCTTGTGGGGAGGTTTGCTAGTGCTGTCAGGGAGGGTTTAAACTAGATTGGCAGGGGGATGGGAACCTAAGGGGAAATTCAGAGTGCAGAGGAGAAAAACTGGCAGTGGGAAGTAGAGAAGTATTAACTGATGATGAGGATATATCAGAGAGTAGTATCAAGGTAGATAGAATACTTAGAGAATCTGATGGAACTAGAGTAGGCTATAGTAAGTCATTAGATGGGGTCAGAGCAAAGGGGAAAGTTTAAAAAAAAAAGCCTAAATCAGGATTAATGTGCATGTGTGTGAATGCACAGAGTGTAGTTAATAAGATTGGTGAACTTACGGGCACAGGTTGACAAATGGAATGATGATATTATTGCGATAACAGAGACCTGGCTCAAAGAAGGGCAGGACTGGGCGTTAAATATTCCTGGATACAAGGTATTTAGGAGAAACAGGAACGGAAGAAAAGTGGGGTAAGTGTGTGGAATAGCACCATTGATTTAAGATGGCATTGCAGTACTGGAGAGAGAGGATGTCCCAGAGGGGTCAAGGACTGAATCTCTCTGGCTAGAGGTAAGGAATGATAAAGGCGCAGTAACATTGATTAGTGTAGTTTATAGATCACCAATTAGTGGAAGGGATGTAGAGAAACAATTCTGCAAAGAAATTACAGAGAGGTGCAAGAAGTATAGAGTAATTATAATGGGGGACCTCAATTAGCCAAATATAGGCTAGGATAGGAATAGTGCAAAGGAACAAGAGGGACGAGAGTTCTTGAAGTGTGTTCAAGACAATTTTCTGCAGCAGTATGTTTCCAGTCCAACGAGAGGGAAGGCACTGTTGGACCTGGTTCTGGGGAATGAGTGGATCAACTATCAATGGGAGAGTGTTTGGGGGACAGTGACCATTGTATCATAAAGTTTAGGTTAACCATGGAAAAGGACAAAGAACAATCCAGAACAGGGATAATTAATTGGGGGAAAGCCAACTTTGATGGGATGAGAATGCAGCTGAGTTGTGTGAGTTGGAATCAAATCCTGGCAGAAAAGATGGTGGCTGAACAGTGGGCCGCCTTCAAAGAAAAAGTATTGCAGGCAGTGTCAAGATATATTCCCTTGAAGGGGAAAGGTAGGACAAATAAATCCAGAGAAGGTTGATAAGGACAATGGTGTTGATGTGGTGTATACAGATTTTCAGAAGGCATTTGATGCAGTGCCACACAACAGACTTATGAGCAAAATTCTAGCTCATGGAATAAAAGGGAGAGTAGGCACTTGGATAAAAAAATTGACTGATTGACAGGAAGCAAAGAGTAGTGGTTAATGGATGTTTTTCAGATTTGAGGAAGGTTTGTAGTGAAGTTCCCCAGGGCTCAGTGTTGGGAACCTTGCTGTTCCTGATACATATTAATGGCTTAGACTGTGGAGTTCAGGGTGTGATTTCAAAATTTGCAGATGATATGAAGATTGGAAACATTGTCAACTATGATGAGGATAGTCTTGAGCTTCAAAGGACATAGACATTAGATTGGGCAGACAAGTGGCAGATAAAGTTCAATGCAGAGAAGTATGAGGTGATTCACTTTAGCAAGAAGAATATGGAGAGGCAGTATAAAGTAAAGAGAGAAACTCTAAAGGAGTTGCAGGAACACAGGGTCCTCAGTGTATATGTACATAAATCATTGAAGATGGCAGGGCATGTTGAGAGAGCAGTTAATAACGCATATAGTCTCTTAGGCTTTATTAATAGGGACATTGAGTACAAGAGTAAGGAGGTTGTGTTGAACTTGTATAAGGCTTGTTAAGCCTCATCTGGAGTACTGCATCCAGTTCTGGGTGCCATTTTGAGGAAGGATGTGAAGGCTTTGGAGAGAGTACAGAGGAGATTCACAAGAATGATTCCAGGGATGAAGAACTGTAGCTATAAGGATAGACTGGAGAGGTTGGGTCATTTTTCCTTGGAGAAAAGAAGGCTGAGAGGAAACTTGATAGAGGTATTCAAGATTCTGAGAGATATGGACAGGATAAATAGTGAGAAACTTTTCCCACACAAGGGAGCATCAAGAACGAGAGAGCATAGATTAAAAATAATTGGCAAAAGGAGTCAAACTGAAGTGAGGAGAAATTTTTTCACCCAGAGGGTGGTCGGAGTCTGGAATGAACTTCCTGAGAGGGTGGTGGAGGCAGGTTTGATCGAGGTATTCAAAAAGGAATTGGATGGCAATCTAAAAAGAAATAATGTGCGAAGTTACAAGGATAAGGCAGGGGAGAAGGGCTCATTAGCATACTCTTTCAGAGAGCCAGTGTAGACTCAAAGAGCCAAATGGCCTCCTTCTGCACTGTAAAAATTCTGTGATTCGGTGGGCAATGGTCATTTATGCCAGTGCTTGTGCAAGGTGCTTATGCTGCAGCATCATCAAACACATGCAGGGCTCAGTTAATCCTCTGGCATGAACAGCGCTGTGAGCAGCGGACTTTCCAACTTGGGCAACACAAGCACAGGTTTCACACTTGACTGAACTTAGCTAAGGGGGTTTTCTAATGCACAAGCAATGGATCATAGACAAGCCGAGTTCTCCTCTCTTACCTTACTTTATTCACAAAACCTTTTCACTCCACTTCTTTACTGTATATGTAGGAGGTAGACTTCTCATTCATTGTACAGAGAGTCCTTTAATTGCTCAGTGTCTTCTCATTTGTTCCTTAGCATGACCATTCACTGTTTGTTTGTACACATTCAATTCAGTGTTTTCGGTCATTGATCAGTGTGTTCTCATTCATTGCTCAGGGTGTTCCTTAGTTCATTAGTATAATCCAATTCATTTTTCAATGTTCTCTTCTATGCTCTGTCCATTTTCTTTCATTACTTTTTGTGTTCTTCAGTTCATCTGTGATATAATTCATTGGTCAGTAAGTCTCATCATTGCCCAGGGTTCACATTCCTTGCCTAGTGTGCTGTTTCATTGTTCAGTGTATTTTCATTCAGCACTAAGCGTCTCAGTTCAATGATCAGTGTGTTCTCATTTATCCTACACTCTTCTTATACCTTGCTAAATGTTTGCTCGATGGGCTGAATGGCCTACATCTGCTCCCACGTCTTATGGTCTTGCTAATCAAATAGCCAATGTATTCTTTAATTCCTCAGTGCAATCTAATTCATTGCTCAGTTTGTTCTTGTTCATTGCTTAGCGCATTCCCATTCATTGCTCAATGCATTCTTATTCCTTGCTCAGTGTGTTAGAGCCATATAAAAGTTATGGTGCAGAAAGAGGCCATTCAGTCCATCCTGACTGCGCCAGGCAAAAAGAGAAAAAAGAAACTAGCTGCTCATTTTAATCCCACTTTCTAGCACCTGGTCCGTAGCCTTGCAGGTTACAGCACTTCACATGTAGATCCAGGTATCTTCTGCCGAAGGGCCATGAAGGCTCGAAACGTTAACTGATTTCTTCTCCGCCGAAGCTGCCAGACCTGCTGAGTTTTTCCAGGTAATTCTGTTTTTGTTTTGGATTTCCAGCATCCGCAATAGCTTTTAGCTTTTTGTTTTTATCTTTTAAATGGGCTGAGCATTTCACCTCAACCACCAACTTAGGCAGTGAATTCCAGATGCCCACTATCCTCTGGGTGAAAAAGTTTTTTCTCATGTCCGCTTTAATCCTTCTACCAATCACCTTAATTCTATGCCCTCTGGCAATTGACCCCTCAGCTATGGGAAACACGTTTTCCCTGTCTACCCCTCTAGGCCCCTCATAATTTTGTACACCTCAATTAGGTCACACCTTAGCCTCCTCTGTTCTAAGGAAAACTACTCTAGCCTATCCAACTTCTCCTCATAGCTGCAATTTTCAAGCCCTGGCAACATTCTTGTAAACCTCCTCTGCATTCTCTCCAGAGCAGTTATTCCTGTAATGTGGTGACCAGAACTGTACACAAAATTCCAGCTGTGGCCTAACCAGTGTTTTATACAGTTCCAGCATTACATCCCTGCTTTTGTATCCAATACCTCGCCCACTAAAGGAAAGCATTCCATATGCTTTCATTACAACCTTGTCCACCTGTCCTGCCAACTTCAAGGACCTGTGGACATGCACTCCAAGGCCTCTCACTTCCTCAACCCCTTCCTATTTATTGAGTATTCCCTTGCTTTGTTTGCCCTCCCCAAATGCATTACCTCACACTTTTCTGGGTTAAATTCCATTTGTCACTTCTCCGACCACTCAACGAAACTATTGATATAATTCTGGAGTTGACATCTATCCTCTTCACCATCAACTACATAGCCAATTTTTGTGTCATTCGCAAATTTCCCAATCATGCCTCCCACATTTAAATCTAAATCATTAATATATATAACAAACAGCAAGGGCCCCAACACTGAGCCCTGTGGAATACAGCTGGAAACTGTTTTCCTTTCACAAAAACATTCATCGACCATTACTCTTTGTATCCTGTCACTGAGCCAATTTTGGATCCAACCTGATACCTTCCCCTGTACCCCATGAGATCTCACTTCCCTGACCAGTCTGCCATGTGGGACCTTGTCAAGTGGCTTACTGAAATCCATGTAGACAACATCCATTGCATTACCCTTATCAATCCCACTTGTTCCTTCCCCAAAAAATTCTGTTGAGTTAATAAGACATGAACTTCCCCTAATAAAACCATGCTGACTATCCCTGATCAATCCGTGCCTTTTTAAGTGACAGTTTACTTGACTCTCAGAATTGTTTGCAATAATTTTTCCACCACCTAAGTCAGACTGACCACCCTATAATTTTCTGGCCAAATCTTCACACTCTCTTTATTCATTGCTCCATGTGGCATCATTCATTGCTCCGTGTGGCCTCATTCATTGCTCAGTGTGGCCTCATTCATTGCTCCGTGTGGCCTCATTCATTGCTCCGTGTGTTCTCATGCCTTGCTTTGTGTGCCCTCGTTCATTTTCTGGCTGTTCTCAGTTGTTATTCAGTGTGTTCTCATTCATTGCTCATTGTGTTCTCATTCATTGCTCAGTGCGTCTCAGTCATTGCTCAGTGTGCCCTCATTCATTGCCTAGTGTGTTCTTAATCATTGCTCAGTGTGTCCTTAATCATTGCTCAGTGTGCCCTCATTCATTGCCTAGTGTGTCCTTAATCATTGCTCAGTGTGTCCTTATTCATTGCTCAGTGCACTCTCATTCATTGCTCAGTGTGCTTTCATTCATTGCTCAGTGTGCTCTCATTCATTGCTCAGTGTGCTTTCATTCATTGCTCAGTGTGCTCTCATTCATTGCTCAGTGTGCTCTCATTCATTGCTCAGTGTGCTCTCATTCATTGCTCAGTCATTGCCTAGTGTGTCCTTATTCATTGCTCAGTGTGTTCTCATTCGTTGCTTAGTGTTCTCATTCATTCCACAGTGCGTTCTCATTCACTGCTCATTATGCTCTCATTCATTGCTCAGTGTGTTCTCATTTGTTGCTCATTTTGTTCTTATTCGTTGCTCAGTGTGCTCTCATTCATTGCTCTGTGTACTCTCATCCACCGCTTTGCGTGTGCTCATCCACGGCTCAATGTTCTTGATCAGTCTGCTTTCATTCATTGCTCATTGTGTTCTCATTTAGTGCTCATGTGTTCTTATTTAGTGCTCATTGTGTTCTCATTCATTGCTCATTGTGTTCTCATTCATTGCTCATTCTGTTCTCATTCATTGCTCATTCTGTTCTCATTCATTGCTCATTCTGTTCTCATTCATTGCTCATTCTGTTTTCATTTATTGCTCATTGTGTTCTCATTTAGTGCTCAGTGTGTTCTTATTCATTGCCCATTCTGCTCTCGTTCATGCCACATCAAGTGCTTCTTCATTTCTCAGTGTTCTCCCTCATTTCTCAGTGTTCTCCCTCATTTCTCAGTGCTCTCCTTCATTTCTCAGTGTGTTCTCATTCATTGCTCAGTGTGTTCTTATTGATTGCTCAGTGTGTTCATATTCATTGCTCAGTGAGTTGTTATTTTTTGCTCACTGTTCTCATTCATTGATTACTGTTTTTGCATTCATTGCTCAGTGTGTTCTCATTCATTGCTCAGGTTGTTCCCATTCATTGGTCAGTGGTTTTTGTTCATTATCGATGTGTTCCCATTCTTTGCTCTGTGTTCTCATTCATTGGTCATTGTGTTCTAGCTCATTTCTCACTATGTTCTCATTCATTGCTCAGTGGGTTCTGATTCATTGCTCACTGTGTTCTCATTTATTGTTCTGTGTGTTCCCTTTCACTGCTCAGTTTGCTCTCAATCATTGTTCAGTGTGTTCTCATTCATTTCTCAGTGTATTCTCATTCATTGGTCATTGTGTTCTAGTTCATTGCTCAGTTTGTTCTCATTCATTGCTCAGTGTGTTTTCATTCATTTCTCAGTATGTTCGCACTCGTTGCTCAGTGTGTTCGCAATCACTGCTCCGTGTGCTCGCACTCACTGCTCCGTGTGCTCGCACTCACTGCTCCGTGTGCTCGCACTCATTGCTCATAGTGTTCTTCTTCTTTGCTCTGTTTGTCCTCAAGTACTTCTCAGTGTGTTCTCATTTGTTCCTCAGTGTGTTCTCATTTGTTCCTCAGTGTGTTCTCATTTGTTCCTCAATGTGTTCTCATTTGTTCCTCAGTGTGTTCTCATTAGTTGCTCAGTGTGCTCTCATCCACTGTTTTGCGTCTGCTCATCCACGGCTCAATGTGTCCTCGAACATTCCTCAGTCTGTTTTCATTCATTGCTGATTGTGTTCTCATTTAGTGCTCAGTGTGTTCTCTTTCATTGCCCAGTCTGCCCTCATTCATACCACATTGAGTGCTTCTTCGTTTCTCGGTGTTCTCCTTCATTTCTCAGTATCCTCCTTCATTTCTCAGTTTGTTCTCCTTCATTTCTCTGTGTTCTCATTCATTGCTCAGTGTGTTCTTATTCATCGCTCAGTCTGTTCATATTCATTGCTCAGTGAGTTCTTATTTTTAGCTCACCGTTCTCATTCATTGCTTAATGTTTTTGTATTCTCTGCTCAGTGTGTCATCATTCATTGCTCAGTATGTTCTCATCCGTTGCTCAGTATGATCTCATTCGTTGCTCAGTGTGTTCTCATTCGTTGCTCAGTATGTTCTCATTCGTTGCTCAGTGTGTTCTCATTCGTTGCTCAGTGTGTTCACATTCGTTGCTCAGTGTGTTCTCATTCGTTGTTCAGTGTGTTCTCATCCGTCGCTCAGTGTTCTCATTCCTTGCCCAGTGTTTCCTTATTCAATGCTCAGTGTTTTCTTATTCAATGCTCAGTGTGTTCCCATTCCTTGCTCAGTGTGTTCTCCTTCATTCTGCAGTGAGTTCCTGTCATTGCTCATTGTGTTCTCATCCACTGCTCATTGTACTCATTCATTGCTCAATGTGTTATCATCCACTGCTTTGCGTATGCTCATCCAAAGTTCAGTGTGTTCTCAATCATTGCTCAGTCTGTTTGCATTCATTGCTCATTGTGCTCTCGTTCATCGCTGAGCCTGTTTTCATTCATTACTCAGTGTGTTCTCATTCGTTGCTCAGTCTGCTCTCATTCATACCACATCAAGTGCTTCTTTATTTGTGTGTTCTCATTCATTCCACTGAGTTCTCTTTTGTTGCTCCGTTTGTTCTCTTTCATTTCTCAGTGTTCTCTTTCATTGCTCAATGTGCTCTCATTCATTGCTCAGTCTGTTCTCATTCATTGCTCAATGTGCTCTCGTTCATTGCTCAGTGTGTTCAACCTCATTGCTCAGGTGTTCAACCTCATCGCTCAGTGTGTTCTTATTCATTGCTCAGTGTGTTCTCACTCAGTGCTCTGTGTGCTCTTATTCATTGTTCAGTGTGCTCTTATTCATTACTCAGTGTTTTCTTATTCATTGCGGTGTGTTCTTATTCATTTCTCAATGTGCCCTCACTCATTGCTCAGTGTGTTCTCACTCATTGTTCAGTGTGTTCTCACTCATTGCTCAGTGTGTTCTCACTCATTGCTCCGTGTGTTCTCACTCAGTGCTCCGTGTGTTCTCACTCAGTGCTCCGTGTGTTCTCACTCAGTGCTCCGTGTGTTCTCACTCAGTGCTCCCTGTGTTCTCACTCAGTGCTCCCTGTGTTCTCACTCAGTGCTCAGTGTGTTCTCACTCAGTGCTCAGTGTGTTCTCACTCATTGCTCCGTGTGTTCTCACTCATTGCTCCGTGTGTTCTCACTCATTGCTCAGTGTGTTCTCATTCATTGCTCAGTGTGTTCTCGCTCATTGCTCAGTGTGTTTTCATTCATGTTTATTGTGTTCTAATTCATTGCTCCTAGTGTTCTCATTTGTTGCTCATGATGTTCGAATTTACTTCTCAGTGTGTTCTCAGTTGGTGCTCAGTCTGCTCTCATTCATACCACATTGAATTGTCTTTTATTTCTCAGTGTGCTCTCAATTGTTGCTCAGTCTGCTCTCATTCATTGCTCAGTGTGCTCTCATTCGTTGCTCAGTGTGCTCTCATTCGTTGCTCAGTGTGCTCTCATTCGTTGCTCAGTGTGCTCTCATTCGTTGCTCAGTGTGTTCTCATTCGTTGCTCAGTTTGCTCTCATGCATTGCTCAGTGTGCTCTCATCCGTTACTCAATGTTCTCTTATTCGTTGCTCAGTGTTCTCTTATTTGTTGCTCAGTGTTCCCTTATTCATTGCTCAGTGTTTTCTTATTCGTTGCCCAGTGTTTTCTTTTTCATTGCTCAATGTATTCTCATTTGTTGCTCAGTATTCTCATTCATTCCGCAGTGAGTTCTCAGTCACTGCTCAGTGTGTTCTCATTTAGTGCTCAGTGAGTTCTCATTCACTGCTTAGTGTGTTCTCATTTAGTGCTCAGTGTGTTCTCATTCATTGCCCAGTGTGTTCTCATTCATTGCTTAGTCTGCTCTCATTCATACCATTTCTTTACTTCCAGGTGTTCTCATTCATTCCACTGAGAGTTCTCTTTCATTGCTCTGTTTGTTCTCCTTCATTTCTCAGTGTGTTCTCTTTCATTGCTCATCGTGCACTCATTCATTGCACAGTGTGTTCTTGATCATTGCTCAGTGTGTTCTCGATCTTTTCCCAGTGTGTTCTCATCCACTGCTTTGCGTGTGCTCATCCAAAATTCAGTGTGTTCTCGATCATTGTTCAATCTGTTTTCATTCATTGCTCAATGTGTTCTCATTTGTTGCTCAGTGCTCTCATTCATTCCGCAGTGAGTTCTCAGTCACTCTCAGTTTGTTCTCGATCATTGCCCAGTGTGTTCTCACTCATTGCTCAGTGTGTTGTTGCTCATTTCTCTGTGTGTTCTCACTCATTGCTCCTGGTATTCTGCTTCATTGCTCTGTATGTTCTCATTTGCTGTTCAGGATGTTCTAATTTACTTCTCAGCGCCTTCTCATTTAATGCTCAGTGTGTTCTCATACATTGCTCAGTGTTCTCATTCATTCCGCAGTGAGTTATCAGTCACTGCTCAGTGTGTAGTCATTCACTGCTCATTGTGCTCTCATTCATTGCTCAGTGTGTTCTTATCCATTGCTTTGCGTGTGCTCCACCAAAGTTCTGCATGTTCTCATTCATTGCTCAGTGTGTTCTCATTCATTGCTCAGTGTGTTCTCATTCATTGCTCAGTGTGTTTTCATTCATTGCTCAGTGTGTTCTCATTCATTGCCGTGTGTTCTCATTCATTGCTCAGTCTGCTCTCATTCATACCACTTCTTTATTTCTGTGTTTTCTCATTTTTCCACTTTGAGTTCTCTTTCGTTGCTCCATTTGTTCTCCGTCATTTCTCAGTGTGTTCTTTTTCATTGCTCAATGTGCTCTGATTCGTTACTCAGTGTGTTCTCGGTCATTACTCAGTGTGTTGTTATCCACTTCTTTGTGTGTGCTCCTCCAATGTTCAGTGTGTCCTCAATCATTGCTCACTGTGTTCCCATTCATTGCTCATTGTGTTCTCATTCATTGCTCACTGTGTTCCCATTCATTGCTCACTGTGTTCCCATTCATTGCTCACTGTGTTCTCATTCATTGCTCACTGTGTTCTCATTCATTGTTCACTGTGTTCTCATTCATTGCTCAGTGTGTTCTCATTCATTGCTCCCTGTGTTCCCATTCATTGCTCATTGTGTTCCCATTCATTGCTCACTGTGTTCTCATTCATTGTTCACTGTGTTCTCATTCATTGCTGTGTGTTCTCATTCATTGCTCCCTGTGTTCTCACTCAGTGCTCAGTGTGTTCTCACTCATTGCTCCGTGTGTTCTCACTCATTGCTCCGTGTGTTCTCGCTCAGTGTGTTCTCACTCATTGCTCAGTGTGTTCTCATTCATTGCTCACTGTGTTCTCATTCATTGTTCACTGTGTTCTCATTCATTGCTCAGTGTGTTCTCATTCATTGCTCCATGTGTTCTCATTTGTTGCTCAGTGCTCTCACTCATTCCACAGTGAATTCTCATTCAATGCTCAGTGTATCTTATTGACGGCTCATTGTGTTCTCCTTCAAAGTTCAGTGTGTTCTCAGTCATTGCTCAGTGTAATTTCATCCATTTCTCAGTATGCTCTAAGTCATTGCCAGTATGCTCTCATTCTTAGTCTGATTGTTTCCATTCATTGCTCAGGGTGTTTTCCTTCATTGCTCTGTTTATTCTCATTTGTTGCTCAGTATGCCCCAATTTATTTCTCAGCGTGTTCTTGTTCATTGCTCAGCATGTTGTCGGTCATTGCTCAGTGTGTTGTCGGTCATTGCTCAGCGTGTTGTCGGTCATTGCTCAGCCTGTTGTCAGTCATTGCTCAGCAGGTGCTCGATCATCGCTCAGCGTGTTCTCGGTCATTGCTCAGCCTGTTCTCGACCATTGCTCAGTGTGTTCTCATTCATTGCTCAGTGTGTTGTTGTTCATTGCTCAGTGTGTTCTCACTGATTGCTCCTGGTGTTCTGCTTCATTGCTTTGTATGTTCTCATTTGTTGTTCAAGATGTTCTAATTTACTTCTCAGCGTCTTCTCATTTAATGCTCAGTGTGTTCTCATTTGTTCCGCAGTGAGTTCATTTTCATTTCCCCATACATTCGCCTTCATTTCTGTGCGTTCTCATTCATTTCTCAGTGTGTTCTCATTCATTGCTCAGTGTGTTCTCATTCGTTGCTCGGTGTGCTCTCATTCATTGCTCAGTGTGCTCTCATTCATTGCTCAGTGTGTTCTCATTCGTTGCTCGGTGTGCTCTCATTCATTGCTCAGTGTGCTCTCATTCGTTGCTCAGTCTGCTCTCATTCATTGCTCTGTGTGCCCTCATTCGTTGCTCAGTGTGTTCTTGCTCATTGCTCAGTGTATTCTCATTCATTTCTCAGTATGTTCTCCTTCATTTCTCAGTGTGTTCTCCTTCATTTCTCAGTGTGTTCTCTTTCATTGTTCAGGGTGCTCTCATTCATTGCTCAGTGTGTTCTCACTCATTGCTCAGTGTTCTCACTCATTGCTCAGTATGTTTTCACTCATTGCTCCATGTGTTCTTGTTCATTGCTCAGTGTGTTCTTGTTCATTGCTCAGTGTGTTCTCATTCATTTCTCAGTGTGTTCTCACTCATTGCTCAGTGTTCTCACTCATTGCTCAGTATGTTTTCACTCATTGCTCCGTGTGTTCTCACTCATTGCTCAGGATTTCTAATTTAGTGCTCAATCTGCTCTCATTCATACCACATTGTGTTGTCCTTTATTTCTCAGTGTGTTCTGAATCATTGCTCAGTGTGTTCTTATCTGTTGCTCAGTGCGTTCTCATTCATTCCGCAGTGAGTTCAGTTTCATTCCCCCGTATGTTCTCCTTTATTTCTCAGTGTTCTCATTCATTGCTCAGTGTGCTCTGATTCGTTACGCAATGTGTTCCCATTCATTGCTCAGTGTGCTCTCGTTCATTGCTCAGTGTGTTCTCCTTCATTTCTCAGTGTTCTCTTTCATTGCTCAATTTGCCCTCATTCATTGCTCCGTATGTTTTCACTCATTGCTCCGTGTGTTCTCATTCATTGATCAATGTGCTCTCATTCATTGCACACATGTTCTCGCTCATTGCTCAGTGTGTTCTCACTCATTGCTCAGTCTGTTCTCACTCATTGCTGAGGATTTCTAAGTGTGTTCTCATTCCTTGCCCAGTGTTTTCTTATTCAATGCTCAGTGTGTTCCCATACATTGCTCAGTGTATTCTCATTCATTGCGCATTGTGTTCTCATTCATTGCTCAGCTTGCTGTCATTTATACCACATTGAGTGCTCCTTTATTTCTATGTGTTCCCATACATTGCTCAGTGTATTCTCATTCATTGTGCATTGTGTTCTCATTCATTGCTCAGCTTGCTCTCATTTATACCACATTGCGTGCTCCTTTATTTCTATGTGTTCTCACTCATTGCTCAGTCTGTTCTCACTCATTGTTCAGTCTGTTCTCACTCATTGCTCAGGATTTCTAATTTAGTGCTCAGTCTGCTCTCATTCATACCACATTGTGTTGTCCTTTATTTCTCAGTGTGTTCTGAATCATTGCTCAGTGTGTTCTTATCTGTTGCTCGGTGCATTCTCATCTGTTGCTCGGTGCATTCTCATTTATTCCGCAGTGAGTTCAGTTTCATGTTCTCTCATTTATTGCTCAGTGCGTTCTTGTTCATTGCTCAGTGCGTTCTTGTTCATTGCTCAGTGCATTCTCATTCATTGCCCAGTGTGCTCTCATTCATTGCCCAGTGTGCTCTCATTCATTGCTCAGTGTGCTCTCATTCATTGCTCAGTGTGCTCTCATTCATTGCTCAGTGTGCTCTCATTCATTGCTCAGTGTGCTCTCATTCATTGTTCAGTGTGCTCTCATTCATTGCCCAGTGTGCTCTCATTTGTTTCTCAGTGTGCTCTCATTTGTTTCTCAGTGTGCTCTCATTCATTGCCCAGTGTGCTCTCATTCATTGCCCAGTGTGCTCTCATTCATTGCCCAGTGTGCTCTCATTCATTGCCCAGTGTGCTCTCATTCATTGCCCAGTGTGCTCTCATTCATTGCCCAGTGTGCTCTCATTCATTGCCCAGTGTGCTCTCATTCATTGCCCAGTGTGCTCTCATTCATTGCCCAGTGTGCTCTCATTCATTGCCCAGTGTGCTCTCATTCATTGCCCAGTGTGCTCTCATTCATTGCCCAGTGTGATCTCATTCATTGCACAGCATGTTCTCATTCATTGCTCTGTTTCTCATTCATTGCTCAGTGTGTTCTCATTCATATTCCAACCCGCACTCATTCGTTGCCCAGTGTGCTCTCATTCATTGCTCAGTGTGTTCACATCCACTGGTCATTGTTCATTGCTCAGTGTGCTCTTGTTCATTGCTCAGTTTGTTTTCATTCATTGCCCAATGACCTCTCAATCATTGCTCATAGTGTACTCGCTCATCACTGAGTGCGCTCTCATTCATTGCTCAGTGTGCTTTCTTTCATTGCTGAGTGTGTTTTTGCTCATTGCTCAGTGTGTTCCCATTCATTGCTCAGGGTGTTTTCATTCATTGCTCAGTGTGTTCTCGATCATTGCTCTGCCTGTTTTCTTTCATTGTCCAATGGTCTCTCATTCATTGCTCAGTGCGTTCTCGTTCATTGCTCAGTGTGTTCTCATTCATTGCCCAGTGTGCTCTCATTCATTGCTCAGTGTGCTCTCATTCATTGCTCAGTGTGCTCTCATTCATTGCTCAGTGTGTTCTCATTCATATTCCAACCCGCACTCATTCGTTGCCCAGTGTGCTCTCATTCATTGCCCAGCGTGCTCTCATTCATTGCCCAGCGTGCTCTCATTCATTGCCCAGTGTGCTCTCATTCATTGCTCAGTGTGCTCTCATTCATTGCCCAGTGTGCTCTCATTCATTGCTCAGTCTGTTTTCTTTCATTGTCCAATGGGTTCTCATTCATTGCTCGGTGTGTTCTCTTTCATTGTTCGTGTGTTTTTGCTCATTGCTCAGTGTGTTCTCGTTCATTGCTCAGGGAGTTTTCTTTCATTGTCCAATAGTCTCTCATTCATGGCTCAGTGCGTTCTCATTCATTGCTCAGTGCGTTCCCATTCATTGTTCAGTGCGTTCTCGTTCATTGTTCAGTGCGTTGTTATTCATATTCCAATGCACTCTCATTCATTGCCCAGAGTGCTCTCATTCATTGTTCTTTTCTCATTCATTGCTCAGTGTGCTCTTGTTCATTGCTCAGTCTGTTTTCATTCATTGCCCAATGATCTCTCACTCATTGCTCATAGTGTACGCGCTCATCACTGAATGTGCTCTCATTCATTGCTCAGTGTGTTCTCATTTATTGCTCAGCCTGTTCTCTCATTCATGGCTCAGTGCGTTCTCATTCATTGCTCAGAGCGTTCTCATTCATATTCCAATGCACACTCATTCATTGCCCAGTGTGCTCTCATTCATTGTTCAGTCTGTTTTCTTTCATTTTCCAATGGGTTTTCATTCATTGCTCGGTGTGTTCTCTTTCATTGCTCAGTGTGTTCTCATTCATTGCTCAGCATGTTCTCATTCATTGCTCTGTTTCTCATTCATTGTTCAGTGTGCTCTCATTCATTGCTCAGTCTGTTTTCATTCATTGTCCAATGATCTCTCATTCATTGCTCAGTGTGTTCTCATTTTTTGCTCGGTCTGTTTTCTTTCATTGTCCAATGGGCTCTCATTCATTGCTCAGTGTGTTCACATCCACTGGTCATTGTGTTCTAGCTCATTGCTCAGTGTGTTCTCATTCATTGCTCAGGGTGTTTTCGTTCATTGCTCAGTGTGTTCACATTCACTGCTCAGTGGTTTTTGTTGATTGCTCAGTGTGTTCTCATTCTTTGCTCAGTATGTTCTCATTCCTTTTTCAGTGTGTTCATATTCCTTGGTCAATGTGTTCTAATTAATTGCTCAGTGCGTTCTCATACGTTGCTCATTGTGTTGACGTTCACTGCTCAGTGTGTACTCATGCATTGTTCAGTATGTTCTCATTTATTGCTCAGTGTAATTTCATCCATGGCTCAGGGTATTCGCATTAATTGCTAAATGTGTCCTTATTCATCACTCAGTGTGTCCTTATTTTTAGCTCAGTATGTTTTCTTTCATTGCTCAGTGTGTTCTCGATCATTGCTCAGCCTGTTCTCTCATTCATGGCTCAGTGCGTTCTCATTCATTGCTCAGTGCGTTCGCATTCATATTCCAATGCGCACTCATTCACTGCCTAGTGTGCTCTCATTCATTGCCCAGTGTGCTCTCATTCATTGCCCAGTGTGCTCTCATTCATTGCCCAGTGTGCTCTCATTCATTGCCCAGTGTGCTCTCATTCATTGCCCAGTGTGCTCTCATTCATTGCCCAGTGTGCTCTCATTCATTGCCCAGTGTGCTCTCATTTGTTTCTCAGTGTGCTCTCATTCATTGCCCAGTGTGCTCTCATTCATTGTTCAGTGTGCTCTCATTCATTGCCCAGTGTGCTCTCATTTGTTTCTCAGTGTGCTCTCATTTGTTTCTCAGTGTGCTCTCATTCATTACCCAGTGTGCTCTCATTCACTGCCCAGTGTGCTCTCATTCATTGCCCAGTGTGCTCTCATTCATTGCCCAGTGTGCTCTCATTCATTGCCCAGTGTGCTCTCATTCATTGCCCAGTGTGCTCTCATTCATTGCCCAGTGTGCTCTCATTCATTGCCCAGTGTGCTCTCATTCATTGCCCAGTGTGCTCTCATTCATTGCCCAGTGTGCTCTCATTCATTGCCCAGTGTGCTCTCATTCATTGCCCAGTGTGCTCTCATTCATTGCCCAGTGTGCTCTCATTCATTGCCCAGTGTGCTCTCATTCATTGCACAGCATGTTCTCATTCATTGCTCTGTTTCTCATTCATTGCTCAGTGTGTTCTCATTCATATTCCAACCCGCACTCATTCGTTGCCCAGTGTGCTCTCATTCATTGCTCAGTGTGTTCACATCCACTGGTCATTGTTCATTGCTCAGTGTGCTCTTGTTCATTGCTCAGTTTGTTTTCATTCATTGCCCAATGACCTCTCAATCATTGCTCATAGTGTACTCGCTCATCACTGAGTGCGCTCTCATTCATTGCTCAGTGTGCTTTCTTTCATTGCTGAGTGTGTTTTTGCTCATTGCTCAGTGTGTTCCCGTTCATTGCTCAGGGTGTTTTCATTCATTGCTCAGTGTGTTCTCGATCATTGCTCTGCCTGTTTTCTTTCATTGTCCAATGGTCTCTCATTCATTGCTCAGTGCGTTCTCGTTCATTGCTCAGTGTGTTCTCATTCATTGCCCAGTGTGCTCTCATTCATTGCTCAGTGTGCTCTCATTCATTGCTCAGTGTGCTCTCATTCATTGCTCAGTGTGCTTTCTTTCATTGCTGAGTGTGTTTTTGCTCATTGCTCAGTGTGTTCCCGTTCATTGCTCAGGGTGTTTTCATTCATTGCTCAGTGTGTTCTCGATCATTGCTCTGCCTGTTTTCTTTCATTGTCCAATGGTCTCTCATTCATTGCTCAGTGCGTTCTCGTTCATTGCTCAGTGTGTTCTCATTCATTGCCCAGTGTGCTCTCATTCATTGCTCAGTGTGCTCTCATTCATTGCTCAGTGTGCTCTCATTCATTGCTCAGTGTGTTCTCATTCATATTCCAACCCGCACTCATTCGTTGCCCAGTGTGCTCTCATTCATTGCCCAGCGTGCTCTCATTCATTGCCCAGCGTGCTCTCATTCATTGCCCAGCGTGCTCTCATTCATTGCCCAGTGTGCTCTCATTCATTGCTCAGTGTGCTCTCATTCATTGCCCCAGTGTGCTCTCATTCATTGCTCAGTCTGTTTTCTTTCATTGTCCAATGGGTTCTCATTCATTGCTCGGTGTGTTCTCTTTCATTGTTCGTGTGTTTTTGCTCATTGCTCAGTGTGTTCTCGTTCATTGCTCAGGGAGTTTTCTTTCATTGTCCAATAGTCTCTCATTCATGGCTCAGTGCGTTCTCATTCATTGCTCAGTGCGTTCCCATTCATTGCTCAGTGCGTTCTCGTTCATTGTTCAGTGCGTTGTCATTCATATTCCAATGCACTCTCATTCATTGCCCAGAGTGCTCTCATTCATTGCTCTGTTTCTCATTCATTGCCCAGTGTGCTCTCATTCATTGCTCAGCATGTTCTCATTCATTGCCCAATGATCTCTCACTCATTGCTCATAGTGTACGCGCTCATCACTGAATGTGCTCTCATTCATTGCTCAGTGTGTTCTCATTTATTGCTCAGCCTGTTCTCTCATTCATGGCTCAGTGCGTTCTCATTCATTGCTCAGTGTGTTCTCATTCATATTCCAATGCACACTCATTCATTGCCCAGTGTGCTCTCATTCATTGTTCAGTCTGTTTTCTTTCATTTTCAGATGGGTTCTCATTCATTGCTCGGTGTGTTCTCTTTCATTGCTCAGTGTGTTTTTGCTCATTGCTCAGTGTGTTCTCGTTCGTTGCTCAGGGAGTTTTCTTTCATTGTCCACTGGTGTCTCATTCATGGCTCAGTACGTTCTCGTTCATTTCTCAGTGCGTTCTCATTCATATTCCAATGCACTCTCATTCATTGCCCAGTGTGCTCTCATTCATTGCCCAGTGTGCTCTCATTCATTGCCCAGTGTGTTCTCATTCATTGCTCAGCATGTTCTCATTCATTGCTCTGTTTCTCATTCATTGTTCAGTGTGCTCTCATTCATTGCTCAGGCTGTTTTCATTCATTGTCCAATGATCTCTCATTCATTGCTCAGTGTGTTCTCATTTATTGCTCGGTCTGTTTTCTTTCATTGTCCAATGGGCTCTCATTCATTGCTCAGTGTGTTCACATCCACTGGTCATTGTGTTCTAGCTCATTGCTCAGTGTGTTCTCATTCATTGCTCAGGGTGTTTTCGTTCATTGCTCAGTGTGTTCACATTCATTGCTCAGTGGTTTTTGTTGATTGCTCAGTGTGTTCTCATTCCTTGCTCAGTATGTTCTCATTCCTTTTTCAGTGTGTTCATATTCCTTGGTCAATGTGTTCTAATTAATTGCTCAGTGCGTTCTCATACGTTGCTCATTGTGTTGACGTTCACTGCTCAGTGTGTACTCATGCATTGTTCAGTATGTTCTCATTTATTGCTCAGTGTAATTTCATCCATGGCTCAGGGTATTCGCATTAATTGCTAAATGTGTCCTTATTCATCACTCAGTGTGTCCTTAATTTTAGCTCAGTATGTTTTCTTTCATTGCTCAGTGTGTTCTCGATCATTGCTCAGCCTGTTCTCTCATTCATGGCTCAGTGCGTTCTCAGTCATTGCTCAGTGCGTTCTCATTCATATTCCAATGCGCACTCATTCATTGCCCAGTGTGCTCTCATTCATTGCCCAGTGTGCTCTCATTTATTGCCCAGTGTGCTCTCATTCATTGCCCAGTGTGCTCTCATTCATTGCCCAGTGTGCTCTCATTCATTGCCCAGTGTGCTCTCCTTCATTGCCCAGTGTGCTCTCGTTCATTGCCCAGTGTGCTCTCGTTCATTGCCCAGTGTGCTCACGTTCATTGCTCAGTGTGCTCTTGTTCATTGCTCAGTCTGTTTTCATTCATTGCCCAATGATCTCTCATTCATTGCTCATAGTGTACTCGCTCATCACTGAGTGTGCTCTCATTTGTTTCTCAGTGTGCTCTCTTTCATTGCTGAGTGTGTTTTTGCTCATTGCTCAGTGTGTTCCCGTTCATTGCTCAGGGTGTTTTCATTCATTGCTCAGTGTGTTCCCGTTCATTGCTCAGGGCGTTTTCATTCATTGCTCAGTGTGTTCTCGATCATTGCTCAGCCTGTTTTCTTTCATTGTCCAATGGTCTCTCATTCATGGCTCAGTGCGATCTCATTCATTGCCCAGTGTGCTCTCATTCATTGCCCAGTGCGTTCTCATTCATTGCCCAGTGTGCTCTCATTCATTGCTCAGTGTGCTCTCATCCATTGCTCAGTCTGTTTTCTTTCATTTTCCAATGGGTTCTCATTCATTGTTCGGTGTGTTCTCTTTCATTGCTCAGTGTGTTTTTGCTCATTGCTCATTGTGTTCTCGTTCGTTGCTCAGGGAGTTTTCTTTCATTGTCCAATGGTGTCTCATTCATGGCTCAGTGTGTTCTCATCCATGGCTCAGTGCGTTCTCGTTCATTTCTCAGTGCGTTCTCATTCATATTCCAATGCACTCTCATTCATTGCCCAGTGTGCTCTCATTCATTGCTCAGCATGTTCTCATTCATTGCTCTGTTTCTCATTCATTGTTCAGTGTGCTCTCATTCATTGCTCAGTCTGTTTTTATTCATTGTCCAATGATCTCTCATTCACTGCTCAGTCTGTTCTCAATCATTGCTCAGTCTGTTTTCTTTCATTGTCCAATGATCTCTCATTCATTGCTCATTGTGTTCTAGTTCATTGTTCAATGTGCTCTCATTCATCGCTTGGTGTCTTGTCATGCATTGCTCCGTGCTCTCATTTATTGCTCAGTGTGTTCTCCTTCATTGGTCTGTGTATTTTCATCCACTGCTTTGCATGTTCTCATCCACTGCTCAATGTGTTCTCATTCATTGCTCGGTGCTCTTCTTCACTGCTCAGTGTATTCTCATTCATTGCTCAGGGTGTTTTCGTTCATTGCTCAGTGTGTTCACATTTATTGCTCAGTGGTTTTTGTTGATTGCTCAGTGTGTTCTCATTTATTGCCCAGTGTTCTCATTCACTGCTCAGTGTATTCTCACTCCTTGCTCATTGTGTTCTCATTCCTTGCTCAACCTGTTTTCTTTCATTGACCAACGATCTCTCATTCATTGCTTTGTGTGTTCGCATTCATTGCTCAGCGTGTTCTAATTAATTTCTCAGTGTGTTCTCATACATTGTGCACTGTGTTGTCGTTCAGTGTTCAGTGTGTTCTGATCCATTGTTTCGTGTTCTTACTTATTGCTGTGTGTTCTCATTCATTGCTCCGTGTGTTTCCATTCATACTTCAATGCTCTCTCGTTGTTCACGATGCCTTCTGTCACATGTCACTATGTTCTCATCCACAGCTTATTGTGCTCTCATGCATTGCTCAGTGTTTTCTCATTCCTTGCTTAGTGTTTTCTCATTCATTGCTCTATGCATTCTCATTCATTGGCTCTGTGCATTCTCATTCATTGGCTCTGTGCATTCTCATTCATTGCTCAGTGTGTTCTCACTCATCGCTCTGTTTGTTCTCACTCATCGCTCAGTATGTTCTCACTCATCGCTCTGTGTTCTCACTCATTGCTCAGCATGTTCCCATTCATTGCTCAATGTGTTCTCATTCATTGCTCAGTGTGTTCGCATTCATTGCTCAGTGTGTTCGCATTCATTGCTCAGTGTGTTCGCATTCATTGCTCAATGTGTTCGCATTCATTGCTCAATGTGTTCTCATTCATTGCTCAGTGTGTTCTGATCCACAGGTCATTGTGTTCTCATGCATTGCTCAGTGGTTTCTCATTCCTTGCTCAGTCTGTTTTCGTTCATTGTCCAATGATCACTCATTCATTGCTCATTGTGTTCTCTTTCATTGTTCAGTGTGTTCTCACTCATAGCTCAATGTGTTCTCACTCATCACTCAGTGTGTTCTCACTCATCGCTCAGTGTGTTCTCACTCATCGCTCAGTGTGTTCTCACTCATCGCTCAGTGTGTTCTCACTCATCGCTCAGTGTGTTCTCACTCATCGCTCAGTGTGTTCTCACTCATTGCTCAGTGTGTTCTCATTCATTGCTCAGTGTGTTCTCATTCATTGCTCAGCCTGTTTTCTTTCATTGTCCAATGGTCTCTCATTCATGGCTCAGTGCGATCTCATTCATTGCTCAGTGCGTTCTCATTCATTGCTCAGCGTGTTCTCGTTCATTGCTCAGTGTGTTCTCATTCATTGCCCAGTGTGCTCTCAGTCATTGCCCAGTGTGCTCTCAGTCATTGCCCAGTGTGCTCTCAGTCATTGCCCAGTGTGCTCTCAGTCATTGCCCAGTGTGCTCTCATTCATTGCCCAGTGTGCTCTCAGTCATTGCCCAGTGTGCTCTCAGTCATTGCCCAGTGTGCTCTCAGTCATTGCCCAGTGTGCTCTCATTCATTGCCCAGTGTGCTCTCATTCATTGCCCAGTGTGCTTTCATTCATTGCCCATTGTGCTCTCATTCATTGCCCAGTGTGCTCTCATTCATTGCTCAGTGTGCTCTCATTCATTGCCCAGTGTGCTCTCATTCATTGCTCAGCATGTTCTCATTCATTGCTCTGTTTCTCATTCATTGTTCAGTGTGCTCTCATTCATTGCTCAGTCTGTTTTTATTCATTGTCCAATGATATCTCATTCACTGCTCAGTCTGTTCTCAATCATTGCTCAGTCTGTTTTCTTTCATTGTCCAATGATCTCTCATTCATTGCTCATTGTGTTCTAGTTCATTGTTCAGTGTGCTCTCATTCATCGCTTGGTGTCCTGTCATGCATTGCTCCGTGCTCTCATTTATTGCTCAGTGTGTTCTCCTTCATTGGTCTGTGTATTTTCATCCACTGCTTTGCATGTTCTCATCCACTGCTCAATGTGTTCTCATTCATTGTTCGGTGCTCTTGTTCACTGCTCAGTGTATTCTTATTCATTGCTCAGGGTGTTTTCGTTCATTGCTCAGTGTGTTCACATTTATTGCTCAGTGGTTTTTGTTGATTGCTCAGTGTGTTCTCATTTATTGCCCAGTGTTCTCATTCACTGCTCAGTGTATTCTCACTCCTTGCTCATTGTGTTCTCATTCCTTGCTCAACCTGTTTTCTTTCATTGACCAACGATCTCTCATTCATTGCTTTGTGTGTTCTCATTCATTGCTCAGTGTGTTCTAATTAATTTCTCAGTGTGTTCTCATACATTGTGCACTGTGTTGTCGTTCAGTGTTCAGTGTGTTCTGATCCATTGTTTCGTGTTCTTACTTATTGCTGTGTGTTCTCATTCATTGCTCCGTGTGTTTCCATTCATACTTCAATGCTCTCTCGTTGTTCACGATGCCTTCTGTCACATGTCACTATGTTCTCATCCACAGCTTATTGTGCTCTCATGCATTGCTCAGTGTTTTCTCATTCATTGCTCTATGCATTCTCATCCATTGCTCTGTGTGTTCTCATTCATTGGCTCTGTGCGTTATCATTCATTGGCTCTGTGCATTCTCATTCATTGCTCAGTGTGTTCTCACTCATCGCTCTGTTTGTTCTCACTCATCGCTCAGTGTGTTCTCACTCATCGCTCTGTGTTCTCACTCATTGCTCAGCATGTTCCCATTCATTGCTCAATGTGTTCTCATTCATTGCTCAGTGTGTTCGCATTCATTGCTCAGTGTGTTCGCATTCATTGCTCAGTGTGTTCGCATTCATTGCTCAGTGTGTTCGCATTCATTGCTCAGTGTGTTCGCATTCATTGCTCAATGTGTTCTCATTCATTGCTCAGTGTGTTCTGATCCACAGGTCATTGTGTTCTCATGCATTGCTCAGTGGTTTCTCATTCCTTGCTCAGTCTGTTTTCGTTCATTGTCCAATGATCACTCATTCATTGCTCATTGTGTTCTCTTTCATTGTTCAGTGTGTTCTCACTCATCGCTCAGTGTGTTCTCAGTCATCGCTCAGTGTGTTCTCACTCATCGCTCATTGTGTTCTCATCCACAGCTCATTGTGTTCTCATCCACAGCTTATTGTGTTCTCATCCACAGCTCATTGTGTTCTCATGCATTGCTCAGTGTTTTCTCATACCTTGCTCTATGCTTTTTCATTCATTGCTCAGTCTGTTTTCTTTCATTGACCAATGATCACTCATTCATTGCTCATTGTGTTCTCGTTCATTGTTCAGTGTGTTCTTCCTCATTGCTCAGTGTGTTCTTCCTCATCGCTCAGTGTGTTCTCACTCATCGCTCAGTGTGTTCTCACTCATAGCTCAGTGTGTTCTCACTCATAGCTCAATGTGTTCTCACTCATCGCTCAGTGTGTTCTCACTCATCGCTCAGTGTTTTCTCACTCATCGCTCAGTGTGTTCTCACTCATCGCTCAGTATGTTCTCACTCATCGCTCAGTGTGTTCTCACTCATCGCTCAGTGTGTTCTCACTCATCGCTCAGTGTGTTCTCACTCATCGCTCAGTGTGTTCTCACTCATCGCTCAGTGTGTTCTCACTCATCGCTCAGTGTGTTCTCACTCATTGCTCAGTGTGTTCTCATTCATTGCTCACTATGTTCTCATTCATTGCTCACTATGTTCTCATTCATTGCTCAGTATTCTTATTCAATGCTCAATGTATTCTCGTTCATTGTTCAGCGTGTTCTCACCCGTTGCTTAGTGTATTCTCATTTATGGCCCTATCTGTTCTCATTCATTGTGCAATATGTTCTCTTTCATTACTCACTGTGTTCTCATCCATTGTTCTGTGTTCTCATTCATTGCTCAGCGTGTTCTCATTCATCGCTCTGTGTATTCTCATTTATTGCTCAGTGTGTTCTCGTTCATTGCTCAGTGTGTTCTCATTTTGTTCATTGTCTTATGCATTGCTCTGTGCGTTCTCATTCATTGCTCTGTGCGTTCGCATTCATTGCTCAGTCTGTTTTCTTTCATTGTCCAATGATCATTCGTTCATTGCTCAGTGTGTTCTCATTCATCGCTCAGTGTGTTCTCACTCATCGCTCAGTGTGTTCTCACCCATCGCTCAGTGTGTTCTCACTCATCGCTCAGTGTGTGTTGTGGTGTCTTTGATGAACGGACCACAGGAGACTCAGGTACAGGTTACGATTGTTTATTCGAGCAATTGCAAGGAGGGCACCATCTCAATGCAGCTTGACACAGTACTCTGCTAAACTACAAGTATTCATCATATTTATACATTATTGGTCACGTTATTGGATAAGAACAGTTCCCAGATTTCGATCTTGTCAAAATATAGGTTTACATTAAACAGACAAGTCTCTGGTACAAAGGTACATGCATCATCTGGCCCCATCTACACCCAGGCAGAGACCTCCCTTCCTATCTAAGCTGGGACCATCTGTTCTTCCCCTATCTGTTGAAGAGCACACTTAATCTATGTTATTGCCATTCTCTGACTCCAGTCTAACTACTCTATCATATTTACATTCTTTTTCATCCAATATGGCCTTGCTGATGCTCGCAAGCCCTGAGAATGTGCGAGGTTCAGCATTCTCTCTATCCCAGCCTGAACTTTAAATGTTAACTACTTAGCAATTGTGGTTTTGCATGCTGGGATATTTTAAGTCAAGTCCCTTGACCATTACTGTATTCCTTTATTTCCCCCTAACAGTGTGTTCTCACTCATTGTTCAGTGTGTTATCTTTCATTGTTCAGTGTGTTCTGATCCATTGCTCCATGTTCTCATTTATTGCTGTGTGTCCTCATTCATTGCTCCGTGTGTTCTCATACATTGCTCTGTGTATTCTTTTTCACTGCTCAGCGTGTTCTCATCCATTGCTCCGTTTGCTCTCATTTAATGCTCAGTGTCTCCTCATTCATTTCTCAGTGTGCTCTCTTTCACAGCTCATTGTGTTCTCATGCATTGCTCAGTGTTTTCTCAATCATTGCTCAGTGCGTTCTCATTCATTACTCTGTGCATTCTCATTCATATTCCAATGCGCACTCATTCATTGCCCAGTGTGCTCTCATTCATTGCCCAGTGTGCTCTCATTCATTGCCCAGTGTGCTCTCATTCATTGCCCAGTGTGCTCTCATTCATTGCACAGCATGTTCTCATTCATTGCTCAGTGTGCTCTCGTTCATTGCTCAGTCTGTTTTCATTCATTGCCCAATGATCTCTCATTCATTGCTCATAGTGTACTCGCTCATCACTGCGTGTGCTTTCATTTGTTTCTCAGTGTGCTCTCTTTCATTGTTGAGTGGGTTTTTGCTCATTGCTCAGTGTGTTCCCATTCATTGCTCAGGGTGTTTTCATTCATTGCTCAGTGTGTTCCCGTTCATTGCTCAGGGTGTTTTCATTCATTGCTCAGTGTGTTCTCGATCATTGCTCAGCCTGTTTTCTTTCATTGTCCAATGGTCTCTCATTCATGGCTCAGTGCGATCTCATTCATTGCTCAGTGCGTTCTCATTCATTGCTCAGCGTGTTCTCGTTCATTGCTCAGTGTGTTCTCATTCATTGCCCAGTGTGCTCTCAGTCATTGCCCAGTGTGCTCTCAGTCATTGCCCAGTGTGCTCTCATTCATTGCCCAGTGTGCTCTCATTCATTGCCCAGTGTGCTCTCATTCATTGCCCAGTGTGCTCTCAGTCATTGCCCAGTGTGCTCTCAGTCATTGCTCAGTGTGCTCTCATTCATTGCCCAGTGTGCTCTCATTAATTGCCCAGTGTGCTTTCATTCATTGCCCATTGTGCTTTCATTCATTGCCCAGTGTGCTTTCATTCATTGCCCAGTGTGCTCTCATTCATTGCCCAGTGTGCTCTCATTCATTGCCCAGTGTGCTCTCGTTCATTGCCCAGTGTGCTCTCGTTCATTGCCCAGTGTGTTCTCATTCATTGCTTTGTGTGCTCTCATTCATTGCTCAGCATGTTCTCATTCATTGCTCAGTCTGTTCTCAATCATTGCTCAGTCTGTTTTCTTTCATTGTCCAATGATCTCTCATTCATTGCTCATTGTGTTCTAGTTCATTGTTCAGTGTGCTCTCATTCATCGCATGGTGTCTTCTCATGCATTGCTCCATGCTCTCATTTATTGCTCAGTGTGTTCTCCTTCATTGGTCTGTGTATTTTCATCCACTGCTTTGCATGTTCTCATCCACTGCTCAATGTGTTCTCATTCATTGCTCGGTGCTCTTGTTCACTGCTCAGTGTGTTCTCATTCATTGCTCAGGGTGTTTTCGTTCATTGCTCAGTGTGTTCACATTCATTGCTCAGTGGTTTTTGTTGATTGCTCAGTGTGTTCTCATTCATTGCTCGGTGCTCTTGTTCATTGCTCATTGTGTTCTCATTTATTGCCCGGTGTTCTCATTCACTGCTCAGTGTATACTCACTCCTTGCTCATTGTGTTCTCATTCCTTGCTCAACCTGTTTTCTTTCATTGACCAATGATCTCTCATTCATTGCTTTGTGTGTTCTCATTCATTGCTCAGCGTGTTCTAATTAATTTTTCAGTGTGTTCTCATACATTGTGCACTGTGTTGTCGTTCAGTGTTCAGTGTGTTCTGATCCATTGCTTCGTGTTCTTACTTATTGCTGTGTGTTCTCATTCATTGCTCTGTGTGTTTCCATACTTCAATGCTCTCTCATTGTTCACGATGCCTTCTGTCACATGTCACTATGTTCTCATCCACAGCTTATTGTGCTCTCATGCATTGCTCAGTGTTTTCTCATTCCTTGCTTAGTGTTTTCTCATTCATTGCTCTTTGCATTCTCATCCATTGCTCTGTGTGTTCTCATTCATTGGCTCTGTGCGTTCTCATTCATTGGCTCTGTGCATTCTCATTCATTGCTCTGTGCATTCTCATTCATTGCTCAGTGTGTTCTCACTCATCGCTCTGTTTGTTCTCACTCATCGCTCAGTGTGTTCTCACTCATCGCTCTGTGTTCTCACTTATTGCTCAGTGTGTTCTCACTCAACGCTCAGTGTGTTCTCACTCATTGTTCAGCGTGTTCTCATTCATTGCTCAGCATGTTCCCATTCATTGCTCAATGTGTTCTCATTCATTGCTCAGTGTGTTCGCATTCATTGCTCAGTGCGTTCTCATTCATTGCTCAGTATGTTCGCATTCATTGCTCAGTGTGTTCTAATCCACAGGTCATTGTGTTCTCATGCATTACTCAGTGTTTTCTCATTCCTTGCTCAGTCTGTTTTCGTTCATTGTCCAATGATCACTCATTCATTGCTCCTTGTGTTCTCTTTCATTGTTCAGTGTGTTCTCACTCATCGCTCAGTGTGTTCTCACTCATCGCTCAGTGTGTTCTCACTCATCGCTCAGTGTGTTCTCACTCATCGCTCATTGTGTTCTCATCCACAGCTCATTGTGTTCTCATCCACAGCTTATTGTGTTCTCATCCACAGCTCATTGTGTTCTCATGCATTGCTCAGTGTTTTCTCATACCTTGCTCTATGCTTTTTCATTCATTGCTCAGTCTGTTTTCTTTCATTGTCCAATGATCATTCATTCATTGCTCAGTGTGTTCTCGTTCATTGTTCAGTGTGTTCTTCCTCATTGCTCAGTGTGTTCTTCCTCATCGCTCAGCGTGTTCTCACTCATTGCTCAGTGTGTTCTCACTCATCACTCAGTGTGTTCTCACTCATTGCTCAGTGTGTTCTCACTCATTGCTCAGTGTGTTCTCACTCATCGCTCAGTGTGTTCTCACTCATCACTCAGTGTGTTCTCACTCATCGCTCAGTGCGTTATCACTCATTGCTCAGTGTGTTCTCACTCATTGCTCAGTGTGTTCTCACTCATTGCTCAGCATGTTCTCATTCATTGCTCACTATGTTCTCATTCATTGCTCAGTATTCTTATTCAATGCTCAATGTATTCTCGTTCATTGTTCAGCGTGTTCTCACCCGTTGCTTAGTGTATTCTCATTTATGGCCCTATCTGTTCTCATTCATTGTGCAATATGTTCTCTTTCATTACTCACTGTGTTCTTATCCATTGTTCTGTGTTCTCATTCATTGCTCAGCGTGTTCTCATTCACTGCTCTGTGTATTCTCATTTATTGCTCAGTGTGTTCTCGTTCATTGCTCAGTGTGTTCTCATTTTGTTCATTGTCTTATGCATTGCTCTGTGCGTTCTCATTCATTGCTCTGTGCGTTCGCATTCATTGCTCAGTCTGTTTTCTTTCATTGTCCAATGATCATTCGTTCATTGCTCAGTGTGTTCTCATTCATCGCTCAGTGTGTTCTCACTCATCGCTCAGTGTGTTCTCACCCATCGCTCAGTGTGTTCTCACCCATCGCTCAGTGTGTTCTCACCCATCGCTCAGTGTGTTCTCACTCATCGCTCAGTGTGTGTTGTGGTGTCTTTGATGAACGGACCACAGGAGACTCAGGTACAGGTTACGATTGTTTATTCGAGCAATTGCAAGGAGGGCACCATCTCAATGCAGCTTGACACAGTACTCTGCTAAACTACAAGTATTCATCATATTTATACATTATTGGTCACGTTATTGGATAAGAACAGTTCCCAGATTTCGATCTTGTCAACATATAGGTTTACATTAAACAGACAAGTCTCTGGTACAAAGGTACATGCATCATCTGGCCCCACCTACACCCAGGCAGAGACCTCCCTTCCTATCTATGTTGGGACCATCTGTTCTTCCTCTATCTGTTGAAGAGCACACTTAATCTATGTTATTGCCATTCTCTGACTCCAGTCTAACTACTCTATCATATTTACATTCTTCTTCATCCAATATGGCCTTGCTGATGCTTGCAAGCCCTGAGAATGTGCAAGGTTCAGCATTCCCCCAATCCAGCCTGAACTTTAAATGTTAACTACTTAGCAATTGTGGTTTTGCATGCTGGGATATTTTAAGTCAAGTCCCTTGACCATTACTGTATTCCTTTATTTCCCCCTAACAGTGTGTTCTCACCCATTGTTCAGTGTGTTATCTTTCATTGTTCAGTGTGTTCTGATCCATTGCTCCGTGTTCTCATTTATTGCTGTGTGTCCTCATTCATTGCTCCGTGTGTTCTCATACATTGCTCTGTGTATTCTTTTTCACTGCTCAGCGTGTTCTCATCCATTGCTCCGTTTGCTCTCATTTATTGCTCAGTGTCTTCTCATTCATTTCTCAGTGTGTTCTCATCTACAGCTCATTGTGTTCTCATGCATTGCTCAGTGTTTTCTCAATCATTGCTCAGTGCGTTCTCATTCATTACTCTGTGCGTTCTCATTCATTGCTCTGTGCGTTCTCATTGCTCAGTCTGTTTTATTTCATTGTCCAATGGTCAGTCATTGGGTTCTTGCTCATTGTGTTCTCACTCATCGCTCAATGTGTTCTCACACATCGCTCAGTGTCTTCTCACTCATCGCTCAGTGTGTTCTCATTCATTGCTCAGTGTGCTCTCATTTATTACTCAGTGTGTTCTCACTGACTGCTCAGTGCGTTCTCACCCACTGCTCAGTGCGTTCTCACCCACTGCTCAGTGTGTCCTCACCCACTGCTCAATGCATTCTCACCCACTGCTCAGTGCGTTCCCACCCACTGCTCAGTGTGTTCTCACCCACTGCTCAGTGCGTTCTCACCCACTGCTCAGTGCGTTCTCACCCACTGCTCAGTGCGTTCTCACCCACTGCTCAGTGTGCTCTCATTCATTGCTCAGTGTGCTCTCATTCATTGCTCAGCGTGTTCTCATCCGTTGCTTCGTGTATTCTCATTTACGGCCCTATCTGCTCTCATTCATTGTGCAATATGTTCTCATTCATTGCTTTCTCTGTTCTCATCCATTGTTCTGTGTTCTCATTCATTGCTCAGTGTAATCTCATTTACTGCACTGTGTATTCTCATTCATTGCTCAGTCTGTTTTCTTTCATTGTCCAATGATCACTCATTCATTGCTCATTGTGCTCTCGTTCATTGCTCATTGTGCTCTCGTTCATTGCTCAGTGTGTTCTCACTCGACGCGCAGTGGGTTCTCACTCAACGCTCAGTGCATTCTCACACATTGCTCAGTATGTTCTCATTCGTTGCTCTGTATGTTCTCATTCATTGCTCAGCGTGTTCTCATTCGTTGCTCAGCGTGTTCTCATTCGTTGCTCAGTGTGTTCTCATTCACTGCTCTGTGCATTCTCATTCATTGCTCAGTGTGTTCTGATTAACTACTCTGTGTGTTCTTTTTCATTGCTCAACGTGTTCTCATTCATGGTCCAATGCTATCTCATTCGTCGTTCACTTTGCTCTCTGTCATATTGCACTGTGTTCCCATTCATCGCTCAGTGTGTTCTCACTCACTGCTCAGTGTGTTCTCACTCATTGCTCAGTGCGTTCTCACACATTGCTCAGTGCGTTCTCACACATTGCTCAGTGCGTTCTCACACATTGCTCAGTGCGTTCGCACTCATTGCTCAGTACGTTGTCATTTGTTGCTCTGTTTGTTCTCATTCGTTGCTCAGCGTATTCTCATTCTTTGCTCAGCGTGTTCTCCTCCGTTGCTTAGTGTGTTCTCATCCACTGCTCAGTGTATATTCATTCACTGCTTGGTGTATTCTCATTTATTGTTCAGTATATTGTCATGCATTGCTCAGTGTGTGCTCATCCATTGCTCAGCGTGTTCTCGTTCATCGCTCAGTGTTCTCATCCATTGCTCCGTGTTCTCATTTATTGTTCAGTGTTAGCATTCATTGCTCAGTGTGTTGTCATCCATTGCTCCTTGTGTTCTCATTCATTGCTCTGTGTTCTCACCCATTGCTCTTGTGTGTCCTCACTCATTGTTCACTATGTTATCTTTCATTGCTCAGTGTGTTCTCACCCATTGCTCTGTGTGTTCTCACTCATTGCTCAGTGTGTCCTCGTTCATTGCTCAGTGTGTCCTCGTTCATTGCTCAGTGTGTCCTCGTTCATTGCTCAATGTGTCCTCGTTCACTGCTCAGTGTGTCCTCGTTCATTGCTCAGTGTGTCCTCGTTCACTGCTCAGTGTGTCCTCGTTCATTGCTCAGTGTCCTCGTTCATTACTCAGTGTGTCCTCGTTCATTGCTCAGTGTGTCCTCGTTCACTGCTCAGTGTGTCCTCGTTCACTGCTCAGTGTGTCCTCGTTCATTGCTCAGTGTGTCCTCGTTCACTGCTCAGTGTGTCCTCGTTCATTGCTCAGAGTGTCCTCGTTTACTGCTCAGTGTGTCCTCGTTTACTGCTCAGTGTGTCCTCGTTCATTGCTCAGTGTCCTCGTTCATTACTCAGTGTGTCCTCGTTCACTGCTCAGTGTGTCCTCGTTCATTGCTCAGTGTGTCCTCGTTCACTGCTCAGTGTGTCCTCGTTCATTGCTCAGTGTGTCCTCGTTCACTGCTCAGTGTGTCCTCGTTCATTGCTCAGAGTGTCCTCGTTCACTGCTCAGTGTGTCCTCATTCATTGCTCAGTGTGTCCTCGTTCATTGCTCAGTGTGTCCTCGTTCATTGCTCAGTGTGTCCTCATTCACTGCTCAGTGTGTCCTCGTTCACTGCTCAGTGTGTCCTCGTTCACTGCTCAGTGTGTCCTCGTTCATTGCTCAGATTGTCCTCGTTCACTGCTCAGTGTGTCCTCGTTCACTGCTCAGTGTGTCCTCGTTCATTGCTCAGAGTGTCCTCGTTCATTGCTCAGTGTGTCCTCGTTCACTGCTCAGTGTGTCCTCGTTCACTGCTCAGTGTGTCCTCGTTCACTGCTCAGTGTGTCCTCGTTCATTGCTCAGATTGTCCTCGTTCACTGCTCAGTGTGTCCTCGTTCATTGCTCAGTGTCCTCGTTCATTGCTCAGTGTGTCCTCGTTCACTGCTCAGTGTGTCCTCGTTCACTGCTCAGTGTGTCCTCGTTCATTGCTCAGTGTGTCCTCGTTCACTGCTCAGTGTGTCCTCGTTCATTGCTCAGAGTGTCCTCGTTTACTGCTCAGTGTGTCCTCGTTTACTGCTCAGTGTGTCCTCGTTCACTGCTCAGTGTGTCCTCGTTCATTGCTCAGTGTGTCCTCGTTCATTGCTCAGAGTGTCCTCGTTCACTGCTCAGTGTGTTCTCTTTCATTCCTCGTTGTGTTCTCATTCATTGCTTGTTGCGTTCTCATTCATTGCTTGCCGCATTCTCATTCATTGCTCAGTTTGTTCTCATTCATTTCTGTGTTCTATTCACATATCAGTTTGTTCTCAATCATTTCTCAGTGTGTTCTCAATCATTGCTCGGTGTGTTCTCATTCATTGCTCAATGTGTTCTCATTCGCTGCTCACTGTTCTCATTCATTTGTGTTCTCATTCACCTCTCAGTTTGTTCTCAATCATTGCTCAGTGTGTTCTCAATCATTGCTCGGTGTGTTCTCATTCATTGTCCAATGCTCTCTTTCATTGCTCAGTGTATTCTCATTCATTGCTCAATGTGTTCTTATTTGCTGCTTAGTGTTCTCATTCATTTCTGTGTTCTCATTCACATCACAGTTTGTTCGCAATCATTGCTCAGTGGGTTCTCAATTATTGCACAGTGTGTTCTTATTCATTGTCCAATAATCTCTCCTTCATTGCTCAGTTTGTTCTCATTGCACAGTTTTTTTCTGATTCATTGTGCAATGTGCTGTCATTCATTGCTCTGCGTTCTCATTCTTTGCTCGCCATGTTCTCCTTCATTCCTTAGTGTGTTCTTGTTCATTGCTCAGTGTGTCCTCGTTCATTGCTCAGCATGTCCTCGTTCACTGTTCAGTGTGTCCTCGTTCACTGCTCAGTGTGTCCTCATTCATTGCTCAGTGTGTTCTCGTTCATTGCTCAGTGTGTCCTCGTTCATTGCTCAGCGTGTCCTCGTTCATTGCTCAGCGTGTCCTCGTTCATTGCTCAGCGTGTCCTCGTTCATTGCTCAGCGTGTCCTCGTTCATTGCTCAGCGTGTCCTCGTTCATTGCTCAGCGTGTCCTCGTTCATTGCTCAGTGAGTCCTCGTTCATTGCTCAGTGTGTCCTCGTTCATTGCTCATTGTGTCCTCGTTCACTGCTCAGTGTGTCCTCGTTCACTGCTCAGTGTGTTCTCATTCATTCCTCATTGTAGTCTCCATTGCTCATTCTGTTCTCATTCACTTGTCCTTGTGTTCTGATTCATTGCTCAGTGTGTCCTCGTTTCCTGCTGTGTTCTCATTAATTGCTCAGTGTGTTCCCATTCATTGCTCAGTCTGCCCTCATTGCTCTGCATTGTCATTCATTGCTCTGTTTTCTCCCATTCTTTGCTCAGTGTGCTTTCATTCATTGCTCAGTGTGCTTTCATTCATTGCTCAGTGTGCTTTCAATCACTGCTCAGTTGGCTCTCATTCATTGCTCAGTATGTTCTCATTAATTGCTCAGTGTGTTCTCATTCTTTGCTCAGTGTGTCCTCGTTCATTGTTCAGCGTGTCCTTGTTCATTGCTCAGTGTGTCCTCATTCACTGCTCAGTGTGTCCTCGTTCACTGCTCAGTGTGTCCTCGTTCACTGCTCAGTGTGTCCTCGTTCACTGCTCAGCGTGTCCTTGTTCATTGCTCAGTGTGTCCTCGTTCACTGCTCAGTGTCCTGTTGATTATTGCTCGTGTCCACTTTCATTGCTCAGCATGTTCTCGTTAATTCCTCAGTGTGTTCTTGCTCATTTGCGGTGTGTGTTTTCATCTACTGCTTAGGATGTTCTCATCCATTGTTTGCAGTGTTCTCATTCATTGCTCACTGTGTTCTTGTTCTTTGCTCGCTGTCCTGTCGTTCATTGCTCAGCGCGTTCTCGTTCATTCCTCAGAGTGTTCTCGTTCATTGCTGTGAGTTCTCATTCATTGCTCAGCGTGTTCTTATTCATTGCTTAGTGTGCTGTCATTCGTTGCTCAGTGTGTTCTCAATTATTGCTCAGTATGTTCTCATTCATTGTCCAGTGTTCTCTCATGCATTGCTCAGTGTCGTTGTTCATTGCTAAGTGTGTTCACACTTATTGCATGGTTTTTTCTCATTCATTGTCCAATGCGCTGTCATTCATTACTCTGTGTTCTCACTCTTTGCACTGTGTTCTCATTCTTTGCACTGTGTTCTCATTCATTGCACTGTGTTCTCATTCATTGCAGTGTGTTCTCATTTGTTGCTCAGTGTTCTCATTCTTTCCTCGTTGTCCTGTCGTTCATTGCTCAGCATGTTCTCGTTCATTCCTCAGGATGTTGTTGTTCATTGCTGTGTGTTCTCAATCATTGCTCAGTGTTTTCTCATTTGCGCAGTGGTCTCATTCTTTGCTGAGTGTGTTCTCATTCATTGCACAGCCTGCCCTCATTCATTGCTCTGCGTTCTCATTCATTGCTCAATGTGTTCCCAATCATTGCTCAGTGTGCCCTCATTCATTGCTCAGAGAGCTCTTATTGCTGCTCAGTGTGTTCCCATTCATTGCTCAGTGTGTTCTCATTCATTTCTCAGTGTGGTGTCATTCATTTCTGTGCATTCTCATTCATTGCTCAGTGTGCTGTAATTTGTTGGTCAGTGTGTTCTCATTCATTGCTCCGTGTGTCCCTATTTTTTGTCAAGTGTGCTCTCATTCATTGCTCAGTGTGTTCTCATTCATTGCCTAGTGTGCCCTTATTCATTGCCTAGTGTGTCCTTATTCATTGCTCAGTGTGTCCTTATTCATTGCTCAGTGTGTCCTTATTCATTGCTCAGTGCGTCCTTATTTGTTGCCTAGTGTGTCCTTATTCGTTGCCTAGTGTGTCCTTATTTGTTGCCTAGTGTGTCCTTATTTGTTGCCTAGTGTGTCCTTATTTGTTGCCTAGTGTGTCCTTATTTCATTCATTGCTCAGTGTGTTCTCATTCATTGCTCAGTGTGTTCTCATTCATTGCTCAGTCTGCTTTCATTCATACCTCATTGTGTTCTCATTCGTTGCCCATTCTGCTCTCAGTCATGCCACATCAAGTGCTTTTTCATTTCTCAGTACTCTCCATTTCTCAGTGTGTTCCCATTCATCGCTCAGTGTGTTCCCAATCATTGCTCAGTTTCCCCTCATTCGTTGCTCAGTGTGATCTCATTCGTTGCTCAGTGTGCTCTCATTCATTTCTCAGTGTGTTCTCATTCATTGCTCAGTGTGCTCTCATTTATTACTCAATGTGCTCTCATTCGTTGCTCAGTGTGCTCTCATTTGTTGCTCAGTGTGCTCTCATTTGTTGCTCAGTGCGTTCTCACCCACTGCTCAGTGCGTTCTCACCCACTGCTCAGTGCGTTCTCACCCACTGCTCAGTGCGTTCTCACCCACTGCTCAGTGCGTTTTCACCCACTGCTCAGTGCGTTTTCACCCACTGCTCAGTGCGTTTTCACCCACTGCTCAGTGCGTTCTCACCCACTGCTCAGTGCGTTCTCACCCACTGCTCAGTGCGTTCTCACCCACTGCTCAGTGCGTTTTCACCCACTGCTCAGTGCGTTTTCACCCACTGCTCAGTGCGTTTTCACCCACTGCTCAGTGAGTTCTCACCCACTGCTCAGTGAGTTCTCACCCACAGCTCAGTGTGTTCTCACCCACTGCTCAGTGCGTTCTCACCCACTGCTCAGTGAGTTCTCACCCACAGCTCAGTGTGTTCTCATTCGTTGCTCAGTGTGCTTTCATCCGTTGCTGTGTGCTCTCATTTCATTTCTCAGTGTGTTCTCATTCATTGCTCAGTGTGCCCTCCTTCATTGCCCAGTGTGCTCTCATTCATTGCTCAGTGCGTTCTCATTCGTTGCTTAGTGTTCTCATTCATTTCACAGTGCGTTCTCATTCACTGTTCATTATGCTCTCATTCATTGCTCAGTGTGTTCTCATTTGTTGCTCATTTTGTTCTCATTCATTGCTCAGTGTGCTCTCATTCATTGCTCAGTGTGCTCTCATCCACCGCTTTGCGTGTGCTCATCCACGGCTCAGTGTTCTCGATCAATGCTCAGTCTGCTTTCATTCATACCTCATTGTGTTCTCATTCGTTGCCCATTCTGCTCTCATTCATGCCACATCAAGTGCTTTTTCATTTCTCAGTGTGTTCCCATTCATCGCTCAGTGTGCTCTCCTTCATTTCTCAGTGTGTTCCCATTCATCGCTCAGTGTGCTCTCATTCGTTGCTCAGTGTGATCTCATTTATTGCTCAGTGTGTTCTCACCGACTGCTCAGTGCGTTCTCACCCACTGTTCAGTGCGTTCTCACCCACTGCTCAGTACGTTCTCACCCACTGCTCAGTGCGTTCTCACTCACTGCTCAGTGCATTCTCACCCATTGCTCAGTACGTTCTCACCCATTGCTCAGTACGTTCTCACCCACTGCTCAGTGCGTTCTCACCCACTGCTCAGTGTGCTCTCATTCATTGCTCAGTGTGCTCTCATTCATTGCTCAGTGTGCTCTCATTCATTGCTCAGTGTGCTCTCGTTCATTGCTCAGTGTGTCCTTATTCATTGCCTAGAGTGTCCTTAATCATTGCTCAGTGTGTCCTTATTCATTGCTCAGTGTGTTCTCATTCGTTGCTTAATGTTCTCATTCATTCCACAGTGCGTACTCATTCACTGCTCATTATGCTCTCATTCATTGCTCATTTTGTTCTCATTCGTTGCTCAGTCTGCTCTCAGTCATTGCTCAGTTTGCCCTCATTCATTGCTCAGTGTGCTCTCATCCACCCCTTTGCGTGTGCTCATCCACGGCTCAGTGTTCTCGATCATTGCTCAGTCTGCTTTCATTCATTGCTCATTGTGTTCTCATTCATTGCTCATTCGGTTCTTATTCATTGCTCATTCTGTCTTCATTCATTGCTCATTGTGTTCTCGTTTAATGCGCAGTGTGTTCTTATTCATTGCCCATTCTGCTATCATTCATGCCACATCAAGTGCTTCTTCATTTCTCAGTGTTCTCCCTCATTTCTCAGTGCTCTCCTTCATTTCTCAGTGCTCCCATTCCTTGTTTAGTGTGTTCCCATTCATTGCTGTGTGTTCTCATTCATTGCTCAGTCTGCTTTCATTCGTACCTCATTGTGTTCTCATCCGTTGCCCATTCTGCTCTCATTCATGCCACATCAAGTGCTTTTTCATTTCTCAGTACTCTCCTTCATTTCTCAGTGTGTTCCCATTCATCGCTCAGTTTCCCCTCATTCGTTGCTCAGTGTGCTTTCATTCGTTGCTCAGTGTGCTCTCATTCATTTCTCAGTGTGTTCTCATTCATTGCTCAGTGTGCTCTCATTTATTACTCAGTGTGCTCTCATTTATTACTCAGTGTGCTTTCATTTATTACTCAGTGTGCTCTCATTCGTTGCTCAGTGTGCTCTCATTTGTTGCTCCGTGTGTTCTCACCCACTGCTCAGTGCGTTCTCACCCACTGCCCAGTGCGTTCTCACCCACTGCTCAGTGCGTTCTCACCCACTGCTCAGTGCATTCTCACCCACTGCTCAGTGCGTTCTCATTCGTTGCTCAGTGTGCTTTCATCCGTTGCTGTGTGCTCTCATTTCATTTCTCAGTGTGTTCTCATTCATTGCTCAGTGTGCCCTCCTTCATTGCCCAGTGTGCTCTCATTCATTGCTCAGTGCGTTCTCATTCGTTGCTTAGTGTTCTCATTCATTCCACAGTGCGTTCTCATTCACTGTTCATTATGCTCTCATTCATTGCTCAGTGTGTTATCATTTGTTGCTCATTTTGTTCTCATTCATTGCTCAGTGTGCTCTCATTCATTACTCAGTGTGCTCTCATCCACCGCTTTGCGTGTGCTCATCCACGGCTCAATGTTCTTGATCAATCTGCTTTCATTCATTTCTGCTTCTTCATTTCTCAGTGTTCTCCCTCATTTCTCAGTGCTCTCCATTTCTCAGTGTTCCCATTCATTGCTCAGTGTGTTCTCATTCATTGCTCAGTCTGTTCTCATTCATTGCTCAGTCTGCTTTCATTCATACCTCATTGTGTTCTCATTCGTTGCCCATTCTGCTTGCATTCATGCCACATCAAGTGCTTTTTCATTTCTTAGTGCTCTCCTTCATTTCTCAGTGTGTTCCCATTCATCGCTCAGTGTGTTCCCATTCATCGCTCAGTGTGTTCCCAATCGTTGCTCAGTGTCCTCTCATTCGTTGCTCAGTGTGCTCTCATTTATTGCTCAGTTGTTCTCACCGACTGCTCAGTGCATTCTCACCCATTGCTCAGTGCGTTCTCACCCACTGCTCAGTGCGTTCTCACCCACTGCTCAGTGCGTTCTCACTCACTGCTCAGTGCGTTCTCACCCATTGCTCAGTACGTTCTCACCCACTGCTCAGTGCGCTCTCATTCATTGCTCAGTGTGCTCTCATTCATTGCTCAGTGCGTTCTCACTCACTGCTCAGTGCGCTCTGATTCATTGCTCAGTGTGCCCTTAATCATTGCTTAGTGTGTCCTTATTCATGCCTAATGTGTCCTTAATCATTGCTCAGTGTGTCCTTAATCATTGCTCAGTGTGTTCTCATTCGTTGCTTAGTGTTCTCATTCATTCCACAGTGCGTTCTCATTCACTGCTCATTAAGCTCTCATTCATTGCTCAGTGTGTTCTCATTCATTGCTCAGTGTGTTCTCATTCATTGCTCAGTGTGCTTTCATTCGTTGCTGTGTGCTCTCATTCATTGCTCAGTGTGCTCTCATCCACTGCTTTGCGTGTGCTCATCCACGCCTCAGTGTTCTCGATCATTGCTCAGTCTGCTTTCATTCATTGCTCATTGGATTCTTATTTAGTGCTCATTGTGTTCTCATTCATTGCTCATTATGTTTTCATTCATTGCTCATTGTGTTCTCATTTAGTGCTCAGTGTGTTCGCATTCATTGCCCATTCTGCTCTCATTCATGCCACATCAAGTGCTTCTTCATTTCTCAGTGTTCTCCCTCATTTCTCAGTGCTCTTCTTTATTTCTCAATGTTCTCATTTATTGCTCAGTGTGTTCCCAATCGTTGCTCAGTGTGTTCTCATTCGTTGCTGTGTGCTCTCATTTCATTTCTCAGTGTGCTCTAATTCATTTCTCAGTGCGTTCTCACCCACTGCTAAGTGCGTTCTCACCCACTGCTCAGTGCGTTCTCACCCACTGCTCAGTGCGTTCTCACCCACTGCTCAGTGCGTTCTCACCCACTGCTCAGTGTGTTCTCACCCACTGCTCAATGCGCTCTCATTCATTGCTCAGTGCGCTCCCAATCATTGCTCAGTGTGCTCTCATTCATTGCTCAGTGCGCTCTCATTCATTGCTCAGTGTGTTCCCAATCATTGCTTAGTGTGTTCTCATTCATTGCTCAGTGTGCTCTCCTTCGTTGCTCAGTGTGCTCTCCTTCGTTGCTCAGTGTGTTCTCACCGACTGCTCAGTGCCTTCTCACCCACTGCTCAGTGCGTTCCCACCCACTGCTCAGTGCGTTCTCACCCACTGCTCAGTGCGTTCTCACCCACTGCTCGGTGCGTTCTCACACACTGCTCAATGCGTTCTCACCCACTGCTCAGTGCGTTCTCACCCACTGCTCAGTGCGTTCTCACCCGCTGCTCAGTGCGTTCTCACCCATTGCTCAGTACGTTCTCACCCACTGCTCAGTGCGCTCTCATTCATTGCTCTGTGTGCTCTCATTCATTCACACATTGCTCAGTGCGTTCTCACCCACTGCTCAGTGCGTTCTCAGTGTGTTCTCATTCGTCGCTCAGTGTGCTTTCATTGATTGCTCACTGTGCTCTCATTCATTGCTCAGTGTGCTCTCATTCATTGCTCAGTGTGCTCTCATTCATTGCTCAGTGTGCTCTCATTCATTGCTCAGTGTGCTCTCACCCACTGCTCAGTGCGTTCTCACTCACTGCTCAGTGCGTTCTCATTCACTGCTCAATGTGTTGTCAATTACTGCTGACTGCATACTCATTCATTGCTCAGTGTCATGACTCACTGGCAATAGTGTGTAATATCAAACCCCACTGCTCTCCAAGCTGAGACAAAGGTGAAAAGTTTGATTCCACCGCCAAATTGCCCAATTCTACCTAACTGTTTAATTTAGGTTAACAGAATGCGAGCATTAGGTTTGTAAGCTTATCGAGGAAAAGCTGTTTATTAAACAAATTGTCTGTAACCAGTGTTAACAATAAGAAACATGAACAGCTAATTTTTAACTCTATAACTTAAACTCTCCCCCTTCTTAACCCCTACATAAGAACACATGTGCAAATACACACACACACACACAAATATTCGACATACAAAACATGAATTTTAAGGGTGAGATAAAACAGTTCAGTAGCACCAATCCAGAATATAGGTTTAGATAAGCTGATTTTGATTGAAGTCTTCCAATTCCTTGCAGCTTGCTGTTGATGGCTCAAGGTGGTCTCCCAGCACTTTCAATCCGTGGCTCACTGGTTGAAAACTTGCTTTTCAGTGTCTCTACTGGTGATTTTCCCCTTTTCCTCTTGACAGGCTTTTTTTCAGAGAAAGCAGGTTACAAGAGATATGAAGGAAAAAACAGCTAGCCAGCCTTGTAGATTTACTGGAATCTTACACAAACAGGAGAGAGAAGTTTTAGGTGCGTTCTCATTGCAGGCTGGGATCTCTCTGCGCACTGCTGTCACACAAAACCTTGGTCACCTGATTAGGAGCCAATTAAAATGTTGTTGCTAGGCAGTTTAACTTATTTCAGGACCCCATTTTGTCCAACGTGGCACACTTTGCTCCAGAAGATAGGAACATTGTATATTCCTCATCCTATTTCAGTGAACATGTCTTTCAACTGCAGCCGTGTTAGTTTTTAAAGCCACAGTCCAATTTTTAAAATCACAGTCCCAGAGAAATAAAGAAAAATAAAAAGATATGTTCCTTGCATTCACTGTATTTTCATTCATTGCTCAATGTGTTATCATTCACTGCTCAGTGTGTTCGCTTTTATTGCGTGGCATGTTCTCATTCATTGCTCAGTGTGTTCTCATTCATTGTTCACTGTGTTCTCATTCATTGCTCAGTGTGTTCTCATTCATTGTTCACTGTGTTCTCATTCATTGCTCAGTGTGTTCTCATTCATTGTTCACTGTGTTCTCATTCATTGCTCAGTGTGTTCTCATTCATTGTTCACTGTGTTCTCATTCATTGCTCAGTGTGTTCTCATTCATTGTTCACTGTGTTCTCATTCACTGCTCAGTGTGTTCTCATTCATTGCGCAGTGTGTTCTCATTCATTGCTCAGTGTGTTCTCATTCATTGCTCAGTGTGTTCTCATTCATTGCTCAGTGTGTTCTCATTCATTGCTCAGTGTGTTCTCATTCATTGCTCAGTGTGTTCGCATTCACTGCTCAGTGTGTTCTCATTCATTGCTCAGTGTGTTCTCATTCATTGTTCAGTGTGTTCTCATTCATTGCTCAGTGTGTTCTCATTCATTGCTCAATGTGTTCTCATTCATTGCTCAGTGTGTTCTCATTCATTGCTCAGTGTGTTCTCATTCATTGCTCAGTGTGTTCTCATTCATTGCTCAGTGTGTTCTCATTCATTGCTCAGTGTGTTCTCATTCATTGCTCAGTGTGTTCTCATTCATTGCTCAGTGTGTTCTCATTCATTGCTCAATGTGTTCTCATTCATTGCTCAGTGTGTTCTCATTCATTGCTCAGTGTGTTCTCATTCATTGTTCAGTGTGTTCTCATTCATTGCTCAGTGTGTTCTCATTCATTGCTCAGTGTGTTCTCATTCATTGCTCAGTGTGTTCTCATTCATTGCTCAGTGTGTTCTCATTCATGCCACTTTCTGGCACTATCTGCACCTCCTTTAGTCTTTTCCACTACCATTAACACTCCCTTTGTAGAGTGGCCATGACATCCTTGTCACGTTTCTGCTGAGCTCCCACCTATCCCTGGCCTTCTATTTTGTTCCATGTGCTCCATCCCCTCTCAAACAGTACAACATCCATCAAATTGCTGGCTGTCTTTAGCTCTTAGGAAGAGTCATACGGACTCAAAACATTAACTCTATTTCTCTCCCCGCACATGCTGCCTGACCTCTTGAGTTTTTCCACCACTTTCTGTTTTTATTTTAGATTTCCAGCATCTGTAGTATTTTGCTCTTATGTTCTCATTCATTGCTCGGTGTGTTCTCATTTGTTGCTCAGGTTGTTACAGTGCACAGTGCAGTGTGTTCTCATTCATTCTTCATTCACTGTTGTTTTCATTCACTGCTCTGTCTGCTCTCATTCCGTTTCAGCACTGTGTTTTCATTCATTGCTGAATGTGTTCTCATTCATTGTTCAGCATGTTCACATTCATTATTCAGTGTGTTCTCATTCACTGCTCAGTTGTTTGAGTCACAACTCAGTGTCTTCTCATTCATTGCTTAGTGTAATCTCATTCAATATTCACCGTCTTCTCATTAATTGCTCAGTGAGTTGTCATTCATTGTTCATTTTTTCTTCTCTCATTCCTCAGTGCATGTTCCTTCATTGCTCACCATGTGTTCTTCCATTGCTCCTTGTGCGCACTTTCATTTCTCCGTGTTTCTGTTTCTTTGTCCAGAGTATTTACATTCATTGTGCGTTCTCTTCCATTGTTCAAAATGTTCTCTCATGACTCATTGTTACAGTACACAGTGTGTGTTCTCATTCACAGATCAGTGTGTTGTCATTCACTTCTCAGTGTGTTCTTTTCATTGTTCAATGTATACGCATTTATTGTTAATTATGTACTCATTTCTTGTTCTTTGTGTTCTCATTAATTGTTTAGTGTCCACTCATAAATTTACCAATCAGTATCCCCTCAGACATTGTTCAGTGTATACACATTCCCATGTGTGGCCACATTTCCAGCCTTGTGCTCTCATTCACAGTTCAGTCAGTTCTCATTAATCACGCAGAGCTTTTTCACCTAAAGCTCACTGGGTTCTCACACTATGTGTGTTCCCATTTACAGCCCTACGCCTCTGGCACATTCTCCTCCTTTGAGCATCTCACTTTATTCCACTCCTCTTGCCTCTCACTTAAAATCCTTGTTCCCAGTGTCCACCTAACTGCAGCAAAAATTTTATCGCAGAGATACCTTCACTGCTTTCCTCTCTCAGTTTCTGCACAGAACAGCTTTTAAAAATTCATGATATCAACCACCACCCTCAACTCATCATGCTCTCGCTTCTCTGAGCTCACACCCTCTTATCCTCTCTAAACATCTCCATCCATGTAAACTCATATTCATGACCACCTCCTTGGTCTTGCCATCTCATGTGCTCTTGTTATTCCCTGGAAAACATTATTGCCAAATTCATTTAAAACTGCACTTTCAAAATCCCAACTATCTAGCCTTTGGCCCTCCATTCACCATGAAATTTCTGAGGCTACTGATTTGCTCGGCCACACACTCACCTCCATTTTTGATACCCTAGTTCTCAATAATATCATTCATTATGTTCTCTCTCCCTGGTTATTACCCCTGGTACGGACCTAATTTCTGCTCCCTTAAGTCCAAGGAATGCAAACTTGAATGGATTTGCCAGACAATTGGTTTCTTCATTCACCACCAAATCCGGCTGGACCACTATTGGGTCCTGTTCCTGGAATGCAAAAATACTCTCCATTTTTTTCCTCTACTGAAAATCATCATCTTAAACCTGTTTCCTTCACCCTCACCTCCAACAGTAAGTGTAAGGAGCTCATATTCATGGCCTGTTTGCCACTAAAATAAAGACCATCCGATCAGCTGCCTCTACCACTCCCTCCCTCCCACTAGTACACCAGATCACACTTCCTCTAGAGTTATCCCCTACCCTGGCCTGAATTTGCATTTTTCTCTAGTTTCCCTCCCGTCTCCTCAAGGGCATCTTGCCCATGAGACCCACTTCCTGCTCCCACAACCCTAAACTGCTGAACAAACAACTTTCCTTCCCAGTCCCCATGTTACCTGAAATAAAAACATAAAATCTGGAAAAAAAACTCAGCAGATCTGTGGAGAGAGAAACAGAGTTAATGTTTCGAGTCTGTATGACTCTTGCTAAAGAAGGACTTGAAATGTTAACTCTGTTTCTCTCTCCACGGATGCTGTCAAATCTGCTGAGTTTTTCCAGCATTTTCTGTTTTTATTTCAGATTTACAGCATCCGCAGTCTTTTGCTTTTACCCATGTTAGCTGATATTGTTAACAGCTCTCCCTCTTCAGGTGCTGTCCCACTCTGCTTTAAATCTGCAGTCATCACACCTCTCAAAAAAAAACACTTGACCCCACCATCCCTGTAAACTGTGGCCTCATCTCCAACTTCCTCTCAGGTCCTTGAATGTGTTTTGCCACCAAATCCACGCCCATCTTTCCCAGTACTCCATATTTAATTCCCTCCAATCAGGCTTCCACCCCGCCACAGTACCGAAACTGTTCTTATCAAGTTCACAAATGACATTCTGTGTGACTGTGACAAAGGTAAACTTTACCTCCTTGTCCTTCTCAACCTGTCTGCAGCCTTTGACACGGGTCCTCTCCGCTGTCGTCCAGTTGGTGGGACTGCTGTCACCTGGTTCCATTCTTATCTCTCATCACCTGCAATGGCTCCTTTTCCTGCTGCACCATTATCTCTGCTGTCCCCTAGGAATCTATCCTTGGCCCCTCCTGTTTCTCATCTACATGCTGCCCTTCGGCGACAACTTCTGAAATGCTGTGCTTTAGTTTTCACATGCATGCTGATGACACTCAGCTCTACCACATCACCATCTCTCTCGTCTACTCCACTGGTGCTGTATTATCAGACTGCTTACCCAATGTCCAGCACTGGATGAGTAGAACTTTCCTCCAGTTAAACATTAGGATGACTGAAGCCATTATCTTTGGTCCCCACTACAAACTCCATTCCCTAGCAACTGACTCCATTTCTGTCCCTGGCAATTGTCTGAAACTAAACCAGTCTGTTTGCAAGTTTGGCATTTGACCCAAAGATGACCTTCTGAGCTCATATTCGAGCCATCACTAAGACTGCCTATTTCCACCTCCGTAACATTGCCCAGCTCCGTCTCTGTCTCATCTCATCTGCTGCTGAAACCCTTATTACATACGAACATATGAACATTTCATCTCTCCTTGGCCTTCCCCCTCCATATCTCTGTAATCTCCCCCAGCCCCACAACCGTCTGAGGTATCTGCCTTCATCCAGTTCTGGCCCCCTGAACGTCTCTGATTTTAATTGCTCCACCATTGCTGGCTGTGCTTTCAGTTGCCTCGGCCCTAAGCTCTGGAACTCCCTTCCTTAAACTGCACTGCCTTTCTATCACTCTTTCCTCCTTTAAGACACTGGTTAAAACCTGCCTAAACGACCAAGCTCTTGGTCATCTGCCGAATATAGTTCCTCGGTGTCAAATTTTGCTTTATAATGCACCGATGAGGCACCTTTGGACTTCTTATCATGTTAAAGATGCTATATAAACATAAGTCATTGTTTCCTTCATTGCTCAGTATGTTCTTGTTCACTGCCTAAAGTTTTCTCATTCATTTGGGGCTAAATTGGGCAAAGTAACCTCTGGTTTTTGAGAGTTTTGAAGCCCTTAGTTGTCAAAAATGGCATCCAAGTTGTGTGCACATAATTCCAACGTGAAATGCGCCAGACACCATATTTCTAAAGGGGTTTTAATGCATGCAGAACATGCAGAGCTGGCTGGACATGACATCAATCTGTGTACAATGCTGATTTGACACACATTGTCGTTTTGGAGCTTTGTGCTCATGCTCTGTCTTCACCCCTCACAAGACATCAAGTAGCATGACGAACCCTTTATCAGCCTTCTTACAAGTATCATTTAATTTTTTAGTTCCTGGTTTATTTCTTCTGTTACTGCAATCCTACCAGTTTTGGATTTGTCCTCCTTGGAGCCACTGTCACTCATCCAGACTTCTGCCTCAGCAATCGTTGTGCTCTGTTAGAGAGCAAATTAGTACCATGCTCTTTGGATAGTGTCTTTGAAACCCATAATGGCAGCAGTATGAGCTTGCACGGGACCTTTCACAGCTTCATTGCAGCATTGAGATGGCAGACGGATGCTGCTTGTGCTGCAATGGAAGCTGAGACACCAGCCATCAGACACTCATCATGGTTGGTTCCACAGGTTGCTGCCGGAGGAAGCCACCCATTCCATATTGGAGATAATGGCCACCAAACTCTGTGTAAAGCCCAGTGCCAAGTTAGTGCCAGATTCCTTCATACTTCTTTACATTAAACATAGGCTTTCTGATAGGCTTTCCCATGAATCAATGTTTCATTGTTGTTGGGTCCAGTGTCCTTGGGTTTGTTGGGGCTAAAGGATCCGGGTTGCACGCTTGTATCAGGGTGACCGGGCTGGTACAGAGACAGAGAACATCAGAAGATCACATAAAATAAACACATGCTGTTTATTTACAAACTAATCTCTGCAGCTACACTTGTGTGCTCACAACTTAAAACTCTGTCTTCACTCATCAATGACTAACTCAAGACTCCTGACACAGAGGTAGCCCTCGCTACTTAACACTCTGGGTATTAAGATCATGTGACCTTACCTTACAATACTCGTCTTAAAGGTATATTACATAGCAGATTACTACAATTATGTACACCCAACTTCTGCTCTTGACCGGCCCATCAAATTCCTCATCTGAGTCCTCTGCAGCTCAATTTGTGTGTGACTTCAACCTCCAGCAAGATGGCACCTGCGCTATCCTTTCCCCCTTGCCCTGCTTGCAGCACACTTGTGCCCGGTATCTCACCTTGTGTAGATCCTACCTCTATGCTATGCTTTGAATCACATGCAGTGTCAGTATCTGAGCTGGGTAGCTGCAAGTTTGAGAGCAAGTGACCATATGTCTTCATCTTCCCTGTCTTCCTGCTTTAGCTCCACTGCCTGGGCTGTTGTAGTTCTTCATTATCTGAAAGGAAAAAAGCCACAAAGGTAGGGCTGGAAACAGTAAGCAGTGCATGCTTACACCAACTGCAGCTGGAAGTCAGAAGAGACTATGTGACATAGGGGAAGTGGGATGTGAAAAAGTGATTTATGAGGACATTATCATCTTCGGTGGATCCAGCAGAGATACCAGATGCAGCCTCAGCAGAAATGCTTCCTGTAATGAGCAGCACCATCTCCTCCATGGGGATTAGAACATACAGGCACATCTCTCCTACTTCTGTTAGCTCCTGCTGCCTCATGATGTGCCTCCACCTCCCCCCCCGCCCCCCGCCTAACATCCCTAGTCCTGCAAGAGAAAGGGAAATGTATCAGTGAATGTGGTGCAATCTGTTTGACTGATGTGGCTGTCATGGTTGAATAGCAGCCAGTGTGTGTAAACTTTGAGATGTGGGTGTGAGGCTTGCAGTAGTGCTTGAGTGTGACGTGCAACGTTTGAATCCTGGTTGATAGACATTGTTGCTGAGTGATAATGTGTGGTGATTTGAACAGTGGCTGAGGCCATTAGTGCAGTTGGATATGACATTTGAAGATGCTTTTGCTGACCATGAACACTCATGTGAGAGCATTGTGCTGCTTCCTGCACTGCACCCATGTCTTTGGAGGCATTGACCTCCTCTGCTCTCTCTTGGCACTGCTGTCTGAGCAAGTGCCTCAAGGGCCCCCAGCCCCTGAGAGTGCGAGCTTCTCATCCACTGCTCAGTGTGTTCTCATCTGCTGCTAAGTGTGTTCTCATCCACAGCTCGGTGTGTTCTCATCCACTGCTCAGTTTGTTCTCATTCATAGCTCGGTGTGTTCTCATCCACTGCTCAGTTTGTTCTCATTCATAGCTCAGTGTGTTCTCATCCGCTGCACAGTGTGTTCTCATCCGCTGCTCAGTTTGTTCTCATCCACTGCTCAGTTTGTTCTCATTCATAGCTCAGTGCGTTCTCATCCACTGCTCAGTGCGTTCTCATCCACTGCTCAGTGTGTTCTCATCCACTGCTCAGTGTGTTCTCATCCACTGCTCAGTGTGTTCTCATCCACTGCTCAGTGTGTTCTCATCCACTGCTCAGTGTGTTCTCATCCGCTGATCAGTGTGTTCTCATCCACTGCTCAGTGTGTTCTCATCCACTGCTCAGTGTGTTCTCATCCGCTGATCAGTGTGTTCTCATCCACAGCTCAGTGTGTTCTCATCCACAGCTCAGTGTGTTCTCATCCACTGCTCAGTGTGTTCTCATTCATAGTTCAATGTGTTCTCATCCGCTGCTCAGTGTGTTCTCATTCATAGTTCAATGTGTTCTCATCCGCTGCTCAGTGTGTTCTCATTGGCTGCTCAGTGTGTTCTCATCCACTGCTCAGTGTGTTCTCATCCACAGCTCAGTGTGTTCTCATCCGCTGCTCAGTGTGTTCTCATCCACTGCTCAGTGTGTTCTCATCCACTCCTCAGGTGTTCTCATCCGCTGCTCAGTGCGTTCTCATCCGCTGCTCAGTGTGTTCTCATCCGCTGCTCAGTGTGTTCTCATTGGCTGCTCAGTTTGTTCTCATCGGCTGCTCAGTGTGTTCTCATCCGCTGCTCAGTGTGTTCTCATTGGCTGCTCAGTGTGTTCTCATTGGCTGCTCAGTGTGTTCTCATTGGCTGCTCAGTGTGTTCTCATTGGCTGCTCAGCGTGTTCTCATTGGCTGCTCAGTTTGTTCTCATTGGCTGCTCAGTGTGTTCTCATCCACTGCTCAGTGTGTTCTCATCGGCTGCTCAGTTTGTTCTCATTGGCTGCTCAGTGTGTTCTCATCCGCTGCTCAGTGTGTTCTCATCCGCTGCTCAGTGTGTTCTCATTGGCTGCTCAGTGTGTTCTCATTGGCTGCTCAGTTTGTTCTCATTGGCTACTCAGTGTTCTCATCCACTGCTCAGTGTGTTCTCATTGGCTGCTCAGTTCGTTCTCATTGGCTGCTCAGTTTGTTCTCATTGGCTGCTCAGTGTGTTCTCATCCGCTGCTCAGTGTGTTCTCATCCACTGTTCAGTTTGTTCTCATTGGCTGCTCAGTGTGTTCTCATCCACTGCTCAGTGTGTTCTCATCGGCTGCTCAGTTTGTTCTCATTGGCTGCTCAGTGTGTTCTCATCCGCTGCTCAGTGTGTTCTCATTGGCTGCTCAGTTTGTTCTCACTGGCTGCTCAGTGCGTTCTCATCCACTGCTCAGTGTGTTCTCATCCGCTGCTCAGTGTGTTCTCATTGGCTGCTCAGTGTGTTCTCATTGGCTGCTCAGTGTGTTCTCATTGGCTGCTCAGTTTGTTCTCATTGGCTACTCAGTGTTCTCATCCACTGCTCAGTGTGTTCTCATTGGCTGCTCAGTTCGTTCTCATTGGCTGCTCAGTTTGTTCTCATTGGCTGCTCAGTGTGTTCTCATCCGCTGCTCAGTGTGTTCTCATCCACTGTTCAGTGTGTTCTCATTGGCTGCTCAGTGTGTTCTCATTGGCTGCTCAGTGTGTTCTCATTGGCTGCTCAGTTTGTTCTCATTGGCTACTCAGTGTGTTCTCATCCGCTGCTCAGTGTGTTCTCATTGGCTGCTCAGTGTGTTCTCATTGGCTGCTCAGTTTGTTCTCATTGGCTGCTCAGTTTGTTCTCATTGGCTGCTCAGTTTGTTCTCATTGGCTGCTCAGTTTGTTCTCATTGGCTGCTCAGTGTGTTCTCATCCGCTGCTCAGTGTGTTCTCATCCGCTGCTCAGTGTGTTCTCATCCGCTGCTCAGTGTGTTCTCATCCACTGCTCAGTGTGTTCTCATTGGCTACTCAGTGTGTTCTCATCCGCTGCTCAGTGTGTTCTCATTGGCTGCTCAGTGTGTTCTCATTGGCTGCTCAGTTTGTTCTCATTGGCTGCTCAGTTTGTTCTCATTGGCTGCTCAGTGTGTTCTCATCCGCTGCTCAGTGTGTTCTCATCCGCTGCTCAGTGTGTTCTCATCCGCTGCTCAGTGTGTTCTCATCCGCTGCTCAGTGTGTTCTCATTGGCTGCTCAGTGTGTTCTCATCCGCTGCTCAGTGTGTTCTCATTGGCTGCTCAGTGTGTTCTCATTGGCTGCTCAGTGTGTTCTCATCCGCTGCTCAGTGTGTTCTCATCCACTGCTCAGTGTGTTCTCATCCACTGCTCAGTGTGTTCTCATCCACTGCTCAGTGTGTTCTCATTGGCTGCTCAGTGTGTTCTCATCCACTGCTCAGTGTGTTCTCATCCGCTGCTCAGTGTGTTCTCATCCACTGCTCAGTGTGCTCTCATCCACTGCTCAGTGTGTTCTCATCCACTACTCAGTTTGTTCTCATTGGCTGCTCAGTGTGTTCTCATCCACTGCTCAGTTTGTTCTCATCCGCTGCTCAGTGTGTTCTCATTGGCTGCTCAGTGTGTTCTCATTGGCTGTTCAGTGTGTTCTCATTGGCTGCTCAGTGTGTTCTCATCCGCTGCTCAGTGTGTTCTCATCCGCTGCTCAGTGTGTTCTCATCCACTGCTCAGTGTGTTCTCATCCACTGCTCAGTGGTGTTCTCATCCACTCTGTGTGTTCTCATCCGCTGCTCAGTTTGTTCTCATTCATAGCTCATTGTGTTCTTATTCTTTGCTCAATGTGTTCTCATTTACTACTCAGTATGTGTTCATTCTTTGTCCAATGCCCTCTCATTCATTGTCCATTGCTCACTCATTCATTGCTCAGTGTGTTCTCAAGCTTCTGTTCAGAAACCTGCTGTTCCGAAACTAACTTGCAGCCACTTCTTTCATCCTTTACACACAATCTACAGCACAATAACAGCCTGTCTATACTGATCTTTCTTCCTCGGCATTGCTCTTATAGCCTTCTCATTTTGCTTTTCCTTCTTTACCTATAATGGATCTGACTGGTGCTGATTCTGCTCCAGGAAAGCAGGTAAAATCTTGCACGTAACCATCCAGTTGTGCAGCAAACAATGGCCTGTTCATATGTGACCCAGTACGACAAGAGTTCATTTCACCTACACAAGAGTGAGTGGTCTGTTTTTCACCAGTACAATTGGCCTTTCTTTTTGTCCATTGGCCAGTTTTATTGTTGAGATTTAAAAATAGCACTTTCCACACCTTTGTTTCAAATCGTATAATTATTGTCTGCCCACTTCCAAACTGGACAGTCTCACTCAAGAAAGAAAGAGCTTGTATTTATTTATTCTATTCATGACCTCAGGACATCCCAAAGCACTTTATAGCCAATCAAGTACTTTTGAAGTGTAATCACTGTCTTAATGTAGGGAACAAGTGGGTAATTTGTTTTTAATGCTGATGGATATTGACCAGGGCACCGGGGACAATTCTCCTGCTCCTTTTGGAGAAGTCCACGTGAGAGAACTTAACGTCTCCTCAGAAACACACACCTCTGACAGAGTGGCACTCCCTCAACACGGCACTGAAGTGCCAGCCTGGATTATGTGCTGAAGTCTCTGGTGAGGGATTTGAACCCATGCTCTCCAGGCTCAAACTTGATAATGTTATCCACTGCTCCAGGGCTGACACCTAAACTAATGACATCTGGTTTAAAAGTGGTCAAATGGTGACTTCAGTTCCGCCTCTTTCATTGTGCCAATTGTTTGTCATTAAAGGAATCCCCCCTGTCTCAGGAGTAGCAGGGCTCCGCCAGGGACCTGAACGGAATCTCAATGGCTTCCATGGCTGCATTCACAACGTGCGAATCAACAATGAGCTGCAAGACTTCAGGAGTTTGTCACAAATGCCCCTCGGCGTCTCTCCAGGATGCAGGTCCTGCAACATCTGCAAACATGGTGTGTGCCACTCCGTCGATCAGTCCAGCATTACATGCGACTGCCATGCTGGCTGGACAGGGCCTCTGTGTGATCAGGAAACCCGTGACCTCTGTACCAATAACAAGTAAGTAAAATATTTTATGCACGCATTGCAGATGTGCAAAGAGGTAACTTTTCATAAGGGAGTTGGGATACTAGTGTAACACAATGGTTTGGATTAATTCCCCATTGAAATAGGGAAGATATTAGCTGGTATGCTAGCTTCCCAGGCCTTAGTGTAAGGACAGTTTCAAGTATTTTTTTCACTTCAGAAAGGTTTCTTTTTAAAAGATATTGCAGTTCCTACCATTGGCCACCAGATGGGGATTATATATCAATTTTTTTTTTGAACAAGCAAATTGACAGACAACAGCGCCATCTGCTGTGGGCAGATTCTTGCCCTTTTCAAGAGGAAAATGAGACTGTCCCCGAGCCATCCATTCTTCTGGCATAAGTCATGCAGGCGTCTTCTCTTTTCCAGAAAGAAGAGCCTTAACATGATCAATCTTTCCTGATATTTACATTCTCTCAGTCCTGGTAACAGTCTAATAAATCTTTTCTGCACTTTCTACAATGCTTAAACACCTTTGTTGTACCAACAATGTAGCGCCTTCAACATCACGAAACAACCCAAAGCATTTCATTGGAACATTATCATTATTAAACAAAATTCAACATGTGAGGAGATATTACAGCTGACCTCCAAAATCTTGGTCAAAGACAAAGGTCGTAAGACATGTCTTAAATGAGGAAAGAGAGCTGGAGAGGTTTAGGGAGGGAATTCCAGAGCTTAAGGCCTTGGCAGCTGAAGGCACAACTGCCAGTGGTGGAGTGATGAAAACTGAGGATGCCGAAGAGGCCAAAACTGGAGGAGCGCGGATAACTCAGCAGGTTGCAGGGCTGGAGGAGAATGCAGAAATAAGCAACCAGACCAGCTCAGTGTTCTAAGTCTAACAGACTAACATTACCCTCCTGCTTTTGTACTCTATTTCTCGAGAATACAAAGCACTTTGAAATCTTTAGGACCTTTCGTTGCCACTTTTAGAGATTTGTATATCTGTATTCACGGAACTCGTCCATCCCATTTAATTTCTTACCTTCTGTATTAATTGTAGATTTAAGGAATGTAGTGACTGTAGGATTAAGACTTATTGTGTTGTATAGTATCACGTGATAGTGTGAACGAATCAGCTTTAAGCGCAGGGAATCTTAGAGTGGAGTTCTTCCTCTAGTTGTGGAGCTTAATGGAAGCATTTAACTGCTGCTGCAGCTTGTAAATAAAGTTCAATGTTTCTAATGAGAAACCTGTTCAGAAAATCAAGTCCATAACAAACTGGCAACAAGGATAAATCAGATCCATCATTGTCCCTTGCCCAACGACTGTGAGTATCTTGTTCAAACAGGAGAAAAGGGAGATATACTCACCAGATATGCCACATTTTGGCACGATTGACCCCTTTGAACCATCCATAGAGGATTGATGTGAATATGTGGAATGCCTCGGGTTCTATTTCCAGGCAAATGAAATAACAGGGGAGGAAGATTCCCCGCGTTTGGAACTGATTCGTTCACCCTGTCACGTGATACTACGCAACACAATAAGTTTTAAAGCTGCAGGCGCTACATTCCTTAAAACTACAATTACTACATCTTCCAAGTAGTAAGTGGCCTTCTTATTCCTGTCACCAGAGTAAACCACCTCATGCCTCAATATATTACATTTGCTGTATATCCACTGACTCTGACTTTGAAAGCTTTTTTATGTCATCCTGTATTTCAGTGCATTGCTCCCTGTCATTAGCATATTTTAACACCATACCTCCATTTTCTGAGCTATATAAATTGTGGTCTCAGCATGGATCTTTGTGAGACACCACAACCCATTCCCTGCTCTGAGAAACTTCATAATTCTCCTCAGTTTTCTGTTTTGTAACTTTTTCAATCCATTCTGCTACCTGCCCCTAGCTCTAGATGCTGTGACCTTTGTCATGAGCCTCTTATATGGCATGTTATCAAAGGCCTTCTGAAAGTTCATATATATCACATTCACTGCACTGCTCTTGTCCCCATTTGCTGTTATTTAATGAAAGAATTCATCAAGTTTGGTTAAACGTGACCTACCTTTTAGAAATCCAGAACAAAAACAAAAATACCTGGAAAAACTCAGCAGGTCTGACAGCATCTGCGGAGAGGGATACAGAGGATGTTTCAAGTCCGTATGACCCTTCATCAGAACTAAGACATATAGAAATGAGATGAAATATAAGTTGGTAAAAGGGGGTGGACAGGAGAGCTTGATAGGGGGCCAGTGATAGGTGGAGGCCAAGTAGAGACTGCCAAAGATGTCATAGACAAAAGGACAAATGGGGTATTGACGGTGGTGATATTATCTAAAAGACGTGCTAATGGGGACATTAAGGGAAGTAAGCTAGTGGCAGATGGCCCTAGTGTGGGTGGGGTGGGGTGGGGGCAAGGGATCGAAATGGGCTAAAATGTGGAGATGAAACAATAGATTGAAATAAATTTAAAAATAGGAGGGAAAAGAAAAAAATATAGTTGTAAAAAAATTATAAATTATTGGAAAAAGGGGAATCGGTAAGGGGGTGGGGATGGGGGAGAGAGTTTATGATCTGAAATTGTTGAACTCAATATTAAGTCTGGAAGACTGTAAAGTGCCTAGTCAGAAGATGAGGTACTGTTCCTCCAGTTTGCATTGAGTTTCACTGGAACATTGCAGCAGGCCGAGGACGGACATGTGGGCATGAGAGCAGGGTGGTGTGTTGAAATGGCAAGCGACAGGGAGGTCTGGGTCATGCTTGTGGACAGACCGAAGGTGTTCCGCAAAGCGGCCACCCAGTCTGCGTTTGGTCTCTCCAATGTAGAGGAGACCGCATTGGGAGCAGCGAATGCAGTAGACTAAATTGAGGGAAGTACAAGTAAAGCACTGCTTCACTTGAAAGGAGTGTTTAGGCCCTTGGACGGTGAGGAGGGGGGAAGTCAATGGGCAGGTTTGGCACCTTCTGCGGTTGCATGGGAAGGTGCCATGGGAGGGGGTTGAGGTGTAGAGGGTGATGGAGGAGTGGACCAGGGTGTCCCGGAGGGAACGATCCCTGCGGAAAGCCGTCGGTGGGGGGGGGTGAAGGGAAGATGTGTTTGGTGGTGGCATCATGCTGGAGTTGACGGAAATGGCGGAGGATGATCCATTGAATGCGGAGGCTGGTGGTGTGATAAGTAAGGACAAGGGGGACCCTATCATGGTTCTGGGAGGGAGAGGAAGGTGTGAGGGCGGATGCGCAGGAGATGGGCCGGACACGGTTAAGGAAGAAGGAAGACATGTCAGAGGAACTGTTTTTGAAAGTGGCATCATCAGAACAGATGCGACGGAGGCGAAGGAACTGAGAGAGTGGGATGGAGTCCTTACAGGAAGCGGGGTGTGAGGAACTGTAGTCGAGGTAGCTGTGGGAGTCGGTAGTCTTGTAATGAATATTGGTGGACAGTCTATCACTAGAAATTGAGACTGAGAGGTCAAGGAAGGGAAGGGAAGTGTCAGTGATGGACCACATGAAAATGATGGAGGGGTGGAAATTGGAAGCAAAATTAATAAATTTTTCCAGGTCCAGATGAGAGCGTGAAACAGCACCGAAGCAATCATCGATGTACCGGAGAAAGAGTTGTGGGAGGGGGCCGGAGTAGGACTGGAACAAGGAATGTTCCACATACCCCATAAAGAGACAGGCATAACTGGGGCCCAAGCGAGTACCCATAGCCACACCTTTTATTTGGAGGAAGAAATCCATGTTTTTTTAAGTTATACTCTCATCTCTAGATGTTTGTTATCTGAATCTTTTATCAAAAATTCTAGCATTTTTCCTGCTGTTGACATTAAGATAACTGATGCAGTGTTCACTGGGATGGTTCAACACAATCCATACACCCTGTACTGACCAGCTTACAATTGAGAATCTCCAGTACATATGTTTTATGTCAGTTCAATAACATTATGGTCTCGATCACCCCTTGATTAGATCAGTTTTAGTTAGATGTGAGAATTTTGCCAGATATTTGTGCAGGGATCCTTGCTTTTCATTGGTAACTCTCCTTGTGTCCCCTTCCAGGTGCGTTCATGGGAGGTGTATAGTGTCTGATTCCACGTACCGCTGCGCATGCAAGGAAGGTTATATTGGCAGGCTGTGTGACAAGGGCCAGCAGATGGACAACTGCCAGAATCTGAAGTGTGACCACGGCCGCTGTAAGATCTCTGGGCAGGGGGAGCCGTACTGTGAGTGTGATACCAACTTTACAGGAGAAACCTGCCAAACAGGTAAGGACAAAAAAATGGTCTTGAATCTTAAAGCTGCTCATCTTGGTTGGAATCTTGTGGAGGCAATAGAAGGTCTTGACCACTAGCTGGAGAGTGAGCGAGACCCCGTGCCACCTCTTCTTGAGAAGGCTCACCTCGTCTTCTGCCAATCAGGCACTTGACAGGCCAGAGGTGGGCCTTTACCCAGTTAAAGGCTATAGCGCCTCTTTACTCAGCAGCACCACCAGGGAGATCAAAGGTTATGGGGAGAAGGTGGGAGAATGGGGTTGAGAAACTTATCAGCTATGATTGAATGGCAGAGCAGACTCAATGGGCCGAATGGCCTAATTTCTGCTCCTATGTCTTATTATGGTCTTATGGAGGTGGTAGCTGCTGCTGGTATGTCACCCACCCCAGGCCTTGGACTTAGTAGGGAACCAGGCACAGGTGAGTAATGGCAGGAAGGGGGATCGCGGGGTGGCTGAGGTCGTTGGGGAGGGGGTCGGCAGCAGGGGCAGTGGTATGTCTCTCCGAGGATTCCCCCTTCCTGAAGCCAGGTCCCTCGATCAGGCAATGAGCGCCTCAGAACGAGCTCCCAGCCCCGGGACCCTGACGTGTTTGCTGGTCGTGCTCCCTGCATGGTAAACCCCCCACCCACCACTGGGATAATACCAGCAGAAGCGGAATGAGGCCCCTGAAGTGGCCATTCATTTCCCACTGAAGGACCACATTGGCAGAGAGGTGGAAAAGCAGTCCACGGGCTTTCCCGTCACTGACTTAATCGGGGCGGAGATGGGAAGGTAGCAGGGTCCCCACCTGCCACCCCCACACCTGATTAAATGTCCCCCTGCCACCAAACTCACCACGGGGAAGGGCACGCAATTTTCCCCCTTTCCTGGTGAATTGATCTGAACCCCATCTTATGTTAATGCCAGCTTTTTATTACTAACATTTGCAAAGCAACAGCAAACATATATCCCAAAACCTCACGTCATTAACCATTACTTGATTGACTAGACTTTAAATTGGCTCAGTAATTAAGGGAAGAGGGTCTGGTATTTGGTGGGGCCCCAATCCCTGTGAAGAGCTTTAAAAAAGGGGAGGACCAGTCCTGTAATCCAGGCACTGCCTTTAAGGATGATTGCCCATTGAAAGTGCAGGGTCAGTGAATTCGTACCATTAGGCAGTGCCCAGTTCTTAATCACCGTTTCTGACTTTGCTGACAGACATTATTCTATGACATTTGCCTTGTATTTATTCTTATAAAAATTGACCTGTCACTCATCTCATTTTGTCCAGATCCCTTTAGATATGTCAAAGGGCAATATTTACAAGGATGGTACCAGAACTGAGAGGTTATAACTATAGGAAAGAGTGAACAATCTGGTGCTCTTTTCTGTAGGAAAGAGAAGGCTGAGAGGTGGCGTAATAGAAGTCTTTAAAATTACAAATGAGTTTGATAAAGTAATGTGGAGAAGATGTTTCCACTTGCAGGCAAGACCAGAAAAAAAGGGCTACATATAAGAGTGACTGATAAATCCAATAAGGAATTCAGGAAATACTTCAAAGAGCAGTTAGAATGTGGAATGTGCCTACCACATTGAATAGTTGAGATTAATAATATAGGTGTTTTTAATGGGAAGATGGATAAATACATAAAGGACAAAGGAATAGAAGAATATGCTGATAGGATGAGATCAAGTAGAATGAAAGGACATTTATGCTGCATATAAACCCCAGCCTAGACATGTTGGGCTAAATGGCCTCATTCTGTGCTGTAAATTCTATGTAATAAAGGTATCAGTCGTAATGAGGGGTCTCCAAATGACTGCCCTTACAGTTTAAACGAGACCTAATAGCCCAGTTCATGAAGCCCAGAGTTCCATCTGGCCTCATGATTCTTACTCCTTGGTTCTGTTTGAATCCCATGGCCTCTGAGGTTTGGAAAGGGTTGTTGTAGTTTATCCATTAGTGGGTAAATCCCAAACTCAGATAGAGCTCAGTTAGCATTCACAACGTGAGATGGTTACAGATATATAGAAACATAAATTTAAACTTTAGCTTATACCGTGAAATCTTGCAGGCCATGTTTAAAGTGGCCCCCTTGAACATTGAAAGGGAGGAGAGTGCAGCTGGGATCTTCTACTCCAGCAGAATCAATGATGCATGTTCGCAGAGCAGGAGTTCCACCCGCACAACACCCTGGCTAATTTTCAGCCAGAAAGAGTGAGGGTTACTTTCCCACCACCAGTAAACCTATGCCTCCCCCCCCACCCCCTTATATGTGGGGATTAAATTTAAATGACAGATTTACCGTACTTAGCAACTTTTGCACCTGGCATCGCTAAGGTGCAAACGGCATACGCCTGCCTATATTTGGTAAATGGTGCCTGTTGACAATTCTGTTGGAAATCATGGCAGGGTGCGGAGATCCAGCAGAGCGGCTCCTGAAGAATTTCCTGACTCGTCCTTCTAAGTTAGGCCAGAGAACTGATGCACTTTGATGGGTAAACCCTGATCTGCTGCTCTGAAGCGCATATAAAATGTCTAACAAGAGCAGTGGAATCCTGTCACCGTACGTTGGATCCATCACTGCCACTGTTGGGACAGAGCTTGTTGTGAGCTGCACATAAATTAGAAATTTTATATATATATATATATATAATCAGGTGTGTGTGTATATATATATATATATACATATACCAGGATAAAAATCTGGAAAACACCTCTCCCATCCCTTAGATGATTGCAACCAGTCCAGGAGACCTCTCTGGCTCTGATCATTCTGGTAACTTGCCCTTTTTTGTATGAAGTTATCTCAGCCCCAGTAAGAAACAGGCCCAGCTCTCACTTGTGCAAAATCAGCAATCGATGCCCAAGCCTTTTCCACAGGTCCAGTATCCTATGGGAAAAGAACCACCTCCTAACAGCTAACCTAGTTCTTGCTTTTGTTTAACTTGAGATTATGATCCCTGGGCCTCACTAATCTATCTGTGTCAACCAAACCATCTACACAAATGCAACCTAGTTGCAGACTTCTCTCTTTTGTACCGCAGAGCTCCTTTGTCAAAAGGAAATGGTCCGGGATGTCTACCGCAAGCAGCAAGGCTATGCCTCATGCCAGACCACAGTTAAAGTCCCCCGACTGGAATGCAAGGGGAGCTGCAGCAATGGAGAGTGCTGTGTGCCACTGCGTAGCAAGCGACGGAAATACGTCTTCCAGTGTACAGATGGCTCCTCGTTTGTGGAAGACGTGGAGCGGGTTGTTGACTGCGGCTGTGGGAGTTGTTCCTTGTAGGGACCCGAAGCAGGAAGTGAAGGCTTAACAACAGCACGCACCTGTGACAACTATTGGACCCTTTAACTCTCATAGTGGACCAAAAGAAATGGAAATATATTGTAAGATAACAAATAGAACCTATTTTTATTATTAAAAAAGGACTATTTTCTTCAGTTATTACTAAATATATCACCTCGCCTGGGTATGTATATCATACTGTGTTCCCTTTGCAAGATGTTTTTTAACCATTTTATTAACCTAACAAAGGAATTCTGGGAAAGCTTGTTCAATTGGTTGTTGTGAAGGTGTTTGAAGGGCCTGTTATATTGACTGTCAAAGGCAAATTTCCAACTTAAGAGTTTCTGAGCTTATGAAGAAGTTGAAACCTGGCTGCATCGGAACCAAGAGGAACATCACCAAAAACCAGTTGACTCTTGGGTTTACTGTAGTATCCATTACCTGCTCTGGTCTCTGTGTTAAAGTACCAAATGAACAGATCCATTTTTGTGATAATATCAATACAGTATAATCAATACTCTCCATATATCCAATAACTTGCTGGCCTAGATTTTGCAGTAGTAAAGATGGTGAAACTGTTGGCATTCACCAACATTACTCCTCTGAAACTGACAGCAGCTTCTGGCATCCACACACGCAGTTAAATACAGAAATCCAGAAGTTATTGTCAGTGATTCTACGCCTCTCCATAGGGTGCACTGTTGAAGTTCCCACAGACCGCATTAGTGAGAAATCATTGAACTGTTGAAAACTTTTGTCTTGCTGTAAAAACCCTTAAACTCAGTTTGAGTTTTAACTGCTTTTAAAGTTCACAATCGCTGATAAACAACCTCTCTGGCCCTGAAAAACAGATTTTACATTTGTGAATATCAAATTTCTCCATAATGATAAAATTTCTATATATTTTAAAAATATTTTAGGAAGTTTGTTTATATTTCAGCTTCCACCTTGCTGCCATGTGTACGTCCCAACCTTTATTTCACTCTCTGTAAAATAAGATTAAAAGTGAAGCATAATTAGTGCTTTTAACTTCTAAATTTGCTGTCTGTGAGAATTCTTCAATGTGATTGGCTATTTGCTCTGCTTGCTTATATCACTGTTGCTGGACACCTGGAAATCCTCTTGAATTGGCACCAGAATTAAATTAATCCTGGTAGAGATGAAATCCACGCTATAGAGGTCATGAGATCTTTAGTGGCAGGTTTTTTTAAAGTCAATGACAAGTACTATCGCTTCACCACTAATCCCAAAATCCAGGCCACTGTTAACAATAAAAGTGTAGAGCACATTGTAGACACCCAATAACACGCACCAGTGTAGAGCATACTACAGATACCCAATAACATGCACAGTGTAGACCACACTGCAGATACCCAATAACTTTGACAATAGGGTACAGCTCATCACAGATTCCCATTAACCACTAATAGCCTCATCAGAGTGTAAAATACAATACAGGTACCCAATTCCACACCAGTAACATGAACACTGTACAGCCTTTGTAGATACCCAATACTGTATTGATACAATGTGGAATGCACTTCCAGTACCTAAGTACAGTATAGAGTACAATGCAGATATCCAATACCAGATCTATGAAGACTTCTGCAGTTCCCAGGCAGACTGCTGGGTTCAGTATCTCACTTGGTCTCACAACGCCAGAGTTTATGCTAAAAACCTCCAGAGATTCAAAACAGGACACACCAGGAAATAAGGAACATAAACACAAAATAAGGCTGTATTAGACCATAGGCTGCAGTTTGCACATTCATGTATTGGGGGACTATCTCTGTACAAGTTCAAACGCCACCTGAGAAATGTTTGCTACTTCTCCCAATACCATTTAATCAACAGCTTTTCATTTTTGACATGCATGATTAAATGTCTAGACCTCAAGACTCCTGTCACAGCTCAGATGGTCCTCAAGCAGATGGTAATGCTCTTTTATCCATTAGACAGTGTTACCAGACATTAGATCACACTGTTGAGGAAACGCTTATGAAACTCTTAATTTTGATAGCTGTAATGCACACACTACAAAAGGAGATTACACAATATTCACACTGAAGTTGAGTTTGAATTCTTCAACACTACACAATGAAGCAATGTAGAACTGGACTACATTGTGTGATGTCTGAGCTATTTATTGATTTTCTGTCTCACATTGCCTTCCCCCAAGGTGTCTGGTATCTCAAATGTCTCCCATGTGCCAACCCCTCTTCCTATTATCTGCTCTTAAGGATTTGGGTATCTGACATTTAAGCTTTCAGGATATGAAGATTTATTGATGGTCCAGTACAATTCAGCTGCTTGAGCCAATGATTTAGAAAACATTGAGCATAAATATTTAAGACGGAGAGGTGCACACTGAGAAGCACATTGAACAATTCAGTTTTGATGCAAGTGATGGATGACAACAGATATTGAATTTTTTTAAATCAGAAAATAAATAACCAATTGGTACAAGAAAGAAGGATTAAAGTGGGAGGAATTCCTCTTCTGTTTCACTGCATATTTTTATTTTCTTACAGGATTCCTGTTTATAGATAGCCTTCCGTTAAATGGAAGAACAAACTAGACTTCTCCATGACTTTGAATGCAGTGGTTGTCCATGATCAGCCACCTTTCAGGGCCTGAAGTGCTCTGATTACCATTGACATAAAAACACTACAATCCTCCTATAGCTAATTGCTGCTCACATAGTGCCTCATCTGTCACGGAGAGTTGGGTGAGTGGAACTGTGGATTTCTCCACTCCCCTCTTGATGATAAAGAAACCTAAGGGTACAGGCAAATGACTGTTGTATTGACCTAACAATCCAGTCAGTACCTGCAGCAATTAACCTAGTGCCTTACATTTAGCCCATTAACGGCAGAATTTACCTAAGTGCCTAACAATTTTGTCCATTTTTGCTGCATTGAACCTAAGTGCCTTACCATTAATTCAATTCAATGCCTTATACCTTAACCTTGAAGGTCTTACAGGTACCCAATGCCTTATACATTAATCTAAGAGCCTTTCAGTCAACCCAATGCCCCATACCTTAACTTGGGTGTCTTGCAGTCTATTGAATGACTCATATCTAAACCTGAAGGCTTTATGGTCGACCCAATGCCTTATACATTAACTTGAGGATCTTAAAGTCAATTGAATGCCTCATACATTAACCTGAAGGCCTTACAGTTAATCAAATGCCTCATACATTACTTTGAGGGCCACAGTCAACCCAATGCCTTATACATTAACCCAAGGGCTGTAAAGTAAATAGAATACCTTGAACATTAACCTTCATACCTTCACACAAAGCATTCCAAATACTCTAAGGGGCATCTTTGGGTCATTGTACACTTATTCTGCAGCACTGAAGGACACAGGTGGCAGTGTACCATTCCCAGTGAACCCAATACCTGTTGCATTAAACTGATTGCCAACTGGATCAGCAATGAATCCTTTGCATGTCAATCCAGTACTTGCAGCTATTCGTCACAATTTGCAAATCGGTGTGCTAGGGTCTAAAAGTTCAATGGTACATGATAAATGTACACCTTTCCATCACTTCTGTAAGCACTGAATTTTGACTATGGCTTACACACCAAAGGGAAATGAGGTGGGGTTTGGCACATTTCTTAATGGCAGACAAGCATCAAAATGTTTACAGGCTTCATAAGAATAGCTTCCAATCTATACTTTATATGGAAGTCTAGTTAAAATGTGCTGCAAAAACATAAAGATACAACTATAATAGAAAACAATTTCTGTTTCCTTGGACTTTGCCCACTATATACTACGTGTGCAGTAACATACAAAGCAAGCCTGCCACAGCAGTGGTGCTGCAGGAAGTCTCACAGGAAGTCCTGACTCCAACTCCCTCTCTTTGATAAAGTATACAAGGAAATAAGCCTCTGAGCAGTTTACAACTTACAGGTGCTTGCCCCGTTATTCTTTGTTTTACAAAAATATGTACATTTTAATGTTATATATTTTGTGAAGTGCTATGTCTTGTACAAAACAATAAATGGAAGTGTTTGCACCAAAAAAATGGACAGAAAATCATTTTATTTCAGTTTAGGTCAGCTTTAAACTGGAAAAATTTGAAGTTTGCATATAATCGGTATCGATATAAGCTGTACTCGTTCCGTATTAAGCGTGTAATGTACCTGCAATGAGCCTGTACTGGTTCAGTAGTGATTCTGCATTAAGCCTTATAATATCTGCATTGACATTTTAGTATTGAGCTTGTATTAATACTGAACAACATTGTACACCTTTGACCACATAGTGCTTCAATCTTACAGGTAAACTTATATCCATTCAGATTTCAGCTTGTACTGATTCAGCTTTGAGTTTGTAATGAGTCAATTTTGAGGCTGTAATGATCCAGCTTTTGAGCTATAATGATTTGGCATTGACCCTGATCAGATTTAGCTCTGAACCTGTAATGGTTCAGAATTGAGTTCATACAGGTTATTCATCTGTACTGATTCAGTGTTGAACCCTGACTCACTCAGCATTAAGTTTCAAATGGTTCAGAATTGAGCATGAACTGATTTAGTATGGAATCTGTATTAGTTCAGAATTCAGCCCTATTGATTCAGCATTACGTTTGTGAATGGACTGAGCCTGTAATTCTGTTTTGAACCTATAGTAATTCTACATTCAGTCTGTCCTTCTTCAGTACTGAGCTTGTGCTGATTCAATATTCAGCCTGTAATGATTAAAAATTGAGCCTGTACTGATTCAGTATAGAACCTGTGCTGATTCAACATTCACCCTGTACTGACAATGGTGAACCTGTAGTCATTAATATTGATCCTGTACTGACAGTCATTAGCCTATAGTCTTCAGTATTGATCCTGTACTGAAGATGGTAAGTCTGTAATTATTAATAAAGATCCCACACTGATGTTGGTTAGCCCAGAGTCATTATTGTTCCTGTACTGATGGTTAGCCTGTAGTCATTAATAAAGCTTCTATACTGACAGTCATTAGCCTACTGTCATTGATCCTGTACTGATGGTGGTTTGCCTGTAGTTATTAAAATTGACCCTGCACTGAAGTTAGTTAGCCTGCAATCATTAATATTGATCCTGTACTGACATTGGTTAGCCTAAGCCTCTCAACCATTTCATTTTGATGTCAATCTCCTAACATTAAACAGGACCACCCAGCAAGACAGCAGAAACAAGCTAGGCTTCCACAAAACAGGTTCAGTGCTAATTTCATTAGTACTGTCTCTCCACTAAATTATTTAAGCTTTGGACCGAACTGTGAGGGCAAATATTTCCAAATGTTAAGCATTAAATATATACGAAATTTGCAATGAAACACAATTTGTTTAAAAACGGATTGAATTAGTATTGTGTGGTATTTAGTCTAGTATTAATTCTATGTTGATTCAACTGGGAATGAGACATGAGACCTGGCAAAGGAAGGTGAGGAGTCCCTTTATAGAACTGACTATAACAAAGAGAACAAATGAAGGTGACTAGTACAGAAACACTAACTTAAGAGTCAGTGAATTGCCTGCAAAAAAAAGGTAAGAAGAAGAGAAAGGGATAAAATAAATGATGAACAAATGGAAGGAGATAAATTATTAAGAGAGGAACAGAAGTCTGACAATGGAAGTATCATGTTTGAGATACATGAGCTGGGAGTTTATTGTTTGCCTCCCACTGTTTGGAATTTGGCTTTGGACCAACTGAGTCTGACTGAACTCAAATCTGTGTTTTTCTAACTGGTTCAACTCAATAAAGATAGGTCTAAAGCTTGAAGTCACTCATTCTGAATGAACGATTACAAGCTGAGAGCAATCAATCTCAATTGTTAATGCACTAGGGTTCCAGACACTACTGTAAAAGCATTGGAGCATCAAAGGACAAAACCGTTGAGGCTGAGAAAAAGGAAATTGACACCAAAGCTTATCTGTCTCATAATCTTACCTTTTCCACCTTTTCATCCAACAGCATTTTAAACAATCTAATTGTTTAGTCTCTACTGCCTTGCTTGACAGATTATTCCATAATTCCGTCCATGATTCCAACATATCATTGTAGTCCAACTAGAGGTCAATCGATGTACTTCTTAAAAAACAGCATGACACTGCATTGGCTCTACAGGTATACAATATGGCACAGTGGCTTGAAGAGCTGTAGGTCTGTGACTTGTGGGAATAAGCAATTTAGTTCCAAACATTAAGATATTTTGGGTGCGAATTTCATCCACATAACACCACCTCCAGCTGATCTCTGTCTTGGATACAGGGGTGATGAGGAAGCGCACTGTGTCAGCAGCTGCGTCTGGTCAAGGTCACCATCTTGAGAAAGTTCCCTGCATGCACCAGAAACAGCTGTACTAGTGTGATCCTGATGTCAGAATGCCAATGGCTGATGTGATGCCCATTCCCCAAACTTGGACCGTGCATGTCCATTTTACAAATCATACAGCAGTCACCAAAGATCAGGTGTTCAGCTGCAAGAGTGGGTGAGGCTGTGAAGACTGCAAGCTCAGTGCCATGTTCTCTGTCAAGTTGTATTCAGATTCCTCGATGCTACCTGACAGGAGGCTGTCTTGGCAGGCCAGCCACTGCACCCAGAATCTGGGTGTGCATACCCATCAACATTCCTTTGTATGCCTTTAGTGATAGCGACCACAACATGGTACAGTTCAAGTTTGTTATGGACAAAGAAATCGACAAGTTGCAAAAAAATGTTTTGGATTGGGGGAGAGTGGATTTTAGTAAAATACAGCAGGATCTGGCCAAGGTAGACTGGGAACAGTTACTTGTGGGGAAATCTACAGAGGAGCAGTGGAGGGTGTTCAAAAAGGAAATGGGGAGGGTACAGGCTCAACATGTTCCCTCTAGGGTGATAGGAAGGGGTAACAAGCCCAGAGAACCATGGATGACCAGAGATATTCAGGTTACGATGAGAAGGAAAAGAGAGGCTTTTAGCAGGTACAAGGGAAGCAAATCAGCAGCGGCATTAGTAGAGTACAGAAAGTGCAGGGTGGACCTTAAGAAAGCAATTAGGAGAGCAAAGAGGGGATATGAGAAAGCTCTGGCTGGTAAAAGTAGGGAAAATCCCAAGATATTCTATAAGTATATCAATGGGAAGAGGATAACCAGGGAAAGAGTAGGGCCCATAAGGGACCAAGGGGGCAATCTATGGGTGGAGTCAGGGGACATCGCTAGAGTGTTGAATGAATATTTCACATCCGTCTTCACCCAAGAGAATGAGGATGAAGGTATCGAACTTGGGGAGAGAAACTGCGAGGTTCTTATGCAAATTGATATAGGGAGTGACAAGGTATTGGAGGTGTTGGAAGGCTTAAAAGTGGACAAATATCCAGGTCCAGATGATTTGCATCCCAGACTGCTGAGGGAGGCAAGGGAGGAGATCGCAGGGGCTCTGACCCAAATTTTTAATTCCTCTCTGGCCACGAGGGAGGTGCCAGAGGACTGGAGAACAGCTAATAGTTCCGCCATTTAACAAGGGTTGTAGAGATAAGCCAGGGAACTACAGGCAGTGAGTCTCACGTCAGTGGTAGGGAAACTATTGGAGAAAGTTCTGAAGGAGAGTATCTATCTCCACTTGGAGAGGCAAGGTTTGATCAGGGATAGTCAGCATAGCTTTGTCAGAGGGAAGTCATGCCTAACAAATTTGATTGAATTTTTTGAGGAGGTGACCAGGTGTGTAGATGAGGGTAGTGCAGTTGATGTAGTTTATATGTATTTCAGCAAAGCCTTTGTCAAGGTCCCACATGGGAGACTTATAAAGAAGGCAAATGCACATGGGATACAGGGTAATTTGATAATGTGGATTCAAAATTGGCTTAGTTGTAGGAGACAGAGGGTGATGACAGAAGGATGCTTTAGTGACTGGAAGCCAGTGTCCAGTGGCGTACCACAGGGATCTGTGCTGGGTCCCCTATTATTTGTCATTTATATAAACGACATAGATGACTATGTGGGGGGTAGGATTAGTAAGTTCGCGGATGACACAAAGATTGGCCGGGTGGTTAACATGATGTTGAGTCTCTTGTGCTACAGAAAGATATAGACGGGATGGTCAAATGGGCAGATAAGTGGCAGATGGAATTTAACCCTGAAAAGTGTGAGGTGATACACTTTGGAAGGAGTAATTTGACAAGGAAGTATTCAATGAGTGGCATGGCACTAGGAAGTTCTGAGGAACAAAGGGACCTTGGCGTGTGTGTCCATAGATCTCTGAAGGCGGAGGGGCATGTTAGTGGGGTGGTGAAAAAGGCATATGGGACACTTGCCTTTATCAATCGAAGCATAGATTACAAAAATAGGAAAGTCATGTTGGAGTTGTATAGAACCTTAGTGAGGCCACAGCTGGAGTACTGTAGCAGTTCTGGTCGCCACATTATAGGAAGGATGTGATTGCACTGGAGGAGGTGCAGAGGAGATTCACCAGGATGTTGCCTGGGATGAAACATTTAAGTTATGAAGAGAGGTTGGATAGACTTGGGTTGTTTTCATTGGAGCAGAGAAGACTGAGGGGCGACCTGATCGAGGTGTACAAGATTATGAGGGGCATGGACAGGGTGGATAGGGAGCAGCTGTTCCCCTTAGTTGAAGGGTCAGTCACAAGAGGGCATAAGTTCAAGGTGAGGGGCAGGAGGTTTAGGGGGGGATGTGAGGAAAAACTTTTTTACCCAGAGGGTGGTGACGGTCTGGAATGCGCTGCCTGGGAGAGTGGTGGAGGCGGGTTGCCTCACATCCTTTAAAAAGTACCTGGATGAGCACCTGGCACGTCATAACATTCAAGGCTATGGGCCAAGTGCTGGTACAAGGGATTAGTTAGGTAGGTCAGGTGTTTCTCACGTGTTAGTGCAGACACGATGGGCTGAAGGGCCTCTCTGATTCTGCTGCTCCATGTAGCAGGACTGGTCTGTGACCTCACCCTCTGTGAGCTGACAAAGGAACCATCCTTTACCCTGGCCTTCCTGCAGTTCACTTGTACCTGGTGACTTACCACATGTAGATCTCAACTAGCCTCCAACTTACGTGCCATGCCAGTGTATGAGCTGACGGCTGTAAGTGTCAGATCAAGTGATGGTGCTTCTTCACCAGTTATGTGGTTTTGCTCTTTCCTCCTCCTGGGGCTGCTGTGACTAACCTGGCAGTAGTTCTTGGCTTTCTGAAAGCAGAACTTCAGGGAGGAAAGGTTGTTGTAAGGGGAGGTGCAGTGGGAAGCAAGAAGTTCATGGTCACACCATCTGCAGCTTGCTCATGTGCAGATAGCAGGATGAGGGTGTCCTGAGAGTTGATAAGGGACATGAGGCAGTAACATTCCATCATCCACAATGCTCTCAACAATAATGGCCCAGGCTTTGTCACAACCTGATCCATGATGCTGAGAGCCATCACCTCCATTGGGCCCAGGAAATCTAGGCTGTCCTTAATCTCTGTCTGCTCCCTTCTACTCTATGCCACCTTGTCCCACAAGAGAGAGGAAAGAATATTAGAGATTGTGTTGTACTCTATTTGGGTGATATGCCTGTCACAGCTAAATTGCTGAAGATATGTGGAAGAAGGGAGAGGTGGGTGTCTGGCTAGTAGCATTGGTAGGTGTGTGAGGGTGAGGTGGAGTATCTGGGTTTTAGGCATGAGCCCTGATTGCCTGAATGTGTTGATGAATGAGTGATGGAGATGTGGTGTCTTGACCAATGTGAGACGTTAGTAGAGCAATGATTAAGAGAATATATGTGAAGATACACTCAATGACCTTGACCACCTGCTTATGGCACTGCTTCCAGGTTTTTGGGTCCAAACTCTGGGAATTCACTCCCTGGCCACCTGTTCCCACTACCTTCTTGAGAGCCTCCTACTCCCCAGTGGAACCATGGCTCTCTCCTCCTGTCCACCTTCACACCTAGAGCCGCCAGCGCCTCATCCATGACCCTGGAGCTCCCTGCCTGCCCTGGGGTTCCATTTTCCATGTATAGAATTGCAGCAACAGTATTCAGCAGTCTCCTGTTGTTCAGTGCAGCTTCCCTTTAAGAGGGACAGACTGCCATTAAGAACAGAAGGCTAACTGCACCACGTGATATCAGCACAATGGTGATCAACCTTTGCTGAGTATAGAGGCAACCAGTAGCACAGGAACTGCTCAGTCCGGTGCTATTATCAGGTAAATGAGACAGCAGCACCAAATCTGCATGCAGTTCACCTCCACCTGAACTGGCACAGGCTGGTCACCAGCCACGACCTGCTCGCTCAATTAAAGGTGCTATACAATTTTTAGCCCTTTGTGTTGTTAGCATATTCCCACCATGAGAGGGATGGAGGCTGCTTGTGATAGGGTCTTCTAAATTTAAGTTATGAGCAACTGATGGATGCACTTACAAAATAAGATCAGCAAATATTCCCTGAAAACTCTGTGATCCACATGGTAAAAACAGAATTTGCTCTATTCAGTCATTGTGAACCTTCAGCCCAAATTCTGATGATGAAATTATGGAACATGATCTTCAAAACTGATAAAGTCACAGGATCTAATCTAATGAAACAGGATCTATTTCTTCAGTCACATTAATACTGTGGTGTTGGCCATGAGGAGAGATGAGGAAGCTGGGTTTGCATCGATGCAAAAGAGACTTAACGTTTTCCAGATTTATGATTAACTGGGTTGACAATTTGGATCCGAGTAAATTGTGCACCATTGGTAAGAGTTTAGATATTAGGGCTTCAAAGTTAAAACGTTAAGTTAGTAAGATGAGAAATTGAGGAAGGGCAATATTCCTCCAACATTGAATGGTACAACATGCACCCCAGCGTATGTTGTAAAGTAGAAGGAAATTCAGGGCCTCATCGTTAAGGTGTTAAATCTGAAGTGGGTTCAATGGGAACCATCCTTCACCCAGATTTACCGCTAGGGTTTAAAATTCTGCTTGAATGTATTCCTGGTGGCTTCATCACCTGAGTTCCTGTCTCTAACCACCCTTGCCCCATGCTCCCGGCTACGGTTGCCAAATCTGGCTGGACATATTCCAGGAGACATCAGTGGAAGTGAGGTCACAGAAAGCCAGCGGCGTGGCCCGAGCGGGCAAATATCTTCACTGGCCCAATTTCTCATCCACCCCGCTATCTCGCCCCACTCCCCTTAGCTGGTTTCTCCTTTTCCTCTCCTGCAACAACCACTTCCGGGTCTTTAAAATGTTTAATTCTAGCTTCTCACACAAGTTGAGCCCAACGTTCCAAGATTAGAAGAAAACAAACAAAACAACACAACACCAAGTTAAAAATTGGCAACACTCCCGTCCACTGTCTCTTTGGAGTTGAATAACCTTAACGGATGCAGGAAAGAGCCAGGCTTTAAGCAGGGCCTGGATTATCATTTCCTGCTCAGTTGCTGCCATTTCACCACAGTCCTAGTGCCCCACAAGTTACCGAGTCGAACATTTTTTCAACAGAATGAATTCAACTTCACAAACAATAAGTTGCTAGATCAGCAACTTCACTGCTTACACAGTCTTACGACAAGTGGCCCTTTTAGGCCTTTTTAATCAGCAGCGGTGCTGTCTCTAACCTCAAGTCCTGGGACTTGCTTTCAGCCACATGTAGGGGTTGACTTGAGACTCAAACAGTGCCGGCGGGGAAAAGAAAACGTGGTGGTATTGTCACTCGACTAGTATTCCAGAGACCCAGGGTAACGCTCTGGGGATCCGGGTTCAAATCCCACCACGTCAGATGGTGAAATTTGAGTTCAATAAAAATCTGGAACCACAAACCCATTGCTGATTGTCAGGAAAAACCCATCTGCTTCACCAATGCCCTTTAGGGAAGGAAATCTGCTGTCCTTACCTGGTCTGGCCTACATGTGACTCCAGACCCACAGCAATGTGGTTGACTCTTAAATGTCCTCTAAACAAGGACAATTAAGGATGGGCAATAAATGTTGGCCTAGCCAATGATGCCCACTTCCCATGAATGAATATTAAAAAAAGTCTGTGAGCACAGTACACCTGTGCAGTCATGTTTGCTACCTCTATGTCATCGCGCTGCGCTTGTGCAGATGTTGCGAATGTAGCATTGCCAACCCTCCGGGATTGGCCTGGAGTCTCCAGGAATTGAAGGTCAGTATCCAGGATTCTGCTATGTGCAATCCTGGAGAAAAATCATTGAAACATTATTTTTTTTTTCCATTTTCTTTGAACATTTCTCTTGACCAGATATAAAAATATTGAAATTGGGGGGGATGGGGGTGGGGAGGGGGGCGGGGGGGAGGCTGTTTGACTGACTGTCAAGTATCATGAGTTGGGTAATGGGTCTCTTTGCTTTTCAATTGGTGTAGGAAGGCAGTCCGTCACAAGGATGGATGTGCTGGCCGACTGATGGCTGGAGCACGGGGCTAAGTCATATGATATAACCTCCAGGAATACATTTAATTACAGTTGGCAACCCTATGCGAATGCAATCATCAATGCTCATGAACGGACTGTAGCCGGGGACCATGAATTACAGATTGGAATCACAGGGTTATCATTTTAAAATCTCCCAGACTGCTTTTAATACCTGCCGGGAGATTGATCACAAACCCAGTACTCTCGTGGTCATTCCGGGGGGAGGAATTGGCAATCCCACTCCTGCTTCTAGTGGCCCAACATTCTCCCCACAGCACATCACCTTCCAGCATGGCACGTGTAAAGGCTCTTAACTGACCGAAAGTCAACTCTTCACTGTCAAGTCAAACGGCCTCTTCTCCCCATCCCCAATATTTTTAGAGCTACTAAGTAATGTGGTCAAAGAAAATTTAAAAACGCACAAATTTTTGTCACGTTGCTCTGATCTTTTCCTTCCAGGTTTTTGCTTACAGCACCAGACACAGAGAGCCCCAAGAAATCCTCAAGATGCCTCCGTCCCAAGACAAGAAATTAATTTTCAATTCCTGGTGAGTCCAGGGCAATCCTGGAGGATTGGTCATATAGTTGCTGCCAGGACAATCTTTGTGCATACACATAGGCTGCTTCCAGCCTTTGAACTAGGCCCAAGCAAAACAAATGCTATAAAGCTGCTTGTCACCACTGGAGGGTGCAGAGTCCTAGAGAAATCAAATTTCAAGCCATCAAAGAGATTCAGTGCAACTCCATTCATAGCCACGAGGTGGCACTGAGCATAACTCTGCACCTTCAGTACTAAATTGGCTGTGAATCAGAATTACTTTCAATGCTTAAGCTGTCTGAATAATATAAAAAGGTTATATGTAAGTTTCCTGGAGTTTCCAGGAATTAAAGACTGATCTCCAGGACATGAGAGAAAAATCATGGGGTATAAAATTATATGCTGCTTTAACTTTCTTTGAGCCTTCTCCTTTGTTATTTATAAAAATATTAAAGATCGGGAAAATTGGCTGTTTGACTGACAGTCAAAAATCCAATTTAGTAACAAAGAGTCCCTTTACTTTAACACCTGAGCTGGAAATTTTCAAGCCTCATGGAGGCGTCTTTTGGCTTTGGAGGGAAAATTCAGAAATGGGAATCTAATTAGCAGGAGGCTAATTAAGGCCAATTAATGCCAGTGTTAACCAGCATTTTATCTATGGCAATGGCATTTGGCAGAGGTGTACTGGATTCCTGCTGTGTTTGCAGTTTGTTTCCTCATAGGAGGGGAGAACATACTAGGAGGTTGAAGTGCCATGAAATGAATTTACAGAGTTATCTTTAAATAAACATATATGTTTCATCCAGCAAATCTCCAGGTAAATGCTTTCAGCATAAACATTTCCCCTGCAGACTGATCCAACTGATAGTTCTGGCTGCTTCAGCATTAGTTGTTCACCTCCATCTTATGGTGTCCGCCCCCTCTCGGTTCACCTGAGCAACGCACCATTCCTAGTGGGACTGCTGGGTGCTCTGATTGGCCCTCCTGCATCTAGTGCCAACCTGCCGTCCCTAAATGGATGGTGCTCCTAGAGGCACTTTCTTAATTAGCTGCCTCCGGTGGAAATAGACGGTCTTAGTGATGGTACAGTTATGTGGTCGGAAGCTTATTTCAGGGTTAAATATGACACCAAGGTTGCAAACTGTCTGGTTTAGTCTCAAACAGTTGGCAGGGAGAGGGATGGAGTCAGTAGCTAGGGAACGAAATTTGTAGCTGGAACTAAATGGCTTCAATCTTCCCCAATATGTAATTGATGAAAATTTCTGCTTATCCAGTAATTACTGTATGTCGTTAAGCAGTCTGATAATTTAGCAATAAAGGAGGACTCGAGTGAGGTGGTGTTGAGGTATTATCAGCATAGATGTGAAAATTAACACTGCTTTCAGATGATGTCATCGAGGGGCACATGTAGATGAAAGCTAGGAGGTGACCAAGGGGGAGAGGAAACAGACAAAGGGGGAGAGGAAACAGACACACACTGACAAAGGGGGAGAGGAAACAGACCACGCACAGACAAAGGGGGAGAGGAAACAGACAAAGGGGGAGAGGAAACAGACACGCACAGACAAAGGGGGAGAGGAAACAGACACGCACAAACAAAGGGGGAGAGGAAACAGACACGCACAGACAAAGGGGGAGAGGAAAAGACACGCACAGACAAAGGGGGAGAGGAAACAGATACGCACAGACAAAGGGGGAGAGGAAACACACACGCACAGACAAAGGGGGAGAGGAAACACACAAAGGGGGAGAGGAAACAGACACGCACAGAGAAAGGGGGAGAGGAAACAGACACGCACAGACAAAGGGGGAGAGGAAACAGACACGCACCGACAAAGGGGGAGAGGAAAAGACACGCACAGACAAAGGGGGAGAGGAAACAGACAAAGGGGGAGAGGAAACAGACACGCACCGACAAAGGGGGAGAGGAAACAGACACGCACAGACAAAGGGGGAGAGGAAACAGACAAAGGGGGAGAGGAAACAGACACGCACAGACAAAGGGGGAGAGGAAACAGACACGCACAGACAAAGGGGGAGAGGAAGCAGATACGCACAGACAAAGGGGGAGAGGAAACAGACTCGCACAGACAAAGGGGGAGAGGAAGCAGATACGCACAGACAAAGGGGGAGAGGAAACAGATACGCACAGACAAAGGGGGAGAGGAAACACACACGCACAGACAAAGGGGGAGAGGAAGCAGATACGCACAGACAAAGGGGGAGAGGAAACAGACACGAACAGAAAAAGGGGGAGAGGAAACAGACACGCACAGACAAAGGGGGAGAGGAAACAGACACGCACAGACAAATGGGGAGAGGAAGCAGATACGCACAGACAAAGTGGGAGAGGAAACAGATACGCACAGACAAAGGGGGAGAGGAAACAGACACGCACAGACAAAGGGGGAGAGGAAGCAGATATGCACAGACAAAGGGGGAGAGGAAACAGACACGCACAGACAAAAGGGGAGAGGAAACAGACACGCACAGACAAAGGGGGAGAGGAAACAGACACGCACAGACAAAGGGGGAGAGGAAACAGACACGCACAGACAAAGGGGGAGAGGAAACAGACACGCATAGACAAAGGGGGAGAGGAAACAGACACGCATAGACAAAGGGGGAGAGGAAACAGACACGCACAGACAAAGGGGGAGAGGAAACAGACACGCACAGACAAAGGGGGAGAGGAAACAGACACGCACAGACAAAGGGGGAGAGGAAGCAGATACGCACAGACAAAGGGGGAGAGGAAACAGACACGCACAGACAAAGGGGGAGAGGAAACAGACACGCATAGACAAAGGGGGAGAGGAAACAGACATGCACAGACAAAGGGGGAGAGGAAGCAGATACGCACAGACAAACATACAAAGGAAGCGAGGAAACATATGCAGACAAATATAGAACATAAGAAATAAGAGCAAGAGTAGGCTATATGGCCTCTCAAGTCTGCTCGCCAACTCAGTAGGATCATGGCTGATCTTTACCTCAGCTTCATTCTACTGTCCCTTTCCCACATCCCTAAGGCTGTACTTTCGTCTTGGGTTCGGGAAATGAGTCCCAACTTCGACAACCTGAACCCGGTCACTCCTCTCATATCTGCCATACTTTCATCTCCTGGGGATGTGGGTGGGCAAGGTTTGGGTCCGCCGCCACCTTTCTAGGCAGGCCATAGGCAGTGCCAAAGGAATATGTGTGCCAAAGACAGGCCGGATAGGAGGCCCACCTTAGCTCTTTGGGACATCAGCCCAACTCTCCACATTGTTCTTGTCATGTTTTTATAATGATAAAATGTTATATAGGCCAGAATCTTCTGTTGGGCGAGTGGGGGCAGGCTCTGCTTGCTGATGTGTGAAATGATGCACGGTGATGTTGGGCTTGCGTCCCGACGTCACTGCGCGTCATTCAGATCGTCAGTTTGGTGCGCACGCATTGGAGTTAGCTGTGCGCCCGCTGAATGGTCAAAGGCCCATTAAGGACATTTAAATAGCAATTAAAATAATTAACAGGCTGCTCGTCCAACCTTAAGGTTGGCGGGCAGGTGAAGAGCCCAGGCAGCCTTTGCATTTTTCATGGAACCTCATCCACAGGCGGGATGAGGTTTCATGAAGGGTTTATAAATGTAATAAAAAATTTTATTAAAATTTATTGCCGTCCCTGCTCATGTGACATGAGGGGACATGTCTGAATATTTTTTTTTCTTTATTTCAAATTTTCATTACCAACTTAATCTCCCTGAGGCAGCTCCGTGCCTCAGGGAGATTTCTGCGCTCTTTCACGTGCCTGCCCCAACTGTCCCTCGTCCCCCTGGCCGCACAGGGAGCAATCAGCGTTTCCGGGTGCGTGTCACGCTGGGCGGGCCTTAATTGGCCCGCCCACATAAAATGTTGGCGCGCAGCCAATCGCGGGCAGAGATTGGCTGTGTGCCTGCCCGTGCCCGCGCCTGCCCGTGCCCGCTCCTGCCCAGCCCGCCTGACAGGGAGAAAATTCTCCCCATATACTTGGACAGAAAGCTTGAGGACATCAGCAGCAGGGCTGGATTTGCTGTATTTTGTTCCCGGCCAAAGTAAAACTGAAGGCTGGATCACATGCCACACTTCCCTTAAAGTGATGGCATGTTGCTATCCCTTAAAGATATATTACAACAGTTCTTATGCCCCCTCACCCCTTCACATCCCCCACCCGTTCCCCATGCATCCTCCGGGCCCCCCATTTATCCTCCATAGCCCCCACCCACTCAAGTAGCCACTGTGGATATACTTAAAAAGCAATTAATAGCAATGGAGCAATGGTAGGTCTTTGAAATGGATGTGGAAAAAACCCTCCAACAATCTAACAGTGCTGTCAATCAAACACAAGACCATTCATACTGCATCAGAGGAACACAGGTGCCAAGGCAAGCATCCCATGGGACTGAAAAAAAACTCCAGGCCCATTAAAAAAAGTTAAATCCCCTCAAATGGTCTAGAGTTATAAAAAGAAAAAAAAAATTAATCAGAAACTACATCTAAGACTGATAATCCTCTAACAACCTCTTAAAACTGTCACTCAAGCCATCTACACAATCACCTGCTGAGCTAAATACTTTATCAGATTTTGAAACTCAGTCAAATATTCATAATGGACTCAGTGTCAAAACAAACCATACAGCTCCAAGGCCAAGTCACTGAATATATTTAAGAAGGAAATAAATAGATTTCTAGACTCTAAAGGCATCAAGAGGAATGGGAAGAGAGCTGGAGTATGGCATTGAGATAAAGAATCAGCCATGATCATATTGAATGGCAGAGCAGGCTCGAAGGGCTGAATGACGTATTCCTGCTTCTATTTTTCAATGTTTTTCTTAGCCCCAGGCAATGGGCCCTACTGAAATTGAAAGAACAGATTGCTAGTGTTTTTTCTAAGCTACAATAGTTGGGTTGTCATTCAAAGAATTCCAGGAGTAGGTGGTTGTTTTTGTCCCAAAGTTAAAGCATTGTAGACATTTAAATCACTTCAGATCATGACACAAGAGATTACAAGCACTTTTTTCTATAATTTTGTATGCATTGTAGTACTTTTTTCCTATACGAAAAGTACTCAAATGCATCTCAATGCTCACACAATGCTGGCCAATGTAATGGTCAACTTACCTTTTCAGGACAGAGGCGTCCGTAACTCCTACTCCCATGATTTTCCCTACAGCTCAGCGTTTATTTTCTCTTCAGATGCTTATCTAGTCCCCTTTTGAAAGTCACCACTGAATTGCCTCCACCACACTGTCAGGCAGCGCTTTCCAGATCCTAACAAACCATTGTGCAAAAAAGATCTTCCTCATGTCGCCATTGGCTCTGTTGCCAATCGCCTTAAATTGGTAACAAAAACAAAAATTGCTGGAAAAACTCAGCAGGTCTGACAGCATCTGTGGAGAGGAAGACAGAGTTAATGTTTCGAGTCCGTATGACTCTTCATCAGAACTGAAGAGAAATAGAAATGTGGTGAAATATAAGCTGTTTAAGGGGAGTGGGACAGGTGGAGCTGGATAGCGGGCCAGTGATAGGTGGAGGCAAAGGAGAGATTGCCAGAGATGTCATAAACAAAAGGTCAAAGAGGTGTCGACGGTGATGATATAAAGCAGGATGAGCAAGTGACAGATAGCCCTAGTGGGGGTGGGGTGGGGGGAAGGGATCAAAATAGGCTAAAAGGTGGAGATAAAAGAATGGATGGAAATAAATTTTTAAAATAACAATAGAAATAGGTGAGAAAAGAAAAATATATATATAAAAAATAATTATTATTATTAGAAAAAAGGGGATCAAAAAGGGGGTGAGGATGGAGGAGACAGTTCATGATCTGAAGTTGTTGAACTCAATGTTGAGTCCGGAAGGCTGTAAAGTGCCTAATCAGAAGATGAGGTGCTGTTCCTCCAGTTTGCGTTGAGCTTCGCTGGAACATTGCAGCAGGCCAAGGACGGACATGTGGGCATGAGAGCAGTGTGGAGTGTTGAAAAAGCAAGCGACAGGGAGGTCTGGGTCATGCTTGCGGACAGACCGGAGGTGTTCCGCAAAGCGGTCACCCAGTCTGCGTTTGGTCTCCCCAATGTAGAGGAGACCACATTGGGAGCAGCAAATGCAGTAGACTAAATTGCTGCTTCACTTGAAAGGAGTGTTTGGACCCTTGGACAGTGAGGAGGGTGGCAGCAAAGGGGCAGGTGTTGCACCTTCTGCAGTTGCATGGGAAGGTGCCGTGGGAGGAGGTGGAGGTGTTGAGGGTGATGGAGGTGTGGACCAGGGTGTCCCGGAGGGAATGGTCCCTATGGAATGCCGACAGGGGGGTTGAAGAGAAGATGTGTTTGGTGGTGGTATCATGCTGGAGTTGGCGGAAATGGCAGAGGATGATCCTTTGAATACGGAGGCTGGTGGGGTGATAAGTGAGGACAAGGGGGACCCTATCACGGTTCTGGGAGGGAGAGGAAGGTGTGAGGGTGGATGCACGGGAAATGGGCCGGACACGGTTGAGGGCCCTGTCAACCAACGTGGGTAGAAAACCTCAGTTAAAGAAGAAGCAAGACATGTCAGAAGAACTGTTTTGGAAAGTGGCATCATCGGAACAGATGCAACGGAGGCGAAGGAACTGAGAGAATGGGATGGAGTCCTTACAGGAAGCAGGATGTGAGGAGCTGTAGTCGAGGTAGCTGTGGGAGTCGGTAGGCTTGTAATGAATATTGGTGGATTTCTATCACCAGAAATTGAGACTGAGAGGTCAAGGAAGGGAAGGGAAGTGTCAGTGATGGGCCGTGTGAAAATGACGGAGGCGTGGAAATTGGAAGCAAAGTTAATAAATTTTTCCAGGTCCATACGAGAGCATGAAGCGGCACTGAAGCAGTCACTGATGTACCAGAGAAAGAGTTGTGGGAGGAGGCCGGAGTAGGACTGGAACAAGGAATGTTCCACATACCCCATAAAGAGATAGGCATAACTGGGGCCCATGCAGGTACCCAAGGCCACACCTTTTATTTCAATTTTTGTTTTTGTTTCAGATTTCCAGCATCCGCAGTATTTTGCTTTTGCCTTAAATGGGTATCCTCTGTTTCTTGATCCTTCCACAATTGAACAGTTTCCCTCTCTCTGCTCTGTCTAGGATCCTCAAGGTTTTGAAGGTGAAAGCAGAGAGTACTTATGATGGAGTGGATCTAGGGTCAGAGACTAAGCTTCAGGTCAAATAGGATGCCTAGGCAGTGAACAGTTTGGTTTAGTTTCTAATGGCCAGGAAGAGGGCTTGAATAAGTGGCCAGGGACTGGATTTTGTGGTGGGGACAGAAGAAAATGGCTTTGATCTTCCCATTACTTAATTGGAAGAAACTTTGCCTCTTCCAGGATTGGATATGAGCAATCAGAGCTAGGTGAAATAAGCATACATGTGGAAACTGACGTTGTGTTTTCAGATGATGTTGCTGAGGGACAGCATGTAGATAACAATCTTACCTTTTGTTAGCTGGGACTGCAACCACTGGATGGTTTTCCCTTTGACCTCCATTGGCTGCAGTGTTTTTAGGGCTCCTTGAGTGCTATTGTTGGCTGAATTCTCTTTTGATGTAACATTCACTTCTTGCACCATATCCACATTTGAAATGATTCCAGAATTTTTGCACGCACTACTCTACCCAGAAGCTCATTCCAACACTCTTTGTGTAAAAATTATCCCTATATTTGCCTATTAGTTTGAGCCAGTGCTTCCTATCCTACTGTTACCATTTATTCTGTTTCTTTTCAGGAATTATCTTTTCAAAATGAAAAATCCCCAATTTCCTTCAGTCAGCCTTACAGCTCTTCTCCGGACTGCCTTCAGAACTTGAATATCTCCCTTATGTCTCATTGACAAGAGCTGGGTGCAGTAACCAAAAAGGTAAAAATTGGTCCTCATTATAGCCAGGTTACAGGCATAAGATGGGAGTAAAAATGACCAATTTTGAGTTACAACATTACAACCCTGAAGGACACCAAAAAAAAAATCACCAACCTCAAATTGGGTTGATTCATTTTTCAGGCATCCTGAGTGGCTGCCTCAAATAGGGCTTACAGCTTGTATTAGGACACTTTTCAATTCCACCCCATGGTTTTAGCCCTATCTCTGTAATCTCCTTTAGCCCTACTGCACTCCTGTAAGTCTGACCTCTTTTGACCATCCCTGATTGACCATCCACCATTGATGACCATGCCTTCAGTTGCCTCAGCCTTAAATTCTGGAATTCCCTCCCTACACCTCTCTGTCTCCTTACCTTGCTTTCCTCCTTTAAGATGCTTCTTAAAACCTACATCTTTGACCAAGCTTTTGGTCATCTTTGGTCACATATCTCCTTATGTGACTTGGTGTCACACTTTGTTTCATAACACTCCTGTGAAGCACCTTGGGACATTTCATTAAAGGTGCAGTTGTTTGCTGTTGTTTTTCCAAAGATTGGGCTGGTCTAAGTGGGTTTACTCTTTCTTTATCATTCAAGTTAATTATTAACTTATTTTAATATCTTTAATTGTGTTACAGAGAAATGTACAGAGAAATTTTGTGATAACCTAATAACCAGTATGCTACCTGAGGAAACTAAAGCCCAACATTGTTTTTTTTTCAAACAAATCTTCCAGAACAGAGCCACTGAAAGCAGGGCCAGTATTTCAGGTGACTGGAACAAATTCTGTTTTCGTTGCATGGGATCCCAGAATTTTAGTAATATTTTTGAGCCACATTTCCCAGTTTTTTGAAATTATTCCTTGAAATCTGCTGAAGTAATCCAGAAAGTTGGTTTAATAAAACATAATAAGGATAGAAGGACTCTTTAGAGGGAGAGAGACACACACTCTGGATGCTATTTTGAAGGGAAATCTGCTCCCATGAAGTGGTGTTTGCAAGTTGGGGCAGGGTCCCTTTAATACGGGGAGGGAGGAGCTGTGCGCTGTCCCTTTAAATTATTGCATCAGTGAGCATACAAAGGCTGTGATTGGCTGCGTGGTAATTACGCCAAAGGACGTGGCTGTTCTAGAGGAAAGCTAGTCAGCAACGGGAAGTAGTGGTAATACAGAGAGAGAGAGAGGAGTAAGTAGACTAATACCAAGGAGAGGAATAGGTGAGTGCACACAGCAGGGCTACTGCAGCTCAGAGGAGAGAGAGAGGCAGGAGGAAGCTGCTGTAAGGCTTGGCAGGTTTGTTTTTTTGTGGGGGATTCTTATTGCTATCCATTTGCATTGCTTTATAATGAAAGTTAACAAGTAAGAACGTTTGTCTCTAGGTCTTTGGCACGGGACGGCATTGTACTCCAAGCTGCCCGTGCTTGAGTAATCTGGAGTCTAGTTGGGATGTTAGTAAGGTAGCCGTGTGAAATTTTGGCTAATGATTACACTCTCGCTTTCCACGCACGTCTCCTAGCCCGTGGTTAGATCATTTAGGCTTCAAAAGGGTACTGTAGTGATCCAGTAGCAATCCAGAGATCTTGCTGAACTACTGACCCATTGAAAAGGAATTTAAATCCTGTTTTTGGAAATAATTTGCTGTGCTTGGCAATTCATGTTTTTAAAAGTGACTATGAAACTATAGGAAACTCTCGTTCATTAATATCCTTTAAGTCCACTCATCTTTTTGACTCCAATCCCATACCAGCTTGATTGACCTTAATTACCCTCTGAATGGCCGAATGAGTCACTCAGTTTTATATCACTGGGGCAACCATGGACGGGGAACAAATGCTGGCCTTGCCAGCAAGAATGAGGGTTGGGGAGACAGTTTGCAGTCTGAAAACATGACCCCACTACAATCAGTTGTCTCAATATAAGTTAATAATGGTTTGAGAACTGGGTTGATGTCATTCTGTATTTACATGTTTTTGCAACATTGTACTATTTAATCATAGATTCTGGAAGTTCTCACAATGAAGCTTGGTTGCCTGAACCTGACCTTGCTACTGATTTCTGTGCACTGTTTGAATTACTCTTGGAGTGAGAACAGCCGGCAGCAGGTAAGTAAATTCAAGGGGACTAGATGGGGTCTGTGAGGGTGTAAATAAGATTGGAGTAATGGTAGTGGAACTTTATTTGAGTGAAGTTCTCCACTTGTGTAGAAAAGTGTAAACCCTGCTAAGTTTCAAAGACAAGTGTTTAACATACATTATTTATATCTATAATATATTACATGTAATTGTTCATTGCCTGCTGATGCTTAATCCTAAGCTATTTATCTTGGTGTTTTTTTTCGTCAATGGTGATTGCCAATGCCTTCCACTGTTGAGGGCAGGTTGAGGAGGCAGGTCCTGAGTTTTATATATAATGTATTATATTTGTAGTGCCTTTGTCTCAAACTCCGTGCTCACATACAGAAAATTACTTTGGAGTGTGGTGCCTTATGCAGGCAAGAATGGATAAAACAAGGTACCACAAGAGGAATGAATAGTTAATCTGGTGATGTTGGAATGCAGGTGGTTTGACTAGGACCCCTGGGAAAACCACCACCTCTTCAGATAGTGCCATGGAATTTCTTAGTGTCCACTGGAACAGCCAGATGGTTTGAAGTCTTGTTGTAGTAACTAGCTTTAAGGAATGTAGTGACTGTAGCTTTAAGACTTATTGTACTGTGTAGTATCACGTGACAGTGTGAACAAATCAGCCTGAAGCATGGGGAACCTTGGGGGTGGAGTTTGTGTCTGGTTGTGGATCTTGATGGAAGCATGTAACTGCTGCTGATGCCCTGTAAATAAAGTTCACTGTTTCTTATGAGAAACCTGCCTGGAAAATCAAGTCCATAACAATTGGTGACGAGGATGGGATTGGTTCCGGTGCTGTCCTTTGCCCAGTGAATGTGAGAATCTTGTTTTAAACAGAGGAAAGGGAAAATATACTCACCAGGTATGCTGCTTTTTGGCAGGATCAACCCCTTCAACTCATCCACAGAGGATTGGAGTCAATATATAGAACACCTCGGTTTCTTTTTCCAAGCAAACGAGATAATGGAGGAAAAAAGGAAAGCAATTCTACTGAGCATCTGTGGGAGTAAAACTTATAATTTAATCTGTAGTTTGACAGCCCCAAACACCCCCGATTTGAAGACCTTCAGCAAATTGGTAGATCTCATTAAGGGTCTTTTTCAACCCAAACCCTCCATAAGCATGTAGAGGTTCAAATTTAATTCGAGAGCAACCGCCCTGAGGGAGACCACACAACATACATGGTGAAGCTGAAACAGCTAACTGAACATTGTGACTTCAGGGAGACACTAAACGATATGTTATGGGATTGTTTGGCAGTGTGCATGATGATGCCAATCGATGACTCTTATTAGCGGAAATAAATATCAATTTTAAAAGAGCATTGGAAATAGCACTTGTGATAGGAAGCACTGAGCAGGATTCGCAGGCCTTACAGGATGTACGAAATGGTGCCATTTTCCAGTTGGGGTGGGAACAGACTGCAGGTGTGGCGTGAAAACTAGGGAGTCAGCTGCGAAGCAGGATACAGTCCCTGCTACCTGAAAATTTTAAAAATATACAGACGGCTCAGCAGCAAATCCGAAAATGAATTGTTCCCGATGTGGAAGCAACCATATCCCTGAAACTTGCTGTTTTAAAGAGGCGGAGTGCCATTATTATCATAATACTGAAGCAGTGTAAAGCAAGATTGAGACAGACTCCCAGGCAGCAAACTAAACCGATCGAAGTACATAATGTGGAAGAACCAGAAACCACTAATTCCGAATTTATTCTCTCTTTTAATATGAAGGCAGTGAAAACGAAGCTAATCACTGTTACTCTACAGGTCAATGGAAAACCTTCGATTGTGGAAGTGGATACCGGTGCATCAGCCACTGTAGTGGGGGAGCGCACATTCAAATATTTAAACAAAGGGTACTCAACAATTGAATATGGAGTAGACTTCAGCCAAATTGAAAATGTAGACTGATGAAGTCATACAAGTGAAAGGTATTACCACTGTACCTGTTTATTACAAACACCAGATGGCACAGCCCCCTTTGATTGTAGTGGAAGGTGCAGGACCAAAACAAAAACAGAATTACCTGGAAAAACTCAGCAGGTCTGGCAACATCGGTGGAGAAGAAAAAAGTTGACGTTTCGAGTCCTCATGACCCTTCAACAGAACTGAGTAATAAAGCCTTGTAGGCTGTGATTGGTTGAGGGAACTTAACCTTGATTGGCCAGGGAGATTTCAAAAGAAAGCTGGAAAAGTTAGAGTTGGAAAAGGAACAAGGCAAGGTGCTTCAAAATGAGCCTGGAGAGTCAAAGGATCTTAACAGGATGCAATCATTCTGCAACTGAGGAAATGAAGACTCTCTTAAACAGCTGCATTGAAGAATAGCAGAAGAAACTCAAGACTCTGCTGAATGACGGAATTCAAGATGAAAGAAGTGAGCTTCGCAAAAAAAGGAACCTGTTGAAAGACCTTCACATGCTACAAAGATCCCTCGGGTCAAAGTTTGTACCTCTGGAAAATGAAGAGAAGCGGAATGAATTTAATGTTTCTCTGAACAAACTGAAGAACCAGTTGGTGGAGCAGACACAACCATGTTCGAGGTTTCAAGAGGGAGACAGAAGAGCTAAAGAATCAGCTGAATGAAAGAGGCATTAGAAAAAGTCATGGAACTTTGCAAAATGCAAGTGGGTGATGAAGCCATAGGTAGCCCAGTCCCTGAACTGAACTAAATTTAGGAAATCTGGCTGACTCAAGTCAAAATGAAGGATGAGACTAAACTCTAATAGAAGAAGATGGAAGATGGCTTAGAGAAGGCAATGAATGATCTCCTCTCTCTCCTCTTTCTTCTCTCCCTTTCTTTCTTTCTTTCTCTGATTAAGCATGGTACTTCCCAATGTGGGGAAGTTAGAAAACAGTCAAGGAATCAGTGACTCATGATTTACATATTCAAGTGCAAGAATTTACCATTGGTGAAATGGTATTTGTACAAAATTTTGGTGGATTGTTGGTCAACTGGTGATAGTTTCTGTGAGCGGACCGTTGTTGTACCACATAGAAGTGGAAGGCTGGATCACCCAAATACACGTGGATCATTTGAGAAGAAGGGAGAGACTGCCAACGCCCCCCTCCCACCCCCAAACAAACTGATGTTCCACCTGTAACCATTGTGGAATCTGTGGTTCCTGTTGTGATTGATCAACCAAGGATAGACATACCAGATGTCTCTGTCAGATTGATAACAATGAGCTGCCTGTGCCTAAGGAGATACCTGATGTTGCTGTGGTTCTAGAAAATAAAGTTTCAATAAGAGGTTCTAAAGTTGTGGAGCTACGACGTTCCACCCAAATCAGGAAACCATCTGAGACTGAGCTTATAATTTCATAACCTGTGTATATATTTGTAATGTCATGAATGTAGTTCTTGTAAATACAAACTGTTTAAAAAAAAAAACTAAAGGGGGAGGAATGTAGTGACTGTAGCACTAAGACTTATTGTACTGTGCAGTATCACATGACTGAACAAATCCCGTGCTTTGGGCTGAACCTTGGGGGTGGAGTTTGTCTAGTTGTGCTTCTTGATGGAAGCATGTAACTGCTGCTGACACCCTGTAAATAAAATTCACTTATGAAAAACCTATCTATAAAATCAAGTCTATAACACTTGTCAAAAGGCCAACATCTTCCAGCCTATCAGTTTAGATTATAGATTCAAATCCTGGTGTGCAGACTGAACCTGCAAACTTCTGGTTAGGGGTGAGAGAGTTATTGTTATGACCAGAGCTGGTGTTAGTTGCTGTGCAAACCAAATCCCAGAGGGAAACTTGGCTTACAGCCATGCCCTTTTATAAATTCTGAAAACCAGACGACAATATACCGATCTCAGCAGTAAGAGGTCCAGTAACACTTTTGAGATTTTAAAAATAAGTTTTATTAACAAGAATAAAAGAGAACTTAAGCACACAAGATTAGTTACACAATTAAGTTAGTCTTAAAAAAACATCCCTCAAAAAGACACTACTTGGTCAGACCCCAAGTAAACACCTCCAGGCAACACTCCCTTATAGATATTTAACTATAAAATCCAGTAATATTACACAAGGTGACCTGCCTTCAATAAAGGCATACCACATGATCTCTACCTTCTTCCACTCTGCAGTGGAATCCACTTCAGAATAAAACTGCTTGTTGCAGCCCAAGACTTTCCTGGTTTGACTGGATATTTGATTCAAACTGCATCCTCTCTCAGCTCAAGAGCTCCAGCTATCTCCATCTACCTCCCAATCTTTCCAAATTAATCTTTTATATGTCTATCTTGCTTTTGTTTTCATGTTAATAAAATATAATACCCCTGCTACTACTAACCTATGGAACTCCTGCAAGATGCAAACGTTTCTTAGTAACTCTGACTCCCCTTTGATATTCAAACAAACTCCCAACTTATCTAAAAATGCAAATGTTAGATCTAACCTATTTACTTGTACTTCAAACTTAACGTGAAAAGGATAGAAGTGTTTCTAAACACTGCTCTCCTCCTCCTCCCCCCCTCCACCCCAGCAACCTGACTACTATCAATCTCTTTAAATAACATCCATTCTCTCAATTATCAATTAATTGCAAATATGAAAAAAGGGGAAAGCATCTATTTCTCAGCACATCTTGAACTGCTTAACATTCATGAAAAGTGTTTGAGATGTAGTCACTGTTGGTGGCAAAAATGGCCAGTGTCTTTGGCGAGTTGGTGGAGAGTTTCAGTTAAATGGTGTCTATTGTCAAGTGGGTGATTTATCCTTTTAAATTTTGCTGCTGTAGATTTGCACTAGCACTTCTTGGTTATGAGGTACACTGCCAACTTTGTAAGCTACCCTTACTCTCTCAATTGAGACTCTGGGCAGGATTTTCCTTATGGGCTTCAGGACTCTGCCATCAGATTTAAATAGGGGTCAGAAACCAACATTGTGTGGGGAGCAGTCACTCATCTGAGATTTTCCCCGAATTGGCTGATTTAGTGATCAGAGGGTGGGCTCATTGTCCAAATAAGGACGGTGGGCTCTCTAAGCTGCAGGGCTAATAAGAGGCTTTCCAGCGTTGAAGGAGCAGGATGGCTTTTCAGGTAAATGAGAGCAAGGGAGCAAAAATTGAAAGACTTCGGGCCTCTAAGCTTGCTTGGAGCACTGACCGTCAGTCTACTGCTGGAAGTTGCCTGCAGGCAGCTGCCCTGTTCCCCAACACCTCCTGACAATAGGCATTATTATTGTTTGTTATTGTTGGTTGTTTTTTTATTTTATTATTAAAGGTCTTTTAACTGGCTCAATTGGTCCAGGGGTGGGATGGAGCTGGGGAACTGGCATGCCAACTAATCGTGCGAGGTTCCTTGCTTGCCTCAATGCCTGCCCCCCCCCCCCCCACCCAAATTGGGGTCTAAGATGTCAGCCCTCTTGAGAGGTTTTGAGCACATTCTGTCTGTCTCTCTAGAAAGTGTCTGCTCTTACTGTGCTAGAACAGACTGAAGAAAACATTGAAAAGAGGAAGGAGGAAGTAACGGTGGAAGATGATCTGGACCCTGAGGACTTTGAGGTCTTTTACCCAACTAATGAATGGCAAATAATTAAACAAGGTAACTTCTCTACCTCCCTCTGCCTCTCTTCCTCCCTCACTCCTGTCCTCGCCCTCCCACTTGAGTCCAACTTTTTTGCTTTTTTTTTACTCTCTCGGCAGCTGTTGTAAACAAATGTTTGCCACTTCCTTGGTAACATTTGATTACTTTGGGCAGCTTGTTATTGTTGTTCAATGTCAGTTGGCTAAATAGCTGATTGCCTTTTTAATGATTCTATTCACTTTATTTATACATGGAGTTTGCAGAGAAAACAGGACTTCTGTTGCTTAGTTTAATGAAATCAACAGGGCTGATGCTGGGTTGCCTGAGATCTCTAACAGGCAACTGCAATATTGCCCCTCGAACTGAGGAACCACCATGAATGTAATCAAATGAAGCTGCTATTATAGGTGCCAATAAGACCCACCAAGCCTTTCTGGGAAAGAAGATATACCTTGTTGGGTTTGCCTAACAAAACTCCCGAGGTAGAAATGGGAATCTTTTGGTATAATTTCAAAGTATACATGGTAATTTATCTAATCAGTAGGATTTTCCTGTGTGATCTGTGTATATCGGAAACACAAGACAAGCTGCCCATAAATTTTCCTCATGCACTAGCAGTGGTCTCTTTACATTCAGTTTGTTACATTATTACATCCCTTGGAATTTCCAAGGGATTTTCTCTCCCCTTATGATCCACTGACTTTTAAAACTTGTACTTTGTGATCTGCCATGTTCTGTTGTCTACTTTATTTTCTGATTGGCAGTGGTATCCTACACTGGAAAGAACTGAAAGAACAAAGTGGATTTTTTTTTTAATTTACAAAAGGGAAGTGGATATACACTTGAAAAGGAAAAATTTGAATGTCTGGAAAACAAGCAGGGGAGTGGGACTAATTGGATGGTTCTTTTTGACGAGTTAGCATAGTAACAATTGGCTGAATGGCCTTCTGTGCTGTATGATTCTAATTCTCAGCTGTACAACTGCATTATCATTCTGGAGTACAGAAACCCATGTAAGTGTAGAGATAAGCATACGTTTGTGATTCCTGCCCACTCGTTCTCTTCCTGCCCCACTCCACCCAACTCATTCAGTCAGGTTTCTTCCATTCTTTCTGTCCAGGCCAAGCAATTCCTGCAGGGCTACATGTTCGGCTAAACTTGGAGACTGGAAAAAATGAGGCAAAACTCCCAGATGATGGGGATGGGAAGAGTGGACTGAAGTACTGGAAGCAAGGGAGCAGGTACTGTGGGAATATTGCACTTATACAAAAGGTCTTGCTCCACAGAGAATTTAAGGATTTGTAACTTTTTGCGATCTGTCTCGTAGGATATTACATCCAAAGCCCCGATTTTAGCTCTGGGTGCAGTCAGGACAGATGGAGAAAGGGGGAACCTCGCTTCCCCTACCCCAGGAGTGAGTTGAGCATGAAGTGCAGGTCACTTCAACTTTTGAGCCTCATTTGAGTTTGGCAGAACTCTCTCCTGGTCAACCCCAGTGATTTCAAACAGAGCTTGGAATCATGCATGCCATTTTTTAAATTTCTTAAGCAAGCATGATAGAACATTAGGACTCCTGGTCATTCATCTAGTTTTGTCCTTTTCAGACATGGAATGGTGAATACGGACTCTGAATCCTTCACAGCTGAAGAGTTGAAAAGGGCCTTGAAGTTAATGAAACAAGAAGGCAACACAGAGACTGAAGAGGTAAGGAAGAGTTTAGGAAGGAATCAGCCAGAGCATTCCATCAGAGATTTTGCTGTTTATAGATCTTAGTGTAAAGAATTCACTTTAATAGTATAATTGGCCCACTCTCCATTTTGTTGTGTTGTCCGGCTCAGGTGGAGGACAAGGCACAAAAACTTATTTCTTCCACTGTGCCGCTACCACCACCATCCCGCGCTTCCCTCTGCACCTCTCTTCTTTCCCCCCCACCCCCGCCAATAAATCAGCAGTTTAAAGACATAATCCAATAATGAGGGGAGCTATAAGCTAGTGATCCCCTCAATCTTTTTATAATTTCGATTGCATGGTAATTCAGCAGAATTTTCAAAGCTGGATCTCTGGTTTCCTTTTTAAGTGTGGAAGTTTAATAAAGGAAAGTAGAGTTTTAAAATTAGTAGCATGCAAATTTAAGTTACACTGACTTGAGGCTTGGTTTTGGCAGCTGGTTTAAATGGAGATGGTTTATCTGCAATAAAAAGTGATTTGCTTCTTGAGTTAAATTTCAGTGCTGAATTGAAGTGACTACAACAACCCATTTTCCTTCCATATAAAGTTGAATTGAATTTTAAATATCAAACCATTGAGAATTTCCAGTCCTGCATACAAATTAAGAGCAGAAGTAAGCCACTCTGCCCCTTGAGCCTGCTCTGCCATTCAATAAGATCTTGCTGATCTGAATGTAACCTCAACCCCAATTCCTGCCTACTCCTGATGACCTTTCATCCCCCTTGTTAATCAAGAATCTATCTAGCTCTGCCCTAAAAACATTTAAAGGCTCTGCTTCCACCGCCTTTTCAGGAAAAGTGTTCCAAAGATTCTCAACCCTCAGAAAAAAATTCTCCTCATCTCTTAAATTGAGTGACCTCTATTTGTAAACAGTGATCGCTAGATCTAGATTCTCCCACAAAAGGAAACATCCTCTCCACATCCACCCTGTCAAGACCCTTCAGGATCATAAAGGTTTCAATTAAGTTGTCTCTTACTCTTCTAAATCCCAATGGATGCAAGCCTAACCTATCCAGCCTTTCCTCATAAGGTGAGTCGCCCATTTCTGGTATTAGTCTAGTAAACTTTCTCTGAACCGCTTCTAATGCATTTATATCTTTAAGTAAGGAGACCAGTACTGTCCACAATACCCCAGATGTGGTCTCACCAATGCCCTGTATAACTGAAGCATAACCTCGTACTTTTTGTAATCAATTCCCCCTCACAATAAACAATAACATTCTATTAGCTTTCCTAATTACCTGCTGTACCTCCGTACTGACCTTTTGTGATCCATGCACTAGGACACCCAAATCCCTCTGAATCCCAGAGCTCTGCAATCTTTCACCATTTAGATAATCTTTTTTATTCTTCCTGCCAAAATAAACAATTTCACATTTGCCCACATTAAACCCCATTTGCCAGATCTTTGCCCACTCACTTAACCTATCTATGTCACTTTGTAGCCTCCTTATGTCGTCTTCACAATTTACTTTCCTACCTATCTTTGTGTCATCAGTAAATTTAGCCACTATTCCTTCAGTTCCTTCATCCAAGTGATTTATATAAATTGTAAAAAGTTGAGGCCCCAGCACTGATCCCTGTGGCACACCACTTGTTACATCCTGCCAACCAGAAAAGGACCCATTTATGCCAACTCTCTGCTTCCTGTTCGCTAGCCAATCTTCTATCCATGTCAATATGTTACCCACTACACCATGAGCTTTTATTTTCTGCAATAATCTTTAATGTGGTAGTTTATCAAGTGCTTTCTAAAAATCTAAGTACAGCACATCCACTGGTTCCACTTTATCTATAGCACATGTGACTTCTTCAAAGAACTCCAAAAAATGGATAAACATGATTTCCCTTTTACAAAACCATGTTGACTCTGCCTGATTGCCTTGAGTTTTTCTAAGTGCCCTGCTATAACATCTTCAATAGCTTCTAACATAGGCTAACTGGTCTATAGTTTCCTGCTTTCTGTCTATCTCCCTTTTTGAATAAAGGAGTTATATTTCCAATCTAATGGAACCTTCCCCCGAATCTAGTGAATTTTGGAAAAGTTAAAACTAGTGCATCAACTATCTCACTAGCCACTTCTTTCAAGACCTTTATGGTGAAGTCCATCCGACCTGGGGATTTGTCAGTCCACAGCCCCAACGATTTGCTCAACACCACTTCCCTGGTGATTGTAATTTTCCCCAAGTTCCTCCCTCCCTTCCATTTCCTGATTTACAGCTATTTCTGGAATGTTACTTGTGTCCTCCTATAGTGAAGACCGAAGCGGAATACCTGTTTAATTCATCTGCCACCTCCCTACTTTCCATTATCAATTCCCCAGACGCACTTTCTATAGAACCAAAGCTCACTTTAACTCTCCTCTTTAAATATCTATAGAAGCTCTTACTATCCATCTTTATATTACTAGCTAGCTTTCACTCATACTTGAATTTTTCCCTCCTTATTAATCTTTGTCATTCTTTGTTGTTTTTTATATTTATAATCTTTTGACCTGCCACCCGTCTTTGCGTAATTAATGCTTTTTCTTTAAGTTTGATGTTGTCTTTAACTTTTTTTTAGTTAACCATGGATGGTGGGCCCTCCCTTGAAACTTTTTTTTCTCATTGGAATGTATCTATTCTGTGTATTCTGAAATAGCCCTTTAAATGTCAGCCACTGAACTTCTATTGACCTATCCCTTAACCTCATTTGCCAGTTCACTTTAGCTAGCTCTGCTTTCATGCCCTCATAATTGCCCTTATTTAAGTTTAAAATACTAGTCTTGGACGCACTCGTTTCTCCCTCAAAATGAATGTAAAATTCAATCATACTTTGATCGCTACTACCTAGCGGTGCCTTCACTAGGAGGTTATCAATAAATCCTATCTCATTACTCAATATCAGCTCTAGTATAGCCTGCTCTCTGGCTCCAAAATGTGCTGTTCTAAGAAACTAATGCAAAAACACTATGAACTCCTCATCTATGCTACCTTTGCCCATCTAACTTTAAGTCTATATGTAGATTAAAATCCCCCATGATTAGCTGTACCTTTTCTGGCAAGCTCTCATTATCTCTTTTATACTCTGTTCTACTGTGTAGTTACAATGAGGGGGCCTGTACACCACTCCCACAAGTGACTTCTTGCCTTTATCATTCCTCATCTCAACCCAAACTGCTTCGACATCCTAGTTTCCTGAACTTGGGTCATCCCTTTCATGTGCTGATACCATCATTAATTAACAGAGCTACCCACCACCTTTTCCTAACTTCCTGTCCTTCTTAAATGTCACATAACCTTCAATATTCAGGTCCCAATCCATGTCTCTGTAATGGCTATCAGATGTACTTATTTATTTGCGCTATCGGTTCATCATCTGTTTTGTTTTGAATGCTACGTGCATTTAGATACAGAGCCTTTGGCTTTATCCTTTTATTATTTTTGTAGCATCTAGCCTTATCTGCTGATTTACTCTTAGATTGGTGTACTCTGTCCATTCCTGTCACAGTCTATCATTTCCCATATTAATACCTGTCTCTCTTGCCTTGTCTCTACTCTTCTGGTTTACCATATCTTCCCAAATTTGATCCCTTGCCCCCCACTCTTCAGTTTAAAACCCCTTTCACTTCCCTAGTTAGGCGGCTCGCAAGGACACCAGCCCTAGCACGATTCAGGTGTAGACCGTCCCAACAGATCCCACTTTCCCCAGTACTGGTGCCAGTGCCCCACAAACCTGAACCCACTTCTCCCACACAAGTCTCTGAGCCACATTTTCATTTCTCTAATCTTATTTGTCCTATGCCGATTTGCACGTGGCTCAGGTAATAATCCAGAAATTATTACCTTTTTGAGATTCCACTTAATTTGCTGCCTAGTTCCTCATACTGACTATACAGAGCCTCCTTCGTCATCCTGCCTATGTCATTGGTACCTATATGGACCATGATCACTGGATCCTCCCCCTCCCACTGCAACTTCCTCTTCCTCTCCAGCCCCGAATACTGGTACCGGGCAGGCAACAAAGCTGTGGGGACTTCTGCTCATTGCCACAGAGAACAGTGTCAATCCCCCTTGCTATACTACCCCTTACTGCCACTACATTCCTATTTTTGCTCCCACTACGTGGATGGCTTCCTGTACCATGGGGCCATGGTCACTTTTTGCTCATCCACCCTGCAGTCCCCACTCTCATCCAAACAAGCTGAGAGAACCTCAAACTTCTTGTACAATTGCAGAGGCTCACACTCCTGCCCTCTGGGTCCCCTCGCCTGCCTCACTCGCAGTCACACCCTCCTGTCCCTGGCCACTGACCAAGTCAGAAGACCCTATTCCAAGTGGTGTGACTGCCTCCTAGTATAAAACATCCAGGTAACTTTCCCCCTCCCTGATGTGTCGCAGAGTCTGCAGCTCAGCCTCCAGGCTCAATGACTCTGAGCGGAAGTTCCTCAAGCCGTAAACACTTACTGCAGATGTGTTTGTCCTGGATCACAATGTTATCCAGGAGCCCCCACATGCTGCAGCCTTGACACATCACTTGTCCTGCCATCCTTTAATGTGTTTTAAATAATTATATTAATCACTTATTTATGTTGCTTTCTTGTATATTTGATTAACTTTACCACCAAATTGTGTACTATTTTAAACCTTAGGGATAGAATAGAACTTGACCACTTACCAGATACTCACCAAACTGCTAGCTCCTTTCCCTGTAGTAGAGCAAGAACCAATTTCTATGGGGTTAGAAAGAGGAAATGGAAAAACTCCTCCTCCCAACTACCCCTCTCACTAAACTCCAAGTCTTCACTCAGTCAGCTGCACTCTGTTTGCCAAGGCTGCACTAAAGAACCCTGAATTTATAGTAAACTGAACTGGGGTTACAGTAACCAGATTCGATCAGTTAGCTCATTAACTACTCAGCTCCTACAGCTGAGAGTGAGTTTACCCTGTCTAAACTGCAAGAAAGAAAGAACTTAGCCTGCCTACGCAGTACTTTCCAGTTACTGCTAACTACAGACTAGATTAGATTTTAAGAGAAAAATTTGAGAACAAAATTAACATTTAAGTCTCCCTGCTCACCAAACTCCATGGGCAGAATTTTCCTGTCAGCAATTTGGAGGCAGGGCCTGCTCGCCGACAGGAAAATGACGCGGGATGACGTCGGGAAGAACCCCCGACGTCATCCCAGTCCGTTTAAATATTGAGGAAACTCTTTCGAGTTACCAACAGTCACAGATTGCAACTCTTTTCGAGTACAATCACAGTTCTTGGTTTTCTGGGAGTGGGACATGAACCCACAACCCTCTGATTCAAAGGCGAGGGTGCTAGCGGGTGGACAGCGAAATCAGCCAATTAAGGCCATTGACAGGCTAATTAAGATCATTAAAGACCCTGCCGGTCCAAGCTTAAGGCAGGCCTCAGCGGGCTCCTGATAATACATGAAACCTCATCCACTGGCGGGATGAGGTTTCATGTCCGTTTTTAAAAAGTTTAATAAAGTTTATGTCATTTTTATTAACATGTCCCATCTTGTGTGACATTGTCACATGAGGGGGACATGTTAATAATTGTTATATTTTTCTATTTTTAATGTTTTTGACTACAGGGCTGAATTTTCTCAGTTGTTGAAAACCCCTGCTGCTGGGATTGAAAGTGGAATCTAACCTAGTGCCAGCGGGTGGGTGGCCAGCATTTTTAATTGGCCAGCAAAGTAGAAGCTGCCACCAGCACTGCCATCCAATGGCAGGGGACAGTGGCCTGCCACCCAAGCTGCTGGTGTAATTGGAGAGCTGGTAGCTCAGCAACACAACTATTAGATGTGGCCACTGCTGAAGCTGCAGCATGAACGACAGGGTGCCTCAATGCTGAGGTGCCATTGGATACGAGGTAGGATCAGTTGAGTAATGATTGTGGTGCAGGGCTATGGGAGGAAGGGCATGTTCCATTGGTGGCATCTTAACTGGGGTGTGGCCATTGTCGCTGGGGTGGTGGAGGAGAGAAGCCCTCCGTGGACGATGGAGCAACCATAAAGGAAACACCCTGCCTCCACCCCAGCCCAGGAACCTGCTGGGAGGCCACCAGGGCTTACCTGTGGATCTCCTCATGTGGTGGTGGGTCCTCTTCCCAATGTGGACAAAATGCCTACAGGTGTGGGAAGTAACCTTTAATTGGGCACTTAAGTGGTTGAATTGGCCTCCTGGTGGGCAGCTGCACCACTGCACTATGTCATGTGGGCAGGAAGACATTGGGCTTCCCTGCCATATTACCAGTCTTCCCACCTACCAATCCATCACCATATAGCTCTTAAAATTTAGCCCTATATCTCAGCAGGGGAGGTCTTCATGTACAGTACTCCCTTCACCTCGAATAGACAAAGCTGACCAGGTTACCTTCTCAAGTGCTGAGTAAACTTCCTGCTTTATTGTTCTTGTTATCCTGGGTCAGTGTTGGGAGTGGGTGAAGGACAGGTATGAATCCTAATCTCAATTCGGTGATTCCTGCTAAGAAATGTGGAAGATTGATGAGGTTTGGATTTCCTTGGTTGCGATGTACACTGAATAGCACTGCTCAATAGTAGACTAGGACTCTTGTTTTAAAAGTGTGTATGCATAGTAAATATTGAATATATTTGAACTCTCATAGCATCTTTAACACCTTGGAGTGTTTTAGTGTAATCAGACAAAAGTTTACAGCAAACGAAAGGAGCCCTTAGGTGACCAAAAGCTTAAACAAATGGGTTTGAAGGAGCATCTTAAAGGAGGTGGAGGGAGCAATTCCAGAGTTTAGAATGCAGAAAAACTAACCTTTGTCTCTTTTGTTTTCTTCACATCTAGGGCCATCAGGAGGAAGTGCGGAAGACGTTCCGCCCAATCAAAGAGCTGATGGAAGATTTTAAAGCAATGAATGTGGTCATGGAGACGGATATGGAAGTAATCGATAAACTTGTCAGCAAATTCAACAGCACGAGTGTGACACTGGAGGACAAGGTTGCAGCTCTACATGACCTGGAATACTATGTCCACCAGGTACTGGTGGAGGAGCTTTCAGTGTGCTACATGAGTGTTAGGGATTGGGAGCGAGACTTAACTTTTCTATTATGGTTACTCTTAGGTGGACAATGCCCAGCATCTGACATCCACTGGGGGCCTGCAGCTTGTGATCAACGCATTAAATGCCACCGAGCCCCACATTCAGGAGCACGCTGCCTTTGTGCTGGGATCTGCACTCTCTGGGTAAGAACAGCTTGATGAACTCTTGGTAGGACTCAATGTGTGTGGAATGAAATTGCAACAAATTTGGTATGGGGGGAAAAAGAAATAAATTTGACTTGTCAGTTACTAGAGGCAGATTTCACAGCTTAACAATACAAATCAAAATACTGTGAATGTTGGAAATCTGAAACAGAAAATGCTGGAAATACTCAGCAGGTCTGGCAGCATCTTTGGAGAGAAAAATGGAGTTAACATTTCAGGTTGGCGACCTTTCGTCATCTGAAATGTTGATAAACTCGATGTTCGTTTTCTCTACAGATGCTGCCAGACCTGCTGAGTATTTCCAACTTAACAATATCGGTCAAGAATTTGTTGCACATTCTGCAGTGTGACCTGATTTGAAGGGGGTGGAGGAAATTTTACCCTCGGCTCCAATATTTTTTTAGCTGAAAATCAGTGGGGCCTCTGGGACCATAGTGAAAGATTGGACCAACAGTCTACTTCCTGTACTAAAAGATTCAAAGGGCTGAATGTTATGTGCCCCCAGAAGGTGTGTTTCCTGTGAGGTGTGGGGGAGGAAATGAGGTGGGTGTCCATCCCATCATTTTCCCACCCATCCCCAAGCTCACCCTATAAATGAGGGTTGGCGGGGGGAGTTACTCATTTCGATGCCTTCCTGCCTGCCATATTTAAATGAACAATTAAGGGTCCATTAGGCTTGTCAACAAGCATTGTCCCTCTCTCTAACATTCCTAAACCCTCCCTGGCCCAAGACCCTGGACTTACCTTCACTAGGGATCTAAAGCCTTGGGGTCCTCTTTTCACCAGCAGTCCCGCAGCTGTCACTGATGCCTTCCTGGCACTGCCAGGACTGATGGAGCTGCCGGCCAATCCAACTGACCAGCAGTGCTTGATGGCTGATAATTATGCCAAAATCCAGCCTGATGTTAGTTCAGTATTGGGCGACTGCACTGCTGTCTTTAGGATGGAATGTTAAACTGAGGCCTTGCCTGCCCTTTCAGGCAGATGTAAAATATCCTATGGCATTATTTGACTAAGAGCAGAAGAATTCTCCCCAGTGTCCTGGGTTTTATTTATCCCTTAACTAACACCACCAAAACAGATGATTTGGTCATTATTCTTATTGCTGTATAAAAAATTGGCTGTCACGTTTCCCTACGTTGCAGCAGTAGCTACACTTCAAATGTACTTCACTGGCTGCAAATCTTTTTGAGACATGCTGAGGTTATGAAGGCTGTGTTTGTGTATTATATAGAAGTTCTGTCCTCCCTCTATTGATTGTTTGACCCTGGATTTCTCACTAGATTTGTTTTGAGGCATTTGGCAGCAGTGCATTTCTCAGGCTATTAATTCTGTGACTTGTTTGCCAAGAATCTCTATGTAATTGATATAAATTAATTTATGATCACTGATTACAATCTTGAAAAGTAGACCATGCAAATATCTCAACCTTCTTGGGTATTGCTGAGTTTGAAAATCTACCTCTCGTTAAACTAAACTATCTTTTTTTTATTCTACCCATTAGCAACCCGAAAGTTCAGATTGAGGCGATAGAAGCTGGGGCTTTGCAGAAATTATTGATATTGTTGGCGACTGACCAGCCAGTGGCTATAAAGAAAAAGGTATGGGCAAAAAAATATTCTCCCATGTGGACCAGAAGGTGAAGGCAAGGGCAGATCTCTCTAGGCGGAAACCAGAGCCAAGTTTGTGACATGTTGTAGTGAAGGGTTTCTGTATCTTGTACATGCTCTAGTCAGGCAGCAGCTTGAATATTGCTTTTGTCACGATTCACTGGGGATAGTGCGCTGTAATATCAAGCCCCATTGTTCCCCAAGCCGCGATAAATGAAAGTTTGATCAATCCACCTAACAGCTTAATTTAGGTTAACAGAATACAAGCACCAGGTTTGTAAACTTAGTTTGTTCAATAAACAGTTATTTACTGTCGTTAACCAGTGGCAAAAGAGAGAAATATGAACTGCTAATTTCTAAAATCTATAACCTAAACTCTACCCCTTCTTAAATCCCTATATGCACAAATAGAAGACACATAAAAACATGGATTTTAATAGAGAGATGAAGAGAAAAAGCCAGCTAGCTATTATTGTGGAATTACTGGAATCTTACACACGAGAGAGCGAGAGGTTTTAGGTCTTTTCCCTCTCAGGCTAGGAGCTATTCTTCTTCACTGCTCTCGTGCAAAACCTGGTCAGGAGCCAATTAAAACATTGTTGCCAGGCAGCTCCCTAGTCCAGGACTCCTTTCTGGCACCATGTCTTTGTCTTTCATGGCACACTTTTCCAGGACTGCAACATTGTGTATATATCTCTCATCCTGTTCCAGTGGACATGTCTTTCAAAATGTAGCCATTGTACTTTTAATTCACAGTCCCAACAGAAAATATATATTCTTTGCAACAGTCCAACAGCTAACAGAAATAAAAAGATATGTTCCTTACACTTTGTGGTCTTGTAAGCAGCAGAGGTCCTCTGGTAGTACCCAGCACCACAGATGCCAGCCTTCAGCCAATTCAATTCACTCGACGTGATATCAAGAAACAGCTAAAGGCTCTGGATACTACAAGGCTATGCGCCCTGACAGCATTCCAGCATTGGTTCTGAAGACTTGTGCTCCAGAACCTGCCGTGTTCTAACCAAGCTGTTCCAGTACAGCTACAACATGGGCATCTGCCCAGCAATGTGGAAAATTGCCCAAATATGCCCTGTACACAAACAGCAGGACAAATCTGATCCAGCCAATCACCACCACATCAGTCTACTCTTGATTGTCAGTAAAGTGATGGAAGGGGTCATCAACAGTGTTATCAAACTGCAGTTGCTTAGCAATAACCTACTTACTGACACTCAGTTTGGGTTCCACCAGGGCCACTCATCTCCTGACCTCATTACGGTCTTGGTTCAAACATGGACAAAAGAGCTGAACTCGTGGGGTGAGAGTGACTGCCCTTGACATCAAGGCAGCATTTGACTGAGTTTGGCATCAAGGAGCCCTAGCAAAACTGGAGTCAATGGGAATCAGGTGGAAATATCTGCTGCTTGGAGTCCTACCTAGCACAACAAGATGGTTGTGGTTGTTGGAGGTCAATCATCTCAATTCCAGGTCATCTTCAACCATCTTCAGCTGCTTCATCAATGACCTTCCTTCCATCATAAGGTCAGGGATGTTTGTTGATGATCGCATAATGTTTAGCACCATTTGTGACTCTTCAGATACTGAAGCAGTCCATGTCCAAATGCAACAAGACCTGGACAATATCCAGGCTTGGGCTGACAAGTGGCAAGTACCATTCACGCCACAGAAGAGAATCTAACTATCACCCCTTGACATTCAAAGGCATTACCATCACTGAATCAACATCCTGGGGGTTACCATTGACCAGAAACTGAACTAGACTAGCCATATAAATACTGTGGTTACAAGAGCAGGTCAGAGGCTAGGAATCCTGTGGCGAGTAACTTGCCTGACTCCCCAAAGCCTGTCCACCATCTACAAGGCACAAGTCAGTAGTATGATGGAATACTCTCCACTTGCCTGGATGAGTGCAGCTCCAACAGCACTCAAAAGCTTGACGTCATCTAGGACAAAGCAGCCCTGCTTGATTAGCACCCCATCCACAAACATTACTCCCTCCACCACTGACTAACAGTGGCAGCAGTGTATGCCATCTACAAGATGCACTATAGAAACACTCCAAGGCTCCTTAGACAGTATCTTCCAAACCCACAACTGCTACCATATAGAAGGATGAGGGCAACAGATACATGGCTATACCACCATCTGGAAGTTCTCCTCCAAGCGACTCGCCATCATGACTTGGAAATATACTGTCTTTCCTTCACTGTTCCTGGGTCAAAATCTTGGAACTCCCGCTCTCAGTATTGTGGGTGTACATACACCACATGGACTGCAGCGGTTCAAGAAGGCAGCTCACCACCACCTTCTCTAGGGCAATTAGAGATTGCTAATATATGCTGGCCCAGCCAGCGATGCCCACAAATGAATTATTTTTTAAAAAGCAGCATGAAGGATCATGATGCTGATGCCCAATTTTGGGAACTGGGTTATCAACTTGGTTGGAAAAACATGTATTCTTGAATCTTGATAGGGTCTGAATGATAGTATAGGAAGTAAAAGAAGGCCATTTAGCCTCTTGTGCCTGTCTGCCATTCAGTTAGCTCATGACTGATCTGTACCTTAACTCCATTTAGCTGTCTTTGTTCCATATCCCTTGGTACCCAAGCCTAATTTTTTTTTTTTAAAAATCGGTCGAGCTCCACAACATTTTGGGGGAAAGAGGATTCTAGATTCTCACACTGTGTGAAACCATGTTTCCTGATTGGCCTGGCTAAAATGTTAAGGGTTTCTGGATTTCAGAACCAGAGGAAGTAGTTTTTCTTTGCTTGCCTGATTTGAATCCTTTTTATAATTTTAAGCACCTCCATAAGAGAATCTCTCAGCCTTTTAAACTTGGAATACAAGCTAAGTTTATGCAACTTTCTCTTGCAGTGTAACTTTTTAAGTCTCCATGTAATTCATGAATGTGCACTGTACTCTAGACCAGAAAAGCCTTTTCTGTTGTGTGGTGCCCAAAACTGAAGGCATTTCTCCAGGACAGCTCTGGACATTTCTCTGCAGAACTGAAGCATAACTTTCTCTCCTTTTGTATGCCGGTCCTCTTTGAAGTTAAAGCTGATATTCCGTTAGTCTTTGATTACATTTTCTGCACCTGCCACTAGCTTTTAATGATCTGTGTACATGGACTCCTGAGTCATTTTGCTGCTCTATAGTTGTTGGTCTCTCGTCAATAAGAGAATTTGCAGATTTGTCTTTGAATCAACATGGATGGCCTCACACTTCCTGACCATTGAACTCCCATCAATGGCAGCAGTTTTACCCACTCACTAAATTATATCCTGTCATCCACTGTAAGATCCCTTTACAGTGGAAAACAAATGTTTGATCTAAACACTATTTCAAACTGAGACAATTCTGCAGGACAATGTTGCAAACTTGTAGAAAGGCAAGTTTGTGACTGTTAGGAAACCTTCCTTCATCTTGAGTGGTCATCCTGCTAAGATAGAGCTAAAACCCAAGCAGTTGGAGGTTGCAATGGGAAAAGTAGGATGAGGGGAGGGAGAGAAATTGTAGAGGTTTATAAAATGGTGTGTTAATAGACCAAATGCCTCCCTCATTTGTGCTCTTTTTCTTTCAGGCTCTCTTTGCAGTCTCATCAATGTTGCGCCACTTTCCATTTGCCCAGCAGCAGTTCCTGAAACTTGGAGGCCTGCAAGTACTAGGGCAGCTCTTTCAGGCAAAGGGAATGGAGTCCCTGCATATTCGAGTCATGACGTTGCTCTACGACATGGTCTTGGAGAAGGTGAGGAAACAACTGGCATTTATACCATGCTGACTTCCTTTCCAGCATGCTATCCTTACTGTGACTATCAGAAAAACAACCTTTTACCTTTATTGTTTCAGCTCACCTGTTCCATAATATGGTTCAAAAATATCATTTTTTTTCTATTTAGCCATTTTAATTTGAATAGCTGATTTCTGGCTGTGAATTTACTTTTTGTTAGTATTCTTAATCTTATTCATTTAGCTTGTTGCCAAAAAGACTCTACTGAATTAGTGATTTTCAACAGTCCCGGATCCAAGTATTGTCCTGTGGCCTAGCTGCACAAAATGTGTCTCAAATTTTCTTTGCCTCAAGAAATCCTATTTAGCATCTGAGTGATTTCCCACACTTGAGATGAGATGCTCTTCATCTGATCTCAGCAGAGGTCAGCTTCCAGCAAGTGAGGGCTAGTTTAAATTGGCAGCCTGTCTAGCCAATACCTGGACATGTGATGAGTCAGAGGTTAAACTACTAACATCTGAGCAGGTAGCAAACAGAAAAAGAAAGACACGAACAAAAATAGCTGGAAAAACTCAGCAGGTCTGACAGCATCTGCGGAGAGGAATACAGTTAACGTTTTGAGTCCTTATGACTCTTCATCAAGAGTCATAAGGATTCAAAACGTTAACCGTATTCCTCTCTGCAGATGCTGTCAGACCTGAGTTTTTCCAGCTATTTTTGTTTTTGTTTCCGATTTCCAGCATCCGCAGTATTTTGCTTTTATCTTAAAGAAAGACACGGTTTGGGTTCATTATGGAAGGTTGATAAGGGAAGCATAAATTCTCATGTTTCAAATAGAACTGTTCAGAGTTGGAGCAAAGGCTGACAATGAAAAGCTCCATTCGTGGATTTACTTAATATTGCACACGTTTAATGTCGTGGGAAGGGTTAATGGGATATTAGTTAAAATTCAGGAATTACTACTCTGGGGGGTCGCTGTCTGCAAAATGAAACAAGTTCATGACATTTCAATGGCCTGGTCTCGCCAGTGTTTTACCAGTCCTATCTTTGTGGTGTTGTGCATGTGGAGACACATGTGAGTTTAGGATAACCAGTTGACACCACAAGGACATCCCATCTGTTGCACCCACAGGTCATGTTATCATACGACCAGCTATTGAAGCTCCTGATCGTATCGGGCAGAGGACTTGCTTACATTAGGCACCAGCAACACAACCTAGGACAGTATTGAGAGTAGAATTGAAATGTATAACACTTTTCTATTGACTCCCTTACTGTGGCAGCCATGGAAATATCTCAGCATAATTTCCCTTCCCTCCCTTTGTGTCAGGACCTTGACCTGCATAGAATTTTCTTTCAAAAGGAAATGCTTTTTATACAAACATTTCACTGCAGGTGGGTTCATCATTTTTATTATTTCTTTTAAATTACAAAAACCTGTTAAATACGCACCAAACAAATTAGTCAAATTCACTGTTTTGGGTTGTGCTCAGAAGTTGAGTGCAGATGTGGGACAATGTCCAAGGCAGTGGTCCTGATGGGAAAACAGCCAGTTAAGGGCAGCTGTTTGCTGTTTATGGTTGTCTTCCAGATTCCAACTCTAGTCTCACATTGTTAAATGGGTAGCTGAAATTTCGTACTGTAATATAAGGTAGGCAGTATACTCCGGTTTTGAAAATAAACCAATGGCTACGTGAATGTTCAGTATAGTTTGATTATTCTTTTGCAGAAACTTATCCAAGAGGCACAGGACAATAGTGTTCAACACCAGGAGAAATGCCGTCAATATGATGTGGTTAACTTGCTACCTCCAATGCTGGAACAAGACTGGTGCATGCTGGTTCCAAAGCTCTTGACATCTACTGAACACGACACAAGAGAAAAAGTCTTGAGGACCATGAACCTTATGATTTCATCCTGCAGGAATGAGTACCAGGCTATGCAGGGCCTGATTTCCTTATTGAACACGCTCCGATCGGAGTATGAGGAACTGGCTGCTGAAGAGCAGAGAGAGGGAGAGCAAGATGGTTACTTCCAGGGACTCTTGAACTCTGTCAATGACATCATTAAGAAACTGGGATGATTGGTGTCGCCACAATATCTGGAGCTGGTTTCAACTTGAACTTTTTTTCAAAAAAAACTTAAAGATTTTGTGACAATACAATGTTGTGAAAGGTTTTACTCTCCAGAGTAAATTGAAGCCAAAGTGAACTTTACATGTTCCCTTCTCTTTGGAATGTGTTGCGATGCCTTATGTAAAGTCTTAAAATGACATGGTTGGGTTAGTAAAGCCTTTTGTTATCCAAGTTGCTCTCTTCACTGTTGGCTTTAAGAGAAGTTGGTGCACTTGGTGCATATTTTTACTGAAATGTAGAGTAAATTCAGTATTGAACCACCTGGCTTGGCCTTGCAAACTTCTGAAGCTTTTCTTCCCTTTCTATGTTTGGCCTTAAATCCTCAAAATTCAATAAGATGACTTTTTATGGAGTCAGCAAATGTAATCAGTGCTAAAATGCTAGTCGTGGGTCTCAGCAGATCCCTGCAGGGGACTTGCTGCTTGCTGTGGATCTCGCTCACTGTCACTGTTCAGTAAATGTTGCTCCTGAGTTGGAACAGAGGAGTTCAGAGGGAGCAAATAAATGCTAACCAGTGACAACTTTAAAATAATACTTGCTCATGATTTACACTAATAACTATAAACATCTAATTGGTACCTGGAAAATAGTGATTTGGGAATGTTTTACCGAAGAGTTTGTTAATACTTCTGCATTGTTGATATATGGAAGAATTTTATTTAAATATATTTTCAGCTTCCACAAGCATTTATTTTTTAAAATGCCTGTATACTGAAATTCCATAGCTTCCTTAGTGCAGGAAATGTTTAGGGTACAACAACTTAAGTTTTCTGTATCCAAAATAAACTCTAAACATGTTTGCTCAATGAGTTCTGCTTGCAGTCAATTAATATTGTTGCTGCTGAAGCTAGGATTTGAACAGAAGAGCTTCTGCTTAGTGCTGACTAAAAGGTAAAAATCAGTTCCTTTTTTAAGAAAAATAATATTTTCTGGCAATTATGATGGGGTGGGTGACAAACTTTCAGGAGCTTTTTGTTCCTGTACAGAAATAACTTAATTCTCTCCCACAATAACACTTTTTTTCTAGGAAGAAACCGGGCAAGGAGACAAGTCAGTTTGATTCATTTAATGTTCAGTGTTTTGTCATCCTTTGGTAGGCTTCAAAACACATTTTTCTTCTTTTGCCTCACTCCCAACTTGAAGAAAACGGAATTTGAGTTTTTGAAAGGCAACATTTTTTATGTTGGGTTTACATTTTAGAAATAACTGGATGCTATTTGAAAATTGGCCCAGTAATCCATTTGGTTCAAAACTGGAGGGTAATAATCCAACTGCAGGCTTATATCCACCTCAATTTTGCAGAAGCACAGTGTAGGGCTGCCTTGTCCAGTTTAGGTCTCTAAAAACGCCCTAGATTGTGATGTGGACCAAAATTGGACTAGTAACTACATGTAACCTTGTGCAAGAACTACTTAGGGTAGGGGCATGACATTTTTTAAATGGTACACAAAGTGACTATGCTTCTTTTCCAGTACAACAGTTTTGAGAGAGAACAGTGAAAAATACTGGAAAACAGAAAATGCTGAAACATTGTCAAATGTATCTATAAAAGACTTGCATTTATTTAGTGCTTTTCTTAACCATTAGAAATCTCAATGCACTTTACACCCAATGAAGTACTTTGAATTGTAGTCACTGTTGTGATGTAGTCAAGTTGTGCACAGCAAGCTCCCACAATGACCACAGAACTTTTTTTTTTAAATGTTGATTTGAGAGATTAAATATTGGCCAGGACACTGAGGATAACTCCCCTGCTCTTTGAAATAATACTATGGCATCTTTTACATCCACATGAGGGGGTAGATGGGGCCTTGGTTTAGCATCTCATCTGAAAGACAGTACCTCTGACAAAGCAGCACTCCCTCAGTATTGTATGGGCATGTCAACTTGGATTTTTATGTTCAACTTCTGGAATGGGGCTTGGACCCAGAACCCTGTTACTCAGACAAGAGGGGGGGGCTACCACCTGAGCCATAGCTGACAGTGTAGGAAGAGACATTTTAAGTGACCTAATGATGTACTTTGACGTTAGAGTGGGGAGGAGGGAGATATTGCAAAGGCTGACAAAACAATAAAAATAAAAGCTGCTGCCTGTAAAAGACAAGACAGATTCACCTTTGGGTGTGTCCAGCCATTAAGCTTACATCAAATGTTTTGAGTCTGTATGACTCATCAGAACTAAAATATAGAAATGAGGTGAAATATATAAGCTGGTTGAGGAGGGTGGGACAGGTAGAGCTGGATAGAGGGCCAGTGATAGGTGGAGGCAAAGAAGAGATTGCCAAAGATGTCATAGACAAAAGGACAAAGAGGTGTTAATGGTGGTGATATTATCTAAAGAATGTGCTAATGTTAACATTAAGGGTAGAAAGCAGGACAAGCAAGGTACAGATAGCCCGGGTGGGGGGGAAGGGATTGAAATAGGCTAAAAGGTAGAGATAAAACAATGAATGGAAATACATTAAAAAATAATGGAAATAGGTGGGAAAAGAAACATTATTTTTATATATATATATATATATATACATTTTTTTTAAATTATTGGAGAAGGGGGTGGGGATGGAGGAGAGAGTTCATGATCTGAAGTTCTTGAACTCAATATTAAGTCCGGAAGGCTGTAAGATGCCTAGTTGGAAGATGAGGTGCTGTTCCTCCAGTTTGCATTGAGTTTCACTGGAACGTTGCAGCAGGCCAAGGACGGACATGTGGGCACGAGAGCAGGGTGGTGTGTTGAAATGGCAAGCAACAGGGAGGTCTGGGTCATGCTTGCAAACAGACCGAAGGTGTTCCGCAAAGCGGTCACCCAGTCTGTGTTTGGTCTCTCCAATGTAGAGGAGACCACATCGGGAGCAGCGAATGCAGTAGACTAAATTGAGGGAAGTGCTGCTTCACTTGAAAGGAGTGTTTGGGCCTTTGGACGGTGAAGGGGGGGGGGGAACGTAAAGGGGCAGGTGTTGCACCTTCTGCGGTTGCATGGGAGGGGGTTGAGGTGTAGGAGGTGATGGAGGAGGGGACCAGGGTGTCCCGGAGGGAATGATCCCTGCAGAATGCCATCCATTGTTTTATCTCTACCTTTTAGCCTCTTTCGATCCCTTCCTTTTCCCCCCCCCAGGGCTATCTGTAACTTGCTCGTCTTACTTTCTACCCTTAATGTCATCACTAGCACATTCCTTAGATATCACCACCAACACCCCTTTGTCATTTTGTCTATGACATCTTTGGCAATCTCTTCTTTGCCTCCACCTATCACAGGCCCTCTATCCAGCTCTACCTGTCCCACCCCCCTCTACCAGCTTATATTTCACCTCATTTCTCTATTTCCTTAGTTCTAATGAGTCATACGGACTCAAAATGTTAACTGTGCTCCTCTCCGCAGATGCTGTCAGACCTGAGTTTTTTCAGCTATTTTTCTTTTTGTTTCAGATTTCCAGCATCCGCAGTAATTTGCTTTTAAGCTTACATCAATGCAAGTTTGTTTATTGGCAAACTGGCGCTGACCTCTGACCCCCCCCTGTCTGGCGCTGACCTCTGACCCCCCCCCCACCTCCTCCCCCGCCCGCTGTCTGGCGCTCACCTCTGACCGCCCCCCCGGCTGCTGTCTGGCGCTGACCTCTGACCGCCCCCCCCCCCCCCCCCACCCCGGCTGCTGTCTGGCGCTGACCTCTGACACCCGGACTGCTGTCTGATGAAAGTCTCTGCAACACATTGACCTCCCCTAACCTTCACGCATCAGGACCCAAAGGCCAGGGTTGCTCATTCGGCGCCAGAATCCTTGAACAAAAACAAGCACATATTTCACAGTATTCGCTTTCCCATCGCCTTCCTTGAATTTCGAACCGATTTAGTTTCGGCTGCAGCCCGAGCCGGCTTCGTTTGTGATTCGGTGGGGACCAAAAAAACCTTCTGCTCAGGCACGGTGTAGATGTAAACGCTCGGGGTCCTTCCTTAACCGCCTCCGACTGCATCACCCTCAATAAACACGTGGGGTCGGCCGAACTTTCCAGAAGCAACGCAAGCGGCCGAACTTTCCAGAAGCAACGCGAGCGGCAGCGCCTGCCCAGAACTTACCCGGAGCCGCGAGCCTGCCCAGAACTACCCGGAGCCGCGAACGGCAGCGCCTGCCCAGAGCCAGCCAGTCCGCACCCGCCCCCGGAACCGAATCCGGAACCGTCTTACTCCGGCCCCGTAGCCGCCCGGACCCTCTTTCTGCACGGACCTCCTAGCAACCCGCCATCGCCATGTTCTACCTGGTGCGCTCGGCCTCTCGGCGCCTGGCCACCGCCGGTAGGGTAAGTGAGGAGAGGGGCTGGCGATTCCTGCCGCCTGGGGGTGGTGTTGAAGCGGGAGTGCCGGGGCCCCTGGGCCTGCCTTTCCGGCTTGGGCATCCCCTCCTCCAGGTGGAGACGGTGAATCCCGGGCCTTTCCCTGGCCCAGAGCCCGGCTGACCTTCAGCATATTCGCCGGGCCGTTTGGATTGGGCTGGGGGTGGTCTGTCCGTAGGTCCCTCAATGGCTCCTGCTGGTTTCAATCCGGTGAACTCCCACATGGAGCGGCAGCAGGAGCGAGATTCCGGGTTCATTCCTCCTGGTTACCGCTTTACATCCCCCAGCAACCACTTTAACCGTCCCCCCCCCCAAAAAAAATCACTAAATGATGGGACTTAAAGGGATAAATTATAAGGACGGTTTATGTAAACCTGGCTTGAGGACAAGATGGAGTAGCGATTTAATAGAAGTGCTGAAAATAACCATTTGAGGGTGAATTCAAAATAAGACTATTTATTCTGGTGGGAGAATTCACAACAATGAACAATAATTTTAGAGCTAGACCATTTAGGTGTGAAATCAGGACATACTTTGCACAGTGGAGTGGAAACCTAGAACTCGACCTCCCCAAAAATGCTGGAGGCCACTTGAAATTTACAAGACAGGCCAATAGCTGTTTGTTAGGTAAGGATACTGAGGTACGTGAACAACACTGGGAATCGGCCATAATCCGATGGAACAGGCTTGAGGGCTGAAAGATCTGTTCTCATTCATAAGTTGCTAATGTATTAGTATCACTTCACCTCTGGAAATTGTGTTTAATTGTAACCCAGACTGAAGTGGTAAATCTTATGGTTAACTGTTCAGGTCCTAAGTGAAATGAGTTTGAGTAAATCCACCCTGATCCTTATTGGCACATTTTTAAAAAATACACACTTATAGAGTCATAGAGGTCCAGAGCACAGAAAAAGGCCCTTCGGCCCATCGAGTCTGCGCCAGTCAAACAAGTACCTAACTATTCTAAACAAAAACAGAATTACCTGGAAAAACTCAGCAGGTCTGGCAGCATCGGCGGAGAAGAAAAGAGTTGACGTTTCGAGTCCTCATGACCCTTCAACAGAACTGAGTAAAATTAGGAGAGGGGTGAAATATAAGCTGGTTTAAGGTGGCGGGGGGGGGGAGAGAGAGTGGGTGGCCGGGGGGTGGGGAGAGTGGGTGGCCGGGGGTGGGGGGGGGGGTGTGTGTGTGGGGTTGTAGGGACAAGCAAGCAGTGATAGGAGCAGATAATCAAAAGATGTCACAGACAAAAGAACGAAAAGGTGTTAAAGGTGGTGATATTATCTAAATGAAAGTGCTAATTAAGAATGGATGGCAGGACACTCAAGGTACAGCTCTAGTGGAGGTGGGGTGGAAAGACTGACAGGGCATTACAGGTATAGATTTAAAAATAATGGAAATAGGTGGGAAAAGAAAAATCTATATAAATTATTGGAAAAAACAAAAGGGAGGGGGAAGAAACGGGAAGGGGGTGGGGATGGAGGAGGGAGTTCAAGATCTAAAGTTGTTGAATTCAATATTCAGTCCGGAAGGCTGTAAAGTGCCTAGTCGGAAGATGAGGTGCTGTTCCTCCAGTTTGCGTTGGGCTTCACTGGAACAATGCAGCAAGCCGAGGACTGACATGTGGGCAAGAGAGCAGGGTGGAGTGTTAAAACGGCAAGCGACAGGGAGGTTTGGGTCTTTCTTGCGGACAGACCGCAGGTGTTCTGCAAAGCGGTCGCCCAGTTTATGTTTGGTCTCTCCAGTGTAGAGGAGACTGCATTGGGAACAACGAATGCAGTAGACTAAGTTAGGGGAAATGCAAGTGAAATGCTGCTTCACTTGAAAGGAGTGTTTGGGCCCTTGGACGGTGAGGAGAGAGGAAGTGAAGGGGCAGGTGTTGCATCTTCTGTGTGGGCATGGGGAGGTGCCATAGGTGGGGGTTGAGGAGTAGGGGGTGATGGAGGAGTGGACCAGGGTGTCCCGGAGGGAACGATCCCTACGGAATGCCGCCGGGGGGGTGAAGGGAAGATGTGTTTGGTGGTGGCATCATGCTGCAGTTGGCGGAAATGGCGGAGGATGATCCTTTGAATACGGAGGCTGGTGGGGTGATAAGTGAGGACAAGGGGGACCCTATCATGTTTCTGGGAGGGAGGAGAGGGCGGATGCGTGGGAGCTGGGCCGGACACGCTTGAGGGCCCTGTCAACGACCATGGGTGGAAAACCTCGGTTAAGGAAGAAGGACATGTCAGAGGAACTGTTTTTGAAGGTAGCATCATCAGAACAGATGCGATGGAGGCAAAGGAACTGAGAGAATGGGATGGAGTCCTTACAGGAAGCGGGGTGTGAGTAGCTGTAGTCTAGGTAGCTGTGGGAGTCTGTAGGCTTGTAATGGATATCGGTGGACAGTCTATCACCAGAAATTGAGACAGAGAGGTCAAGGAAGGGAAGTGTCAGAGATGGACCATGTGAAAATGATGGAGGGGTGGAGATTGGAAGCAAAATCGATGTACCGGAGAAAGAGTTGTGGGAGGGGGCTGGAGTGGGACTGGAACAAGGAATGTTCCAAATACCCCATAAAGAGACAGGCATAACTGGGGCCCAAGCGAGTACCCATAGCCACACCTTTTCTTTGGAGGAAGTGAGAGGAGTTAAATTAGAAATTGTTCAGTGTGAGAACAAGTTCAGCCAGACAGAGGAGAGTAGTGGTGGATGGGGATTGTTCGGGCCTCTGTTCAAGGAAGAAGCTAAGGGCCCTCAGACCATCCTGGTGGGGGATGGAGGTGTAGAAGGATTGGACGTCCATGGTGAAGAGGAAGCGGTTGGGGCCAGGGAACTGGAAATTGTTGATGTGACGTAAGGTGTCAGAGGAATCACGGATGTAGGTGGGAAGGAACTGGACAAGGGGAGAGAGAAGGGAGTCAAGATAATGAGAAATGAGTTTCGTGGGGCAGGAACAGGCTGACACGATCGGTCTGCCGGGACAGTTCTGTTTGTGGATTTTGGGTAGGTAGAAGCGGGCCGTCCGAGGTTGGGCGACTAACAGGTTGGAAGCTGTGCGAGGAAGATCTCCAGAGGAGATGAGGTCAGTGACAGTCCTGGAAACAATGGCTTGATGTTCAGTGGTGGGGTCATTCTCCAGGGAGAGATAGGAGGAAGTGTCTGCGAGTTGACGCTCAGCCTCCGCGAGGTAGAGGTCAGTGCGCCAGACAACAGCACTAATCCCATTTTCCAGCACTAGGCCCATAGCCTTGTATGCCATGGCATCACACGTGTACATCCAAATACTTATTAAATGTTATGAGGGTTTCTGCCTCTACCACCATTTCAAGCAGTGAGTTCTAGATTCCCATCATCCTCTGGGTGAAAAAATTCTTCCTCACATCCCCTCTAAACCTCCTGCCCTTTACTTTACCCGTACCTGGTTATTGATCCCTTCCTGTCTACCCTACCTATGCCCCTCATAATTTTATACACCTCAATCTTGTTCCCTTAATCTCCTCTGCTCCAGGGAAAATCACCTCAGTTTATCCAATCTCTCCTCATAACTAAAACTCTCCAGCCCAGGCAACATCCTGGTAAATCTCCTCTGCACTCTCTCTGGTGCACTTAGGCAATCACTGCAACTAAATTGACAGTCTCACTCAGGCTAAGGCAGCTAGTTATATTGATGTAGACTTGAGCCTTGGGAGCACAAATTCAAAATTTGCTGTTGTAATTAAAGTCACAACCCCTCTATGACTGGTGCACTCTGCTTCCATGTAATTCTCTGACAAAGACAGCCACACCACCCTCCCCTATCACCTCTCTCTTCTCCAGCTGAGTGGGCCTGCCCTCATTTGCTTTTGCTCTTACCTGTCCAGTCATAGCTAGAATATCCTCATATAATTTTACAGCACAGTGAGGTCAGATGAGCTATCCTGCCAGATCTTTGAATGAGCTGTTCAATTAGCCCTATTCTTCTATTTCCCCACAGCCTCTCAGATGTTTACAGTTTGTAAATATCCATCTTCTTTTTGAAGGTTGCTAATGAATCTGCTTTCACGACCCAGTACATCCCTGACCATCATAACTCACTGAATTTTTAAAAAATAAATTCTCATTTCCCCTCTGGTTCTTTTGCCAATTAACGTAAATATGTGCCTTGTGGTTACTGGAGGGAACACTTTCCCCTATTTTCTCTGTCTAAATCCTAATAATTTTAAACACCTTTATTAAATCTCCCTTTAACCTGTGCTGTAAGGAAAACAATTCCAACTCCCCTGATGTCTCCGTCTAACTGAAGTACCTCATTGTTTGTATCATTTTTATTGACCTGCCCTGCATTCCAAGGCCATGACAGCCTTCTTGAAAAGCGATGGCCAGAATTGCAGTCTTGTATAAAGACAAGGGTCCCTTTTTTTTAAACCAACTTGTCCTGCCACCTGCAAATTCATGTCAACCCTCAGGTATCTCAACTTGTGCTCCCTTTAAAATTGTACTATTTATTTATATTGTTGTTTCTCATTCCTTCCAAAATTCTGCTATAACACATTTCTCCAAAAATAACTTCTTCTCGTCCTAATTCTGTAGTCTCTGTAAGCCCCCTAGACTATATATCCTTGCCCCCTCCCATTCCTCATCTGTGTGCTACCTCTCAGCAGCTCATCCGAAGATAGATTCCACAGGTACGATATTAGTCGCTTGTCCATCATCCAGTGTTGGTTAATGCCTGCTTTCCTTCAGTTAAAACATTGAGAAGGCCAGGACCATTGTCTTTGCCCAAGATTCCATCTTTCTCCCAAGGCTGAGCTTCTGACCCCATCTGTGCAAGACCACCTACCTTCACCTCTAATGCTGCCTCTATCTACCCTTGCTTTGGCCCACCTCACCAATGCCTTTGGTATCTCCGGACCTGGATATTCCAGTGCCCTCCAGGCTGCACTTTTCATCCCACACTAATTTCTGCTAATCCATCTCCTTGTCCGCTAACATCTCTAAGGAAAGCTATTTCAGCTGGTGATTAATCAATAACTAGAGTGCATAGATTTAAGCAATGGAAAAGGCAAGTTTTTTTTTTGTTTCAGAGACAGTTGTTAGGATTGAGGTGCCCCAAAACTGGTGGAAGCAGATTTTAAAAGGGAAATAAATGAACATTTGATAAAATAAAAATTTGGAAGTATGAGGAAATAGGAAGGCATGAATAATTCTTCCATAGAGCTAGTCTGGTTATGGGCTGAGAATCATTTGTGTCTCATATATGTTGCCTCAATTCTGGAGTTTGTGATCCTGAATTTTCAAGATGAAAATGCTCTGAATGCTTTTCTTGAGATGCTCCAAGATATCACTAGCTAATTATATGTACTTTTAAGTTATATTTTGAAGAATTACAAACCGATTAGGGAAAGGACTCTCTTCATCTTAGGGAGATTAGGATATAGATCACATGTCTGTTTACAATGTGCTTATTGATGGGACCTACCTAAAGTGGAATGGAGTTAGAAGAGCTGCATACAGGTGGCTTCATATTTGTTGTCTGGCAAAATAACATGCCCTTGACTCCAAATGGTAGTTAAATTCTTGATTTTAACTTGCATTAATTGCAGTTACGCTGCAACTAGTATGAAGCCAGATTGGTAAGAGCCTACCTTCTTATGGTGGTCTTGCACAGATTGGAAGTATCTAACCTGTCAGCACCTCCTGAGTTATGCTGCAGTTGTTCTTGTGAAGCCAAAACTGCTTTACATCATAAACTGTAGAATAACTGTGCTGTAAGTCTTATGGTGTCACTTTTGGGAGACATCTTGGATAATTCATTAGTTTTCACCTTTGCACCCTAGTTGCAGCCATATCACGTGATGAAAAATGAATGGCGCAGTTTGTAGTTTAATCCACTACCCCTCCTTACTGGAAAGGCTTAATTAGGCTCTACAATAAAAAGGTACAAATGATGGAAAAGTGTTAACGCTAAGATATTTATTTTGCAGGGTCATTGGAATGGACTGAGCCAGGATGTACTTCGATCATTGGCAAGACGCAATTATGCGTGAGTTTTATTGAAATAGTCAAGAGCGTCTACCACTGGCTAGTAGTGTTTTTAGAAGCTTAATGGCATTTTCTAATTCTAGTTTAATGTTATAAATAATCTCCAGAATTTAAAACAGTGTTAAACATTAAAATTCTGGCTGGATGGTGAAGTTTTGCTCCTCGGTTATGAGTGTGCACTAGTATCCTTGTGCTTCAGCTACTAAACTTTGGTCAACTGCTTGTAGCCTTAAATCATAGTTACCTGTTTGTTGATATCAAGAGGGTGATGTCCTTTTTATGTTTGGCGTTCTGAGTAATTTTGAAATTTTCAATGTTTGGGTGCCTGGAGGACTCCAAAAAGCTGCTTAAAATCCAGAGATTTGTAAAGCATCCAAACTTTAAAGAGCTGAAGCTTTCAAGTTTTTAGACTATGTGTGAGAAGGGTGAAGAAAGATGGTAAGCGGTGTCTCATTTTGTGCGTTTGTTAATCATGCCTGTTTGTGACCTTTTGGTCTGCCTTTGTATGCATGGGGTGGGGGTGTCATTTTTGCAACTTGCTTTTTTAAAAATTCTATAAGGTTTTACTCAAACTCCAAATGAATGGATGCTTCTGCTGTTTTTAATTAATTTTCAAAATGTAGACATTGCTTGCAAAGCTGGCACTTATCGCCCATCCCTAGTTGCCCTGACAGGGTACAGGACCACTATCTGTTCAAGGCACTTTGTTTTTAAGTGGCGTGCTACTCCACTCAAAAGGGCATGTAAGAGTCGATCAGCTTGGTGACTAGATTCATATATAGGCCAGAGTGGGTAAGGACAGCAGGTTTTCTCCCTTGTACGATATTTGTGAACCAGTGGAATTTTTACAGAAAAATCTGACAGCTTCATGGTCACGTTCAATGATAATAAACCTTTTTTTTCTCTCACTTTTTTTAAAAACTGAATTGAGGTTCTCAAAACTCTCATGCTGGAATTTGCATTCTTTGGATTATTAGTCCAGCAACATGACCACAATGTTACCTGCAGTAGTGCATCTTAATTTGACACCACCTGTATTATTAAATAACTGGGAGATGGTGTTGAAATGGAGTTGTGTGTGGTCAATTCTCATTCATAATTGGATAGCAGTGTGCTAACTACTTCAAGTTATGGTTTAGGATGAATCTTGTATTTTGATGCAGAGTTATAACCACTGAAAAATTCAAAATGCAAGTGCATGTCAATATTTGTACTTTGTGTTTCTCAGGTCTGAAGCTATTAAGGGTGCTGTTATTGGAATTGATCTGGGCACAACTAATTCCTGCGTTGCGGTGATGGAAGGCAAACAAGCAAGGGTAGGTTGTTATAGCTAATCCAAACCTTTGGAAGTGAAGTTCTAGAAATACTCAGCAGTAACACTGGTTACGATGAAAGATCATCGATCTGAAATGTTACCTCTGGTTCTCTCTCCACAGATTCTGCCAGATCTGCTGAGTATTTCCAGCATTTTTTATTTTTCTAATAGAGCATGTTGTAGGTTTTGTAGACAATGAGTTGGTGAGGCCGAAGAGGGGAGTTGTGGGGAAATCTGGTTTGAGACATGGGCTAGAGTAATGATTGAAAAAAGATGGAAGAAGCAAGGGTTGGAGCCTGGAGTGGAGGATATAGCAGAAATGCTGGAATTTCTATATTCAATAGCCATCTTTTTCTCAAGGCATATAATGGTCTCTACCATTCCCTGCTGCAGCAAAACATTGCATCCTGCATCAATCCTCTGCATAAATATCCATTCCTCAATGATAGATCAATAATCTCTTGTAACCAATTCCCCTACCAGAGGCGTTTTTCCATATTCATCCTCTTCCCAATTCTCCGTAAGTTTAAGCTATATGATCTCCATTCAGTCTTCTTTCCTTAGTGAAAATAGTCCCAGTATCTTGTTTCTCATGACTGGTTCCCCACTCTGGCATCATCCTGGTGAATCTATTTTTACACTACAATTTGAATACCATTTTCTAAGGTGCCCAAAGCTGCACCCACGGATTTGTCATTACTTCTTGCTGTTGTAGTCTGAGCCCTTATTTATAAACCCAAATGCTATTGTCTTTTAGGATTGTGACTTACTTGTAATTTCAGGGAATTATATATCGAACTCCTGGATCTCTTTATCCTCGCCATCGGTATCTTGCTGTTGCATGCACTTGCCCATTGCGTATTTCTCCACATTAAATTGCATCTGCAGCCTTTATGCTGATTCTGTTACGCTATTGTTGTCTTCCTAAAGTCTTTTAGGGCACCTTGATGTTTACCCAACTGCACCGCCCACACACACCCCCACCCCAACCACCTCCCCTAGCCTATTACAACTCAGATAGCCAGGCCGTTACATAGGATGTACAGGATAGAAATGGTCCATTGTGCCCGACCAGTCCGGGCCAGTGTTTATGCTCTGCTTGAGCTTCCCATCTTTTCTCATCTAACTGTACCATTGTATCACACTATTTCTTTTCCCTCAAATGTTTGTCTAGCTTTCACTTAAAAGCGTCTATACTATTCACTTAAACCACTCTCTGTGGTAGTGAGCTCCACAGTCTCATCAACCTTTGGGTCAGTGTTTCCCAAACCTTTTCCTGATGTGACGCTACTTTAGTGACTCAGACTTTGGGTAACCCCAGGGTGAAAATTTTGGGGGTCTTTTAAAAACCATTGAAAAAAGCAAAGCCCACCTTTTCACAGGCTGTGGTTGCAGCAGTAATCAGAACAGATTGTAAAGCCATGCCCACTGACAAAAACAATGAATGCTTAAGGGGACTTCACGGCTGTCAAAACTTAGTCCAAGCTCCACACCAGTCATTTCTGCCACTGAGCTTGCAACCCATAGTTTGGGAACTCTTGCTTTGTGTAAAGAAGTTTTTTTTGAATTTCCTACTGGACTTCTTGGTGACTATTTTGTATTAATGGCCTCTAGTTGTAGCCCTTCCTACAAGGGGAAACACTCTCTGTATCGACTCTATGAAACCCTTTCATAAATTTAAAGAACTATTAGGCCACACTGCAGCCTTCTACCTTTAAGACCCTGCCGTTTATCAATTCTTTCCTGAGATGTATACCCACACATTTCTAGTATAATTTTTGTAAATCCTCTGTGCACCTTCTCCAGTACTTCTATTATTTTTATAATATGGCGGCCGGAACTGCTGTAGCCAATGTTTGTTACAGGTTTAGCATAACTTTCTGTGGGAAAGAACTCTGGGGCCTAATCTTTATGTACTTAAAGTTTTCTGATGCACCTCCAACCAGACCTTGAGCCTACTCATATGAACACAGGTGAGCCTCCAATGAATTTCCACCATCTGAATACAATCAACCCCCAAACTAACAGTTAATGTCACCAAATTTCAGTTTTTTTACTCACCATGCCAAAATCCAGATAATCTATATGTGCCAGTATCAAAAGTGTACACAACACTGACTAATGGAGTGCTACTTCCAGCCCTCCTCCAATCTGAACAATATCTATTAATGCCAATCCTTGTTTTCCTCCCAGTCATTTGGCCTTTGTGCTATGATGCTGCATAATTTTTGTAATGAGCCTCCTGTGAGAACTTTATTTCTCAAATGGCCCCAGGTACTGTACCGCCCTGTTGTTTATCCAACCATTCCTTTTATCAAAAAATATATTAAATAGGCCACATATGATTAGCTTTTAACCTGTACTGCCTGTCATTGCTTAGCACATGTATTTCTAAACACCTGCTCATTTTGTCTTGAATTTTGGATTTATGGAATAGTAGTTGGATGGTAGAGGCGTTGGTAGCTAATGGAGAAGAGAAGTTTAGAATTGACCTTACTGTTTAAATGTTTGTGTCAGATCTGGCAAGTTGCCATGCTATGTACATTCAAGCTTGCATCGTGCAGACTTCAGGCCCCAAAAAGTTGCTGGTGGTTTGGTGGGAAGTGACAGGGATGAGAGGCTAGATGTATAGCAATTGAACATTGAGGCAAGGCACTTGAGCAGGAAACCAACCAATACATTGGTATCTTTGCAGATGGAGGGCCAGAGAATGGAAACACTTGAGTTTGTAAGGGTGCCAGTGCAGGAGTTTTGATGTGGGAAATATATAAATGAATGACTAGGAGAGGTGTGATGAGAAATTAGTCTGGTGAGGCATGAAGAAAGAGAGACCAAGAAGGGCACTAAAGATGGAAGCTAGAATTCCAGTGAGTAAGACTTATATAAAGCATGGACATGCATTTCTTTTCTCTCTCTGCAATTCTTAGGAGATCAGTTAATGGTTTAATACATTTCTTGTACAAGGACCTCAGTCATTGGCATGTTTTGATGAAGCTACATTTTTGGCTCTCTATACAAATTGTGTTTTAATGACGGAAGTAGTGTACAATTGTTTGCAGACATAAGCTGTTTAACTCCATAAATTAAAGCATTGATTGAAAGACCTATTGCTCAGAGAAGCAGTAACCCATAGTATTTCTGAGCTAGACAAATGAATCTTGGATTGCATCTATGCCTGTAAGCGGATTGTCAGTTTATTAATTGTAGCTGGTTTTAAATGGAATAAATTAATCTTCTGTATAACCTTTAGTATCTACTGAGTATGTTAAACTTTTACCTACATTGTTGGACTGGAGTTTGCCTTGCTTGTTTTTCAGGTCTGACCTAAGCTAAATGAATTAGTGGTGGCTGTATCTAACACAGCAGTACATTCTGGATGGTTACTGCTTATTGGCACTAGTCTTATTACATTAATATGGTATACTTGTGGGTCGTCTGAAAAAGGAAAATTTGTATTTATATGTGCAGCTGTCCTAAAAAAAAACTAAATTTCTGTGTGTTCCTGTTGCTTAGACATTCTTGATGGCTGTTGCGTTGTGTTCCAGGTACTTGAAAATTCAGAAGGTGCCAGAACAACTCCCTCTGTAGTTGCTTTTACAGCAGATGGTGAACGTTTGGTTGGGATGCCAGCCAAAAGACAATCCATAACCAACCCTAAGAACACTTTATATGCCACAAAACGCTTAATTGGGCGGCGTTTTGACGACGCTGAAGTACAAAAGGATTTGTAAGTTTAACATTTAAACAAAAGTTATTTAGTGTTTTGATTCTCCTACAATGAAAATTCATTTTTATTTTTTAAAAAAATGTTTGCAGGAAAAATGTGCCATATAAAATTGTGCGTGCCTCTAATGGTGATGCTTGGGTGGAAGCTCATGGGAAGATGTACTCTCCAAGCCAGGTTGGGGCATTTGTCCTGATGAAGATGAAGGAAACAGCAGGTAGGAACAATGATGGCAGAGGGGAGCTTTGAACCTTTTCAAGTTAAAGATTTTGAAGTTTTATACCTATTTCAAATTGGTTACATTTTTCATTTTTGGTATGATCATTGGGGATGATTAGCCTGTGTTAACTACATGACTAACAATACCTTTGGTCCGTACTAACCACATCAGGAATCAATATTCTTGGTCATACATTCTTGGTTTCTATAGATGTGTAAATTTGAAATAGGATTTGCACGTTACTATATTATTAAACTAAATATGGATGCAGTTATTTTACATTGAAGGATTCTGATATTAATTTTCTGTTTATAGAAAGTTACTTGGGGCAAGCTGCAAAGAATGCTGTTATTACGGTGCCTGCATATTTCAACGACTCCCAAAGACAGGTAAAACCTAAAGTTGTACACGTTGAGTTAATTTGATTGTTTTTGACTTGGTGCATTTACGGTCTGCAAGTTGATCATGGCTAAGAAACCAAGCTCAATGTGTATTGGGTGTTGAAGCCTGAACTGACTTCAGAGGGAAGTGGAAGGATAATGCCTCCTGCAAGGAGTCTTTGTTCTGCTTCATTAGTGTGAATACATCCATGATGTTGCCTTTCAATTGTTACATATCTTCAGTTATCTTGTTACAACTACTAAGAAGTTCCCCGGAGCAGTGTCCTAGGCCCAACCATCTTCAGCTGCTTCATCAATGACATTCCTTCCATCATAAGGTCAGAAGTGGGGATGTGCAATCATCAGCGAACAATGTTCAGCACCACTCACAACTCCTCAGATTCTGAAGTAGTCCATGTCGAAATGCAGCAAGACCTGGACAATATCCAGGCTTGGGCTGACAAATGGCAAGTAACATTTGCGGCCACAAGTTTCAGGCAATGGCCACCTCCAACAAGAGAAAATCTAACCATCACCCCATGACATTCACTGGCATTACCATTACTGAATTCCCCCACTATCAACATCCTGGGGGTTACGACTGATCAGAAACTGAACTGGACTAGCCATATAAACACTGGCTGCAAGAGCAGGTCAGAGGCTAGGAATCCTGCAGTGAATAACTCACTCCAGACCCCCACAAAGCCTAGTCAGGAGTGTGGTGGAATACACCATTTGCCTGGATGAGTGCAGTTCCAACAACATACAAGAAGCTGACAACATCCAGGGCAAAGCAGCCCACTTGATTGCCACCTCATCCCCAAATATTCACTCTTTCCTCCACCGAGACAGTGGCAGCAGTGTGTATCATCTGCAAGATACAGTGCAAGAATTCACCAAGGCTTAGACAGCACCTTCCAAACCCACGACCACTACCATCTAGAAGGAAAGGGCAGCAGATACATGGGAAAACCACCACCTGGAAGTTCCCCTCCCAAGCCACTCCCCATCCTTGGAAATATATTGCCGTTCATTCACTGCCGCTGGGTAAAAATCCTGGAACTCCCTCCCTAACAGCACTGTGGGTGTACCTACATCTCATGGACTGCAGCGGTTCAAGAAGGCAGCTCCCCACCACCTTCTGAAGGACAATTAGGGATGGGCAATAAATGCTGGCCTAGCCATTAATGCTCACATCCCGTGAATGAATTCAAAAAAATTGAGAAGGCCCTTGAGCATTAGCAGTTCGTTATGCAAATTTGAAAGATTAAAATTACAATGTTACTGTAGCAACAATGACCTTTGTTGCCTCAACACTGTAATTATGCATGAAAGTGCTGGTAGCCACATGTTCAGCATATTCCAGATTTACACTATAGTGTTTTGTTACTTCTAACAGTGAAACTGCACTAAAACAAAAATATTACTTCATTTACATTTTAAAACTGTAATTGTGATGCTGTGTCCATCTAGGCCACGAAAGATGCTGGACAGATTGCTGGATTAAACGTTCTACGAGTCATCAATGAGCCCACAGCAGCTGCTTTAGCATATGGATTAGACAAGTCTGAAGACAAGGTGTATGTAAAGAGTAAAACTTCTAATGCATGAACAAGCTTATTTTATTTTTTAAAAAATGGCTGGCACTTTGGTCCTTGATTCCATTTGCTGCTGTGCTCACTTGTGTTGTAATCTTGCAGCTTGAGCCCTATACTAAGTGCAGTATATTAGTTTCTTGCTCAACACCAGTTCTCATCACAAACTTTCAAAATGCATGTCTCAGCAGTTATATCAAAGCTGCTGCGCACTTCACTATCAATAAAATATAAAAGAAGGACACATGGGGTTAGTCTGATACCGTGGGTTTTTTTTTCTTTATCACTTTCAAAGCGGTGGATCAACTTGCAGTGTTTCACTAATATAGCCACTCTTCAGTATGGTATTGTAATAAGATGGTTAATAGAGAAGAGACTGCAGATGGTTTAAATGTAGATTGATTCTAGTGCAGAGCGTTTGTCCATTATATGTCGAGTGGTAGAACAGATCATTGATTTCTGAAACACTAAAGAGCAAATTTCTGAATGTCATTGTGAACTAATACTGCACACCTGGAGGATCATCCTGTTGATCAGAGTTGATGCAGCAGAGTGTTCAAAAGCAGGCAAAACGTTAGACTATTTGTGGTCAGATGAGGTGCTCCAATCTTTGTGATCCTCACAATTTGCAAATGTGATAAGTATATGCATTGTTCCTTTTCAAAATGATGGCCAGTGTATCTTGAATTTGGGCTTTTGGACTAATTGCTGTTGTGCCTCTAGTGCACAAGTGCATTTGCTTTCAAGGTACTGGTACCTTTGAATTAAAACATTATAAATGTTACTCTATAATTTAAGGGGAAAGAGAGAAGCCAAGTAGATGGTGACTTGTCAGGTTTAATATAAATTATGGAAAAGAGTCTTACGGATTTGTGATGGTTAGGTCATTGTATTTCTTGAGGTTATAAGCATGATGGCTGGAGGAATGTCTGAATGTTGTTTATATAGATTTCCACAAAATACTTAAGGTATTGAAAACACATTGAATTGGAGATAACCTTGTGGCACAGGCTGGTAATTGTTGAGATAGAGTAGGGATTGTGAGTGTGTTCCCTGATTCATGTGGGGCTCTGCTTTTCAACATATAGATTAATGATTTAGATGAATTAATAGATAGTTGTAAATCGCAAGCTTGCAGATGACATTAAGTTGCAAGACAAAAGTTGCAAAAGAACATAGCCTGGGTGGGAAACCATTGGAGTTCAATCTGAGTAAAGGCCCTTTTTAAGTCCCTTGTTCTGGATTCCCCAACCACATGAAACAGGCCCCTTGTATTTACAACTCTCTATTCCTTCAACTAAATCATTAATCTATATGTTGAAAAGCTGAGGTCCCACACAAATCCAGGTAAGGAAAATCTGAATACTTGCTGAGTGTCCAGCAGCTGGGGAGGAACAAGGAGATGTAGGTGTCCACATACTCAAATCATAAAGCTAATTTGCTGTTATTAAAAGTAATAAAGTGCTGACCTTTAACTCAAGGGAATTCAAATTCTAAAGTGAGGAATTCGTGGTGCAAATCTTCCAATATGAGGAGAAGCCTCTGCCTCAACTTATGTCGCTGATGTCTGCCAGGACCCTGAGGAAGTCCCAAAATGCACACACCTGCCCTTAAACAGGAAGTTGAAAGTACCGATTGCTGGTTTTACCCTACCCAGGCTGCTCCATGATTTCCTGCAACAGTGGGATTAGATGGCTAGAACTACGGAGACTGAGGTTCTTTGCCCTATACTTACCCTGGTCTTTACATAAAGTTACTTAGAGTTTTTTACAGCAGTATAAAGCCTGCTGAGTAACATAAATCTAAGTAAGTCTGCTAGAGTGTCAAAGCACAAGGGCAACCACAGCTTCTGCAGCATTGCACCCATCTCACACCCGCCCCCCGCAACTGACTAAGTGGAACCCCTGGCTCCTGCCTGGCTGATGTCGGATGAGCCAGTAGTCAACATTGTCGGGGGTGTGGGGGGAGGGTAAGGGAATGAACACTGTCGGGGGGTTGAGCATTTTTTGGGTGGTGGTGGGGGGTGGAGGGGGTAGTGAAGGAAGGGGTTTGAGCATTGTCAATGCTGAGGGGACCCAGCACTGTCAGTGAGGGGAGATCGTGCAGCTTTGGAAGTTGACAGCTCATTTGAAAGCACTGCAAGTTAATAAACTGAAGACAGACCTTAAGCGTGCCTTCAGCTCATTGTGAGAAATGGGGGCGTGGCTGCACTGAAATTCTGCTTGCCACTTGGCCGTCCAACTTTCATCCCTGCATCACTGCTGGACCCAGCATCAGAAGGTGCAAAGGTTCCAGCGTAAAATAATAAGTGGGCAGATTAAATCACAATCGGTGTTGGGTGCTCCTTCTCTGCTGACTGGAAGGTCTGGGCATATGTTTAAGTTGTATAGCATCTTATGTTAATTATATTGTTAAGATACCCAGGTGAAAGGCATTGTTTAATTTAGTACTTTGAGCACGTACGAATAGAGGACAGCTGTGATACTGGGAGGAGACAGGAGTGTTGAGACTGAACAAAGTCAATATACACTCAATGAAAAGCTGTCTTGCTTTTGACTCCACCAACCGACTTGGATCCTGTTAACACCTTAATCAGTTTTAGGCACTGAGCCTCAGGAATGGTGGAATGTCCTTGGAAGGGGGTGTAGTGCAGATTAACCGGAACAATACCAGAGCTTAAAAGTGTTAAATTATGGGGACATTCCCTTGAGTTTAGAAGATTGAGAGATCATTTTGAGATATTTAAAATGATTACAGTAAATACAAGTGAACTGTTTCCTGTGGTGGGGGAATCTAGAACAAGGGAGTTAACAAGAACTGCATCATTATAGTTATCAGGCCGGGATAATTTCTTGAAAAAGAAGGGTGACAGGTGAGCTACAGGAGGTCTTTATAAATTATGATGAGCTTGATAAGGTAGATGTAGAAAAGATGATTCCACTTCTCGGACAATTCAAAACTAGGGACCATAGATAACAGTTGGTTACTGATAAATCCAGTTTTAAAAAAAAAAAAAATCTGAGGAAACTTCTTTACTCCATTGTTAGCATATGGAATTCAGGCTAACGAACCCTCTAAATTTTCTTTATGTACAGACTGTTTGTTTGAATGCTTGGTACCTGTAAATTTGTTAGCACGGCCATGCACATGCGCAAACATGAGAGTTCCATTCCTCTGCTTGTGAACTGCACATCCACGCAGCTTAGCGGAACGTTAGTTGAGGCAAATAGCATTGGTGAATTTATAGGCAAACTAGATATGTACGTGAGGGGAAAGGACTAGCAGGACATGTTGATTAGAGTAGGAGGAGGCTCGTGTATAACATAAACAGTGACATTGACCTGTTGGGCCAACTCGCCTGTTTCTGTGCTATAAGTTATTTGTAAATGAAGGCATAATACAATTGGAGCTGAACTTTTAGGAGTAAAATTGGGAAACACATTTTTTTCCACAAAGGGATTGAAAATCTAGGACTAGATCCTCCAAAAAGCTGTGGATGTCAGGTCAATTAAATTTTCAGGGCTGGGATGGATAGAATTTTGTTCGTTAAGAGTAGCAAGGGACAGGGGCAAAGTTGGTTAAATTAAGTTGAGGTACCTATCAGCCACAATCTAATAGAATGGCCTACTTCATGTTTCCAAAAGTAAACCTTTGAAGTTATATTATAATTCAAAGATAAGAACCTGTTTAAAAAGTATAATGGCTATATTTCCCATGTTAACTATCCTTCACTCAAGTTTAAGTGGTGGTCCCAAAGTTCCAGTTGAACTGTATATAGTAAAATTGTAAATAACTAGCTGTGTTGTTAAGAACCTTTTGTTTCATTGAACTTGTTTGGTTTCTTGCTTTTGCAGCATTGCAGTCTATGATCTGGGCGGCGGTACTTTTGATATCTCTGTGCTGGAGATTCAGAAAGGAGTCTTTGAAGTAAAGTCCACAAATGGGGATACCTTCTTGGGAGGTGAGGACTTCGACCAGGTCTTACTCAAACACATCATCAAGGAATTCAAGAGAGAGGTTAGTATTAACTATGGCATGGTATTTTAGAACTTATTGGGGAGGGGACATTGTTTTAAATTTTGTTGGGTTTTCTTTGTATAATTTGGAATGGTTCTTCAAGCGATATCACTTGTATTATAATAATTATTTTAACAGTGCCTGCCCAAGTCTGAGGCACAAGGACTGATGATCCTGCTGGAAAAGCTGGCCATCTTTTTGCCTATGTGCAGTTTCAGTTGCTTAGCAAGTGTCCCAGGCATCTACTCCTGCCCACAACTTTTCCCGTCCTTCCCTGTAAAAGAAAGTTTAATTGTATTGCATATCTTTTGTATTTTGAGCTGAATAGCCCATCTATTCGTGGGTCTGTAAGCATTTGAATGCTATCTTAGTACGTGGTGCAGCTAACTTGTTAAGCAATTAAGTTTGTCATCTGCTATGGCGTATTCTTAAGAGCCTTATTTAATTTTTAGTCAGGTGTAGACCTCACCAAGGACAACATGGCACTACAGCGAGTGAGAGAAGCATCAGAGAAAGCCAAGTGTGAGCTGTCTTCATCCCTTCAGGTCAGAACACGTATTTTCCATGGGAAAATTATATTCACACATTCGTTCTAATTAATTGATTCGAACTCAGTTCATTCTAAGAACTGTCACTTTCTCGTCTCGTTTTCCTCACTTTTGCAAAGAACTGTATAACGGGTGGGTTGTCTGTAAACGGATGGTAGGACATGACGACAAAATGTCTAAGGCTTTGAAGTTGTCTCCTGAACAGTTTGACTTGAATCTGCAAATAAATAGATATCAAGTTAAATTATCTAAATATATAGGCTTTATACACACATATACAGTCCTAATACATTTGGGCGATAATTATTCAGCCTCTCTGATGTATAAATTGCTGAACCATGTTGCTGTTCATGTGAGATGATAATTTTGGGAACTCGTTTGCAGGGTTTCTATGCAAAGGAGAACAGAGGTGAGTATCTCTGACTTGGATGTTTCTGGAAAGTTCAATGTTAGCCCCAGTCCTTCTCAAGTTAAAGGGTGAATTAGCTTGGAAATAACTATATATATATATATTTTTACACTGCTTGCAGCTGGAAAGTTATTTACTGAATTTGGATGAAGTATAATTTAATGCTGATCTTCACTGCTTCATTTTTTCCACCCCACTCACTTCTCAAGGCCGGAATTACAGATCTAACCTTGAATGTTGGGATTTTTTTTTTGTTGTTCAGTGTGAGTTTCCTGTATTAAAATAAGTTGTGGGCAGTCTCCAAACTGGTTCATTCTGGACATAAATACATGGCACAAAACTGTTAATTTAGCATTTATCATTTTGAGAATTTACAGTGCGGTTGGTGTGAGAAAAGTAAAATGTCACCCAAATAGAGTAAAGGGTGCTGTTTAGGATTTGGGTAGAGATAGAATAGCAAAAAAGTATTGGTTGCTGTTTCAGCAATAATACCTTCAGTTATGTATCCCATTTGTCGCCATTAATTTATCACTTAACACCTCCAGTAAGGTTCTTATACAATTGATTGTTTCAGTAGTGCCTTGTACTCTAACATTTAATCTGCTGCATTGAACACCATGAGGGGAAACAAAAGCCCTACTGTCTGTCCTGCAGCCGGTATGTTGTATTTTCCCAGTGGCTTGTCTATCTTGTAATGGATTAGCAGAAAGTCCGTGATGGTACATGTTCTGACCCTGGTACTGAGTATTTCTCTTGTGTTTTATCAGACTGACATTAACCTTCCTTACTTGACAATGGATGCTTCTGGACCAAAACATCTGAATTTTAAAATTACTCGTGCTCAGTTTGAGAACATTGTTGCCGATCTCATTAAGAGGACCGTTAATCCCTGCCAGAAAGCCATGCAGGATGCAGAGGTCAGCAAAAGTGATATTGGCGAGGTCATCCTAGTGGGTGGAATGACCAGAATGCCAAAGGTAAGTGACTTTTAAGATATTCAGGCCAGTCTAGGAGAGTTCCCAAGCAGCTCAACAAGAACATTGATCTTCAGGTGATGAAAATTGGGATGAGAACAAGCCAAGCATGGAACGTTAGGCTGTGCTTTGTTTAAATTGATCTCTCCAGTTATTACATTAGTGTCAAGACTGAGATTAGCTGCCTTAATTTGTATGAACATTTTAGCCTGACAGTAGATCACATTCTCATGCAAAGTAAATGAAGAATTTTATTTTCACTTATATAAAATCCTGTTCCACGCCTTGTTCCTTTCTCTAGGTCCAGACAACTGTTCAAGAGCTATTTGGTCGTTCCCCAAGTAAGTCAGTGAACCCAGATGAAGCTGTTGCTGTTGGTGCTGCTATTCAAGGTGGTGTGCTTGCTGGTGATGTCACAGATGTCCTGCTACTTGATGTTACACCGCTGTCACTAGGTATTGAGACCCTGGGTGGAGTTTTCACCAAACTCATCGGCAGGAATACTACAATTCCAACAAAGAAAGGCCAGGTATCGAGTTAAGCAATTTTAATAGGGCTCTTTAATCAATCATAAGTATATTTTGAAGTAGCCATTCTTGATAATTATACCGACATCATAACTTGATGCCAAATACGTTTTTAAAACTCTGGCTTTAAAAGGTCAAACACCCAGTTTAAATACATAATGCCTGATATGTTGGCTGCTCATATGATTGGCAGGTCTTTTCTACGGCCGCTGATGGACAGACCCAGGTTGAGATCAAAGTGTTCCAGGGGGAGCGGGAGATGGCAGCTGACAACAAGCTTCTTGGACAGTTCACATTGGTGAGTTCTGTTGGAGTCCATCAACTTGCTTAGACTGTACGGTAGTTTTTGAAATTGGGAAACTGATCCATATCTTAACATCTCTGGCCTGAAGAATCTGTAAATGAGGTTAAATACTTTAGAATACCAGTTATTTTAACCGGAACACATGGTTTCACACAACTTTGCACAGTATTTTGAAAATATTTGTTGACGTACCCAGTAACCATGGGACAGATTTACAGCTGAATCTAGATTTATTTTCATGCAAAAATTTGGGTGGGTCTGTTGCAAAAATGCTGTATACTTCTAGGGACCTTAATCATAATTGCAACATTACCAGAGGTCTAAATACCTAGAATCAGACATGTATGCTGTAACTTCCTACACTGATATTTTGTTTGTACGGAATTGCACAAAAAGTAAGCAAATGAGATGTTCCTGCATGTCATTTGAATATCTTTGGGCCAGCCAAACTATTTTTTAAGGTATTAAGAGATATATGGCAAAGGCACTTTTTTTATTCTTGCACGGGATGTGGGTGTCGTTGGCTAGGCAGACATTTATTGTTTATCTCTAATTGCCCTTGAGAAGGTGGTGATGTTGAGCTGCCTTCTTGAACCGCTGCAATCCATGTGGCGTAGGTGCTCCCACAGTGCTGTAAGGGAGAGAGATCCAGTAACTGAAGGAATAGTGATATAGTTCCAAGTCAGTATGGGGTGTGGCTTGGAGGGGAACTTGTAGGTAGTGGTGGTGTTCCCATTAATTTGCTGCCCTTGTCCTAGGTGGTGGAGGTTGCAGATTTGGAAGGTGCTGTGAAAGGAGAAAAGGCTTTGGGGCTGTTAGGAGGATTAATAACCCCATATTCACTTGATTTAGAAATAAGCAGACTGAAGTTATTGTGCTTTTTGCTAGGTTGGAATGCCACCAGCTCCCCGCGGAGTTCCACAGATTGAAGTTACATTTGATATTGATGCCAATGGTATTGTCCATGTTTCTGCAAGGGACAAAGGCACAGGTCGTGAGCAGCAGAGTAAGTACTGACTCAGATTGTAGTGGGTGGATGCCAGCACATTTAGTAAGCAACACTTGAGCTCCTATTCATTTGATAAGTGTCATTTGATATTGTTTACAAAAGAAAGGATTTCACTTCAACAAAGGAATATAGATATGAAACCTATTATGTAATTTTGTAGCATGGGGTCTTGTCATGTATAGAATATAAGAAAAGAGGGACCCTAATTGCATTGGATTATTGTGAAGAGTCCTTGGAGTACTCTTGGGTTTGAAACTGACTTGAACTGTCCATTAAACCATTGTCTTAAGTGAATCTTGGTTGCATAAATGATTGTTTACACTTAAAATCCATTTGTTTCTTGAAAGTTGAAGTTTTGAAAATTATTTTCAATTCCAGTTGTCATCCAGTCTTCTGGTGGGCTGAGCAAGGACGACATTGAGAACATGATCAAAAATGCAGAAAAATATGCTGAAGCAGACAGGAGGAAGAAGGTATGACAGCAGTATTATTAGTGGTGTATGGGAAGAAAGAGATTTGAAGAGGGTCATTACCAATTTGAAGCCTATTTTTTTGCATCAAGTGACTAATTAAGTTATATTCTAAGGACCACTATTTAAACTGCAGAATCTTAGCAACAGTTTTAAATTTTATAAAGGGGATTGTGCAGTTATCTGTAACTGTACTTAAAGTTAGAGTTTAATATTAATTGTGAATATTTTTGGTAACTAAAGAAATCTCTGTGCCCTACTGTACCTTGCTTCAAAGTTGTAACCAGTTAGTTAATTGGAGGTTAGAGTTGTTGTGCATAGCAGATTTAAGAATTTGGCTGTCTCCCCACAGGAAACTGTTGAAGCAGTAAACAACGCTGAAGGAATTATTCATGACACAGAATCAAAAATGGAAGAATTCAAGGATCAACTTCCAAAGGAGGAGGTATGAGTTTGGGATTACAGACTGCTGAGTGAACTAAATCCCAGAACAAAAATCAGTATTCGTGTTCAAAACTGGTGTGAAAGTCATTTTCTTTTTGTTTGATTTTGTTTAAACCAGTGTGACAAATTGAGAGAGGAGATCACGAAAGTGAAGGAGCTGTTGGCTCGAAAGGATTCTGAGACAGGCGAAACCATCAAAGCTGCAGCATCCAACCTACAGCAGGCCTCACTGAAGCTCTTTGAGATGGCTTACAAGAAGGTGAAATATTTGTACTTTGAAGTCACTATATAGGGTGAAGAGAATCTTTAGCCAAAAAAAAAGCCAGTAGAAAGCTTACTAACCAGCAGTCATCTAGTAATTCTTGTAAATTCAGTCTGCTTTTTAAAGATATTATAAGTAGCTGATAAGTTTCCATTTTAATCATTGCTCTGAGTTGAACATTGGAGGATGCGCACTGACAAATTGCTTTATGTTGATTTTCAGATGGCATCTGAGCGGGAAAGTTCAGGCAGCACGGACAGTGGAGAAAGTGGAGACAAGAAGGAGGAGAAGCAATAAAATGCCTCAAAGTAACTGTTTAATGAACTAGGAGGGAGATAACAAGCTTGGGAGTGGCAGAGCCAGAAGAGAATTTTTCTCCTGAGCGGATTTGCACGAGTCATTCTCATACTGTATTTTTGCAGTATCCTATACATAGTTTCTCTTTATAAAGTAGAAGTATCAGTGTTGAGTCTACGTTTTAACAAATCTGTCAAATTTGTTGCCATTCATGTAACGTAATTCACCTTCTGTAATTGCTGATATATAAGAGGGCTAGCTTCATGGTAGAAGAAATAAACTTTCGGTTTGCAGCCAAATTTGATTGTAATTTCCAATATAAGTTACTTTTCATTTTGAGAGGAACATATGGTCTTAAAGATCACATTGAAATACTTTGTTCATTTAATTTATCTCAGTGGTTTTGTCTTAATTCACACACACACATGAAAAGAAAGCTTTAGAAACAGAACCCAGAGTTCTGGCCTATTCTGGAGTGGGTGAATTTCTGTGTAAAGCTGAAGTTTTGGTGACTAAGGTATTTTGCTTACAGTTCAAACTGCAGAATGGCTGGTAGCATTTATTTTGCCGTTGAATACAAAGCTAGACTAACACAGATTTTGACAGGGACTTTTGTACAGAAAACATGAAAAGAATGGCTGTAAATGTCTGAAATACAAAATGAAAACAATGAAACTGCAAATATCGTCAGCACCTGAAAATATCACAATGGGGCAGCATCCTTTTTCTGTTTATTTCTGGTTATCAGATTAAGTAAAGGGTGCTTTTTGGGAGACAACTCTCTTTTAATGGATATTTGAATCTTGAATTGAAGCCTCAGCATGCTATAACAGATAACTACCTAATTGCTGCACTGAAACAGTGAAGGCGCAGACATATTCAAGTAGTTTGAGTTTATGGACCCTTTCAGTTGCATATATCTTTTCAGTTCTTGATACATTCTGCAGCACTTTCAGATTTTACTTCATTTTAATTCTGATTTATATAAATTATGTTGAGTCTGGAGGGGAGGGGAGAGGAGCACTCCTCTGGCTGTCCAGCTGCCAGTTGATGAAGTTGTGTGAAATTTAAACTAAATTTCCCACAGCAAGTAGCTTTGGCGATCTTAACCTTGTGATTTTCTTTCTAAATAAAACTTAAAAGGTGAAATGACCAACCAGTCTTTTATGACCTTTCTTGTAGTTGTTCTGATTTAGACTTGGGTGACTTGATTTCCTGGTTGAAATGGAGATGGTTTACTGATTTATATTAGTCATTAGTTTCAGTAGCATTTAATAGACCAGTAGGTTGCCCTCAGCTGTGCTCAAGGATGCTTCTATGTGTGACAAGAAGGCCCTAGACATCGATTATCATACCTGGGAGTCACTAGCTGATGACAGAGGAAAATGGTGACACCACCTTTGGACAAACATGCCAGTGGCTGTAGTGGCAACAGACGCCAATGCTGAAAGCAACAACCCACAATGATACTCAGTATCTTCATGTGCAGGGAACTTGTGGTGGAACCTGTCTCTCAAGGATTGAGCTCTTCAGCTATCAGCAAAGGTGCACCATATGGAGACATCTCATCTGAAACAGATTATTTGCTACGCGTTCGTCATCTTTCGTAAATGGAAGGAAGCTGGAAAAGCTTAGTGCATGTTTATTGTGTAGTTTCAAAATACATTATAAGTCCATGGGAGTGAAGTTGGCATTCTGGCTTAAATGAGCACTTGTAACCAAATAGTCATTTGACTAAATTTGAACAAGTGGAATCCATTCAACTGGTAGATGACAAAAGGAATCAAAAATCAAGAACTAATAAGTGGGATGAACTGACTAATCAAGTTATTCTTTTGGTTGTGGCCTTAATTTTTCAACACTGGAAAATATATTTCTGTTACACTTGGAACACAAGCAATACTGATTATAAAAACACAGTTGTAAATAAATGCATGTAAAATTGTTCTTGCTGAGATGTCTAAATTCCAAGATATTGCAAATCACTAACTCATCCACAATTTTCCATCTGTCCCCTAGATCTAGCCCCCTCAATCACCTGGAAACAGTCTGCTTCTATTCTTCAAAGTTTTAAACACTTAGCAATATTTAGAAATATTGAATGATTACTTTCTCAGTATTTACTAGGGAGACTTAACAAGATGTATGGAATATAAAAGATTTTTAAAAATATCCCAGGTGTAAGAATATGCTTAAAATTTTTAAGATGTGATGGAGATGCGTTAACAATTCTTGGGACATGTTAAATGTTGTGGCTTGCAAAAAGCACTTTCCAAATGCGTTTTCTCAAATGATCTTTGATACTCATAGCTTGGATGGTTTCATCACCTGTGAGAGCAACAAAAGGAGTACACCAGACACCCTGTGGTTAAATATGCTGGGGAATAACGATTAGCGGGAGAAAAGACTGATAGTTTGAACTAAAATTCAGTTTGATGTGGACCAATTAAAGATTGATCACACCCCAAAAACCAATCAAGGAATGCAGAAGGAACAACACGAGGACAGTTGCTATGTAGCCGAAGGATAAAAAGGAGGCTAAGAACCCTTACCAACACATGCTGTCAGCAAATGAGACCATTAAGAAATCCCATTGAAGAATCAGTCCTAGTCAGATCAATCTAATCAACCTGCAGTCAACCAAGGCTGACTACTTGGAGTGGGGGGGGGGTGTATCTGTTTTCTAAAATTGCTTTGAAGTTCTTTAAGTTTTAAGCTTTTTCTTGCTAATAGAAGCTGTTGGATTTGCAGTTTGTGTCAATTGTAATTCTCAATCTCTCAGATGTCGCATAACATTTTAGAAAAGTGAAGGAGCTAATAAACTGGATAGGATATAATCCCATCTCCAGATGGTTTGCATCCATATGAAAGCTAAGAAACCGTATGTTCATAAAAAAAAATTGAGAAAGAGAATAATGCTAGAACACTGGAGAACAATTATTGTTATTCCTAACTTTAAAAAGGGAGTAGTGTGCGTCAGGTGAACATTTATAGTCGGGAAGATAATGGAATCTTTAATCTGGAATAGTTAATCAAAAATGTAATAGAAAAATCATCTAGGAACTGAATGTTTAATAGCAAATTTCAAAAGGGGTGGATCCAAAATTGTACACATTATTCCAAATGAAGATTTACTGAAGTCTTAGGGTAAGGTTTGTATTGAAATGCCTGGCTAATACCTTGTACAATTTGGCTACAATGTCCTGTGAACATTTAGAGTGCGCGATGAATAACCATCCTAAGTCTCCAGATTCACTTTAACCAATGTCCATCGTGTTACACTATTTCCAGGAATTTCCACTGCAGGAACTCACCTAAGCTCCTTCAACAGCACCTTCCAAACCCACAATTGCTACCATCTAGAAGGACAAGGGCAGCAGACACATGGGAACACCACCACTTGGAAGTTCCCCTTCAAACCACTCACCATCCTGACTTGGAAATATATCGCTGTTCCTTCACTGTCACTGGGTCAAAATCCTGGAGCTCTCTCCCGAACAGCACTGTGGGTGTACCTACACCACATAGATGCAGTGGCTTAAGGCATCTCACCACTACCCCCTCAAGGGCAATTAGGGATGGGCAATAAATGCTGGCCTAGCCATCGCTGCCCACATCCCATGAATGAATGAATAAAAAAAAGTTCAGAACAGCATGCCAGATGCTTGAGGAAATACTTGAACTCCATCCCTGTTCTTCAGCTTACATTGCTTGGGCATTTTATCAATGTGGGGAAAAGCTGCTGTCTGATATTGTTTCTTTGTGGGCATGCTCTGAACAGTATTGAAGGGAAAAGTGCATAAGCCAACTTGGCCGGCCATTGAACAAGGTATTCGATGTTAGGTGGAAATAGCTCCAGGCAGAATGACTGCTAGCATCTCGGACTTGCTCAGTGATATTAAACATTGCTTCTGGAGTGGATTAACTTTTTTAATGTGAAAGAGCTAACCTGCATTGATATAGATCCTCATTGGTATCCCAAAGTGCATTATAGAGAGTGAAGTGGCATGAACTCTGTTGATGTAGGCCACTGTTGGAGCTACAGAAACAGCAATAACCAGTTATATAAAAACAAAATACTATGGATGCTGGAGATTGGAAATAAAATGCTGGAAATACTCAGCAGGCCTGGTAGCATCTGTGGAGAGAGAAAATGTTTTGAGCCGAATATGACTTCTTTGGAACCAGCAATAACCAGTCCATCTGCTTCTTGGTGAGTTTAGTTGAGGGTAGAATTGTTTTTCCGGAGCAGGAAAAACTTGTTCTTTGAAATCTGCCATGTCATCTTTTTTTTAAAAAGATATTTTTTAACATCTCACCTGAAGGGTGTCAAGCTAGTCATTTCCTCAACACGGCACTCAAGTGGCAGCTGAGATTTTGTGAACAAACCCAGATTCAGAACTGAGTAAATATCATTTTTGTGATGGTCAAGCAGTTAAAGAAATGAGATTGCATCATGAGCGAGACCTTTGCTCTGCTAATATTGATGTGGTCAATGCTGACACAGCACATTTCATATTGACTTTTGCAGACCGTGGAAGGCCAAAAGAAAAAGCACCAAGTGCTGGATTGATTTACAAACAGGCTCACTGAATTGCAACTCCTTGTTATGTGTTCTGTCTTTCACAAATGGAAAGAACTTGCTGTGGTTTGACAAGGAGGTGTCATGTAAATAGGTGCATTTTAACTACAGCCTAATGTTTCAGATGCACTCTCATCCATTTCTCGCGCTTAGGAGCAGTAATGTACGAGGCCATGACAAATGAGGGGAGTCCGCATCCTCAGCTTGTGAAATACTTTCTACTGGTTGCTTTCAGAGCAACAGTGATAGAGCACTGGGAGAAGGTTAGACTGTCTGTCAGCCTGTTGCCTATGCACCAGCACAGGCATTTAGTTGGAAAGCAACAATCCCACATTTTGCCAGGTTTCCAATTCACATTGGATGGAAGATGTGATTACCTGTCTGACATGCACAATTATAACTCGTATATTATAGGAGAGGTCGCCAAAGTTCTGAAAAATGAAAAATATCATGAGCTACTTATACATTGAAAAAGATATGGATAGATAAATGCAAACTAAATATTTAGCTATTAAGCTATTACAATATATTTAATATAAGGAAAACTGATGTTACCTTAATTTCAGTGTGATACTTGACACAGATTGGTGTTCACCAGAGGTGTGAAATTCAGCTTGTAACTGGAGAGGGCAACCTTAATGGAGTCGTTCAGATGCTCATTGATCAGTCAGGCTCAAAATTTCGATTTAATAAAAGTTCTCGGAAAAAGCGGACTCTGGGACAAAACTAGGAAGCCACTTTCATTCCTGTGTGGATGTTGCTGTGCTTCTCCGTATCCACGAGACTACAAAAGTCATTTGCAGGGTACCTTGTTTTCAGGTGTATGTCATTTTGAAGATTAATAATCTCCACTTCCCTGAAGGGGTTTAAAGTAAGCATCAGGCACAGCTCCAGCTGCTGAAAATCATAAAATCTGCTGTTGAATTCTTGGCCAAACCTGGTCAAGGGATCACTGTACTTGCCGATGGCTGCATTTTCTACCAGCGTTTGGAGCACAAATGGAATATTCTGCAATTGTTGCACCCAAAGTCAAGGTTCGATTTGAAAGCTTTCACTGCACGAATCATGTTGGCAATTGTTTTTTGTTCCCCCTGCAATTCACAGATCAGGCTGTTCAATTTCTCTGTCATGTCTCAGAAATGCCAAGTCAAACAGCCACGCAATGTCTGATATTTGGGTGTTATTTTTCTTCCTTGACTCCATGAAAGCTATAATTTCTGACACAAGGGAAAGAAATCGATACAGCACAGCACTTTCCCTCTGCTAAGCCCCCAGATTTCAGTATGCTGTAAAAGATTGCCATACTCGGATGACAGTTCATCAAGAAGTGAGTTGAACTGCTGGTGTTGTGAGGCATTTGCACAAATCAAATTAATTATTTTAACAACAGGAGTCATAACGTGATCAAATCCCATCATTTTGCCACAAATTGCCTGTTGATGAATGATACACCGCTAGTTCAGGGAATGAGAGAAATCGGGGTCTGCTTTGCAACCTGGCAATGAAACCGACATGATGCCCAGTCATTGTGAACGCTCCATTACTTGTTATTGGTATTAGCTTCTTGATTGGCGCATTCATTTTTGCAAAATAATTCGTAACCTCTGTTGTAGATACCAGGTCCTCTGATAGTGGCTTTCAAAGCCAACAATGTCAGGAATTCCTCTCTAATGGTGAAGTGTTCAAATTCCATTTGAATAAACACAGCCAGCTGGCCAATGTTACTTGAGTCAACCAATTCAACACACTGAATGGGGAACCACTTACAAGTACCCTCTTGGACTGTTCCATCACTTCTGCTAATAATGCAAGTACCCTTCTTGCCATGGTGTTCACCCCCCATTGCGCGTTGGATTTGGCAGATATAATTTCAGGCTTGTTTTTGAAATCTTTGAATAGCTTTTGGCCATAACAGTCATCGCGCCCTTCACTATTGCACCATCTGTAAATGCTGCCTTGTTTTTGATTAAAGTGAGCAACTTGAAAAGATGCCCCCGTAAACGCATTAGCTTTCTTCACTGGTTTGGTAAAAAATGATGGATTTCTCTGCAATGCTACCTTCAGTTCACTTACTCTTTTTGTGCGCAGACTGCTCCCTGCAGGCAAATCTTTCTCAAAATGCTTGTGTACTGTTGCAAAGTGCCTCTCAACATTGCTCTTTTTTTTCCCTGACTGCAACTCTCACACTGCAGATTAGACAGACGCACTTGTCTTTAATGCATGTAAACAAAAAATCATTTTCCCACTCTTTGGGCAATAGTTTTAGCTCAGTGGGTGGCCGTGTGCCTGATCTGCTCAAGCATAAAATGACGCGCGTTGATGTCGGGCGAGTGCCAAACATCAACGCGCAGTCGCGTGATATTTTGTTGGGCGGGCGCGCGCAGGTGTTGGCAGCGCGCCCACTGACAATTAAAAGGCCTGTTAAGGCCATTAAAGGATCAATTAAATAGAATTTTTTTGCTGCCTGCCCAACCTTACGGTTGGCAGCCTGGCAAAAAGGCCAAGCGGCCTTTGCACTTTTTAGGAAACTTCATCCATGGGCGGGATGAGGTTTCCTAAAGCAAATAAAAATAAAATAAAAAATTTTAAATTTTATTAATAACATGTCCCTGCTCATGTGACAGAGTCAGATGAGGGGACATGTTTTATTACATTTTGAATTTCCTCATAAGACGCTAATAAGGTTGTAAAGAGTGATGAGTACACAAAAGCATAGGGACAGAGCACAAAACTGTCCACAATTCAGTGAACATTTAGATAGAATTTGATAGCACAGAAACAGGCCATTCACCCCATCAGCTCTGTACTAGTGTTTAACCTCCACAAATTCTTCCTCTCTCCTGACTTCATCTAACCCTTCCAACATACAATTTCAAAAATCCATTTTAATATTAGGCTTTTTGTCCTGAGAAGAAGCAGCAGGATATACTTAAGGGGAATACAAATGTCAGTGGGTGTAATGGGAACTAGTCTGGTATTACTAGGAGCAGCAATTTAGTGGGATATTTTAGGGTGCATGGGATATAATAGGGTAGTAATAGTGGGGGATTTCAACTTCCCCAACATTAACTGGGTTAGTCATAGGGTGATAGGTTTAGAGGGAGTGGAATTCTTAAAATGCATCCAGGATATGTTTTTAAGCCAATACGTTGAAGGCCCTACAAGAGAGGGGGTGGCCCTGGACTTAATTTTAGGGAATGAAGCTGGGCAAGTGGTAGAGTTATCAGTGGGGGAGCATTTTGCAGATAGTGATCATAACTCCGTTAGATTCAAGGTTGTTATGGAAAAGGACAAGGATGGGCCAGAAATCAGAGTTCTAAATTGGGGGAAGGCCGATTTTAATAAGATCAGATATGATTTAGCCAGAGTGGACTGGGAGCAGCTACTTTCAGGTAAATCTGCGTCAGAGCAATGGGACTCATTCAAGAAGGAAATAAGGAGAGGATGTTGAGGAATATACAGGATTGGATAAAGAGTAAAAGGGAGGCTTATGGCAGATACCAAGGGCTCAAAACAGCGGAAGCCCTAGAAGAGTATAGAACGTGTAGGGGGGAACTTAAAAAGGAAATTAGGAGAGCAAAAAGGGGGCATGAAAATACATTGGCAAGTAAAATAAAGGAAAATCCAAAGTTATTTTACAAGTACATTAATAGTAAGAGGATAACGAGGGAAAGAGTAATGCCTATTAAGGACCGTAGTGGTAATTTGTGTGTGGAGCCGGAAGACATAGGTAGGGTTCTAAATGAAGACTTTGTGTCGGTGTTCACAATTGAGAGGGACAATGTGGGTATGGAAATCAGGCAGAAGGACTGTGATATAATTGAAGAAATTAGCATAGAAAGGGAGAAGGTTCTAAGTGGTCTGCAGGCTTAAAAGTAGATAAATCTCCAGGCCTGGATGAAAAGTATCCCAGGCTGTTGAGTGAGGTAAGGGAGGAGATAGCAGGGGCGCTGGCAATAATTTTTAATACCTCTCTGGCCACAGGAGAGGTGCCAGAGGACTGGAGAACAGCCAATGTGGTACCATTATTCAAGAAGGGAGGAAGGGATAAACCAGGGAACTACAGGCCAGTCAGTCTAACCTCAGTGGTGGGGAAACTATTGGGAGCAATTCTGAGGGACAGGATTAATCTACACTCGGAGAGGCAGGGGTTAATCGAGGACAGTCAGCATGGTTTTGTTAAGAGGAGGTCATGTCTGATCAATTTGATTGAATTTTTCGAAGAGGTGACCAGGTGTGTAGGTGAGGGCAATGCATTTGACGTAGTCTACTTGGATTTCAGTAAGGCTTTTGATAAGGTCCCGCATGGGAGACTGATAACGAAGCTAAGAGCCCATGGGATCCAAGGCAATTTGGCAAATTGGATCCAGAATTGGCTGAGTGGCAGGAAGCAGAGGGTCGAGGGGTGTTTTTGTGACTGGATGTCTGTGTCCAGTGGGGTTCCACAGGAATCAGTGATGAGTCCCTTGCTGTTCGTGGTTTATATAAACCATTTAGACTTGAATGTGTAGGAGGGTTGATCAGTAAGTTGCAGATGACATGAAAATTGGTGGGGTGGTAAATAGCGAGGAGGTTAGCCTTAGATTACAAGAGGATATAGACGAGCTGGTCAGATAGGCTTATCAGTGGCAAATAGAATTTCCTAGATATTGGGTCCCCCTCACACACACACTCACTCACTCTCTCACTCCCACACACACATACACAAACACACATAATCTCTCACTCCCACACACACATATACACACACACAGCAGTCAGCCTCTTCCTCCCATGCCACCACTCCCCCTCCCCCCCCACTCCCCGCCAGAGACCTGGGGCTCCCCTTCCACAGCATCTCATTTCTGAGCCTTAGAGCCAGCCTATCCTTCCTGGGCCTCGTAGCCAGCCTCTCCTCCCCAAAGCGCTGCTGACTAGGAGGTTTTGATTGGTCCATCAATGACCCAGAAGGAAAAACCAGTAAAAACTGGGAATTTAGCATACTGGTTCGAACTGGCCTTGTATACCTTAAAATGGAACACCAGTAAAAACTGGGAATTTAGAATACTGGTCCGAACTGTTTTTTTCCCTTCTGAGCAACTCTTGGGGCTTCATTACCATCTCATTAGTTAAAGTAAATGGGTTAGTAGCTTTCATGAAAACACAAATTCACCTCGAAGACTTTAACAGAACATGTCTGAGAAGTACTTCAGTCACTGGTGTGCCTGACATTGGAGGATGCTATTGGAAGCGTTGTTCAGCACTAACATCCCTTATGCTGAGCACAAAAGGTATAAATTTGAAGCAAAATTTATTGGATGAATTGCCAGACCTAAGCCCTGTGAACTCATTTTATGAAAAAACACATTGCACCCAGGGTCACCCAGCTCAGGCCTAAATGATTAAACATGTCCTGAAATAACTGCACCCTTTTGCAAATGGTGGAAAGTTTATATGTATAAATTTATGAAAAAAAACTTTTATTGTGGAGCTTCTAGTCACAAATGTAAAGGTTCACAAAAGTCCTCCAAGCCACACAGCATTCTGACATGGAACGATATCAACGTTCCTTCACTGTCCCTGGGTCAAAATCCTGGAACTCCCTAACAGCACTGTTGGTGTACCTACACCACATGGACTGCGGTTCAAGAAGGCAGCTCACCACCACCTTCTCAAGGGCAATTAGGGATGGGCAATAAAAATGCTGGCCTAGCCAGCGATGCCCATGTCCTGTGAAAGAATAAAAAAATAAGATCCACTTGAAAGCTATGATTTGCGAGTAAGGAGACTGTTAGGTGAAATTTAAAGCAAATGTTGGGCACACATTAGTTCCACTCTTGTTCTACCTCCCTTCCAAGACAGCTTAAACATGATTACTGGCTCGTGTCTGCAAAGCTACTCTGCCAGCACAACAATGCAGCAAAAATCCTGGTGACGGCTGCTCAGTTCAGTCAGTAATTTTGGCAGAGTCCACTGGAGGGAACTGCTGCCTTACTCCAGCGTGCCTCCAATGTTTCATTCTTACTGATGCACAGTAGCTAACTATCTGAATCTGATACCTGGAAGGGAGGGGGAGCAAAAGAGAAAGAGAGATTTTAAAACAAAATTAAAATCACAATTAATCTTTTACTGGGATTATGTTGCATTGAGTTGAAGCAATTTTCTCAGTATGCTAAGTACATGTAGGAAGCGACTGAATCCACAAAAATGCCTGCATCAATCCAGGTGGCGATGGCCATAAATTCATACCACCAGTGGCGGGTTTGATGCAAGTAAGATAAGATACCTTTCATTAAAACATCTGCCACTGACATTAGTTCCTTAAACTTGTATAAGTTTACATTGCTTTTTGCCCTTTCTTTCCTTAAATCCTACATTCTTGCTACATGCCAGGCTTGGCCAAACCTCATGGATGCTGTGAATGCTACATTTTAGTCATGGAGTAATGCAGCATGGGGATTTTCTGCTGGTCCGTCCCAAGAATATCTTGCAGCTAGGAAAGTAGGAATTGCACGATGAAAAAAAAGACAAAGGCCGATCTGGTTCACCTACTCTCATCCTGGTAGCTGCATGATGCAACATAATGTGCGTTTTTGATGAATGTTAGGAATCCATTTTTATTGATCAGTCTACAACAGGCATGAGGAACCCCCCGGGGGTGAAGATCTTTGGGAGCCATCGGTCCAAAGTCACTTTTCCTCACAAACATGCTACACTTACCATGTGCCATGTCTCCAATGACTCTTACACTGTATCCCGAAATGTTATTCTCTGAACAAAATCTGCGTGATCTGAGTTTTAATGAATCAGCCTTGTTTTCACCTTTTACATTGGAAACCTGTGTTATTGATGGACCACTCGCTCACGTGAAATATTGGAGGTAACTTTAACCCCCGCCACCAAGCCCCCAACCCCGAATTGGCAGGGTTGAGGCGGCAGTGGAATTAAAATTTCAAGGATGACAAACCTGACTCCTGATTTTAATGGAGGCAGGAGGGTTGGAGGAACTAACTTTCTCTACAGAGGTGGGTCCCTAACAAATACTTCAATGAGGTTTTAGCTGTGTTTCAGATTTAACATCTGCAGTTCAGGTTTTCTGGAACTTGGAGAGGACGGCTGGATTGGTCTTTTGCCAATGGATCTGCTTTCACCACCCGCTCAGGCAGTGTGTTCCAGAGCTTAATGATTTGCCATGAAAAGAAATTCTCCTTATTCCCCCTGGATCCTTTCTTATCTTTATTAAAATGGATTCTTGCAATAATGCCCAATGTTTTTAGAACATAACATTAAAAATAACTAATTATCCAAATCTTACAGTGGAAAAAGGTCAAAATATCATGAAATGCTAAAGTCTGCTAAAATAGAAGATAACGGGGGTGAATCTAGGCTCGTTATCATCTGCTATCCTCCTCCTTCATGACTTATGGCGACTATGGACTTCCATCACATTGGTCCATGATTATGCTTGACAAAGTCGTGGAGTGGATTGCGTTGCCTTCTGCAGTATGCCTGACCAGGAAACTCTCCCACTCTTACCACCTGCCATCTGGTGTATTGGGAAGATTTACAGGCTGATAATCCACCTGTTTGGTCATATTATGAATGCATCTTCCATGATCATCAGGTCCTGAAGTGGGACTTGAACCAGGGGCTTCTAGCACAGGGCTAGGCATGCTACCACTGCATCACAAGACCTCCTCATCATCTGCTATGAGGCCCCTTAATGTTGCAAAGTGGTGTCCATGACACGCATGCACACTTCTGACACTGTATCTTGCGCATGTTGTTAAAGGGGTTACTATACACGGACCAAACATCCACCAGCAACATGCAGAAAGGCAGATCATGACAACAATCTACACTACGCTGATTTGATGCTGACACTGCCATGTTTGAGCTCCATGTTCCAGCCTACACCCTTTCCTAATCTCACACTGCTGAACGCAATGGGCCGTAACTCCCGACTAATGTCAGAAAGTGCTGGCCCGCAGAAATTAGAAGAAGTAAATGCACACTTACCTGGCCTTGAAAATCGGTGGCCATTTCCATTCGGCGGAGCTGCTTGGGGCCTGCATCGAAAGACTCCTTGCTGGCCCCAGCACAGTCTAAATCCAGCCGATTTAAGGAGGCCACGCCCCCTTTTTTACAGCACTTGCTGCCCATAAAGCAGGTAAATTTAAAGGGCCAGGAAAACTGACAGGCCAGGAGAAGATAAGTAGATAGGATTTAGGGGTTGGGGCTGTTCGGGGGGGGTGGGGGTGGGGCATGGTTAGGGGTGCTCGGGGGTGGAGGGGGGCTGGAGGTCGGGGGGGGGGAGTGGGGGTGTCTGGAGGTCAGGGGTGGGTGGGGGGTCCGGCAGCTGGGTGAGGTGCGGGGGTCTGGCAGCTGGGGAGTTTGGGGGTGTCCGGCGGTTGGGGGAGTTGGGGATTTGGCGGTCAGGGGGCTGGGGGGGGGTCTGAATGTTTGTGGGGGGGGATGTTGGTGGGGGGGCAAAGGAAGGTGGGGTTGCCGGAGGTTGGGGGGGTGGATGAGGGGAGTCCCGTGGGGGGGTGGAGAGCAGGGGTGTGGCGGAGTCCCGTGGGGTCGGTCTGGAGCTTTACAATAGTTACCCAGAAGTTAGAAGAGGTTTTAATTCTTCTAACTTTTTCTGGGTAACTATTGGTATAACCCCGGCGGAACCATGGAAGTTGGTGGTTTAAATTGCATTTTTGGATGGTTCCCAGCGCAGTGCAATTCTCCAGAGGAAGTGTGCAGTTCTGGGCAATTGCTGTACAAACCTTTGCCTGGGAACTTGCTAGAGGGATTCCCCAGCGCATCTTTGGGGCACCCCCCAAATCCGACGCTGGGGAGCACGGAAGTTACGAGCCATCATTAAGCAACATGCAGGACACCAACTACTTGTGGGTTTAGTTGCTGATTTATTTATTCTGGTTGTTGCTGCAATTCTATGTGATTATGGCACTTTGTATAGTTGGTTAAAGTTTTAATAGTCTACAGGAAGTGGTGTAGCAAAGTACTGGCATACTCTTTTGGTGACTTAAAGGCTTCAGCACAGACCAGTTGTTCCAGTTGTTTATGGAAATTGTGACATTTGTCATAGGACGCGACATCATGATTGGTTGCAGAAACGTGGTGCTGGAGGTAACCCCCGCTCCAAGTTGGAAAGGATGAGCTTTAGGCTCTATACACAGATCTTGGCCATGTTGGGGCCAAACTCCTCTGCAGTTCTTTACATTGAGCACAGGCTTTCCAGGCAGGTTCCCAGTACATCAAGCATTTGGGTGTCAACACAAGAACAGAAGAAATAGGATCAAGTGTAGGCCATTCAGTGCCTCAAGCCTACCAATCAATAAGATCATGGCTGATCTGATATTAGCAACAACCCAACTTTCCAGCCTATTCCTCATAACCCTGCCCCCACCAATCGTTCAAGAATCTGACTATCTTAGCATCTGGGGTAGGGAATTCCAAAGATTCACAATTCTCTGAAAGAAGAAATTCCCCTCCTGATCTTTGTCTTAATGTGGTGACCCCTTAACCTGAAACTATGCTCCCTAGTTCTAGTCTCTCCCACAAGGGGAAACATCCTCTCAGCATCCATCTTATCAAGCCCCCTCAGAGTTTTATGTTTCAATAAGATCACATCTCATTCTTCTCAGCTCCAATGAGTATTGGCCCAACCTACTCAACGTTTTCTCATAAGATCAAGCCTTTAACCTAGGAATTAATCTAACAAACCTTCTCTGAACTGCCTTCAATGCAAGTACATCCTTCCTTAAAAAAGGAGACCAAAGCTCTACTCGTGCTGTAGGCGTGGTCTCACCATCAATCTGTACAAGACTTCCTTCCTTTTGTATTCCACCCTCTGCCACCACCCCCATTGACAACATTCCATTTTCCATCCTGATTATTTGCTGTACCTGCATACTAATCTCTTGTATTTCATGTACAAGAACACTCAGATCATTCTGTACAACACCATTCTCCATTTAAATAATGTCTTGCTTTTCTATTCTTCCATCGATAACCTAATTTTGTCCCACATTATACTCTATCTGCCATTTTTTTTTCGATTCAATTAACCTATCTTTATCCCTTTGCAGACTTCCTGGGCCATGTTTTTGTCACGGAGATGCGAAATGGAAAATTTCTCAATACTGCAATCCTGTCTCCATCCCAGAGGAGCCTGCCCATTCTATTTTCGTGTTGGAGAGTTGGCATGGGATAGAGATGGGCCCGCTACCTCCAAGGACAGACCTGAGACAGCAATGGAGGTGAGCGGATAGCAAGGCAGGTAAGTTAGAAGGCCCACCTTAATTTGCTGAGACATCAGCCCAGTTGTATTTGCTGAGACATCAGCCCAGTTTGTTACGCCCACTAGCCTCTACCCCTCAAAAACATTTTGCCATGTTATCAGCTTCTGTTGATCCACTTGCCAGACAGCTTCATGAGGTCCAAGTATGACTGATGGACTCAACCATGCAGGAGATTGTTTCCACCATTGCAAAGGGGATTGCTAACTCCATTTGATTGACATCTTTTATTACTTTGTAATAACCTGATCTTTCTTTGAGGAAGTTTTTCAATGCCTATGTGTTTATTTGAACATGATTAAGTATGAACTGGATTGAAGGTTTCTTCAATGGGATTTTCATTGACAGTGTTTGATTGACAACTTTATGATAAGGTAAGAGAGACAATGCTTTTCAAAGGGCATGTTGAATGCCTAATTATTTTGTTGATTCCCAACTCCAGAGTAGGATCCCCTCATGGCTCATGCTCCTCTGAGGAGCCAAGACCCAAGTCCTTTGCAAAAGCTGGGTTGGCTCCATCAAAATTTCAGCATCCGAAATGCTCACCCTGTAATGAAGCCATCAAGGGCAGGGGTGCTGTGAGCAGGTTCGCTACCTGCACCCTTAACCTGTGTCAGTAAAAATTGCCAGAAAGAGGATTGGGGGTGGGAGTCCTGGAAACAGATCTCGCCCACAATTTTTAAAGCCCTTTCACTTCCGTTCTGACACTGACGGAGATATGAAGAACTGACTCTTTGTGTCCTCCGCACAACTTGCTTTCCTACCTATCTTTATATCGTTAGCAAATTTGGCTGCAATACAGTTGGTTCCTTCATCCAAGTTATTAACATAGATCATAAATATTTGAGACCCCAGCATCCCCTCTGGCACCCCTTAGTTACAGCTTATCATCCTGAAAATGACCCATTTATCCTGATCTCTGATTTCAGTTAGTTAATGCTCTAGCCATGCTAATATTACCTTCAACTCTATGAACCTTTATTTACCACCTTATTGAGTGCTTTTTGGAGATCCAAATACACTACATCTACTGGTCCCCCTTTATCTGCCCTGCTTGTTATATCCTCAAAGAACTAAATTTGTCAAACAAAGTTCCCTTCCATAAAACCATGTTGACTCTGCTTGATTGTATTATGATTTTCTCAATGTCCTGCTACTACTTTCTTAATAATGGATTCCAGCATTTTCCCAATGACAGATGTTAGGCTAACTAGCCCATAGTTTTCTGTTTTCTGTCTCCCTGTATTCTTGAATAGGGGTGTTACATTTGTGCTTTTCCAATCCCCTGGGACCTTTCCAAAATCTAGGGAATTTTGAAAGATTATAACCAATACATGCAGTGTGCACCCATCAGCCTTATTCTGTAGCCAGGCCCATTTATGTCATCTTTTGAGTGCTCTGCAGTAGAACCAGTGTGCAATTTCACATGCCGACTTCTGCATTTCTGCACTGAATCTATGTTCTTGGAACTACACTACTAGCATTGACCTCCTCTTGCCTCTACTTTCTGAGCATGCGTAAGAGGCCTCCAATCTCCCTAAGATACAGAATATTTCTCCTCCCTCCACCTCTTTCAAAAAGATATCCAGTGCAGCATCCAAAAACTTTGGTGCACATGCTCTCCCATGGTCAGCCTTTATTGATTATTGCACACCATGCCCCTCTAGCAGCCATAATACACCTTACCTTTAAGAGATAAGTAATGCTAAGCAGCAACCACATTGAGCCCACTGCTAACGAATACAAACAATGAACAACATGGGGAGCATTGGTTATGTGCATGCACCATGATCATCCTCACCTATTTTCAGGGAATAAAGATTTTAGCTCCCTTGGATTCTCAGAAAAAAAATGCATTACATATTTCCAGGCTATTTCTAAAAGGTTTTCTACTAATGGTGCAGAACTACATTTGCGTGTCAAGAAATTGTAATCCCCAGCATGTGATTTTCTTTAATTAGTCAAAGTTGATCGAGAACAAAGGGAATCCCTAGAAATTAAAAGACAGATAAATTCTGACAAATGTATTAAATCCTGCAGAGAACTTTGCACATTTAAATCTTTTTGACATATGATTATTTCATAGATTGAAGACAAAGCAGCCCCAAAGAATGTAGAACATACAAACATTCACCACAAATGCCCGAGGTGTGTTATTTCATTATAATATATACAGGCACTGTAATTCAGATTTGCATGCAGAACATGTCCCTCAAAAAACATACACAATAAGAGAAAGACTTTACATAAAATCTTTCATAACTTCAGGAGATTCCAAAGCACTTTATAGTGCTATGTATCCTTGAAGGGTAGCCATTGCTGTAATGTAGGAAATGTGGCAGGCAAATTTGCGCACAGCAAGGTCCAATGATCAGCAATGCGATGGTAACCAGATAATATGCTTTACTATAGTTCTTTGAGGGAAAAATTTTGGCAAGGATACCATGGAAATTTTCCCTGCTCTTCTTCAAAATTATTTTGTAGTATTCAATGGTTTGTTTCATTTGTGTTTCATTATGCTAGTCTGGTAATTGATCCTTGTACTTGCGCTTGATTGCTTAAGCCTGTGGGTGGAGTTAGAGACTAAAGTACTGATACCAAATAGAGAATGTTTCAGAAAGGATCTGGTCTATGAGTTGTGAACATATGTGCATTGGAAATCCTGTAAGTTCTGAGATGTTTTAAAGTATTGTAAATAAAGATTTAGATCTAGAGTTATCTCTGCATTTTTCTGAGGTAATTCAGTCACTTAAGGTATAGAGCAACCTGGTGCATACATAACAAGATTGGCAACAAGGATGGTTGAGAAAAGTTTAACTTTACCAGCTCCAGGACCATTTCTTTCATCACCAGGAGACCCTCACTTGTTGTCAGAGCGATGGATTTTGGGGTTTGAGACCTACCTGCTTGCTACAGAGATGTTGTTCGCTACACTCCAGATACAGCAGTGATCCGAAAGAAGGCAACACTTATATATTGTCTCAGAGCAGAATGCCAGCGAATATTTGAGCAGCTCACAGAAGATATGTTTACATTTGATATAGCAGTAAGTTCTCTTGAAAAATACTTTGTGCCAAAGAACAGTGTGATGATTGGCTAATATATATTGTCAGAGATCCCAGAGCAATTGGCTTCTACATGTAAATTTGGTACACTAACCAACATACTAATTCATAAACAATTCATTGAAAAGACTTCAATTCCATGAATTGGGGAACATCTCCTCATGAAGGATGATGACTTAACCCTGGGAAAAGCAATGACCTTAGCAGCCTGAATTGAATCTGCCATGTTAGATTTAAAGAGGGTTATACAGCAATGCACCCTTAAACTCAGAGCTGCAGAGACACCTTGCCCAACCAGTTCAAGTGCAAGGGTAATGGACAAGGAGATCTAACAATCTCACCAACACTTGCCCGATCATGGCCAGATACCATCAAAATAATTCTCAAATTGAGGAAATATTCATCAAGTTGCAACAGCATGTCCAACTTGAGGGTAAAACTGGAACTCATTCTTAAAGTTAAATCATTTTGCAAAGGTGTGTAGGTCATCAAAGAAGAAAACTTCATTGGTTCGACATGTTGGAAGAGTCTTTTCCTGAGAGTGAGGTACAACATGTATATACGATCACAAAAGACAAAGCACCAGGTCATTTTAAGGAATGCAAACCTTGTGGAAAAGGATTTTCCCACAGGAATGTGTACAAGAACCACAAAAAGACACACTCAGAAGAGAGACCATTCCAGTGTGAGATGTGTAAGGCTTTGTTTCAAACTGTCTTTTCCCTGAAGAGACATCTGCTGATATAACAGTGAACAAACTTTCAAATGTGATCTGTGTGATAAAGCCTTGTGACTCCCTCTACAGTCATAAAAAGGCACATATTTGAGAAAAGGAGAAGATTTTTCCAGATTGTGGCCAGAAGTTTGTGAGCAATGAAATGTTATGTGTGAACCCCCGACCAGACTTCCTGCTGTGACAAAACTTTCATTAAGGATAATGGATTAAAGATGCATATTAGAACACACACACACACACATGGAAAAACCCTTACCAGTGCTCAGAACATAACAAGACTTTAGCCAAAGGAGGGGCCTAGATAAACATATGAAGATACCAGCCAAACTTTTGATAGGTTGTAACTTTTGCATGCCACTAACAATCTTAAGCCATCAACATGAGCTGATGAGATTGTCAGAGCGAAAGCAGATGAAATCGCAAAGTGACAAAAGGCAAAACCATACTTAGACAAATGTACACGCGCAAGGAAACCTCAGCTTGAGGTTGGAGATTGGGTTTGAATCAAATGGCGAAATTGCGATCACAAATTTGCATAATCTGTTTCAGGTCCAAAGCGGATCAAGCGATTGCTCAGTACCAATGCCTCTCTGTTGGATGACAACACTAAGTGCAACGTGAGATGCTTGATACAGAGCAGACCTGGATATTTCAAGGACAGTAATTATGAGGATACATTTCCTCTTTCTATGAGTGATGCTGACATCATCAAGATGATCTCACAGAACCACAGCATCAGATTCATAGATCTAACTACAGAATAAAGAGACCTTCATATCTCAATGTCTATTTCTGTGCGTAGAGAAAACAGGCAAGTTGAACTCTAGAAAATGATTTGACGTATGTATGTTTGCTTTTTAGAATGATTTAATTGAAAATAAGGTCAATAGTTAAAAGGGGGAAAAGGTTTGTTCCTTGGTTTGTTTCATCTGTGTTTGATTATGTTAGTCTGGTAACAGATCCTTGTACGTTTGTTAAACAGTTTAAGGCTGTGGGTGGCGTTAGAGAGTTAAGTACTGACACCACACTGGGAATGTTCCAAAAAGGACCTGGGCTCTGAGCTGTGAATATGTGTGGATTGGAAATCCTGTAAGTTTTGAAATGCTTAAAAGTAGTGTAAATAAAGATTTAGAACTAGAATCATCTTTGCATTGTTCTGAGATAATTCAGTCATCGAAGATAGAGAGCAACCTGGTAACAAGTGCCATTAGATTTTTTACATCTACTTGGTTTAACATGTGCTATGCAAAAAATAATGCTGCCAAAGTCATAGTAAAATAGGGAGCAATTGAGACACTGGATGGGCTAAAAATTGATGAAGAGGAGGTATTAGAAAGGGTGAGTGTACTTAAAGTTGATAAGTCACCAGAACTGGATCAGGTGTTTCTGAAGATACTGAGCAAAGTAAGGATGGAAATTACAGAGGCATCTCCAGTGCTCCTTAGACACAAAGGTGATGCCAGAAGATTGGACAATAGCAACTATTACACTCTTGTTGAAAAACAGGTGTAAGGATAAGCCCAGCAACTACAGACTAGTCAGTTTAATCTCGATGGCAGGAAAGCTTTTATAAACAATAATCTGGGACAAAATTAACAGTCACTGGGACAAATGTGGTTTAATTAAGGAAAACCAGCATGGATTTGTTAAAGGCAAATCATGTTTAACTTACTTGATTGAGCTTTTAATGAGGCAACAGAGAGGGTTGATGAGGGTAATGTATTTGATGTACTGGACATGAATTTCCACAAGATAAAGTACCACATAACAGGCTTGTGAGCAATGTTAGAGCCCATGGAATAAAAAGGGACAGAAACAGCATGGAAATGAAGTTGGCTGAGCAACAAGAAACAGGGAGTAGTGGTGGATGGTTTTTTTTGTACTGGAGGACAGTACATAGTGGGATTGCTGAGGGGATGGTGTTAGGACCACTGCTTTTATTCAATATTAATGACCTATACTTGGGTGCGCAGAGCACAATTTCAACATTTGCAGATGGCACAGGACTTGCAAACATCATGAATTCTCAGGAGTGTAGTGATAGACTTCAAAAGAACATAAACAGGCCAGTGGAATGGGCACGTGTTCAATGAAATTTAATGCAGAGAAGTGTGAAGTGATGCATTTTGGTAGAAAGAACAAGTAGAGGCAGTATAAAGTAAAGGATACCATTCTAAAGGGGGTGCTGGAGCAAAGGGGACCTGGGGTTGGATGTGCAAAAAAAAAAGTGAAGGTGGCAGGGCAGTTTGAGAAGCTGGTTAATAAAGCTTTATTAATCCTGGGATTTATACATTGAGGCATAGAGTACAAAATAACTCTCAGTGAATATTTTTAAAATATTGGTTCAGCCTTAAATGGAGTATTGTTTCCAATTCTGGGCATCGCAATTTAGGAAGGATGTGAAGGCATGAGAGAAGGTGCAGAAAAGATTTACAAGAATAGTTCCAGGGATGAGAAACTTCAGAAATGTGGGTAGATTAGCAAAGCTGGGGCTGTTCTTAGAGAAGGGAAAGCTGAGCGGGGATTTTTTAGAGGTGTTTAAAATGATGAGGGGCCTGGATTGTGACCGAAGCAAATTTAATCACAGATTTCAAAGTGGGATTGGATAAGCACCCAAGGAGCAAATATTTGCAGTGCTTGGTTCTAGCTCAATTTCTCTTGCAGAGAGCTGGCAAGGACTCACTTGGCTGAATGGCCTCCTGTGCTGTAACAATTAAAAAAACAAATTCTATATAACTCACCGTAGAAAATTGAATCTGATGATTAACAATATAAGTATCTTTTGAATAAAGTGATAATTGTTAATGCAATGTCAATCAACCTCTGGGTCAGAATTTGAACAATTTGTATTTACATTTCATTCAGGTGTTAAAATGATCTTGGGGATTTAAAAATAAAATGGCAATTTTTCTTACATTTCCTTTTCTGTCTTTTTTTTTACAATCACTTAATTCAATCTTTGTCTTCCTTCCTTTATTTCTCTTTCTGTACCTAATCTGACTTTAATTAACCCTGCCACCCCGTGGTTTCTCAGCTTCTCAGTCTCTTGGTACAGGAGATATATTGACAGTTCTGCCATTCATTAAGATTCCAGATGGCCTGTTGCCCTCGCTGCACTATTATCAGCTCACTATTGCAGAAAGTTAAGACAAAAAACTCCTGATCTTAAGGAAAAAGTCTAACTGACATGTCATGCTGTGTGATATTTTGCTCCAGCAAGATCAGGTCCAATATATATGTTGCATTGACTTACCTTTTAAATATATATGTAGTATCTACTATTGCTCATTGTTTCTTACTTTTGGAATTTATTGAAAATGTTGCTGGATTTCGTAGAATAGACATGTCATATTCCATGTATTTATGCTCATAGCACAGACTGGAAATAGAAAACCATCAATAGCACTTCTCCGCCCTACACTGACAATAGTAATTATTCAAAACATTGATAATTATAATCATTTAAAACACTCAATTTATAGTGACTTTCTCCATCAGATTGCAATTAGATACAACAGAAAATGAACAGTTTCCCTTCATGGGCTGAATCCTACCCATGGGCTTTGAGACCCCAACATTGGGGGGGCGATCACAAAGGAGGCCCCCCACATCCCGGGAACCGCTCGGAGGCCCCCAGAGTTTGCCTGGAGGTCTCCACGCATAGCAGCAGACTCTCCCAAGGCAGGCAAAATGCTAATGGGGTGGAACGTGACCCTTAGTTGGGTAATTAAGTGGCTCAATTGGCCACTGGGTGGCCAAGCAAAAGTCAGCCCATTCGAGTTAATCGCATTGAAAAGCATAACATTCTGAAGGGACAACTGAGAGGTTGTTTCACCTGGCTAAGAAGAACAGCCCCAGCTTTGTCAGTCTATCCATGAAACTGAAGTCCCTCATCCCTGCAACCATTCTCATAAATCTTTTATGCATCCTCGAGTGCCTTCACATCCTTACTAAAGTGCCGTGATTGGACACAATACTCCAGTGTTTTGTGATGCTCTACCTCCTTGCTTTTGTATTCTATGCTTCTATTTATAAATCCCAAGATCCCATATGCCTTATTAATGGATTTCTCAACCTGCCCTGACAGGTTCAATGATTTGTGCACCTACACCCAGATGCCTCTGCTCCCTTTAGAATTGTATCTTTTATTTTATATATACCTCTCCTCATTCTCCCTACCCAAATGTATCACTTCACACTTCTCTGTGTTTCATCTGCCACCTGTCCGTCCATTCCACCGGCCTATCTACATCCTCTTGAAGTCTATCTCTTTGTACCTCACGTTAGCCTCATTTTCAAGGTTTGCGTCATCCACAAATTTTGAAATTGTGTTTTGCACACCCATATCTAGGTCATTAATATAGATGAAGAAAAGCATTGATCCTAATATTGATCTCTAGGGAGCCCCACTATATACCTTCCACCAGTCCAAAAAACAATCGTTCAGTACTACTGTGTCCAGTCACTCAGCCAACTTTGTATCCATGTTGCTGCTGTAATTTTATTTCATGGGCTTTAACTTTGCTGACCAGCTTGTTATGTAGAGCTTTATCAAACAGAAAACACACTATCCTCCCCAACCCTCTCTGTTACCTCATCAAAAATCTCAATCAAGTTAGTTAATCAAGATTTGTCCTCAACAAAGAATATGGACAGTGCCACTGCAATTTCCACCCTTACTTTCCTCAGCATCCTTGGATGTATCTAATCTGGTGACTTATCAACTTTAATTATAGCCAGCTTTTCAAGTACCTCCTCTAACAAGTTTTAGCCCATCCAATGCCTCAACTATCTCCCCTTCTGCATGACTTTGAAATCATGTTCTTCCTTAGTAAAGACAAATGCAACATATTCATTTACCTCAGCCATACCCTCTGCCTCCATGCATAAAGCTTCCTTTTTGGTCCATAATCGACTCAATCCTCCATTTACCACCCTTTAGTACTTATGTGCCTATAGAAGACTTTTGGATTCTCTTTTATGTTAGCTGCCAGTGTCTTCTCATACTCTCTCTTTATTTCTTTTATCTCTTCACCTCTGAACTTGCTACACTCAGCTTGGGTTGCACTTGTATTTTCAAACTGCATTCTTTTTCTGCTTCATCATACTCTCTATCTCTTTTATCATCCAGGGAGCTCTGGCTGTTTTTGTTCTGCCTTTACCCCTCAGAAATGTGCCTTCTCTATACCCAAATCCCCTCCTCTTTAAAGGTAGTCCATTGTTCTGTTACAGTTTTGGCTACCAATCTTTGAATGCAATTTACCTGAGACCAGATCTATTCTCACCCTGTTCTAATTTTTTTTTTCTGGATTGCTCCTTGTCTTTTTCTATAGTTACCCTAAAATTTATGATACTATGAACACTGTTTCCTAAATGTACCTCGACTGACACTTAATAGCTTGACCCACCTCATTCATTGAAACCAGATCCAGCAATGCCTTCTTCCTCATTAGACTGGAAACATACTGATGTAGAAAATCCTTCGACCTTTCTGCCTTTACGCTTTTACTCTCCCAGTCTAATTATCCTAATTAAGTCTCCCATTATATCTACCCTCTAATTATTGCACCTCTCTATAATTTCTTTGCAATTTTTTCCTCTACATTTTTCCTAGCAGTTGATGGCCTATAGGATACACCCAGCAATGTAATCGTACATCTATTGCTTCTTAGCTCTAATCAAGTAAGTTCTGTCCGTAACTCCTCTAGATCAACCTCTTTCTCCAGCACTCTAATACTTGCCTTAATTAATACTGCCCATCCTCCTTTCGCTCCTTCCCTAAATTTGCTGAACACTATCTATCTATGAATATTCAGTACCCAGTTCTTCCCTTTATTTGAGCCAAGTCTCTATTATCACCACAACAACATATTTCCATGTGACCATCTGTGCCTGTTGCTCACCAACTTTATTTACCACACTCTGTGCATGCACAGTAAACCTAATTTAGACCTCACTACATTCCTTCTTTCCCTGACTTCACTTTATGGCTTAGTATTTCTTACTCTAGTGCTACCTGTCTCTCCCAATTCTTTGTGCACCTTGTTTTTCCTCTCCAGCGTTATCTTCTGGTTCCCTTACCCTGTTCATAAATCCTTCCAGAGGTTTAGTGTGCAAAGTTGAATTCAGTACTCAAGATGGGGTCTGAACACAGCTCTGGAAGCTGAATTATAACTTCCTTCCTTTGTATTCCAGCCTCCATTAGATAAAAGCCAATATCCCATCATCCTTTTTGATTGTTTTTTAACTTACTTGTTAGCTTCAAGTGATTTGTGTACTTGGACTCTCAAATCTCCTTTGAAGAGAAACTAGAAACTGTAGCAGACATTCAGAAAATACTCCAATTTATTTTCTTAGGTCGAAAGTGGGTGATCCCATACTTATCCACATTGAACTTCATCAGCCATAGTTTCACGCAATCTGTCTATGTCCTCTTACAACTTCCTGTTGCCATCTACACTACTTTTACTATCCCTCCAAATTTAGTGCCATCTGAAACTTGGGTATACAATTTTCTAGTTCTTCATTCAACTCATCAATAAGTAGGATGAAATGTTGACACCCCAGAATAGATCCTTAGGTAACACCACTTGTCTCATGCTACCAATATGAATAACTGCCCTTTATTCCCACACTGTCTCCTACCTCCCAAACAATTCACCATCCTAGTCAGAAGGCAACCTACATTTTTCCTAATATGCCTTAGTGTGAAACTTTATCAAATGCCCCTAGGGACCATATTAGATAATATCCATAAACATTTCCCTATTTTATTAGGGACCTCAAGAATTGAACTCAATTAGGCAGATGTGACTTACGTTTACCAAAGCCTCTTTCTGACTAACTCATACTTGTTTCAAGTGCTCAGTCACTCTATGCTTAATGACAGATTCCAATATTTTCCCCAGAATTGACATTAAACTGACAGCAAGCATAAACAGGAAATGCTGGAAATACTCGGCAGATTAGGTAACAGCTATGGAGGGGGAAAGAGAGTTGATGAGTCATGTCTGTGACCCTTCATCAGAATTGCAAAATACAACCCAGCAGTTACCTGGTTCCTCTCTCCTACCCTTCTTAAATTATGAAGTGACAGCAGCAATCTTCCAGTCGAAAGACACAATTCCCAATTAAAGAGCACTTTGAAAGATTATAACTAGAGTTTCTGCAATTTCCTCACATCCTCTTTTAATACCCTGAGTTATTAAACCATCAGATATAGGAGTTTTATCAATCCTAAGCACATTACCTTTTCCAGTAATGTTTTTGTAACTAATATTGCAAACAATAAGGCCGGAATTTCTGGCCCCATGGGCGTCATGGCGGGTGGAAGGCGGGGGGTGGGGGCGGCGGCAATATAGTGAGAACGCCAAAAATTGGTTTCATACTATCGTGAAAACAGTTTGCGATCGTCTGCTCCACCAGTCAATGATGGGTTGCGTTTCCCATCGCCACAAGTCAGGAACCTAAATCCAATACTTTAGCATCTAATGATAAGCCCTGCTCGCCAGAATTGTGCCCCCCACGCTGGATCATCCAGGCACATGTCGATGTGTTTCACAACTGTACATATGCGACATGCACCTGGCGACCCACACTTCACTCGGGACTTCGAGGTTTGTTTGCCTAACTTGCTTCGGGCAGCACTCACGGTCATCAGCGCCAGGTTTCACAAACAGCACCACATCACTTTTAGTAGGGCTCATGGGCAAGTGTCTACCTACCAGATCAGACGGCTGCAGGGCTTGGACTTGCTTGGGGAAGGGGGAGAAGTAGCCTCAAGCAAAGGAAGAGGTTGCAGGGCGAGGGCTGTTCTGGGGAAGGAAGGTAACTCAGGGTGCGGGGTGGGGGCTCATGTTGATCTGTGTAAGTAGATCAAGAGGGTGAGGGCTGAGGAGGCAGCCTCCAGAGGAGATGAGGGCAGATGGAAATGTGAGGGTTTGTGTGAAAGAGTGAGTGGTGATGTCCCTTGAGCTGGCAGTGAGTGAGATGCTAGTGAATGTGTGATGGCCTTGTGAGTGTGTGAGTTTAGAGTGATAAGATGGTTGCCTTACTCTGGCGACATGGATGAGATCATTCACCTGTTTTCTGCAATGGATGGCCGACCTCTTGGTGTGCAGCATTGGCACTGATCACCTCTGCCACTGCCTCCCAAACCAGAGTGGTGAGACTCAAGGGCCTCCTGTGCTCAGAGTGGGGGTAGAGGACAGCGCAGCAGGCCTCCACGACATCCAGAAGGTGTCCCAGGGATGCGTCACGTATTGGAGGCTGCACTCTTCTTGGCTTTTGGGGCCATGTCTTCACCGAAGCAGTCCTGGATTGCAAGCATTGAGAAGTGCGTGTGCAGCTGCAGTTTAATTATGGTGCCCAGAGTGAGGAAGCGGCAAGGTAACAGCATGGCAGGCAGATTGGAGGCCACCCACCACATAATTAATGGGGTGGGAATGGAATGATATGGCGCAAAAACCCACCATTGCGACTTAGTGCAAATCTGGGATGATTCCGGCCTAAGTTTTCTTTTGATCACTTGTTATGTTATTGTCTTCTTGACTGTAAAAGAATAGAGATAAAGTACTTTTTATTCTTTAATGGGATGTGGGCATTACTGGCAAGGCCAGCATTTGTTGCCCATCCCTAATTGCCCTTGAACTGAATGGTTTGCTAGGACATTTCAGAGGTCAGTCAAGAGTCAACCACATTGCTGTAGATCTGGAGTCACATGTAGGCCAGACCAGGTAAGGAGGGCGAATTTCCTTCCCTAAAGGGCATTAGATGGGTTTTACAATAATCGACAATGGTTTCATGGTCACTATTATACTGAGACTAGCTTTTAATTCCAATAGCTGCCATGGTGGGATTTGAACCCTTGTCCCCAGAGCCTGGGTCTCTGAATTACTAGCCCAGTGACATTACCGCTATGCCACTATCTCCCATTATATTCCATTAGCTTGTTATCTATTGCAGCATTAACTGTGTTGGTCTTTAATTGGTTGACATCTCCCTTAGCATCTCTTACTCTTAACAAATTCATAAAAGCTTTGGGTGAGAATTACAAAAAGCTGAGGTGGAATTAACTGTTGGAACAACTATTGAAGGTAACGTGGATCATGGGCCAACCCTGGTATTTCTAGAATATATGACTGACAAACACATTAGTGCTATTGCTTTCATGGAACTTCAGACTAGTCAATATGCTTTGTGCAGTGAGAGTTGTGATTCATATTCCTCGCCCAAACTGCATGCTCCTCTCTCGCTGAGTGCTGCCAACAATCAGCCTTTTCTTCAAATAATCAATAGTTACCCTGCAAATTGTGCAAGATAGCTATTCAAAGTCAGCATGAAAAAAATCTCCCATTTAAGAACAATCTGAAACTCAAACAATCTTAACTCATTTTAAACAGTTGATGAAGATTAGTGATTGACAGTCCTGCTGACAGTGATGAGACCAGATTTGAACTGACCAAAATAATCAATGTGATGCGTCGCATATCCATGCCTATGTGGCAACTATGTGACACTGTGGACAAATCTCCATTCTGAGTTAGCATATATTGTGTGCAGTGTTGACTAACATAAAATCACGTTGTCTATTTTATGGGCTGAAGCAGAGTTAAGGATTTTCTTAAGTTTGTAAATTTAATGGCACCTTTAAATTTTTATACTGTGTCTGCTGATTCATTATAAATATAAAGGGTCTGCTATTATTTGCTAAATGTTTATAAATTAATGTATACGACATTAAGGATCCGTGTTTGCATTGGACTGTGTAAAAGGTCTGCCATTCTATATTACATATAGGATCTGCTACTCCATTATAATATAAAATGCCTGCTTTTTTATACTATAAACCCTATATGCTATCTAGCATTATGTAAAAGGTCTGGGATTCATTACTGCATATAGAATTTTCTATTTATTATAAAAGTCTAGGTTTTTCAGGGGTTTTTATGATGGCAAACTGTCAGCGTTCACTGTCATTACCTGTCTGAATTGAACCGCACCTTCAGGATTTAGTGCCAGGGCAGTTTAAAACAAAAAGTCTTAAGTTGCGGTTGCATTTCACGAAGTTGTATTTCACTGCTCTGCTTGGGGCTTCGTTGTGCATCCCCCTTCCCCAGTCCCCACACCACTCCTGCTCAATGTAAACTTTTTAAAAATTAGTTTGACTTCAGTGCTTTTCTTTATCTGGCTGGCGGTCTTTGAGAATTCTTTAATGTGATTGGCGGCTTGGACAGATTGATGAGAGTGCCACAGCTCCGTGCTAGGAATCCCCATTGAAGAACATTGCAATCCACTGAGTGGGAGGAGGTAATGCTCTCACCACAGAGATCACTAAATCTCTGTGGGACCTTTCTCAAGGTCAGTGGTGAATGCCCTTGCTTTACCGCTGGCTCCCAAATCCTGGCCAGTATAAAATTTCTATCATTCTATCCTCTATATAGGATCTGTGATTCCGTGTAATATTTAGCTGTGATCTGCTGCAACATTATAAATAGTACCGCTCATGCTATCTTAGTGCAAAAAGGCACAAATCAGAAAGAACAGTCTGTATAATGTTTCAGAATATCATGATTTTTTTTTGTGAAACTGCTACAGTTTACGGGTAAAATAATGCTCACAGAAGTAACGCCACACTAAAGATCTGAGCTTTTTAGTAGTCCTTTAGAACAGCTACTGGCAATTTAATATGGTTGGCAAGCCATCAGTTTTTATCAGTCTTTTTCATAAGACTTGTCTGCTGAGGAAACATAGGATTTGCAATTTATGCTACCTGGATCAAGGACTATCATTGGTCTGTGTTCAACTGGTTGATTCCTGTTTGGTGCAGTCAGTCCCTGGAAGTCATTTCTAATCTCTAGTCACAATAATATTTGCAGTAAAATGTATCTGGGCTTCAGGTTAAAATAGGATTGGACTGCATGAGCTCTGACTCTTTAATGTCCAGCATAGTTTCAGTGCTGCTTTAAGAATGTTTCAAATCTCACACATGCATTTTATAACTAGGTATCTGTTGGAAATAGAAGCCTGTCTAATTTATTTTTCCTTCTGTTCAACACTGAAATCAGTTGTGACTGGCTGCTGCCACTTCACCTGCAACAAGCTAACTCAGGACAGGCCAGGGATTAGCTTTGGAACCGTTCTGATTTCTGCAGTTCAGTGTCACGCTGGGACATGTGCTTACTGGTTTTCTGGGCCACTGAGAGAGGTGGGTTGGAGAATGCAAACAGTTCCATTGTCAACTTAATGACATACTTGCCTTTGAGTTAGGAGCTTGGGCTTCAAACTCAATTCAAGCACCCGAGGAGCACCGAGGGAGTGCTATCATGTTGAATATAGACAGAAGTGATGTTAAAACAAGATGCCGTCGTTTGGTTCAGTCCAATATTAAACATTCCTTGACATTATTTGAAGTAGAGCAGGGAGTTTGTCTTGGCCACAGCTTCCCTGTCAATCAGTGCCACCAAAAAAAATGTAACTGGTCAGGGATTAGCTTTGGAACCTGTCTGGTTTCTTTATCCTATTGTTGCTTGGAGTTTGCTGTACACAAAATGGCTGCCACTTGTACCAACAGAACAACAAGAACTGCATTTCAAAAGTGATTATTTGGATGTGAAATATATGCTACGGGACATCCTCAGAGATCCTCATAATGATGCTGTTATACAAATGCAAAGTTGTTTGTTTTACCCACTGAACAGCTAGAGGCGTAGACTTCAACAATATTTAGTCAGAGTAAATTCTTCAGCTTTTAGGTTGTGCTTCATGTGGACAGCACCTGACAAAACAATATGATTTATATTTGAAATGAAAACAAGAAGTGCTGGAAAAACTCAGCAGGTCTGGCAGCATCTGTGGAGAGAGAAATACCTGAAGAAAAGTCATATTGGACTTGAAACATTAACTGTTCTTCTCTCTCTCCACAGATGGGCTGGAATTTTCCAGCCACCTCCCCCCACCCCACCCCTCGACCCCCCGCTCCCCCACTAGCTGCCGTGGTGGGGCCAGCAAGCCATTGAAATCTCCACTCACATCAGCGGGACTGGAAGATCCCGCCAGCATGAGGGGCTCCCGCCAGCAGAAGGGGCTGCAAAATTCCAGACCTGGAATGCTGCCAGACCTGCTGAGTTTTTCCAACACTTTTGTTTTCACTTCCAAGCTCCAGCATCTGCAATATTTTACTTTCCTGATTTATATTTGATCCAGATCTATTCCACATTAACAAAAATACATGTAACAGATAGAGACTTGGGGGTGGCAGACGATGAGAATGGTCTCACTGATTATGAAAGAAGCTCTTCGATATTATTTTTCAAGGACAGTGAAAATAATTTTTCGTTAAGTTCTGAATTGAATAGTTTGTGTTTTCATTTGCCTCATCTCTGTGCTCGGGGAGTTCTGCTGGACAGAAGCTCAATAATCTCCTGCAATAATTGTTAACCCACTGAAATCACAACTTGTTTCTTCCTGCTGCAAATTTTAGAGAATTTATTAAGTTTGATGATTGTGCAGTTTGAAAGCATGAGCTTGTCACTCTTATATTCTCAATCTCCTTCTAAATTTATGATAGTTGCCCTTCAAGCCCCATTCAAGACTTGAGCACATAATCTAGGCTGACACTTCAGTATAGCTCTGTCAGAATTCTGTCTTTCAGATGAGAGGTTAAATTGAGGCGCCATCTGCCATTTCTGTGGACGTAAAAGATCTGATGGGAATATCCAAAGAAAAACAATGTATCCTGACCAACATTTATCCTTCAACCAAACATCACATCATCAATGGTCAATTATCTTCTTGCTTTTTGTGGAACCTATTTTCCCTATATCACAACTGTGACTTCAAAAGTACTTAGTGGTTGTGAAGAGTTTTGGGATGTCAGAGCAGGTTGTGAAAGGTGCTATATAATTGCTTTATTTGTTCAGGGCACTGTTACTATAATGGCTCTAAATAGCAAAGTGATAAACTAACAAATATAATAGTTACACATTGCACATTTAACATTAAATAATTGCCATGTAGAACGCTCACTCAAAATGTTGGCCTGACTTTTTTTAGGGGCAGAATTTTCTGCCTGTCGGGTGGGCAGTGCGGGAGCGGGCGGGCACGGACTCGATCGCTGCCCATGATCGGGACCACGCCGCCATTTTACGCGGGCGGGCCAATTAAGGCCTGCCCGGTGTGAAACGCGGCTCCCGAGGACAGTGGGAGTGGGCGGGCAGCGGCAGGTCTGCAATGATTGCTGGGTCCGATGGCAACCCGGCGGCTCCCGAGGGCAGCGGGAGTGGTCGGGCGGCGGCAGGTCTGCAATGACTGCTGGGTCCAATGGCGACCTGGCGGCCTGTTTAAAAAAGCTGCTGCAGCCTTTCAAAGGCTGCGAATCATGGTCAGTGGAAGGGCTCTCCAGAGCACTGCTGGTGAGCAGGCAGGAGGGTATGGCAGGGGGCACTGTGCCCCTCATTTCTCAGACAATTGCCTTACTGCCCTCCTCGAGGAGGTGGCAGCACAGCGGGAGGTCCTTGTACCCCAGGGAGAGGAGATCCCCCCCACATGACCAAACATGTCTGAGAGGAGGTGGCGGATGTGGTGAGCTCCCATGACGTGGATCCAGTGTTGCAAGCGCTTCAACAACCTGTTGCGCTCAGGAAGGGTGAGTACCATATTGGCATTGGTCACTTAACCCAGCAGGTAGGCTTTCCCCTCTGGTTCCCCCCCCACCCTCTCCCCCCACACCCTAAGTCTGAGTGCAGTGGCTGCATTGAATCATTGACGGCATGTGTCCCTCGCTGGGTGGGCCAGCAGATATTGCCCATGCCAAGGTCATCCTGAGAGGGTGGTGAAGAGATGGGTTCTGCACCTGCAGCATGTGGTACACTGAGACCCACATCACTGTTTTGGGGGCAACATGGAGGAGTTGCACCTAGGCGCAGTGCTGGAACAATAGGACATGTCAAAGTCAGGGTGATGAGATGCTGGGAGGGGAGCTTCAAGGTGGCGTTGGCACCGATCGACCTGCTGCCCTCTCTGCTCCACGTGCTTTGCAAGGTTGGACTGTGTGGTGCCAAATGTTATGCAGGCTGCATTTGGCCAAGTTGCGGGGAGGGGTGGGAACAGGCCTGGCATCTTTGTGTGATTGTGCAGCAGCTGCGGGGTGGAGAGGCACTGGAGCCCTGCAATGTCCCACTCTGGTGGAATGGCAGTGAAGAGAATCCAGATACAAGTTGCACTAATCAATGCTCTTCTCTCCTTTTCAGGAGAAGAATGCGCATCATGCCGATGAGCGGGTGAGGACTGGCGGAGGGCCAGCCCAGTTGGCCACCATTACCATGTTTGAGCAGGAGGCCCTCGATCTGGAGAGCGTCATGTGCCCAGGTCCACTGGTGTTGGTGAGTCTGGGGTGCCATGGGCGGGTATGTTAGCCCAGTACTATGGTCACCATTAGTGTCCCAGCATCCATGGCAGTGCTGAATGTTCATGATTGAAGTTTGCAACATGGCTTGACCATTGCTTATGGAAGGATAAACGCATAATGATCCAGGGGACAGGGATACACATTGACATTGTCTACACGTTAACTAATCAAATGTCCTTGTTCTTCGTTTCAGCATCAATGGATCAGGAGGAGGAGGCACAGGCATCCCATCTCACACCTGAGGGCCCTGAAGTCTCTGACCCACCAGTGTCACACCATTTCTGCCAGGCAGGCACCAGCGCAGATACTAGCACCTCGGTGGGAATTAGAACATCGGCTAGTGTCCCAGGACACAGCGGTGAGGGCACTTCACAGTCGCTGGAGGAGCTGGCGGAGACAGAGAGTGCCCATGGTGCCTGCAGTCAGAGGACTGCAGGAGACCAGGCACATGCTCAGTTGGTGGCTGATGATTTGCGTCTGGAGTCGTCCACACTGCAGCAAATGCGGCTGGGTGTGTGAGAGGATCTGGTGGAGATACATGAGGCTATACTTAGCTTGGTCTCTGTGGTGGAGGAGTCCACGTGGACCATCGCCAATGCAATGAGCCTCATGGCTGAGCGCAATGCTTCCTCCATGGAGAGAGTGGTGACTCTCGTGGAGAGGCTCCTCCAGGAGAACAATCAGGGCTCCCTGGGCGCTTGGACCAGCAAGCCCTCACAACGGCATTGACCTCAGCTGGTCAGTACCAGTTTGGGAGATGGTCTGGGCACCAAGTTTCCCAGCTCGATGCCCATCCATCTACAGTGAGCAGGGAGGTCCGAAGCGACCTCATGTCGGTGCAGCAGCTGCCTGTCGTCTCTGCGGGCTCCTCTCAGGGCACTCCGGATGAGGGCGGCAGGTCCTCTGCTCCTCTGCCAATGACCGTTGCATCTGATGAGGCTGCGATGACTGGGGAGATGCCAGCTGTGGAACTGGCAGCTCCCCCCCCACCAGGTGGGGCCAGCACAAGCTCCACGGGCCAGAGGACGACTGCCAAGGACATCAAGGCCAACAGGACAGCAGATTCAGCAGGCTGTCTCAAATGCCAGTGCCAGCACCTAGATGTAGGACCCGAAAGCGTAGATTTAAGGCACAAAAACAAAAATTGCTGGAAAAACTCAGCAGGTCTGACAGCATCTGTGGAGAGGAAGGCAGAGTTGATGGGCAGAATTTTTGGCCCCATTTCGGCGGGGACGGGGCCTTAAACCGCGGTGGGCCATTATAAATCCCATTGACGACAGTGGGAATGTAAAATCCCGCTGTTGTACAATTCTGCCTAATGTTTCAAGTCCATATGTCTCTTCATCAGAACTAAAGAGAAATAGCTCTCTCTTTAGAATTCTCTTTAGTTCTGAAGAAGAGTCATACAGACTCGAAACGTTAACTCTGTCTTCCTCTCCACAGATGCTGTCAGACCTGCTGAGTTTTTCCAGCAATTTTTGTTTTTGTTTCAGATTTCCAGCATCCGCTGTATTTTGCTTTTAAATTTAAGGTACCTTAGGCACATCACAGGTTTCTCACTAGTGCTTCTGTGTTGCCCCGCAATGAGGTCATGATTAGTTGGTATGGTGTTTAACACCTTTGTCATTTTGTTTCTTTAAGTTCATTTTGTTACATCATTAAATTTAGACATGTGACCATGGCTGAGGGTGTTTCTTTTCCTCTGCAGGTGGATGGTTACCCATGATGTTATGAGTGAGTTGTGTCACACTGAGCTTTATTGTCAAGGCCCTTAGTTAATGTTCCTATCCAGGCAGATTTAGCACTCAGGTATTGAGTATAGAGCCTGTGGAGATCCGTTTCTGGTGTTCTAGCTGAAGGTTTGTTGGATTAAAGCCTCCCAGGTGTCCCTGCCTCTCTAGGGTATGCCCAGGTCAGTGTTTACCCCCTCAGCATTCCCCTGTGCATGCTCATCCTCGGACTCAGTGCTGGACTGATCGTGTGCAGCCATAGCCACTGCGTTTACATCTTCTTCGACCACAGCATCGCCTCTCTCCAGCGCAAGGTTGTGGAGAGTGCAGCATGCAACCACTATCACCGACACACGATCTGGGGGGTACTGGAGTGCGCCCCCTGAATGGTCCAGGCATCGGAAACACATCTTGAGAAGACCGATGGCTCTCTCCACCACAATCCTTGTGGAGGCGTGGCTCCTCTTGTACCATTGCTCAGCTTCTATTCTTGGATGGCGGACAGGTGTCATGAGCCACCTTCTGAGGGGATAGACCTTGTCACCTAGCAGCCATCCATCCAGCCGCGCTGGAGCACTGAAGAACCCCAGCACCTGGTAGTGTCTGAGGATGTAGGCGTCGTGGAGCTGCCTGGGTACCTTGCACAGACTTGTGGAATCTGCATCCTGTGATCACACACTATCTGCGCGTTCATGGAGTGGAATCCCTTCCTGTTGACGAACATGTATGCAGTCTATTGCACCCTGAACGTGGGGAAAGCCAGCAATGGCTGTGAAGCCTCTGACTCGCTGTGTCTGCATGCCCCGGTCCTAATGGTATTGGATGAAGGTCAATGCATGCTTGAATAGAACGTCTGTAACCTGCTTGACACAAGTGTGGACAGCTGATTGAGGGACACCGCAAAGATCACCCACCGAGCCCTGGAAAGAGCCAGAGGCATAGAAATTGAGGGCAGCTGTGGCCTTTAGAGCCACTGGCATGGGGAGTCCACCCACACAATTAGCGGAGGTCTCAGGGCCTATCATCTGAGAGATATAGTTGACTGTCTCCCTTGGCAGTTGGAGCCTCCTTCAGCACTGCACCTCAGACATATTGAGATAGCTGCTTCGCTGCCTGTAAACCCTGGCAGCAGGATAGTGGCGTCTTCTGCGGCCCCTTCCGCCTTGGACTTCCTCTTGACCCTGCGCCCCTTGTGCCTGCGCCTCTCCTCCCAAAGGCGGCTCCCTGGAGGCTGAATGTGCACTCCTGGCCTCCTTCCCCTTCTAGCCCACCCTTCCTCCTCAGAGGAGGTGCCTCCAGTGGAGAGCACAATTCTCATTCTCAGGCTAAGGGAAGGCTTCCTGAAACCTGCAGGCCCCAAAAAGGATCTTCACTGCAGAGTGCTGACCTGAAGGTTGTGAGTCCCGTCCAAGCAGCTGGCATGAGTTTTGAAGTATTTCTGCTCACACAGGCAAGTATCAGCAACTTTCCAAATTAAGTTGGAATTAAGATCAGTAAATTTGCGGATGACACGAAAATTAGTGGGTTAGTAAACAGTGAGGAGGGTAGCCTTGGATTACAGGAGGATACAGATGGGCTGATCAGTGGCAAATGGAATTTAATTCGGATAAGTGTGAGGTGGTGCACTTGGGTTGGACAACAAGGCACGGGAATACAGGATGAATGGTTGACCCTGAGAAGTACCGAGGATCAGAGGGACCTTGGCGTGCACGTCCATCGGTCCCTTAAGGTAGCGGGACAGGTAGATAAGTTGGTTAAGAAGGCATATGGGACACTTGCCTTTATTAGCCGAGGCATAAAATATAAGAGCAGGGAGGTTATGCTGAAACTGTATAAAACGCTGGTTAGGCCACAGCTAGAGTATTGCGTGCAGTTCTAGAATCCACATTATAGGAAGGATGTGGTTGCACTGGAGAGAGTGCAGAGATTTGCCAGGATGTTGCCTGGGCTGGAGAGTTTTAGTTATGAGGAGAGATTGGATAGACTGGAGTTATTTTCCCAGGAGCAGAGGAGATTGAGGAGGGACATGATTGGGGTGTATAAAGTTATGAGGGGCATAGATAGGATAGACAGGAAGGAACTTTTCCCCTGGGTGGAGGGATCTATAACCAGGGGGCATAGATTTAAGGTAAGGGGCAGGAGGTTTAGAGGGGATGTGAGGAAGATTTTTTTCACCCAGAGGGTGGTGGGAATCTGGAACTCACTGCCTGAAAGGGTGGCAGAGGCAGAAACCCTCATAACATTTAAAAAGTATTTGGATGTGCACTTGTGATGCCATGGCATACAAGGCTATGGGCCTAGTGCTGGAAAATGGGATTAGAATAGTTAGGTACTTGTTTGACTGGCACAGACTCGATGGGCCAAAGGGCCTTTTTCTATGCTGTAGACCTATATGACTCTATAAATATCTGACTGAGCACATTCGCGACCCCACTGTGCCCACTTATCCCGCCCATGGATGAGGTTTATACAAACGTGTCCTGCCCGTTGTGCCTGTGCGAAGACCTGGAGATCGCACGGGCCCCAAAAAATTGCCATCAATTGGTGCCTCAAAGACCTTAAGTGGCCTGATAATTAATAGCGGGTGCGCATCGGAGATTATCGCGCAACTGCCCACCGAAATGTCGCAATGGTGCGCAGCGGCATCGGGACGCTCGCCCACGGCACCACACGTCATTTTACGCATCGGTGTGCGGGGCTCACCCCTGCACGCCAACAGGAAAATTCTGCCCTAGATGTTGACGGGCCCACTGTTATTTTGTTTGCATATTTGTTATTGCAGTTAACATAAGATAATTACTATAAAATTTGTTGTCTCTATATTGTGGGGGGATACTTAGTATTTAATAAGCCAATGTGCCATGACTATCGTCTTTAGCAAAGAGAGCCACAAGCTCATTACGTATATAGTAACAAGAAGCCAGAAGTAAACTAGGCGAAGCCAGAGCGCCATCAATGCATTATGTGGAGGATTATATAGAGGGGTGTTTTGACCCTAAATTTACACATCCTTAAGGAGAATGTAGCCTCCAAGATCTTACCCAAATAACCCCACCGCAAAGAACTTACAGGCCATGCAGATCTTATCAAGATCTTAGTGAAGAGCTCTGCATGTGAAGTATGTACTTCAGCAGAGTGGCTATATGAGACCTGGACCGCCTCGTGCATGGAGACCAGCAGCCAAGGTGATATACCCAAATAGTTTTGTCTGTGGCTGGGAAAAGTGCTGACCACATTCAAGCTTTATGGTACCAGCTTTTTTCAAGCAATTTGATCTATGCATTGATGCACAAAGTGCTGCCTAAGCACGTGTTTATCGGGTAACTGATATACCTTCTAAAAGAGCTTAGGAATTCATTAAGTTTGACAGGACAGAAAGACAACAGTGCGAAAGGGGCATCTAGTTTCATCACATTACTGGATTCCCTAAAGTGTAGGGTATGCTAGTTGGCACAAGCATAGCAATGTAATCTCCCAGCATTAATCCCTCAACTTTCCTATGATTTCCCATTCACTGTCTAGGTTATGCCTGAGCAGATCCAGATAATATGCCATGTCAAACAGATTTACTGCAAGTTGCCATAATGTCGTCTTGCTTAATAATTCTGCTGTCCCTGAAACATCCAAGGAAAATAGTCACCTGCGTGATAAAGTATACCTGTTGCTATCATGGATAAACTCTCCCTCAGTGAATGGGCAAGAAAAGCAGCTGCGACACATCTCTAGTGTTGTCACAGAGGGAACCATAGAAATTTTAGATGGGTTCTTTTGTTGCATCAGTAGATCAGAAGGGCTCCACAATGAGATCCTGAAGGTGTACCTCACATAGTCATAGCTAGGTGTATCCTGCAAACAGTTATTCAAGAAGGGACATGTATGGGTACACCATTTGTGTCAATTATAGGCTGACAGTTTTTTTGCCAGTCAATGAGAGCTTTTCCTCTGTGTTGCTGCGTTTTTCTATAGATCTTCACTTTGATCAATAGGAATATAGACCTCTATGACATATAACACATCCATTGATTCAGAACATTCTCACATTCCTATAACTGAATAAGACAAATAGCATTTTTATTATGTAGAATATCTGGGTATCAAATTCTGCAGATGTCCAGTTCTCAGTGGAAACATTAAATTAATTATTATTATATGTTTCTTTATCTATATGTTTTATTTTTACCTTTTGCAATTTGTAAAGCCCAGAATACACAGGAAGATGGCCCTGCACCTGACTGGAGACAGTTGCATTGAGTTGAGTAGCAATGGTGATGGGGGTATGAGATTTTGAGACAATTATAGAACTTCAGTCATCCTGGATATGGAAGTATTGCAGGGGTAAAACACCAGTTTGGTAGCACTGAGAGATGGAAATGTGGGGTTTGTTTAACACTTGACTATTAGGGTCTGGCAGTCCTGGGTCTTGGCAATAGTGGGACTCCAATAGTGGCCTGAAAGCAATTGCAGCAGAGTATCACAGATGCATTAGAACTCTAACATGGGGGGGTGTATGGGTCTATGGTGATCTGATAACAGTGAGGTGGTGGTGGCAGTATTACATCTCTGGGAGATCCTGCAGCCTAACAGAACAGGAAAGGATATCCCTGGTTTTGGGAGCATTAGGGTGTGTGTTCCAGATTCTTCAATCAGTTCACGTGCTGTGGTCAAGCAACAATGGAGGAATCCTGGGAGATTGACGAAGAGCTCTTCATGGAGATCACTGGGCATGCTAATGTTTGTGAATTTGGGGGGGCCGAGGGCCCCAGGGCATTGTATCTGTGGTGATGGCTGCAGGGGTTGAAGCATTAGGGAGAGATTGGGCTGTGCCAGAACTGGGATGGGGAAAGCTCTGGAATCAAGATATACAGGGATCAGTGGGGTCCTGGATTCTTGTAAAAATGGAAAGATGCCCTGGAATCTTGGAGCACTGTTAGGAGTGATTGGGTAATAGATGTGGTGGGATTGGGTGGGGCCGGGGAGGTTAATGTGGTTAGCCTATGATAATTGGAATGGGAGTCCCTGGACTTGTAAGGTTTTTAGAGGAGAGAGAAAGCCCTGGATGTGTGAACGCAAAAGCAGTGGGGGAGAGGGAGTGGGAAACGTGAGATCTAGGGGAACTCACTGGTTATAATAAATTGTCATTACAACAACAGCTTGTATTTACATAGCATCTTTAATGCAGGAGGATAATCTGACAAATATTAACATTGATTCAAGGAAGGAGATATTGGGTTAGATTTTCATGCTAGAGGTGGGTAGTGGCAGTTGGGACATTTCCCAGCTTGGCCTACCCTCCGTGGGAAGAAAGTGCCTGCAAAGGTGGGATATTTGTTCCGGGGGAGGGGTGGTGGTTGCAGGTGTTAAGTGGAGTCAGGATCTCAGACCCCAAAAAGAGTTTGGAGGCAGCCATGGAGGCTGCCAGGTACATAAGCAGGCTGCTTAAAAGGCTCATTTCAGTGCTCTGGGACATGGCCCCAGTTTTAATAAAAGCAATAAAACAGAAAACAGCCCTCTAACCCTCACCACACAACCCCCATACACTCCCCATGCCCCCTCCATGCCAGCCTATGCACCTCTACCTACCCCCATGGCCTCTCTTGCCCTCTATGCCAACCTATATTCCTTCACATCCCCGATGGCCCTCATATTTGCCGTGCTAACCTATGCCCCTCCACCCACCCCCCATGGCACCTCATCCCTCCATGTCAACCTATGGCATTTCCATGCCCATTTATCTTGTATACACTCCGTACAGAACCAATCAACTCATTAGCACAATGTCATTTGTAAAAAAAGCTTTAAAAATCAGTTCATTCATTGCCTTTCTAGAAAACTATTTTACTACAACCTTAAGTGTAAATCAACCAGACTTTCACAGCATCAATAACAGAAACTGCAAGCACTTGAGGCCTCTTTATCTTGTGTAACTAAATATTGCCCAAGGGAAAACATTGCTTGATTGACAGCTTTTTCTCTTAGATATATTTCTCAATTGCTCAATGTTTATTTAAGAAAGTTTTTTTTAAGCAAGTTATGAATGAATGGCTGTGTGCACAGCTTGCCAGCCAAATTTAAATGAGATGGTGATCTCAAGATTACAAAGGCATCTTTACCATTTAAATAAGTAGCTGTCTAGTGCACATTAATGCTTGGGCACCCAAAAATCAAATGAACCCCTATGTATTTTATTTCACCATAAGCTAGGGAGCATTTTCAGAAGGGCCACATTAAGGTATCAACAGCTAGTAGGATGATACAAACATAGCAATTTAGTTACAGTTCTTCAGTGGTCACTCTAGCTGGTCAGTTGGTCAGGACTAATTGTGCATGAGTTGGATACAGGAATTTCTAACAGTAAGCTTTTGGTGTCTGCTGCATCAATCTTCCAGGCTACACTGCCCCTGCCTTCATCTCTTCTCTCAATTAATCTTTTCTTGTCTCTAGACTCATTCTTCATTCTGCTGCTTACCTGATCCTCTTTGTACAGTGATACAATATGGCAGTGGATAGTGCAAATATTTGAGACTTTTGTAGGGTCATACAGCAGCCTGAGTGGTCCAGTTGCTGGAATGTCTGCTCCAGCATATATTTTGCTCCAAAGTAATTCTGCATTGATTATATTCAAGTATTTCTCAGCGCAGGCATCAACCAAACTACAAAGGTTCTTCCTTATTTCCTAGCCTCCATCTGTTCAGCCTAGCACTGTCAAACATCATGGGTGTTTCCAGGCTTTTGAGCATTGAATGTTAATCAAATGCAAGCCCTTTTCTGTTGATTTGGATTGCGTGAGGAACCCTGCTGGCCACATGATTGCCATTTACTATACCCTGTGCTCTTGGAACCTTGGCACCAAATCAAAAAGAGTTTGTGCTTGGGCCAACTCATCTTTCCTTTCCACAGGATTAGTGAGGAAAGTGTTGGCCCTGGAAAACATCGCATCTGTTACTTCACGTGTCCAAGGACGGCTAGGAATTGAATTGACTGATGTTTTCTAAAGTGGAAAGGTAAAATCTTAATGTATTGGTGAACCTCATAGTTTCAGGAGGTGCTACCCCTTTGATAGAAGATATCCACATGGCAGAGATAGCACAGCTGTGTAATAGCTTCTCTTGTGAAGTGAAGATGGTGACTACGAATCCTTTCTGAGATTCACAGGAATGACTGTCTGGATCTTTAAATTCAACTTCTGGGGTAATTTTTTTCCCCAAGTTTCTTCACCGAGATCTCAGCTTTGTGTAGATGACTTCAACACCACTAGATTACACTCAGATAAATCTGTGCAAGACTGCACAATGTACTACAAATAGGGAAACTGTTCTGAAGCTTTTAGATACTGGCCTTTTGGATTTAGGATGTAGGTCCAAATCTTGGCCTAGTGTGATGACATGAAATGTTCCTGTCTGTTGTTCCTGGTGTTAGTCCTATGTGAATTAAATATGATCCAGTTTCAATCCAATTCCTAGTTACGTGGAGTTGCAACCATAACACTGACTTTATGGTGGCACTAAAGGGGATCTTTTCCATTGATAATTTGGACATACAGTTGGAACACAGGGAAACTTCTACTCTTCTCTCATGATTTTCTGCCTTTTAATTTGTATGTTACTGGGATTGCAGAAGTGAAAAATTGGCAACATTATTGGGTGCCCTTGAGGTAGATGGGTTGGGAAATGAGAATCAACATAGTATTGCAGTGGCAGGTGTTTTCAGGAGGTTGGGACTGAGGTGCATTGATCAGATGGAGTTGTACCATTCATTAATCTGTGCTATACCCTGACTGGGAATTGTTTGATAAAAGCAAAATACTGCGGATGCTGGAAATCTGAAAGAAAAACAGAAATTTCTTGAAAAACTCAGCAGGTCTGACAGCATCTGTGGAGAGAAAGACAGATTTAACGTTTCAAGTCTGTATGACTCTTCATCAGAACCAAAGAGAAGTAAAAATGTGGTGAAGTATACACTGCTTCTTGTGAATTGTTTGATGCTGGCCACTGAATGTTGAAATAGTCTTCCGTACTTTACCATTAACATTTCTCATCACAATAAGCACACACTTCCCCCAAAAAAGTACCTCATAACAGTGCCAGGTTCAGGGAGACTCACAGAGGAAGACAAAAGCATAATTTATATCTTGTAAGTGGACAATTTCAATAACCTAGAAGTGATTTACAAACAGCGGAGTACAGATTCTCCATGATGTGGAGTACAAAGGCTTCTCTGCCGCAAACAATTTCTATGACAGGTTGCAAATATAAACTGAAAATTCCATGTAAAGGTAACTATTTATAACCAATCAAGTATTTCACATCCCTAATCTATAATATGGCTGCTCAGTTTAAACAAATGGGCTCAACTTAAATCTCCTTAATGCTGTACAATAAAATCTGGTTTTCATTACAACAATAAATACCTTTCTGAAGCAATTCATTCATTGTAAAGCATTTTTGGATATCCTGAGATCATGGAAGGCACTATATTGTATTGTTATAGTATTTGCAGCAGAGAAACAGGCCATTCAGCCCCACAGGTCCATGTTGTTATTTATGCTGCAGGTAAGCCTCCTCCCACCCTTCATCTAACCTCATCAATATAGTCTTCTATACCTTTCTCCCATGTGTTTTTCTAACTTTGATGTGTCTATGCTATTTGCTGCAACTACTCCTTGTGGTAGCGAGTCCATATTCTGAGCACTCACTGGGTAAAGAAGTTTCTCCTGATTTTGCTATTAGATTTATTAATGACTTTCATTTATATGACTCTAGCTCTGGTCTCTCCACAACTATGCTATCAACGACCTCTGTCAGGTCACTTGCTGAAAACCGTCAGTTTTGGTTTCATCCTAGTAAATCTTATTTTGCACCTTCTCCAGTGCCTCTCTATCAGCGCTCGATTCACGCTGGCTGGCCAAATAACGGCCAGCCAGCGTGAAATCGATGCCAGGGCCCGATTGCGGGCGGCGGTCGGTTTCATAGTCGTTCCCGGGCCCGTCCACCGTGCCAGCTCGACAAGGGGAAACTCCTGCCCTAAGTGAGGTCGAACCCAGGCTTCTAGCAAGTTGAACAGAACTTCTCTGCTTTTCAATTCTATCCGTCTATAAATAAAATCACAGTACTTGGTTTGTTTTTTATGGCCTAATTAGCTTGCATTGCTACTTTTATTAATTTGTGTATCTGTCATTCCAGATCCCTCTGCTCCTCTACACCTTTTAGACACTTCACTTGCCAAGCAGAATGAGGCCCCCTTATTCTTCTTGCCAAAGTGTACCACACTTATCTAAATTGAAGTTCATTTAACAATTGCATGTCCATTCTGCAAGATTATTATTGCTTTCCTGTATTTTGTCTCAGTACTCCTCTTATGTTATCCACAGTCCCAATTTGGTGGTGTCGGCAAATTCTAAAATTGTACTTCCAAGTCAACATCATTTGTGAAAATGGTGAACAACTGTGGTCCCAGCACCAATCCTTTTGCCAGTCCAAATAACTACCTTTAACCTCTACTCTGTTTTGTGTTTTAGCCAGCTTGGCTTCAATATTCTAGTTATTCTCTCTTTTATAATCTTCAGTTGCAAATGAGCCTCCATGGATTGGCAACACAGTGAACTGCAGAGAGCTAACGGACAGAGCTAGACAACAACACTCACTTTCATCAACAGGAATCTTTCACTTTATTAAAACTTAAGAAAAACTTTCCATATACAATACTGCAGCAAAGTGTTCCATCTCAATAGTTCAGACTGAAAATGATTGAAAGCTGCTTTGCCCCTCTAATTGTGTGTATGCGTTTATATGAAAGTGGGGAAAATGTCTTTTTAATAATCTGTTCTGACCTATTCAGTCTTGTTGCTGAAGAAATCCTTTTTAAAATAATGGGCCTTGCATTTTAATGCAGACTTGCAATCCACAATTTGTTTCAGTGCCATTTAGCTCTAAAACAGCTGTGAATCATAAAAGGTATTTTTAACAGAACTGATACTAGTAATGGACTCTGTAGCGGGGGGATGAAGATGATAATCAGATTTACAAACCATTTCAGAAGCTCCCATCAGAATCTTGCCAGTGGCTAAAAGCAACATTCAAATGAAATGTAAATGTAAGTCAAAGCCAAGTTTGAAAACCCAGGTCAGTTAGGGAAAGAAATTCTGGAAAATTACTCTCCAACCCCTTTAAGTAAACTTTTGGTCTAGGAGATCATATTAACCCTCATTTATATGACAGGACTTCATATGGCACTTTCATACGAGGTGGTCTCCACCCTAACCAGAAACAGGTCTAGTTTTTTCTTGAAAGGATTCAGTGAATCTGCATTCACTGTACGAGCCAGCAGCCTGTACCACACCTCCACTAATCTCTGGGAAAGGAAGAAATTCCTAACCTCTAACCTAGTTCTACACCTATATAACTTGTAAAAACAACACTTGGTTCTCCCTAACCTCTCCTGTCCAAATAACTTGACCATAGAAACACAGTCTAGCCCCTACATTATTTTATCAACCTCAAACAAATCACTCTGCAGTCTACACTTCTCTGAGGTATATAGACCCAGCTCTTTAAACCTATCTGGCTAATAATACAAGAACACAAGAAATAGGAGCAGGAGTAGTCCATATGCCCATCAAGACTGCTCCGCCATTCAATATGATCATGGCTGATCTTGGGCTTCATCTCAATTTTCCCACCGCTCCCATATCCCTTAATTCCCAGAGAGACCAAAAATCTATTTATGCCAGCCTTAAAATGTATTTAACGATAGAGCATCGGCATCTTCCTGGGGTAGAGAATTCCAAAGATTCACTACCCTTTGAGTGAGGTAATTTTTCCTCATCTCAGTCCAAAATAATCAGCACCTTATCCTGACACTGTGCTCCCATGTTTGAGATTCCCCACCCAGCACTCTCAAGCCCCTTCAGAGTTTTGGAGGTTTCAATGAGACTGCCTCTCATTGTTCTAAATGCCAGAGAATATAAGCCCAATTTACTCAGTTTCTCATCATTGGACAACCCTTATCATCCCAGGGACCAATTTAGTGAACATTCGCTGTACCACCTTCAATGCAAGTATATCCTTAAATGTGGAGACCAAAACTGCACACAATGACCTGAATTTTTCAATCAGTGTGCGGGGGTGGGCCCAACATGCCAACGTGTAAAATGACGTGTGATGACGTCGGGCAGCTGTCTCGCAACATTTCGTTCGGTGGGCGCTCGCTGGAATCGGCTGCACGCCCGCCGATATTTAAATGGCCTATTAAGACCATTAAGCAAGTAATTAAGGTCATTGTTGATGCTGCCCGTCCAACCTTAAGGTTGGCGGGCAGGTGAAAAGGCCAAGCGGCCTTCACTTTTTTTGGAAACCTCATCCATGAGCAGGATGAGATTTCCTAAAGCTTTTACTACTGAAATAAAAAAATTTTCTGAAATATAAAACATGTCTCATCTCATGTGACACAGTATCATGAGGGGGCATGTTTAATTAAATTTTCAAACTATTTATTTATTTCAAAGGCGCTTCAATCTCCCTGAGGCAGCTCCGTGCCTCAGGGAGATTGAGGCGCTCTTTCGCGCACATGCGTGAAAGAGCATTGGCCCCAACTCTCCCTACTCCCCCCGCCCGCACAGGTAGCGCTGAGCGCTATGGCTCGTACCTTACGCTAGGTGGGCCTTAATTGGCCTGCCCATGTAAAATGAAAGCATGGAGCTGATCATGGGCGGCGGTTGGCTCCGCGACCGCTCCCACCAAGCCTGCCCGCCAAATGAAAAATTCAGGCCAGCATTTCAGATGTGGCCTCACTAAAACCCTGCACAACTAAGACTTCTTTATTCCTGTCTAATTCCCTTGCAATGAAGGCCCACGTGCCATTCGTCTTCCTAACTGCTTGCTTCACCTGCATGCTGATGGTGTTTTAAATTGGGAATCAAGCTTGTGGCACTCAATTGCACCCTTTTCAATGCCTCAATATTTTTTCATATGTAAGAGGATTGAGACCATAGCCAAGGTCTTGTGCTTCTGTTTTTATTCATTTAAGTTGTGCACATTTTGAGAACAAATATGAAAGGCATTAATATTTATTTTATACCCTGCAATAAATGTATTTTGTCTAGGATATTGCAAGATTAGACTAATTGATTATGAACCCAAAGAGCACAAGTAATAAATCACAGTGTTAGTGATGCCCACACCCTGAGAATAAATACAAGAATCTCAATGACTATTTCCAACAGGAACATAATGACCTAACAAAACAGACAAAGATTATTTATTTGCTGTAAAATTGACCAGACAAGTTGGCAAATTAGTACGTTTTGGGCAACACCATAGCAGATCAACTATATATATATTAAAAATGGTTGCATAGATTCCTGCCCCACTCCGCATCGAGGGATATTGGTGCAGCTGGTCAGTAATCTACTGAGAGGCATGGTTCATCTTGGGGGCTGGAGCTATTTAACTGATTACTTACCTTTTAGAACATAACATTAGTGTTCCTTTCCCTGTATTGAAGGGGAATTTTTTGATTAACTGGGCATCGTACTCAGGGAAATAAACTATTTTAATTGCAGCCCACCTGCTGTAACAACCCCTTTTTGGGACAATCCCAGTTCAGGAGTATCTCTCAGATGATTCTTCTCAAATCAATGTTGAGAAAGACATATCCTAAAGATGTTAAATGGGTCTGAAGGACTGATTCATCCCCCCCAAAGGAAAGGAGCATGCCAAGAGTATTACCATCCTCAGGGTAGGCTTTGTTTTTTTACAAATTTCAGCTGGATTATAATATCCTGGATTATTAGGGTCTGGGTATAACTGTTCAGTAATGTACTTCCTTCACCAAAGAGGGTACGGAGTTGGGTTTTAAAATTACCAACACAGAAGGCTATAAGAGATTATGTAAATTCTAAAATATATAAACGTTTATTAAAGAATAGAACATGCAATTAACAGTGTGGTGAAAACAGTCAATCGTAATGTTAAATAGTTCTAGGAAAAGAGGGAAAATACAATCTCATTCCTGGTAGAGAATCCAGTTTTTAAATTTCAATTATTGTTACAGTAAAATATTTTAAGTTGGATATCCACCAAATATTAAAGTACCATTTATCTTAATCCTCAAGTTTGTGAGGTGTGTCTGTCCCAGTTAAGGAGAGAGTTATCATCGCTGAGCTCTAATAGCTGAGCCTTTACTATGAGAGACACTGGAGTGAATTCAGTGAATCTGAAAATCCGATGTATGCTCTCAACACTTGAACTGTGTAATGGGCTGCATAATGAATTTCTTATGTATGGGGGTGATATCTTAAATGTAAGTAGTTTCTGACTTTTTATGTTGCAAATATGCTTTTGATCACTGTTAATTTCTAAGCAGGTCCTGCCCTCCTCAATTTTAAGAAAGTTTATATAATTGTTAAATTCCACGTAAGACCTGTCCCCTATTAATTCTAGGGAAGCCAAGCTTGCCAGAACTCATGAGGGTCAATTTTTTTTATAAGTCATGAGTCTGTGTTTTAAGGTAATAATGTAACTGTAAAAACTCCTGTTGATTGTGGTCTAAGATTATCAGAATAAACCTTATCAAATCTTAAACTCTGCTGGATTTCCTGATGGTTTGTAACAAGAATGTGTTACTCTGCAATGTTTGGTGTGTCTCTCTCTTATCAGGGGTTCTCTTATTGCTGTAAGAAGGCAATAGTCTCTACATGCAGAGTCCTGTGATTAGGCATTGTGAACTCTATTTACCCTTTAAAAAAATGAACCCTTTTTAATATAAGTTCTTATTTTAGGAAAATAACTTTTAATCTCAGAACCCCTCATTACGGCTGGTTCTCTTACCACTGATTCCTTCACACCGACTCTCTTGATGCGGCTTCTGTGTTCTGTCCAGTGACTCTCCGAGAGGCTCATCTCCCACATAACGAACAGAAGCTGCCAACAATCGAAGGCTAAACTACTGAATATACAAAATTAATTTGTGTCAATTTTTAGGATTCCAGTAGTGAGACAGATTTCAAAACATATTGAAAGCTTGAGATGTTGAGCACTTTTCTGGCTTGGCCTTAACCCATTTTTGAACAGACAGCAATTACCACTCAACCTGCTCCTGATTTATTGATGGTCATGTGCTCTATCATGAGAGCACTAGGGCCAGTCAAACAGGCTCCAGTGAGTTGGGGACGTGGGGGCGTTGGTGGGGTGGAGTTGGTAGGGCAGGTAACAGCGTTGCTGCATGGGTTGCTATTGCCATCGGGGTCCCTCTGTGGGTCAAAGCTACTTGATTAGAAGGGCCCCCCTCTGCCTTAGAGCCCCGGCGGGCCACAAGCGTTTACCTGTCAGTCTTCAAACGCAGCAGAGGACCACTCCGCCACTGGTTAAATGCCAGCAAAGATGAGACAAAGCTCTTAATTGGCCATTTGAATGACTCATTTGGGCTCTGAGACCCTACTCATCACTGGCAAGAGGCATGGCAGTGGGAAGATGACAGGCTTGCCACCCATCTTCCTGAGCCATCTTGCCAGCTCCACTGCCTCTTAGCCTATCACCAAAGTCCTGGTAAAATCCAGCCCCATGAGTCAGTACTATCATTAATTAACATTGATAGAGAGGCTTTTGTTAACACAGGACACTACAAGGGTGAATTATTAAATCGAACTGCATAAAGGAGTTGGATTAATAACAGTAGAGATACAATGATAGGCTTTCATCTCTGCTACCAAATAGCTTCTGAATTGTGAATGTAACGTGCAAGAAAAATGGATGCAAATCCCTTTTCCCAATTCTGCACCTGAATAGTGCTATACTTTAATTTCATCGAATGCCTTTTTTGTGTTTGGATTGACTGTGTTTGGAGACTAATGTAAATAGCACATGCAAATGGTTTCCATTTGCGCCTACATCCAGATTTCCTTTGACAGCTTTGGATTCAGATCAGGAACAGGGCACCCCCGCAAAGGCCTGGTGCCCTTGACTCCTGAGCTGCTGACTGGGTCCATATCTTTGAGATAGGGCTTAATTTGTCTTTTCACTTTAAAAATTGTTTTTTCTGCTTCAGAACTTCTTGTTGATCGCTGCTCATCTCTTGGACTTTGTGGATGGAGGAGGTGTATGATACTGTGTCACTTTTGTGAGATGGCTTATTTGAGCATGGGCAAGGGGCTAACAGCCACAGACCTTTTTCCCGCAGCTGAAGAACTTCATCCAACCCTCTCCTGAGTTCTAATGTCTGTCTCCCTCCCCAATCATCTCACCTTGACTAAGAGGAAAACCTTCAGTCAAATAGCAGTGTCCTTCTATGGTTCCACTGTCATTTCTTACAAACTCCTAAAACTGCAACTCCCACCAATTAGAAGGATAATTCGAATTGACAATTCGAGACCAGTACACAGGGAAAAGTGAGCTATTCTGTTGGGATGGGCTCCACTTAAACCGGGCTACAGCCATTGTCCTGACTAATCATATAACTAGGGCTGTGGACAGGACTTTAAACTAATGGGGGTTGGGGGAGAGGGTTCGGGTGAAGGGAGGTTTAGAAATGCAAGAGAAATGTTGAGACAACAGAATAGTGTAGCGATTCAGGTAAAGACATGGAGAGTGGGACAGGAAGGAAGAGATTTTTGCATAACTTGTACATCAGCAAATAAGGTAATTGTAGGGAATAAAAGTTTTTTAAAAATGAAGTTAAAGGCTCTTTTTCTGAATGCATGAAGCAGTTGCAATAAGATAGATGAAATAGTGGCACAATTAGAGGTAAATGGTTTAGACTTAATCGCCATTACAGAGACATGGGACTGGATTTTATAGGATCCCCGGGCTGGTTTTTGGCCTGTGGCCTTCCCTCTCACCTCTGACTTGACCCCCATAACACAGTAGGTGGGCGGGTGCCAAAATCAGCAGCCTGCCCACCATTTTAAAATAAATAATTAATGGGCAATTGAGCTTGTTGACAAGCCACTTGACCTGAATAATATGCTGCCCACACCAAAAACCATTTGGCATGGGCAGGCGGGTAAGATTCAGAAGGCTGTTTTTTTATTATATATAACTTTGTTGAAAAGATGGGAAAGAGGGGTTCATCTTTCGGGAGGTGCCCTTGGCAATGTTACAATCCTGTCACAATGAAGTGCATGCTCCAGTTATAAGTGGGAGCAGCTGTTACTAATTGGGGAAAGGTTAGGGCATTATTCTTAAATATATATAAGAATCGGTTTCCACTTGTGGGGAGGGAAGAGAAAGGGTCTGTCTGTGTTCTCTGCATTTTGTGGATAAAACATTCGCTCAACACCACCACCTGGAAGTTCCCCGCCAAGTCACTCACCATCCTGATTTGGAAATGTATCACCGTTCCTTCACTGTCGCTGGATTAAAATCCTGGAACTCCCTCCCTAACATCACTGTGGGTGTGACTACACCACATGGACTGCACCAGTCCAAGAGGGCAGCTCACTACCACCTTCTCAAGGGCAATTAGGGATGGGCAATAAATGCTGAAGACCACATCCCATGAATTGAATTTTTAAAAATGTAAAGGGAAAACTGGATCCAGATCCCTCCTTTACTCAGCGAATAAGCACATTGGGGCAACATCCCGGAGATGTTATCTCTATCCCTCACCACCCACCCCCCCCCGCCCCCCCCACCGCCTCCCCCCCCACCAACTGAGTTCTTCCCTGTCTGGCCTTGAAAACCCATGCCCCACTCCCTCACCCCTTCCCTAGGCTGCCCAATCTCTCCCTGTCCTAAAAGCCCAGGAGTCACCATAGTTGGAGATCAATCGATCTTCTCCGTGGACCTGCTTACAGCACCAGTAGTGCCCACTTCCTGACTCTGGTGATGCTGGGACTGCGAGAGCTGCCAGCCAATCAGATTAAATCAATTAAGGCCATGGCTTCAAGGTTGGGAAATAAATATGCCAGGGTTCACAATATTTTGGAAAGACAGACAGAACTGAGTGGGGGTAGCCCTGATAGTAAAGGATGACATTAGGACATAAGTGAGAAAGGATCTGGCCTCACAAGATCATGAAGTAGAATCAGTATGCGTGGGAATTAGGAATAGCAAGAGTCAGAAAATGCTGGTGAGAGCAGTTTATAGCACCCACCCGCCCTGCCAACTATAACAGTAGCCATGCTGTTGAACAGAGCATTAAACAAGAAATTATTGGAGCTTGTAACAAAGGCAATGTAATAATTGTGGGGGGCTTTAATCTTCATATTGACTAGGACAATCAAATTGGCAAGAATGGTCTGGAAGATGAGTTTTCAAGAATGTTTCAGTTTCCTGGAGCAATATGTTGTGGAATTGGCTAGAGATAAAGCTATCTCAGATCTAGTATTGTGTAATGATGCAGGGATAATTAATAATGTCATTGTAAAAGATCCACTGGGAAACTGTGATCATAATCCCATTGAATTCCATGTTAAATTTGAAAGTGACGTACTCCAACCACAAACAAAAATCTCAAACTTAAACAAAGCCAATTACACAGGTATGAGGGGAGAACTAGCTGCAGTTAATTGGGTAAATAGAGTAAAAGATAACTGGTAAATGAACAGTGCGAAACATTTAAAGAAACATTTCAAAACGTTCAACAAAAATACATTTCATTGAAAAACAAACACTGACCCAACTGTGGCAGGATTTTGCCCTTGGGGGGAGTGCTCGGCGGAGGAGGGCGGGGGGTGGTCAAGAAGCTGACCGCCGTCCGCGATCAGCTCTGCACCGTGATTTCATATGGGCGTGCCAATTAAGGCCCGCCCTGTGTGGCTCATGAGCGGCAGCACTGAGCGCTGCCTGCGTGGGCAGGGGGAAGAGGGAGAGCGGGCCTGGGGAACAGTTCATGCATGCGCGCGAAAGAGCGCTTCAATCTCCCTGAGGGACACAGCTGCCTCAGGTAGATTGAAGCGCTTTTTAAAAAAATTAATAAAGACAGTAAAAATTGAATAAAACATTTCCCCTCATGTGACTCGGTCACATGAGATGGGACGTGCTTTTAATTGCAAAATAAAGTTTTTATTTAATGTGTATTGGCTTTAGAAAACCTCATCCCGCTCGTGGATGAGGTTTCCTAAAAAATGTAAAGGCCGCTTGGCCTTTTTGCCTGCCTGCCAACCATTAGGTTGGATGGGCAGTGTAAATTTCAAGTTAATGAGGCTGTTAATGGTTTTAATAGGCCTTTTAATTATCGGCGGGTGGCAGCCGACTCCGGCGCACACCCGCCGAACGAAATATCGTGCGAGTGTGCAATGATGTTGGGATGATGCACGACCGGCGTCATCGCGTGTCATTTTATGCTCGGGTGTGTCGGGCGCACGCCCACACGCTGAGCATAGTATTCTGGCCTGTGGCTCATTCAGGAAGTTAAAGATCGTATTAAATAAGAGGCTTAGAGTGTTGCAAAGAACGATAGCAAGCCTAAGGATTGGGAATGTTTTAGCAACCAGTAAAGGGCCATAAAAAGTTGATAAAAAGGGAAAAAAAGGATATGTGAGTAAACTAGTCAGAAATATAAAAACAGATTGTAAGAGCTTTTATAAGAATAAAACAAGGAAGGGAGAAGTTGAAGTAAATTTTGGTCACTTAGAAGCAGAAACAGGATAAATTATTATGGCAAATGAGGAAATGTCAGAGACATTGAAAAAATATTTTGTGTCTTCACTGTAGAAGACAAGTTGCATGCCAGAAATAGAGGGTACCCTAGGGGCTAAAAAGAGTAAGGAAATTAAGGTAATTAATTGCAGCAGAGAAAAGGTATTAGAGAAACTTAAGGAACTAAAATTTGACAAATCTCTGGGACCTGACGTTCCAAAAGAGAGAGCTGCAGAAATAGTGGATGCACCAGCTATGATTTTCTAAAATCACTTAGATTCAGGAATAGTCCCATTAGATTGGAAGTTGGCAAATGTTACAGCGCTTTTGAAGATGGAAGGGAGAGAGGAAATGGGGAACAACGGGCCAGTTTGCCTAATGTCAGTTGCTACAAAAATTCTAGAATATCTATTATTAAGGAAGTCTTAACAATGCGCTCAGTAAAGTATAGCATGATTAGAACAAGTCAACATTTTAATTTTACTAAAAGGAAATACTGTTGAAAAATTTATTAGAGTTTCTCAAGGGTGTAACTAGTAGGGTAGACAAAGGGGAACCAGTAGATGTAGTATATCTGGATTTCCAAAAGGTATTCGATAAGGTGCCACACAAAAGGTTAATAGGAAAGATAAGGGCTCACGAAGTCGTGGGTAATGTATTAGTATGGATAGAGGATTGTTTAACTGACAGGAAGCAGAGAGTGGGCATAAATGGGGCTTCTTAAGCTGGCAGGCTGTGACAAATGGAGTACTGCAAGGATCAGTGCTGGGGCCTCAGCTATTCACAATCTGTATTAATGACTTAGATTAAGACACAGCGTAATGTATCTAAGTTTGCCAATGATATAAAGCTAGGTGAAAGGGTAAGCTGTGGGGTGTACACAGAGCAGTTGCAAAGTGATATTGACAGGTTAAATGAATGGGCAACATGATGGCAGATGGAGTATTACGTGGGGAAGTGTGAAGTTATTCACTTTGATCATAAGAATAGAAAAGCAGAATATTTTTTAAAAGGTGTGAAACTTGTCAATGTTGATGTTCAAAGAGACTTGGATGTGCTTGTACGAGGAACACAAATTTAGCATGGATGTACAGCAGCAATTAGGGAGACAAAGACATTTATCACAAGGAGATTGGAGTACAGGAATAAAGAAGTCCCGTTACAATTGTAAGAAACCACATCTGAAATCTGTGTGCAATTTTCGTCTCTGTATTTAAGAATTGCATTGGAGGTGGTACAGCAAAGGTTCATTCAACTGGTTGTTGGGATGGAATGGTTGTCCTATGATGAAAGTCTGAGTAAATTGGATCTATATTCTCTGGAGTTTGGAAAAATGAGAGGCATTCTCATTGAAGCAAACAAGATTCTAAAGAGAAAAGCAAAAAACTACGGATGCTGGAAATCCAAAACATGCTGCCAGACTTGCTGAGTTTTTCCAGGTATTTTTGTTTTTGTTTAAGATTCTAAAGAGGCTTAACAGGGTAGATGCTAAGAGACTGTTTCTGCTGGTTGGAGAATCTAAGACACGGACACAGTCTCAAGATAAGGGGACGGTCATTTAGGACTGAGATAAGGAGAAATTACCCCCCTCAAAGTGTTGTGAATGCTCCATCATTGAATATACTTAAGGCTGGGATAGACAGATTTTTGGTCTCTCAGGGAATCAAGGGATATGGAGAGGGGGCAGGAGAGTGGAATTGAGGCCCAGATCAACCATGATCATATTGAATAGCAGAGCAAGCTCATTGGGCCATATGGCCTACTCCTGCTCCTATCTCTTGCATTCTTATGTTCTTCTGACAAGGGCAGCAGGCGCACATTTGAACATTGTAAGCTTCAGCCCCACCCACCAACTCCCCCCCCCCTCCCCCCTGCATACCCTGCCACCAAGTAACTCACCATCCTGATTTGGAAATACATTGTCATTCCTTCATCGTCATTGGGTCAAAATCCTGGAACCCTAATTCTAACCCAATGGAATACCTACACCACATATACTGCATTAGTTCAAGAAGCAGGTTAACCCCTCCCTCTCAAGGGCATCTGGGAATTGGCAATAAAAGCTGCCCTTGCGAATGAAGCCCATATCCCTAGAATGAACATTTATAAAAACACAGTTGCTGCTGATTTCAAATGTCACAATAACACTTTATCAACTGTGCTTTATTGCAAGTGTCTGTATCTCATCACACTGGATCTGTATTTCCCACTCCTGCTGAAGCTGACAGCAGGGATACCCAGCCTTCTATTTGAGGTACGGCAACACAATCACAGCATCAGGGGAAGGTACGTTAATGTAGGTAGGAAGACCACAGGGCAGAATTTCCTCTTGGATGTGCAGAGATGGCTCCCACACGACGATGCATAAAATGACGCGCGGTGATATCGGGCGTGTGTCCTAACGTTGCCGCGTGCCATTGCAATATTTCGGTGGGCGGGCACCCGATGATATCCGATGCGCGCCCGCCATTAATTAACCGGTCAGTCAAGGCCCTTGAACCGTTAATAGACGGTGATTTTTCGGAAGATCGCATGGGCACAACGGGCAGGCGGGTTGGCCACATTTTTAAAACCTCATCCAAGGGTGGGATAAGAGGGGTGAGTGGGCTCACAAGTGGTCTTTGGTAGACATTTAATGTTTAAACTTACTCCTACTTGCCTGTGTGAACAGGACAACTTCAATTTTCTTCATAGCTGCTTGGACATGAATAACAGGCTTCAGGTCAGGATTCTGGAGTAAACATCATTCTTGGGGCCTTGCTGGTTTCAGGAAGCCTTCCCTTACCCTGGGAATGGGAGTTTTGCTCTCCACTGGAGGCACCTCCTCTGAGGAGGAAGGGAGGGTCAGAAGGGGGAGGAGGTCAGGAGTTCATGTTCACCCTCCAGGGGAGCCATCTTTGGGAGGACAGGCGCAGGCACAAGGGGCGCAGGGCCAGCAGGAAGTCCAAGGCAGAAGGGGTCACAGAAGACGCCCCTATTCTGCTGCCAGGGTTTACAGGCGGCAATGCAGCTACCTCAATTTGACTGAGGTGCAGTGCTGAAGGAGGCTCCATCTCTAATAGGCCCTGAAATCTGTGCCAACTGTGTGGGTGGGCACCCCATGCCAGTGATGTTGAAGGTCATGGCTGTCCTCAACTTCTGTGCCACCCGCTCTTTCCAGGGGTCGGTGGGTAATCTTTGTGGAGTCTCCCAGTCAGCTGTCCACACTTGTGTCCAGAAGGTGACAGACGCTCTGTTCAGGTGTTGCATTGATCTTCATCCACTACTGCTGGGACGAGGCCAGCCAGGCGGAGCGAGCCAGAGGCTTTGAAGCAATTGCTGGGTTCCCCTGCGTCCAGGGTGCAATCGACTGCACACATGTGGCCATCAATGCGCCAGCGGGTGAGCCGGGTGCCTTTGTCAACAGGAAGGGATTCCACTCTTTGACCGTGCAGATAGTGTGCAGATTCTGCAGGTGTGTGCAAGGTACACAGGTAGCTCCCATGACACTCCCAGGTGCCAAGGCTCTTAAGTATTCCAGCCCGGCTGGATGGATGGCTGGCTGCTGGGTGACAAGGGCTATACCCTGAAAAGGTGGCTCATGATGCCTCTCCGCCATCCAAGAACAGAAGCTGTGCAGCGGTACAATAGGAGCCACGGCACCATAAGGGCTGTGGTAGAAAGAAACATCAGTCTTCTCAAGATGCGCTTCTGATGCCTGGACCGCTCAGGGAGTGCACTCCAGTACCCCCCAGATCGTCTGTTGCTGATAGTGGTTGCATGCTGCGCTCTCCACAATCTGACACTGGAAAGGGGTGATGCAGTGGAGGAAGAAGATGTAGACGCAGAGCTCTGGCTGCACACAATGAGTCCAATAGTGAGTTCAAGGATGAGCACGCACAGGAGAACGTTGAGGGGATAGACGGCAACCCAGGCATCCTCCAGGGAGGCAGGGACACCCGGGAGGCTTTCATCCAATGAACCTTCAGCTAGACCACCACAGATGGACCTCCAACACATACCAGGGCTGCAGGCTCCATACTCGATACCTGAGATCAACATCTGCCTGGGTAGGAACGTTAACTATGTGCCTTGTCAATAAAGCTCAATGACGAACAAGTCACTCATAACATCACAGTTCCCGTCCACCTGCAGAAGTAAAGAATCACCCTGAGCCATGCTCACATATAAACATTTAATGAATTAACAAAATAAAGCAGAAAAGAAACTGAATGTAAAGGTGTTCAGCATCACACCAACTTCTCATCAACTCATAGCTGGGCAACATAAAACCACCAGTGATAAAGCCATGTTGTGCCTGAAGCGCCTTAAGTTTACGTTTTCGGGTGCTACATCTAGGTGCTCCCCCCTCGCTGGCGCTGGCATGTGAGATAGCCTGCTCACTGTGCTGTCCTGTTGGCCTCGATAACCTTGGCGGGTGTCCTCTGCCCCGTGGAGCCTTTGATGGCCCCACCTGGGTGGGAGTGGCCAGTGCCATGGCTGGCATCTCCCCAATCGCCACAGCCTCATTGGATTTCACGGTCATTGGCAGAGAGGTGGAGGAGCTGCTACCCTCATTCAGAGCGCCCTGAGAGGAGCCCACAGAGACTGCAGGCAGCTCGTGAGCCAATGTGAGGTTGCTTCGGACCTCCCTGCTCACCAATGATAGATGGGCACCAAGCTGGGATACTTGGTGCCCAATCCATCTCCCACACTGACACAGTCCAGCTAAGTTAATGCCGCTGTGAGAGCTTGCAGGTCCGAGCACAACCCCAGGAGGCCCTGATTATGCTCCTGGAGGAGCCTCTCCATGAGAGTTGCCACTCTCTCCATGGAGGAAGCATTGCACTCGGCCGTGAGGGTCAATGCATCGGTGATGTTCCCTGTAGACTCCTCCATCACGGAGACCATGGCACACATTGCCTCATGTATCTCTGCCAGGTCCCCCTGCACACCCGGCTGGACTTTCAGCATCTGCCACCTCAGGGATGACTCTAGAGGCCCATCATCAGCCTCCGACTGAGCATGTTCCTGGTCCCCACCAGTCCTCTGACTGCCGGCGCCATGGGCACACTCTGTCTCCGCCTGCACCTCAAGCGAGTGAGTGGTGCCCTCACCGCTGTGCCCCGGGACACTAGCCAATGATCTAATCCCCACCGAGGTGCTGGTATCTGCGCTGGTGTTTGCCTGGCTGAAATGGTGTGACGCTGGTGCTTGTAATTCGTCTGGGCTCTCAGGTGTTAGTGGTGGCCCCTCTGCCTCCTCGTCCCGTCCTTGCTCTGGTGAGGCTGAAAGGTAGAACAAGGACATTTGATTAGTTAAAGTCCAGACAATGTCAATGTGCATCCCTAGCCCTGGATCAGTATGCGCTCATCCTTCCATAACCAATGGGAAACCCATGTTGGTAGGTTAAATCACTAAACAGTCAACAGTGGAATGGTTGCAATGACAGACATGGTGACCTCAGTGCATGGCACTCTTACCTCCCCCTGGCACCCCAGCCTCACCGCCACCGGTGGACCTGGGCGCATGGCATTTCTCCAGCTCCATTGCCTCCTGCTCATATCTGGTTATAATCGCTAACTGTGCCTGGCCTCCGCCAGTCCGCATCCGCTCTGTGTTATTGTGGGCAGTCTTCTCCTGAAAAGGAGAGAGGAGCATTGATTAGTCCACCCTGTACCTGGATTGCCATTGCAGCCTTGCCACCCCGACCTGAGTGAAACATTGCAGGGCTCATGTGAATCGTCACCCCGCAGCTGCCGCACACTCACACCAAGCAGCCAGGGCTGAACCCCTTGCCCATACGCTGCCTCCATCACATTTGCCACCCACACTGTATGACCTTCCAAAGCAAGGACACACAAGCATGTAGAATGCCAAGGGCAGCAGATGGATGGGTGCCCCGCCACCTGGAAGTTCCCCTCCCAGTCAGTCAGCACCCTGACTTTGACATGTTTCGGAGTTCCAGCACTGCGTCAAGGTGCAGATCCCTGAGGTTGCCCCCAAAACAATACCGTGGGTGTCAGTCTGCCACATGCAGCAGGTACAGAACCCAGCTCAGCATAACCCTCTCAGGGTGAATTAGGCATGGGCAATAAATGCTGGCCCACCCAGCGAAGGCAACATGCCGTGAATGATTCAATGCAGTAACAACATTCAGAGTTGATGAGGGGGCGGGGGTAAGTGACCCACGCCAACGCAGTACTCACCCTTCCAAGCACCCTTCTGAGTGCTTGCGGCACTGAACCCAGGTGTGTCACACCACATTTTGCGAACTGACAATCTCTGCCACCTCTTCCCAGGCATGTTGATCATGTGGGGGTCCTCCTCTTCCCATCCCTTGGCATGAGGATCACACGCCGTGCTGCCACCTCCTCGAGAAGGGCAGCAAGGCACTCGTCTGAGAAGCGAGGGGCATAATGCCCTGCCGACCTGCCAACCTGTCTGGCCTGCTCACCAGCAGCGCTCTCAGGAATCCTTCTGCTGACCATGGCTGACAGACTTTGGAAGGCTGCCTGCGCATCTTTAAACAGGCCACTGGGTCACCATCAGACCCGGTGGTCATTGCACTCCCGCTGTCGCCCGCCCTCTTCCGCTGCCCTCGGGAGGGCCAACTAAGGCCCGCCTACGTAAAATGGTGGTAAGGAGCCGATCGCAGGTGGCGATCAGCTCTGTGCCTGCTCCCAACCAGCCCGCTCGACAGGGAGAAAATTCTGCCCATAAGCTCAAATCTTGGCTGGTACAAATAGATTTAAAGCTTTCAACTATTCATCAGTGGTTGACGGAAACAAAATCTTCCCTCAACAATTAAAACTCACATAAGTCGTTCTTGTTCCTGTAATATTTAATATAGTTACCACGATTAAGGATCAGGATTGGTTCGGACTGCCTCTCCTTTGTCTATGCTCAGTATTCTACCCACATGTGCACCGACTACATACCTGTGATAATGAAAGGAAGGCTGGAGAGGAAGCTTGGAGCTGAGTTCATGGTTCTGGCAAATCACACTTCCTGTTTACCATTCCCAAATTGTAACCCAAGCCACACCAAAAGATCAACATCAACCCTAAAGTTACTGACAGATTAGTGACTGGCAAAAAATAAATTGAAGTATGACCCTTCTTTAAAATACTCTGATCTCTGCACTTAAATGTAACAAAGTTCTATATATTTTAAAGAGCCTTAAATGAAGTCACTGGCTTCTCAATGATTGCTAATCTCATCATGTTTTACCTGATGCTGAGAACCAAAGCTCATCTTGGCTATCACACTTCCCCTCTTCTGGATTGGCATTGGATTCCCACGAAATCATCCTGGGCCACTCTTGACCACTTATACGGGGTGGGCATTGGCAGAACCCTACAGTTGGTTACCTTGTAACTCTTTCTGCCTTGGGTGGCGATGTGTGGCGCAAGGACAGTAAACCCAAGGAAACGTCTATTTTTGTAAAGAATATCAAACTTTGCTTCATAAAGTTTTCTTCATTTAGCAGAAGTGCTAACCAACATTTCAGAACTTCTACCCTTTTTGCATAGACCTACTACTGCCCAAGAACTCTACAGAGACAGTCATATGTTAAAATGTACTTTAATAAATATTTAGAACACAAAAACCTAACTGACCTTGAAAATTCCTTAATTCCTTTGGACGGATCAACTGTGTGGCCTGTTGAATAGCAACGAGATTAATAATTCAAAGAAATACTTATTAATTCTTAAGTATTTCAAGTATTCCATCATAAAAGACCTCACCCAAGATGACACCTCATTAACTCCAGGAATAGTTAGCTTATGCACAACGAAGATTTCCAAAACTCTCACCCCTGCCATGAGTTGGGAATTATGTTGTTTATCTTTCATTCTCTCCTGAGACTACATGCTAAATGTCTTATCATTTTATCTTTCAAAAGAAATTTTGTGCTCATCTGGATTAAGATTTATTCATTCTAGGCAGTTAAACACTTTCATTTTTAGACATCAGTGAAAGCAGGGAGCAATCCAAATAACGCAACAGTGTCAACTATTTTAATATTTTAAACTATTAAATATTTCATGATCTCAGGGTCTCCCAAAGCACTCCACAGCCAATGTAAGACGTTTTTGAAGTGTAGTCCCTATCTGGTAAAGTTTCTTGTGCTCTGCCCCAGCCATCTACCTCAACCTGAGCCTTGCGAAACCTCCTGTTGCCCTAGTATGACATTTCCCCACATACTCCCCCAGCCATCCTATGACAATGACTGAGAGCACCTCAACTGAACACCAATAGAACCCTTTCCGGCAGCGAAGATTGTCACTTCATCAGTTTGGACCGGATTTTGAATCCATTTTAAAATGGCTGGCCTCATCCTCTGTGGGTGATGTTCCAGGGGTTATGCCAGAGTCACAGCTGCTGGTGCGCTCCAGTGCCTACACTGCTGCTGCTTACGGGGTATGTAGGAGAGTTTGGTGTCAGTAGGGACATTTTTGTGTGGTACCTGCCTTAATGTTGCTGCCAAAAAATATAGCACAAGCCTGCTAGCTGGAGCTGGGTGCCCAGACTCCCCCCTGATCTCAATGAGTGCCCCTCCATCAGGGTCAAACCAGATCCTTTAATTGAAATCCATCCATCAGATGTACAGGCTGCACTAGAAAGACTACCAGTCATGGTTTCACTCTGAAATACAAGCTAGGTAGAAAAATGGTGCTGACAGTTGCCCTATCCTGGCTGTTGCCACAGGAGAAACCTAAGATGAAAGATCTACGAATAAAGATCCACTATCTAATGAACATAACACTACTAAAACTGAGTCAAATTAGAGATGACACCAGCAAAAGCAAAGGCCGGGATTTTCCGTTCCTGATCGTGCGGGCATCATGGCGGGCGCAAGAGCTAAATCTCACGAGAAGGCCCAAAACCAATTTCATGACGATGCAAAATGAGAAAGCGATTGTGCACTTCAGACGCCAATGGCGGGTCACCTTTCCTGCCGCTGAATGTCGTGAACATCATTAGCATAAATCAGCATCCTATTAAGACGCATGCTCGCCGGAATCATCCCTCCACACTGGATTAAGAGCCCACATGGGCCTGCAATTAGAACGATGTGTGTCACAACAGGATTTCAACGATGTGCAGCTGGTGACTGCACTTTGCTCCTGTCACAGAGATGAGTTCACATAGCATGCACCGCGCAGCGCTTGCAGGGGGTCAGCACAGGCTGCACCGCATCAGTTTCAGGGGGCTCTTAAAGCAAGTTTCTACAGGTACCATAGCAGGGTTAAGGTGAGGGTGGCTTTTACTGTGCAGCAGGGCTTTGGCTTCATTGGGTAAGGGGCCAGACCGGACTGAGCGAAGGGAAGGGGCTGCAGGGCAACAGCTCCATTGGGGACAACGAGTGGGGAAGGTTGCACTGAGATGCATGACTTGGGGGAGGTGGGGGCACTAAAGGCCCACCCAACTGAATTGATGGTTTCAAACTGAGGACAGAGACACAGCTGAGACAGGTTAGCAGCTGTTCAATTGACATGCAGGGAGTCAGGGAAGTGAAGCAATAATGCCCATTCATGCAACACTGATCCCTCAAAGTGGCAATAATTGTACCCCTCATTTTAACCCCTTGTTTACAGCTTTCAAATTCACCAGAGTATTATGGAACTGCAGAACTACTGGGCGACTGGACAAGCTTGAGAACCCCCTTGGAAATGTGGTCATTGACCACTCACAGAGGAGAAGCCTCCAGACCCCCTAAATTAATCTCACTGAACATTCACCTTCATGTTTAGTCCAAACAGCACAGTCTTGAATTGCAGGTAATGATGATCCCAACACCTTGGCTGAAAGCAGAACATCCAGTCGCCTGGCTGAAGCTGTTGGCAGACGGTCATGTTGTCTCAGGGGCTGGGGGGGGTTGTGGTTTGTGGTCAACCTTCACGTGCACCCCACACTGGGCATCATTTCAGGGGCTAGTGGTCCCTGGCATGTGTGAAAGGGTCTTGAGCCCACATTCATAGACAGAAAGTGGGCCTTTGGCAATGAATGCCGACTCCTGTGTGTTTTTCATTGTTACTGCAGTGAGGAGACTATCAGGAAGTTTGGGGTTATCGCTGCTGCATTATTGCTTATAGGCAGGAGAGAAGAAAGAGAAGGCAGCGATGAAGGTGCCTGGCTCACCAAAGGGAGGAGCAGAACCCTCAAGGCCAAGAGGCAGCAGGTCCTCCTGCGGATGCAGACAATGATCCTCAGAGTGCCGTCATTTGTAGGCGCCTCACTAGACCCAGGGTGTATAGACGTCACATATGTTATCTGCAGGCGAGTGAGAACCGGTGTCACAGACACCTCCACATGTCAAGGGATCTGGTGGCTCACATTTACCACATTCTGCAGGATTTGGCATCATGGTGACTTGGAGGGCATCCAATGCCAATGGCAGTGAATGTAACCGCTGCACTCAACTTCTATGCCAGCGGCTCCTTCCAGGGCTCCACTGGGGTCCTCTGCGGCATCTCCCAAGCATCCACACACAACTGCATCTAGGAGGTCACAGACGCCCTTTTTGCAAAGGCCCACAATTTTGTCCACTTCGACAGACATCAAACAAGCCAGGACGCAAGAGCACTGGGCTTTGCAGAGATTTCCAGTTTCCCACACGTGCAGGGTGCCATCGACTGTGCTCACACGTCCATCCAGCATCCCAGTCACAACAGCACCGGACAAGATACAGGGGCACTTGCACGACCCTCAGTGGCCTAGTGCCTGCAGGCCTTCAATCTGGCAAGGCTCCTCATGGAGATCCATCAGAACCAACCCAGCCACACATGATGTGTTACATCGATGGTGAAACAGAAACATAACACTTGGGACAAGGCAGCTGATGAAATACCGCTGCTGTGACTGCACTTAGAGATGACTCAGCTGGCTGTGATACACTCCCCAAAATGACAGTGACATCCAGCAGTTAAAGTTAGGGATCCCGAGCTGCATTTCCCCTCACCCTACTATGGAGGCAGAGCACCTGAGCATGATGAGGACAGACTGCCTGATATTGAGATGCCTCCTCTTACACACAGCCAGTGTGCCCTCATGGCCAGCCCTGGCCCTAGCGAAGTCCAACATGATCAGAGACCATGAAGCCCTCAAGGACACGCACCATTGCTAATGAGGAGCATTGTTCTGTTTCATCACATACTCGCTCCTATCCCTTTGCTCCCCTCCACATTGTCTGAAGTGAAGATGTGCGATTCCATAGCATGTCTAGGGCTGTTTTGACCTCCAGAAATCACCATTTGGAAGGTGCATCAGTAACCCCTTGGAGTGTCAAGGTGATGGGACACACACTGCTGTCTACAAACCTTGTGACCAGACACTTCTCCCTACAACAGTCACTACAGGGTGAGAAGCACTTAAGGTTGGACATCTCAGCGCCTGTAGGCAAATGTGCCATTGCTTCGTCATTGAGGTGGCAAGGTTGTCCCAGTTTTTTCTGAGCTTTGCAGATTGACGCTGGGAACGTCAGAAACCTGTTTGGCTGACGACAGCGCACATAAGCTCTGAGTATAGGCCCATATCGTTATAATCCTGCTGAGAGACAGTGGGCAGATAGAGTTGGACGGTACATGAGCCTTCTCCATGCGTTAACACATCAGTCCTTAAACACCACATTGCCACCTGTCAATAGTGCAGATGAGATAAGGGCTCACCCCTGCCTCAATCATTCAGAGCCAAGAATGGATATGATGGGACCCAACGAGGAATGGGAACGAGGTTCGTTCCACAAGCTCACTTAACATGGAAGTACAGGCATTACTGATATGGAGCATTATGTTGAAACAGGGCACTCACTGTGGTGAGATGGTAGCACACTGCACAGAAGAGAGGCCCAGAATAGAGACCATCACTGTAAGTGGGTGCAGGAACCAAGGTAACACACGTGATTGACAGTAACACAGCTCATCATAAGAAGGAGGCATTGACAAGAGGAGATATGAAATGATTGTGAATCTATTTACATTTGTGAACATTATATGCATGTGGTTAACATTTGTGCCAATGTTGTGCACCTACATCTTCTTCACTTTCCTCACCCTGCCACTACGTCTTGGCACTCCCTGACATTCACAGCAGAGGTGGAGGTAGCCTGGTGACTGTTACATCTTGCTGTCTGTGATGACCTTGGTGGGCATCCTCTGGAAGGCCTGGAGAGCCCCGGCCTGCTTTGGGTGTCCTGCTGTGTGCCAGATGCACCCTGATTGGCCTGTGGAGTTGAAGCTGCTGGGGTCACAGGAAGAGGGGATTGGGATCGGCTGGACACTCCCGAAGTCACCTGGGTGCATGGCCCTGGGGTGTCGAGCTGCTGGGTCCTCCTATCTATGGGCAGTTGTGGGCCCCTAGCTGACTCCTTGGGGAGAAGGAGCAGCAGGGGTGAGATCGAAGTGCCCTGCAGCCCTCTCACGTTGACATTGATGGATACCACAAATGGCTACAGCGATGGAGTTCAGCCCGAGCAGCAGTGCAGGACTAATGTCCTGGACCGAGGTCTCCATGGCAGCAACCAGCCTGCCAGTGTTGACCTTGTTGCATTGGCATGCTGGCGCTATCACCTCAGACTGAAGGTGGTCAGACTCATCCATTATGCGATGCAATGTGAGGAGTGCAGCTGACATCCCATCCTGATGCTCTCGTACTTGTCTTTGCAGCTCAAGCAACTGATTTAGGACTGAGTCCATAGGCTCATTATCAGACTTGGACTCAGCAGAATCATGGCCTCCAGCAGTCCTCCAAGTGCTGGCAACCTCTGATGTCCCTGCTTCTGCCTGTTGTGGAGCAGATAGTGCAATGTGCTCACCAGATTGTGACCCCAAGGCTACTCTAGAACTAGCTCCCACTGAGGCGTGTGTCTGAGCTGGTGGAGGGTGTGGGTGAGCGCTGTGACAGTTTTCAAAGGTGCTGCCCTCAGGTTCCTTATCCGAGGTGTTGTTGGGGCTGGAGTTGAGGGGCTGGAGTTGAGGGCCTGGCCCGTGGATGCCCTAGCCAGCTTCCCAGAGGTGCCTATGAAAGAAAGGAGACAATTAGTGCCTGTCAGCTGACTCTGAAACAGGAGAAATCACTCACAGTTTGGTTGTCTGTTGGATGTTGCAGTGCAGGATCCTCACTTGAGTGTGCGCTGCCGACCTCACCATCAGCGCAGGCACGGTCCATATCCTCTGCAGCCAGCTCTCTGGCTCCGTTCTCGAAATCCGTGAGAACCTTGATCTCGGAAACTCCACCCCAGGTCTGGGACCTCTCCTTCTTATTGTGACCCAGCTCGTCCTGCATGAAGACAGGTGGAGAGAGTGTGAGCAAGATGCACGTGAGGGCAGATGATAAGGATGCCTGACATGTGGTTGGCGAGTGGAGCCCTGGACTGGATTGGGATGCAAACTCCAGAGGAGATGAGGCCAGATGGAGATGTGAGGGTGTCTGAGAGTGAGTGGTGATGTCCCTTGAGGTGGCAGCGAGTGAGATCCTTGTGAACATGTGATGGGCTTGAGAGTGTGTGAGCTGAGAGTGGTGAAACGGCTGACTTACCTTGGTGGAACTGAGGAGATCGTTCATCCTCTTCCTGCACTGGGTGGCTGACCTCTTCTGCAGGGCGTTTGTACTGACCATCACTGCGAACGCCTCCCAAGTTGGATTGGTCACCTTGGTGGAAGGCCTGCGGTCAGAGCAGGGCTAGAGGACTTCATGGTGGGCCTTGACTGCGTTCAACAGGCGCTCCAGTGAGGCGACACTGAATTTGGGCACATCAAGCTTCCTGCCTTTAGGAGCCATGTCTGCATGGAGCTGCTGCAATGAGTGTGAACGCTGTGCAGGGGCACCTCTTAAATATGGCGCCTGAAGTTAGGGAGCGCTAAGGTCACAGTTGGGCAGATGAATCAGATGCTGCTCACCAGCGCAACAGTGTGTTCCCCGTGGATGAATAATTAATCAGCTGCGATGCGGATGATTCGCCGTAAAAAGCCGCCATTGCTGCTGGCGGGTGGAACACTGTTATTCGTGTCCGCCAACGGACTTTGCACATTTCAGGGAAAATCCTGGCCTGATAGTTATAGATGATCTCTCAGCAAATCATCCATGGATGGCCTGATAAGATACAGCAAACATAGACGGCAATACAACAGTATTGGACTATCACTAGAGGACAGTATTCTGCTGGCCAGATCTAGAATAATCATACCCAAAATGATACAGAAAGAGCTGTGTAATACATGTTTGTCAAAAGTGAATATGATTAAACAGGATTAAAGGCTTAAGGCAAGTTTGAATGGATAAAGGTTATTTATATAAACATTGAATTTGGTGCGCATTTAGAGAAGGTTGATTAATTCCAGGGAGTGAATCACTTTCAATTTCAGACATTTGTAAATTATTTTAATATTTTTAAACTTTTAAATATTGCATGAGCTCGGTCTCCCAAAGCACTCCACAGTCAATGGGCAGAATTTTTTGCTTGGTGTGCGAGTGTGTGCCCAACATGCTTGAGTGTAAAATAGCACGTGATAACTTCGGATGAGTGTCCCGATGTCATCGTATGCCAGCGCGATGTTTCGGTTGGTGGGCAAGCGCGGGTGTCGGAGCCGCGCCTGCCATTAATTAAGAGGCCAATTCGCTGATTTTTCATTGCCCGTGTGATTTCGTGCTTGTCGCAAGGGCAAAACGGGCAGGCGGCCAGCCGACAATGTCGAAAACCTCATCCAAGGGCGGGAGAAGAAGGGTCAGCCACATTGCCAGTGTGAGGAGTGAGGAGTTAGGTAGATAATTTGCTGCTGGTGACTTATTGGTAAATGGCAACTTCATCTCTGTTCAGGGCTTCATTGTTAGCATTTCCAAGCTTCATTTCAGGATTCCTTGGCGTCTCCAAGGACCCCAGAGAATTCAGACTGTGTGGACCCTTCCAGGTATCAGACAGCCTTCTGTTACCCTGTTAATGGGGACTTTAGTCTCTGCTGGTGGCACCTCCTCTGAGGAGGAAGAGAGGGGCAGAAGGGCGAGGAGGCCATTTGTCCCTATGCAGCTTCCAGGGGAGCGAGCTGTGGGTGGAGAGGCGCAGGCAGAAGGGGCGCAGGGCTAGCATGTAGTCCAAGGCGGAAGGGGCCACAGAAGGCGCCACTATCCTGAAGATGCAGCTACCTCCAATATGTCCGAGGTGCAATGTCGAAGGAGGCTCCACCTCCAAGGGAGACAGTGACCTCCATTTGTCAGATGATTGGGCCTGAGATCAGCTCCCACTGTGTGGGTGGACACCCCATGTCAGTGGCTCTGAAGGTCACAGTGACCCTCAACTTCTATGCCTCCAGCTCTTTCCAGGCCTCAGTGGGGGATGTGTGTGGAGTCTCCCAATCAGCTGTCCATAGTTGCATCAAGCTGGTGACCGAAGCTCTTTTTGGGTGGTTATTGATATTTATTCATTTCCATAAGGATGAGGCCAGCCTGGCTGAGTGAGCCAGAGGCTTTGCAGCGATTGCTGGCTTCCCCCGTGTCCAGGGTGCAATTGACTGCACACATGTGGCCATCAAGGTGCCAGCGGGTCAGCTGGGTGCCTTCGTCAACAGGAAAGGATTCCACTCCATGAACGTGCAGATAGTGTGTGATCACAGGATGCAGTTTCTACAAGTCTGTGCAAGGTACCCAGGCAGCTCCCATGACACTTACATCCTCAGACACTCCCAGGTGCCGAAGTTCTTCAGTGCTTCAGCCCGACTGAGTGAAGGGCTGCTGGGTGACAAGGGCTATCCCTTGAAAAGGTGGCTTAAGACACCTCTCCTCCACCCAAGAACAGAGGCAGAGCAGCGGTGTAACAGGAGCCATGTCTCTACAAGGGTGATGATAGAGAGAACCATAGGTTTTCTGAAGATTCATTTCCGATGCCTGGACCGTTCAGTGGGAACACTACAATACCCCCCAGAGTGGGTGTCACTGATAGTGATCACATGCTGCGCTCTCCACAACCTGGCACTGGCAAGGGGGGACCCACTGGAGGAAGAGGATCTTGACTCATCTCCACAGGCCACAGGGGATGAATCCAATCACGAGCCAGAAAAGGAGCACGGTGAGGAAAACACTCGAGGTAACCTCCAGGGAGGCAGGGACACCAGGTCCAACGCTCCTTCAGTTAGGCTGCCAAATAAGTGCTACCACCTCATGCCAGGGCTGCTGCCTCCATCCCGGATGTCTGAAATGACCCTTTCCTTTGACCCCCAAAGTCCACTCAATGCCTGTGCAATAAAGTTTTGAGCCACCCACGTCCATCATTACATACTGGCGTACCCTGCACCACATTAAATAAAAAAGTTGAAGCATACTCAGGCCATCATGAAAAAAGAAATTTTGTCTCAGGTTGACAGTCGAAACAAATTAACAGAACTTTCTCTGGTCTTCAACCCCAGAGTGGTAAACATAAACAAAACATTGGACAACAGAAGATCACCTATGACCAGTCCTTCTTTTGCTCAGCGTGCCTTAAACTTATATTTGCGAGTGCTATGTCTTGTTGCTCCCCACTTGCTGGCAACGGCATTGCCGACTCTGTTGTCCTGTTGGCCTTGATGATCTTGCCGGTTGGCCTCTGGCCAGCAGAGCCTGTGCTGGCCCCGCCTGGGAGAGAGCGGCCAGTGCCACAGCTGGCATCTCCCCAGTCATCGCAGCCTCATTAGATGCCACAATTACTGACAGAGGGGCGGAGGAGCTGCTGCCGTCATCCAGAGAACACTGAGAGGAGTCCGCAGAGACAACAGGCAGCTCGTGCGCCAATGTGAAGTTACTCTGGACCTCCCTGCTCGCCATTGATGGACGGGCACCAAGCTGGGATACTGGGTGCCTCATCCATCTCCCACACTGGCACTGACCACCTGAGGCCATTGCCTGTGTAAGGGCTTGCAGGTCCGAGCACAACCCCAGGAGCCCCTGATTCTGTTCCTAGAGCTGCCTCTCCATGAGAGTCGCCACTCTCTCAATGCGGCTGCAGACGCCAGGCAGGAGGACTATTCCTGATCCACACCCTTTTTGGACACTGCTTTCCGCTGGGAGGGTGGCTCAGTGAATTTACCCTAGAAATCCCTTGCACAGATATGTCTCCATTTCCCCTATCCTACCTTTCAGTTTCTTCACTGTCCAGGTAAACCAGCTTGAAGGAGGCAGTGCTTTCCAATTAATCAAAGTAGCAAGGTTGGGATTATTTCACTTCTCTCTCTTTCCAACCAAACTCATTTCATTCAGTCTATTTTCGGTCTTCCCCAACATTCTTCAGTTTACAAAGTCCCAAAGTGTTTCCTGCTGGATTCTTAAATTAGATCCCTTTTTCTTTTTCTTTTCTTTTTCTTTTCAATCTATAAAGCGTTTAAAAAAACTCTGCCCTATATTTTTGTTAAATTTTGAACATGATAAGGACATTAAATCAAGGTTTAAAACTAAGTCATGCATTTAACCATTATCCTTCTACAGTGTTAGAAAATAAATGCTTTTTGGTGCAAGTTGTGTGACACAAACCCAAACTGCAGAAAATTAAATGTTTATATAAATGATCTTTATCTATCCAATCTTGCCTTAAACCTTTAATCCAGTTCAATCTTCTACAACGATGCATTACTCAGCCCTTTCTGCATCACTTTAGGTATGATTATTTTGGGTCTGACTAGCAGAACACTATTTTCTAGTAAGGTATGATCTCTGATAGGCCATTACTGCTGTAATGCTGGCTGTGTTTGCTGTATCTCATCAGACCGACCCTGGATCACTTGTTGAGAAAGCACCTATAACTCTTCATCTTTGCTAGTTTCATTGCTTATTTGACTCTGTTTTGATGGTGTTGTGTTCACTAGGCTAGGTTACACCTCAATCTTTTTTCTTGTGTTTCTCCTGTGGCAACAACTGAGATAGGGCATCTGCTAGCACCATTTCTCTTCCTGGTTTGTATTCCAGATTGAAATCGTAACTCTGAAGTCTCAACAGCAGTCTTGCTGGTGCTCTATTTAGGAAAATTCTCAGGTTTTTGCTGTAGATCTGCTCCAGTGAACAATGATCACTCTCCACCATGAACTTTTTCCCATAGAGATAAGTATGGAATTTCTCACATCCCTACATGGCTGCCAAAAGTTCTCTTTCTATTTTGGCATATCTGGTCTCAGCTAATATTAGAGCTTTGGATGAGAATATCATTGGTTTCCCCTCTTGAACCAGGGCTGTTCCCAGCACTTTTGTAGAAGCATCTATTTGCAGAGTGACATGTTCCTCTCTGTTGTAGTATGACAGACTTGTCCCCTTGCATACTCTACTTTGAGTTTGTTGAAACTCCTCTCATGAGATTCAGACCACTGGCACTCAGCATATTCTCTCATCAGCTCGCGTAGGTTTGCTGTGTGTTCTGACACGTATATGTACGCTCTACTTCACTGAAACAGATGGTCCTGCTCTCCTGGGGGGTTGAGCAGTTGCGAAGATCCAAGGAAAATTCTCTCTTGTCTCTTGGAGTTTTGATTTCAGAGGTGGCTGTGACTTTTTCAGGACTTGGCTTGACTCTGTCAGGTGTGCACATCATTCTGAAGCACCGGCATTCTGTCAATGTCACAATATGTTTGCCTGCGTTTAGCTTGATCCCAGCTTTCCTAGCTGCTTCTCTCTATGTCTTCATGTAGATGATAGTCATGATCTTTATCATTTACATCACGGATATGGGCAGCAACAGCAATGCCGACTGCTCCTTTCCATTCTCTATATGTCGTCTACTTTCTGCTGACAAACATCCTGGGATCCAGGCAAATTCTTAGCTACCCATTTGGCTTCCCCACCACAATGGAATCTACCCAATCTGTGGGCCCTGTGATTCTGGCGATAACTTTTTTTCTTCCATCTCTTGGAGCTCTCTTTCAAATTTTATTTTTAGTTCTATTACTACTTTAGGTGGAGGATGGATCACTTGTTTCTTTACTGGATCAATAGTGATGTGATACTCAATCTTCAAAACGTCCATCCATCTCATCAAAACGCTCTCGATAAATTGGTAATTGGCAAAAGAAGCAATGGCAACTTGAGGAAGAACTTTTTCACACAGTGAGTGGTTAGGATCTGGAATGCCCTGCCTGAGATTGTGGTGGGAGCAGGTTCAATCACAGCATTTTAGAGGGAATTGGCTTGTTATCTGAAAAGGAAGAATGTGCAGGGTTACAGGGAGAAGGCCAGGGAGTGGCAAAAGGTGAATTGCTCCTTCAGAGAGCCAGCACAGACACAATGGGCCAAATGACTCCTTCTGTGCTGTAACAATTCTGTGATTCTGTGACAAAAAGCACTCTGGAGTATTAGAGATTAATGCTTAATGGTTAATGATAATCTTCCTGAGCTATACATTCACTGCTAATTACCAAAAAATGATGATCAAATAACACATTATGAAAAGAACAACGAGGCTACTGAGGCCTCATTCCCTTGGCAACACCCCGTTAGTGACAAATTACTCAACAACCTTTATGCTGTATTTACAGAAAATGTCTTAGCGCCTCTTAGATGCAGAGATGTTGCTTTTAAAATAAAAACATCAATCCACTTATAGGGAAATATATGGCATGCGGCCTTTTTCACCCCCCAATACACAAATTCTTTTAAATTACATTTTGCTATTCAGGATAATTAAGTTATTAATTGAATAAATGCATGTGGTGTGGCTCTGAGTCTTGACACCAAAAAGGTCCCTGAATCAAACTTTACTTTGCACTGAATTAGCTGAGCTGAGATGATGGGGCCACAGTTAAGTACCCTCAATGTTCTTGGACTGAGGGTGAGCAGACTCTTCAAGGATTCTTACTCCTAATTACTGAGACCGCTGCGAGAACAAAATAATATTTTGGCCTTAGCTGTGAGTTAACCTCCCACACAGTTTGCTGCCACTCATTGCCTCACATTGTCCATGAAGTATGAGAATTTCTGTGAGATAGTGAAGGGCTACTTACACCGGTGGAGTGACACCCCAGTACAAGTTACTGCTTGCAAAATAGAAGGGGAGGAGATTGGGTGAAGTGGGTGACAAACTGGATCAGTTTATGAGTTTCAAACACCGAAGACTGCAGGCGAATCACTAACTATGTCCATGCAAGTATCCATAGTATAGCAGCTACTCTCATGAAAGTCACACAAGCTGCAGCACCAGGCGGGGAGGCGATGGTGTAGCGGTATTGTCACTGAACTAGTAATCCCGAGACCCAGGGTAATGCTTTGGGGATCTGGGTTTGAATCTGGCCACGGCAGATGGTGGAATTTGAATTTAATAAAAAATCTGGAATTAAAAGTCTAATGATGGTTGTTGTAAAAACCCATCTGGTTCACTAATGTCGAAACCTGCTGTTCTTATCAAGGTGGGTGACTCTTAAACGCCCTAGCAAGCCACTCAGTTGTATCAAACTGCTCCAAAGTCACAAGAAAGGAACGAAACCGGACAGACCACCCGGCACCGAAAATGGAAATCTCAGCCCTGTCGACCCTGGAAAGTCCTCCTTACTAATATCTGGGGGCTAGTGCCAAAATTGGGAGAACTGTTTCACAGACTAGTCAAGCAACAGCCTGACATAGTCATCCTCACAGAATCATACCTTACAGATAATGCCCCAGACACTACCGTCACCATCCCTGGGTATGTCCTGTCCCACCGTCTGGACAGCAGAGGTGGCGGCACCGTGGTATACAGTCAGGAGGGAGTTGCACTGGAAATCCTCAACATCGACTCTGGACCTTATGAAGTCTCATGGCATCAGGTCAAACATGGGCAATTGATTACCATGTACCATCCTCCCTCAGCTGATGAATCAGTGCTTCTCCACGTTAAACACACTTGGAGGAAGCACTAGGTGGCAAGGACACAGAATGTACTCTGGATGGGAGACTTTTATGTACATCACAAGAGTGGCTCAGTGGCACCAGTACAGACCAAGCTGGCTGAGTCCTAAATGACATAGCTGCTAGACTGGGTCAGCGGCAGGTGGTGAGGGAACCAACAAGAGGGGAAAAACATACTTGACCTCATCATCGCCAACCTGCCTGCCGTAGATGTATCTGTAGTAGCAGATGACAGTATCGGTAGGAGTGACCACCACACAATCGTTGAGGAGACGAAGTCCCGCTTTCACATTGAGGATACCCTCCATTGTGTTGTGTGGCACTGCCACCGTGCTAAATGGGATAGATTTCGAACAGATCTAGCAACTCAAGACTGGGCATCCATGAGGTGCTGCAGCAGCAGAATTGCACCTAACAACAATCTGTAACCTCATGGCCCAACATATCCCCCATTCTACCATTACCATCAAGCCAGGGGATCCACCCTGGTTCAATGAAGAGTTCAGGAGGGCATGCCAGGAGCAGCACCTGGCATACCTAAAAATGAGTTCTCAACCTGTTGACGTAATAACACAGGACTACTTGCATGCCAAACAGCATAAGCAGCAAGCGATAGACAGAGCTAAGCGATCCCACAACCAACAGATCAGATTTAAGCTCTGCAGTCCTGCCACATCCAGTCGTGAATGGTGGTGGACAATTAAACAACTCACAGGAGGAGGAGGCTCCACAAATATCCCCATCCTCAATGATGGAGGAGCCCAGAACATCAGTGCAAAAGATAAGGCTGAAGTATTTGCTACAATCTTTAGCCAAAAGTACTGAGAGGATGATCCATCTCGGCCTCCTCCGGAGGTCCCCAGCATCACAGATGCCAGTCTTCAGCCAATTCAATTCACATGATATCAAGAAACGGCTGAAGGCACTGGGCCCTGACAATATTCCAGCAATAGTACTGAAGACTTGTGCTCTAGAACTTGCCGCACTCCTAGCCAAGCTGTTTCAGTACAGCTACAACACTGGCTTTTACCCGGCTATGTGGAAAATTGCTCAGGTATGTCCTATACACAAAAAGCAGGACGAATCCAACCCGGCCAATTACTGCCCCATCAGTCTATCTCGATCATCAGTTAAGCAATGGAAGTGACCATCAACAGTGTTATCAAGCGGCACTTGCTTAGCAATAACCTGCTCACTGATGCCCAGTTTGGGTTCCACTGGGGTGACTCAGCTCCTGACCTCATTACAGATTTGGTTCAAACATGGACAAAAGAGCTGAACTCCTGAGGTGAAGTGAGAGTGACTGCCCTTGATATCAAGGCAGCGAGTGAGGCATCAAGGAACCCTAGCAAAACTGGAGTCAGTGGGAATCGGGGGAAAACTTTCCACTGATTGGAGTCATACCTAGCACAAAGGAAGATGGTTGCGGTTGTTGGAGGTCAGTCACCTCAGCTCCAGGACATCACTGCAGGAGTTCCCCAGGTTAGTGTCCTCAGCCCAACCATCTTCAGCTGCTTCATCAATGACCTTTCTTCCATCATAAGATCAGAAGTGGGGATGTTCGCTGTTGATTGCATAATGTTCAGCACCATTTGCGACTCCTCAGATACCGAAGCAGGCCATGTCCAAATGCAGCAAGACCTGGACAATATCCAGGCTTGGGCTGACAAGTGGCAAGTAACCTCCACGCCACACAATTATCAGGCAACTACCATCTCCAACAAGAAAGAATCTAACCATTGCCCCCTGATGTTCAATGGCATTACCATCACTGACTCCCTCACTATCAACATCCTAGGGGTGACCATTGACCAGAAACTGAACTGGGCTCGCCATATAAATACTGTGGCTACAACAGCAGTTCAGAGGCTAGGAATTGTGCAATGAGTAATTCTCCTCCTGACTCCCCAAAGCTTGTACACCATCTTCAAGGCACAAGTCAGGAGTGTGATAGAATGCTCCCCACTCGCCTGGATGAGTGTAGGCTCCCACAACACTCAAGAAGCTTGACACTGTCCAGGAAAAAGAAGCCAGCTTGATTGGCACCACATCCACAAACATTCACTCCCTCCACCACCGACACACAGTAGCAGCATTTTGTAACATCTACAAGATGCACTGCAGGAATTTAGCAAGGCTCCTTCAACAGCACCTTCCAAACCTACGACCACTACCATCTAGAAGGACAAGGGCAGCAGGTAGATGGGAATACCATCACCTGGAAGTTCCCCTCCAAGTCACTCACCATCCTGACTTGGAAATATATCGCCGTTTCTTCACTGTCGCTGGATCAAAATCCTGGAACTCCCTTATTAACAGCATTGCGGGTGTACTTAAACCAAATGGACTGCAGCGGTTCAAGAAGGCAGCTCACCACCACCTTCTCAAAGGCAATTAGGGATGGGCCCAGCCGGCGAAGTCCGAATCCCGTGAATGAATAATAACATGAAAAAAATTATGTAAGACAGTTCCCTCTTTTCAGAAAATTTCATACATTTATGGAAAGTGGTTGGCCGTGTTTTTGAGGGGGTTCGATTTTGATTTTTGACCTTTTGTTTGTACCTGGGGAAAGGTAATGTTCAGATTACTTTTGTGAGGCTTGTAGAAACACCTGTGTGTGCACACACTCCAACCAGTTCTGACCTATAATGGCAATTGGGATCCTAGGATTCCACTGGGATCCCAGTGGTAGGTGCCTTTCAAAATGTCGCAGGCCTCATTTCAGTGTTTACCGAGCGGTAAGGCTACTGATTCCCATTTTGATGGCATTTACACCCAGTTAACGCCAGGCAATAGAAGTAAATTTTTATTCAATTGAGGGTAGGACCAGTGAAACCCAATAATCTTCTCCATGGTCACAGCAGATGTGGTTGACTAGAGCTCTGTCTTGATAACTGCAATCAATCTCCAGCTAATAGAAACTAGAACCAATTACCTTTCTTTGTATGCTTTCCATTATGTCTTCTCTGAAAAACAGAGCCCTCAATCAGTGCCTACCTGATTTTTGTTTAGGAGCACAACTTAAGGATGTGATGAAATGTACCACCATTAACTATCCCTTCATCAATAAATATGCCAGTCCAATTATTCAGCAGAGGTACATTGAGTTTCCAAAAACTGCACATGTGCCTCATTTCTTCTTCATTCAAAGATCAAGTTGAAGGTCCAAGGCCCAAAATGCAGGACACCAGAGTAAAAGAGGAAACCAAGTCAATCTAGAAGTAGCAAATCCATCCAGTTTGGTTTTTAGGTATTTAGCTTGAATAATAATGGTATTTTATTCAAGAATGAGTTTGCAGCCTGAAGGCTGAATTACAGTGTGACTCACATTGAAAAATTCATATACGGACTAGGTAATCAGGTTATAAATTTGCAAACATGTAACAATCACGTATTAACAAAAGCGGGCAAACAAATTCAGCAGGTAACCGGGAAGTGGTGGATGGGATATTAAAGGAAGAGTAATGTTCAAATGTGTAGGGTTATGGGAAAAGGTGGAAGAATGGCGCTAGGTGAATCACTCATTCAGAAAGCCAATGCAGAAACAATTGGCCAAACAGCCTCCTTCTGCACTATAACAGTTCTGAGATTCTGTGAAAATTATAATAAAAATACAAACTAATACACCAATTTTACAGTGCAGGCACCAAGGTACATCTAAATATCATCATTTAAGTACTTCACTGAGGACCCGAACCATAAAAGAAATGGGGCTACATTGGTACATCGATAGAAGAAAAGACTGAGGAAGGCAAGAAATTATATAGTTTTTCAGATGTTGGAAAGAAATGAAACAGAGTAGAGTACTGGGGTTGGAATTTTAATTGTGGTGGGGAACTGGGGCTTGTTCTTGGTCCCCACCCTGTATGTGTACATTAGACATGTTGACCACAATTTTCAATGATCCAGCCAATTAAAGGCCACTGTCCAATGGCAGTGGGCTCCTGATGCTGGTGGACCAGTGGGAGGCTCTCCAGCACCCAGAGATTGGCAACCCCAGCATCATCTGAGGTGGGAGCTGCTGATCTGAAGATGGAGAGAGAGAGGGAGAAGTGAAAGCGGGTTTATCTTATTCAAATACCAAAGCTGCTAGGCCATGTTCCTGGAGGAGAAACCCCTCCAGAGATGGTCAATGGCCGCAGCTGTGGCCTAGCGTCCATTAGGGGGCCGGGAGTTGGTGGGGGGTATTGTGGAGGGAGCGGGGGGAGGACATGGGTTGGAGGGGCTGTTACATGAAAATTGGTCTGCTACCACTACATTGGCCTGGAAACCCCAGTCAGTGAGGTAAAGGGGCCTTAAATCTGTTTAGCCTAAAATGGCTACCTGCTTGCCATTCTAAATATCCAGCCCCGATCTCAGCATTCTAATCAAATAGATCCTGGCCCCTGTTTGCAGGATTTACATAAACATTCACCAAATAGAAAGCCAAACCTAAGGAACCTGCTTGGTGACTGAGCAGTAGATATCCAAGTTCATGGAGATCTGGCACATAAAGGACTTTCTGCCTATCATGCCAGAGTGGGACTAGGTTAGATGGCTCTTCAGCTGGAACTATCTACGCTGATCTCATTTTCTTGTCCTTTTCCCATATCTTTTCACATTGCTCTTTGAAAAAAATCCAAGGGAAGAATTTTTCCCCCGTTGGGGGGAAATGCAGGAGCGGACATGGGCGGAAGCGCCTCTGATCGGCGCCCCCGATTGGGGGCACACCGCCATTTTGCATGGGTGGGCCAATTAAGGTCTGCTCAGCATGACGTCCGCCAGGAAGCGCTATGCGCTCCCTGTGTGGGCAGGGGGGAGGGTTCCCTCAGCCAAGAGTGCGCTCTTTCGCACATGCGTACGAAAGGGCACATTCATCTCCCTGAGGCTAAGTGCTGCCTCAGGAAGATTGGCGCCAAATTTAAAAATGGTGAAGGGGCAAAAATAAAATTTCCCTGACATGTTCCCTCACGTGACACTGTCACATGAGTTGGGACATGTCCATCACTTTAAAGCAAACATTTATTAAAATTTTAAAAACCCTCATGAAACCGCATCCCACCTGTGGATGAGGTTTCATGCTTTTTCTGAAGCCCACCAGGGCTCCCGGCCTGCCCGCCAACCTTAAGGTTAGACGGGCAGGTCCATTAAGTATCTCAATTACTTTTTAAATGGCCTCAATAGGCCGCTCTTGACAGGTTGGCGGGCGCACAGCTGATTCAGCTGCGCCCTCGCCGACCTGAAAATGTTAATGACATGGGGTGACGTCGGGAGTTCCGCCTGACGTCATCCGACATCATAAAACGGGCCTCGTCCCCCACTCGCCGACCTAAATATCCTGGCCCAAATGCATTTGAAATTCTGTCATAGTCTCTGAGCTGAATTTTTAGTTCCCACCAGGAGGCGAGTGCAGGGTGAAAACACTGGCGTGGTCATGTGCTGGATTCCCAGTGCCATTCCCTGCCTGGCGAATTTCACCGGGGTGGGTGGTTGGGGAGGGAGGTGGAAGTGTGGCTCGGAGAACCCCCCTGATTAATTAAACTAGTTAAAGAGTTCACTGAGAGCCATGTTCTGATTTTGATGGCAACACACAGGCCACATGTGCTGTCTAGGGAAGACCAGGTGAAGTGTGGTGGATACACAGTGTACACACTACACAGTACCAGTCATGGTCAGCCAAGGAAATTGGGTTCACTTCATGAAAAGGTGAATGACACAGAGGTGGACTTGGCCATGGGCACACGGGTGAAAGGAGAGTGGCCTGTAAGCGCTCAGGCAATTGCAGGGTGTCGTCACCCTGCTGGTATCATCAGAGTCATAAGAAGAGGGGGAAAGGCTGCCAAACACAATAGTGATGCCAGCTGGCCACAGGGAAGGCAGCAGCTGGCAGTGGGGGCACAATTCTCAGATTTCAGGCCCAATGGCGAGGAGGAGCAACGCCCTCCACATTAAGGAAGCAGCCACAGGCATCAGGAAAACAGAGGAGCGGGAAGGTGGGCAGGAAGGACATAGAGCCAGATCCTCAGCACAGGGTCTTACTGGTGAAGAAGAAGCTACCTTGAGATCATTGAGAACGAGTGCCACACGAAACTGGGAGTTTCCACATGGTCACAGAGATTTGTGCCTCTGCCAAAGACCTCACACCTGATAGTGCTACTCACCATGACCAGCCAGTGTCATTGTGGCCTGGAACTTCTTCACTTCTGGCTCCTTCCAAGGATCAGTTGTTGGCCTTGGTGGCATCTCGCAAACAGCTGTACACCACTGCATCTCGCAGGTTACTGATGCCCAATTTGCAAGAACTGTTTATTCAGTTCGAAACAGAGGTGGCATCGCAGGGACAGGGAGAATTGGGATTCATCACCATTGATGGATTCCCCCAGGTGCACCCATATGGCCATAAAGGCCATACGAGATCCATCAACAGGAAGGGCTTCTACTCCCTTGAGTGTTGAGCTGGTCAGCACCACAACAAGAGCTTCCTCCACTTGTGTGCTTGCTTTCCTGGCAGCCATCTTGACTCTTTCATCCTCTGCCAGTCCAGGTTGCCACGGCCCTTCGTTTCAACCCTGATTCAGGCGTAGGTAGGTCCCAGGGGACAAGCGTTATCTTTATCTACTCACCCCTCTATGAGAGATTGAGACAAAAGGACACGGGCGTTACAATCAAAGCTATCTGCGCACTAGGATCAGCATTGAGCAGGCCGTCAGGCTCCTGAAGATGTGAGTCCAGTGCCTGGACTGATCTGGTAACACTCTACAATACTCTTCTGCAAGGATCTCACTCATTATTGGTCGTCTGCTACATTCTCCATAACATGGTCCTCCAAAGAGGCGTGAACCTTTTAGAGAGTTAGACTCTGGAAGGACTGAGCTCATCGAAAGAGGAGGAGCAGGACATGGAAGAAGAGGAGGAAGAGGAAGGTGAGGGATGCAGAACAACGAGGTGCCCTGTTTGGACAAGGAGATGGTCAGGCCTGGCATGGGGCTTGAGGATTTCATCAGGATTGTGTAAATATCAGGGATAATCTGATTCAGGCTCTTTTTGACTGAGTCCCTCTGAGCTGGGAGGAATGGCATCATCTGGAGCTCACTCTGAACGGTGTGTGCTAACGCACCCATTGAAAATGCAGCCTGGAAGGTGTAAAGTCTTACTGCCAATGAAGGATGCACATCTGCCCAGAGGCTTCACCATCACCCTACACGGACCCTTGATAATGATAATGGCACCCCATCAAGGGTGCCACCCTCATTCTTCTTGGTGACTGCCTCAGCACTTGGCTAGCACTTTGGATTGTTGGAGGGGGGGACCAGTTGGGCACAAACATCCCTGTGCCATCAGGCCCACTAACTGGTCAAGGCTACATAGTACAGCATGCATTCTGTGTGTCAGCAAGCATGGGCTCTGAGTGTGATCACATGTGGCTCTCCATGTGGTTGCCACTCTCACAATGGAGCACAATCATGTGCTCCAAGTCCTGAGCTGTGGTGGCGCACATGAGCTGAATGGATTCCTCTGTTCTCAGCCCAAGACTGGAATTCTAACATGGGGAGCACATCTCATATTGTAGATCTAAGTAAAGCCTCCTTTCCTGTGACCCTGGAGGCCCTGCATTTGCCCCCAGCTGAGCAGAGCTCTGTCCTCCATCCTCCATGGGGTATTGCCCACAGTTGCCTCTGCCAGCTCCTCCTGCACACTAGTGCCGTGTTCATTATCCAGTGCCACCCTATCTAACTGTGTGTGAGGACCCACCAAGATGACCTTTATAGGTGCTAGGGGAGTGTGTGTTTGTAAGGTGTTATGATGTTTGTTCTATGGTCTGCTATGGCTCGGTGATGGTATAGGGTCAGTTGTTGCCCCTGGAATTCAGAACCTGAGGGAGACATAAGAAGGGATCATGACATTTAGCCTTGGAGAGCAGAAGCCTCTTCCAAGGCTTCCCAAAGTAGTTGGACCCTAAGTGTATGCATTACAGTTTGTATTCACCCTCTCCACCAGGGATACCCATCTCACCCCTGCTGGTTGTCAGTGACCCTGGCGATCTCATGGCACCTTCCTCTGTGTGTTATGACACAGCAGTTGGTAAAGGCTGAGTTGTTTAAAGTCCCAGAGGGAAATTTTAAATAATTGTCATAACCTATATTTTCAATTGGTTATGTATGTATGCAACTCTGAATTCAGGAATGAAACCACCAAGCCTCCAGATGTTTTTTATATGAATTAAATTAAACATTTATTAATTTTACAAGGTATTAAACACATACACATGTCTACAAATTGCTATCTTAATAACTATTAAACAAATCCCCAAATTAATCACTCCCAGGTAATCTTCCCCAAGGCAACAAAAACCCATAGACTTTAAGTAGATACCAAGCAAAGCACGTTTTATCTTACGAGTTCAAAATGAGGTTCCTTCCAATTTGTTTCCTTTGCAGACAGTTGTAGGGCTTACAGGCTGCTTAGATGCCTCTTGCATGTCTCTGACTTCCACACAAAACCCTTTTTCTGTATATACCTAGGCTTTCCTTTGAGTGTAAATCCTCATTGTATCACCAGGCCCTTTGAACTCCACCTCTTCTAACAATAAAACCCCTTTCATAGTACCAATTTTATTAGTAATGTAAATTAGTAAACATGTAAACTTGGTGTCTCCTAGCTAGGCGCAAGATTTCACCCCCAGTCTTTAAATGGTTTATTTCAACAAAATGCAAATGCACCTTCTACCTTACAATTCACATCTCAAAACTACTATACATCAAAGCACCCAGACTAGCTGGCTTTAATCCAATTAAGCCACACACAGACAAAGACCCTGCTACAAGTCCAATTTAAAATAATTTCCAATAACATTATATACATTAATATCTCTTCATGACACGTGCTGGTGTATGTAGGGAAACCCTCCTCCTGTCTGGGCCCTCTCATGAGCATTATGTACCCCTTTCTTCTGGGAGGACAAAAATGACAGAGATCAGACATTGCTGGTCCCCTGACTAATGCCAACAATTCACATACAGAAGAAGGAGCTTGTATCCGTTATGGCAAATCCCCAACAGCATTTGCCTGTGAGCCTTGCTGAGGAGTCCATAGGTGCCCTGGGCACCAGGGCCTGGGAGAGAAATCAAGGGCCCTGTTGCTACTCCTGTTTCTGGGCCGTTTATGCCCCCTACTTTAATTATTGAGGTTGAGTGAAGGGGAGAGGGAGGAATGATGTGAGTCCAAAGAGAGTAATGTTGGTTGTTGCACTGAGGAAATGTTCTTCAAACAGGGGCCATGGAATCTTTAATCTCCAGTTGAAGCAGCAAGGGAGGGAAATGGCTCCTTGGTTTAGCACTACCTCTGCCCATGCGGTACAGAAGGCATGGCTTTAATCTGAAGGTGCTCTAGTCCTGGAGTGAGGGGCTTTGAAGCCACAGGCAGTGGACTGGTGGCCTCACTAATCCTCCCACCTTTTAACACCAGCCGGAGCCATTGCAGGATAGAAACACCTGCCAGCCCTACCCCTGCCCCAAGACCGGCTGAACCGGGAACACATTCACACAGCTCGGTAATGTGTGTGATGACTGATATCACCTAGACTGATTCTTATCTGCTCTTCTGCCACCCCCTCTATCGATCTTCACCGGCCTACGCCCCCCTCCCCTCAAGCCCCAGCAGCTCCTGGCACTTCATCCCGCCAACGTGTGACCCCCTCCAACTGTCAACTGCAGCCTGTGAGGTACTCTACAATATCACATGTGACCCTTTCGCCATTAATTACCAACCACAGTCCCACAACACGTGATCCCCATTGCCATCACTGGCTGCTTAACACGTGGCCCCCATCACAAGCAATCACCAACCTCAGTCCCGCAACACATGATCCCCCATCACCCCGCCCTCTGCTGCTAAACACGTGACCTCCGTCACTACCAATTGTCAACTGGCGCCTGTGAGCTAACTGGCATGTGAACTCATCACTGCCCGTTCACTGATCCATTGCCTTTATTTCAGGAGTATTTATTACCTTGAATTTCTAAATTTTTTTATTCTCCAAAAATTAAATGTAAACATTCTGAGCGCAATCTGCCAGCAATAAACATGTGACCCACCCTCCCAATGGATTTTCCGTTTGTCTCTTTGACCATCTTCAGTATTGTGAGCCTGGGCCCCCCTGGAGTATGGGCCCCAGTGTTTTGCACCTCGTACACACCCCTCTCCCAGGCTTTGCTGGGCACACAGCCCTCCCATGTTCAGGAGCAACATGTGCTGTCAGGCTCCTCAGCTGGTCTGTCTGCTGGAGTTTGAATACCCAATGGCTTGTCCTGAGGGTTGGGTGTTGCAGTCACCTTACCAGAGTGAATAAAGTCATTGAACCTCTTCTTATGCTGGACCCTGTTCCTCTTGACCTCTTGAAATGCAAGTTTCAACTTAACAGAAAGCTTTTTAACCTCAACAGATTGAGAGCCAAGACTAAGGTGACCCTGCAGCCCAAGGACTGTGCAGTTGTATCCACATTGCAAGTGACATTCACCCTCAACATCTTCAACTCCACATAGAAAAGGGTTGGTCTCTTACTCAATATCAACAAGAGCAAAATCCTCCACCCCTCAACCCCTCCACGCTGCCACTGGACAAACACCTACATCTCTAACCATTGTTATGGATAGTGAGGCTTTAGAAGTCATTGAACACTTCTCATTTCTTGGCAGCTATCTTTCTCAAGAAGTTATCATCAAAGAGGAGATCCAGAATGAGCTGTGCCAGCGCAGCCTTCCAAAAATTGTGCAACCAGGTCTTTGACAACAGAGGTCTCCATAAGAGGACAAAGGCTTTAGTCTACAATGTTGTCACCGCTCTCCTACATGTCAGTGGGGCTTGGGTCACCTACCAATGGCACCTCTGGTGCTGGAGAAGCTGACCACACAAACTCTGCTGTGGGGAAGCAATGAAAGCAGACGGAGAGAGAGAGCAAGAGCCCTGGCTCAAGAAAGCACCCCCACCCCCTCCATGCCCCACACCCTTCTGCAGAGCAACTCTTTTCCTCTCTACCCAAAGACCTGTGGAATGGATTCAGGATTGGCTTTCTTTCACCTGAGAACACACAAATCATGGCATAGACGTCATCATCATTTCGAGGAATGACAATGTCGACAACACTGGACCCAATTTCTAGACTACACTCCGTTTGCTGACTGTGTCAGCTACCTGCTGCTTAGTCGGGGAGGTTGGCCTCCTCCTGCCACCCTCTTGGAAAAGGACCTCCTTCCTCTCCCTCACTGCCTCAAGTGGAGGGCCTCTAGGTTTGTGCCTCTCATTCTCTATCAGCAGTTCAACAAGCAATTCAAAGGGTAAAACAGAAACCACAGTAATGGCTGCTGCTGTGGGTTTAAATCTAGTCCCACCTCCCTTTCTTTTAAACACATCATCAAGCCTATTAAGGCTGCACCCCCATCAAAATCGGGGCTGGTGACTGCTCCCCCCGGTGACAGGATCGGGATAGAAATGGTCCCAACATCAGTTTCCCACCTCTGAAAGGAAAATCCTGTCCTCTACCTCAAGAATGATTTGTGATAAAGCATTTCCTTGTTTGAATAACTCTCTATTTGGGAAGAAAATTGCTTTTTTGCCGATCAGTGAAATCAACTGCATATTGTGTTCAAGAGAGGTATTATATTTGTCTCAATTCGCCGTAATGTAAAAGATAATTTAATGATCTTTATTAAGAACTCATCTTTATATTCTGTGAGACATTCCCAAGGCTATCTCACACACTATAGCAATTGTGAGATTCCATAACACACGGTTAAAAGACTTCAGCTAAAATTCTCTCCCACACAATGTAACTTTAAGTCAGGCAGATTATAGAATTTGAGGCAATTGAGAGTCAAGGCTGCAGCATATTGATGAATCATTGTGAGTGTTGCTTTATTGTGTGTGCACTACCTTCAGCCCAGCAACTAAAAACCAAATTAAAAATAACAAATCATCCGCACTCGCTATCCAGAAAACAAAACAGTATTATTGTTAACTATGCAAAGAAGGCATCCACGAGTTGCTTAGCAACAGCCAATGGCAATCTCTATGCATTTAATTTTTGCATGTGATGAATGAACAATAAAACTTCATTATTTTAAAAATAGTACAAACCTCACTGCCATGAATACTAAACCAATTAAGTGCAAGACTTCTGTCAAGCCATTCCTTAATTAGTCAAAACAACACACACAATATGTGCCATTACCACACCATTCCAGTTTCACATAATTATGTTACTGTCTCCTAGGCATGGCCTTATGAGCCTCTTTCACTCTCTGAACTATCTCTTCACCCAACATACAGAACTGAGCATCACAAGCTCTCCTTCCAAATCTGCAAAGCCTCTTTGATAATCATTAGCCACAGGAACATCTGCGGCAGAGCCAGACTTTATGGAGATCTCAGGTGTTGCAATTATTTGTAATATCAGATCAGCTTCCCCTTGAGTAAAAGTTGCAGCAAACAATCGGCAGGTCAGTTATCTGTGGAGGGAACAGGCATGTTACCATTCCAGCTGAACACAGCTTCCCCTTCAGTTGGTTATGGAATAGTCTTGGATAGCATAGCTATGGACTCCACCCTGCAATGTGAACAGATTAGATTTTACTGCATGGATAATAATGAGTTGCACCAGTGCATGCAAACACTGTTACCAGTGTCCAGAGCATAAATGACAGCCATGCATGTTGCTGCTGTGGATTCCAGGCTAGAGTCTTCAGAGGTACCCAGGGAAACCACATTTTGACATGCGGGTCTAGGCTCTATGATGCCAATAGCACCATCTCACCCAGCTCACATTACTGCTTAGATTGGGGCAGGTTGAAAATCAAGTTACTGTATGGTCAATAGAAATACTGATGTCAATTATCACATAATTTCCCAACAACTCCCCCTTCCCTGGCACCATCCTCATTCCAGTGCTGAAGTGGATACTGTAGAAGGAGCAGGCAATTTTACATGTTATTTTGTCTTCAAAGTTTACATAGATATTTTTATTCTTGACAATGAAGGAATGCACAGCAACACAGAAAGCCTCTGATCAAAGATAACTTGGAGCATTGATGTCTGACAGCACTGGATTGTAGCAATTGTTGGATAATAAAGTCCCCATATACTTCTTCTGACAGCTCTCATTGATCTATTTATTTCACCTAATCAGCTTTTCACTGTACGCAGATAAAACTCAAGTTTTACTATTTTTTAAAAAAAGTGATTTATTCCCTCAAAAACTACTGGTAGCCTAATTCACAATGGCTACCTGGGCAAATCCCTAACACTCAGTGGTTTCCATACCTGAAACGTCAACTCCAAAAGGTTTATTGATCAAAGCTTTGATCCTGCTGGACCCAACCTGAACCCCGACTCCCACTGATCTCCCGACCAATTCCTTGGCTCTCACTGATCTCCTGGCCAATTCCCTGGCTTCCACTGATCTCTCGACTAAGTCCCTGGCTCTCACTGATCTCCCGACCAATTCCCTAACTCCCATTGATCTCTTGACTAATTCCCTGACCCCCAACAGTCCCTTGACCAAACCCTTGAATCTCACTGATTTTCTAGCCAATGCTTGACTCCCACTGGTCTCCCAGCCAAAGCCCTGAATCCCACGGTCTCCAGACTCTGAACCAGCTCTGACTCCTGATGATCCCCCGGCCTGAAACCTCGAGGACTTCTCATCTCCAGGCATGAAGCTCAATAGCAAAGGATGCTATAGCATGGATAGTAAATTTGAGCAGATATTTGACACCTCGATAAAATTACTTACCCAGCTGGTCTGCTGGACCCAGCACTTGAAAAGACAAATCAAAATAACCTCTTACATTTTACCTGTTTTATGTAAGACTAAACCCTGATTAGCAAGAACATTCTTACAGATGATGGTGAGTGGGAAAAGTTGAGATTCTACTTTACCAGAATCAGGAAAAAAGAACTCCAAACAGGAAGGTCAGCAGCAAAGGATTACAATGTTGCTTGCACTTCAAGTTAGTTTAAAGTGTGTGCACGTTTCATTTGATTCAGAGATACAGGGAGAAAAGATTCAAAAAGTAAGTATCAGTCCGCTAGCATCACACACCCTCCATTATTCCTCATTAACTTTTATAACCATCTTATCTAATATATAGTGACAGAAGCCAAGTGAAATGTGTTCCAGGCGATCACATCTTTGCAATGAATTTCAGGTATTCATTAAATTGCATTCTAAATACCTAAATACTTGAGTCAATGCATTGGGAATTGATGGGAAGTAATAATTGGGATCAGTGTCGGACTGCATGGGTAGGCCATCACAGGAGAAATCTAAAGCTAGTAGGTCCACATTGATTAAAATGCTACTGTGACAGTTATATAATCAAATTGAACATAAATGGTAAAATTTATGAGTTTATGTGGTCTTAATCATTTCCTTGTGGCCTGGGCTCATAACATCAAACTGCCTCTAATTTTCTTAATTGGCAGTAAATTGACAATCTCATTCTGAGAGGCCAGAGGCAGCTGGAATGGGAAACAGAAAATAATCATGCCGCGTCAAGCAAGGAATGTTCCATTTAGTTTGGGGACGATGCCTGGTGCTGAGGCAGAGTCATAGGGACTGAATTTTCAAGAGAAACCTTGAGGTTCAGCTGCTGGGGCTGAAAGCGGGAGGCAACCCCGCTCCAGCTGGTGGCAGGACCCTGGGGTGGCATTTTGCCAGCGGCAGCCAATTAAGAAGCTGCTGCAGGGGCCGGGCGTCCAACTGGGGATGGAGGCCTGCAGATCTCCTCTCCTCCAACCCCCCAATCCCCACAAGAGCTGCTAGGCCAAACAGAAGGCCAGCAGCTGAGCGGCCTCAGCAGCGCCACCGCCAGCAGTGGCCAGTCCTGAGGTTGCAACTCTAGGATGACAGTGCCTCATTGGCGAGGTGCCCTCAAAGAGCAGGTGAGTTTTTTGGGAGGATGGGGTGCAGTTGAGAGGGGTTGTGGTGTGCTGACAGTGCTGTTGCCACCTAGTGGTGGGGGACCCACTGTGGGCCATGCAGCACCCATAAAGGACCCCCTCCTCGGCAATCTTCCCATATGGCAGCGGGCCCTCCCAACCTGAGCAAAATGCCTGTTGGATTGAGTAGTGGCCCTTAACTGGGTCCCCTTCTGACACCTTCCTCTAGCAGTTAGCCCTCACACCTCCCAGCCTGTCTCCAAAAGGCCAATTAATTTGCATTTAAACTGCAAAAGAGAATTAACTAAAATGCAGAATGAACGGAGCTGGGCATAGAATCTATGGCCTTGATGCACGGTCTCCCTGCTTATTCAAGCAGCTGTTTGATAGGCTGCAAGTACCTGCTGAACTGTCACTTCATGGCGGGATCCTCCAATGAAAAAGCACCCGCGCCACATATTTGCATGTGTTTCTTTAAATTTTCATATGAATCGTGGTGTGGGCACTGGCTCCCAACATGAAAGCAGAAGTGGCGCCCTCTTCCGGTTCCACCACCAAGAACAGCGTGCCACTGATTAAATTCTGCCCATAAAGCCATTCTGGCATGGAAGGAGGCCATTTAACCCATTGAGTCCATGCCAGTTCTCCGTTGAGAAATCCAGTCAGTCCCATTCCCCTGCTCTATCCGCATGGCCCTGCAAGTTTATTTCCCTCAAGTGCTCTTCCAGTTTCCTTTTGAACCCTTACTGCAGATACTGGAAATCTGAAATAAAAACAGAAAATGCTATAAATATTCAGCGGGTCTGGCAACATTTGTGGAGAGAGAAACAGAATTAATGTTTCGATTCGAATGTGAGTCTTCTTCAGAACTGAAGGGAGGTAGGAATATGATGGGTTTTATGCTGCTGAGTGGGGGGAGGGGCTGGAAGAACAAAAGAGTAGGTCTGGGATAGGGTAGAGGGCCCAAGAGATTAAACAACAAAGATGTCATGGAACAAAAGGCAAAGGGAGTAGTAATGGTTGTAATACAGAACCGTGATAGTTCCCCTTGTCCTCACTTTCCACCCTACCAGCCTCCACATTTAAAGGATTTTCCTCCTCCATTTCCACCACCTCTAGTGAGATGCCACCACCAAACACAGCTTCCACCATTCTTATAGGCAGCGAGTTCCAGGTCATTAACACTCGCTATGTTAAATTAGTTCTTCCTTACATTCCCCACTGCATCTCTTGCCCAAAGCTGGGAGATGGTGGTGTTGTGGTAATGTCACTGGCTGGTAATCCAGACACCCAGGCTCTGGGTTGTGGGTTCAAATCCCACCATGGCACTAGAGAAATTTGAATTCATTTAATAAATCTGGACTATAAAACTAGTCTCAGTAATAGTGATCATCAAGGGCCCTTTAGGGAAGGAAATCTGCCATCCTTACCTGGTTTGACCTACATGTGACTCCAGACCCAAAGCAATGCAGTAGCAAACCATGCAATTCAAGGGCAATTAGGGATGGCCTTGCCAGCAACACCCACATTCGATGAAAATATCTTAAAAAAACCTTAGATCTGTGATGCCTAGTACTTGTGCCATCAGCTAGTGGTACAGTCCTATAACTAATGGAGTGTATTTGAACTGACACCAGGTACTTCAAAGGAAAAGCATTCTATTTCCTGCCAATAAGATCTTGCACCTTGACAAGCATAGAATAAAGTTTTTAAAGTGACAAAAATCACATATCATAAACCATATCATATAAGTCAACCTGGCATATAAAATTACCCTGTTTTTCTGGTCCCAAGAAATATGTTTTTGCCTATACTCGATGTATAAGGCGACCTCGGGTTCTCAGCCATGACATGCTATACTCGCATTAGTAGCCAGTTTCAATTTTTCAATCCACATATACATGTTTTACTTACTGGTACCTTAAGACTCGGTGAAAGGGATCAAGCAGGTGATACAGGCTATATTGCAAAGATGTGTGGGAGTTTAAGACACACCCACTCTTTGTGTTAGTTGCCGATGACATTTCGAAATGGCGACCGCCCATACCCATGCTGACGGTTCACTTTTATATTTGGCGTCTAAGATTTTTTGCGGCTTCAGAGGTCAACTAATACATCGACATCTATGGTGTATCTGTCTCCAGCTCCGTCATTCTTCCCTGAATGCCCACTCAGGCTGAACAGTATAATACCCAATCTCAGTGTTCTGTTCAACCCTGAGCTGATGTTCTCACTAGAAATCTAGTAACCAACTTCACTTATCCACCTCTGGTACATTGTCCACTTGTACTCTTTTTCACTCCCTCTGATACCAAAACCCTAGTCCACACCTGCAGGATCTCCAAGACTGGATAGCTTTCTTTGCCACTCACTCCTCTTTCCATAAACATCAGTCAGCTCAACAACCTGCAGCTTGAGTCTTCTCTTGCACAATTACTGTGCACCTAGCACCCCTGTAAGGAGATCTTGTGGCGCAATGGGTACTGTCTCCGAGTCTGAAGCTTCGGGTTTCTGTCCCACCCCAGTACTTGATGACCAAGGAAAGTGAATTCATAAGGTGGCCAAAATAGATTGATTATCAACCCGCAAATCCTTTCAACACATGCCAATGTCAGGTGGTAAGAGCGGAAAAGATTCATGGTCAGCCATGCGATGGAAAGAAATTATGAGCCTCTACCATCACTATCTGGACACCAACATGCATGTGAAGGTGCATGTTGCCACAGCACTGGACTCCCCAAGTGATCTGTAACACACCATCAGCATCATCCCTGTACTTGTCACATTTTACCCTTGTTTTCAATTTCTTCCACAGTCTTGTTTCACTTTAGCTGAAAGATCTTCCCCAGGAAAGTCCTAGCACATAATCTCTACTCCTCTCATGTTGGCTTTCCATTCAGTTCCCACTCCTTCCCACAACTGGAGGCTGATCTGTCAGTCAACACACTTCTGTGCCTTAAAACTGTTTCCCTAAACCACTTTGCTTTATACTTACTTCTCCTTTGCCTCACAAGTCTTGGAAAAGGCTTTCTCCAATTGCTTCCTGTTGCGTGTGCCTGCATGCCATTGTAGTGTAAAGGTGCTTAGCAGAGCAAGGGTTAACGTGGGACTGGAGAAAAGCACTGCCCACAGTGTGATGTATAGAGTCACATGGTAATAGGCTTGGAGAACGGTCTAGAAGGAACCTGCCTGTGGAGCAGCACCAGGCATGGCAGTAACTGGCATCTGTACATTGTTAAGGATTACCAATAAATGGCTCATGTTTAAACATACAAGTCTCAAGATCTCATCAATGAGACACCAACCGAACCTGAAACACAACACTACCCCTTTTAATTCTTCCCATTTCTTGCTCCTTGTAAATGACATGGAAACATTCTCTTGCAGGAGGAGTATTGCATAAAGTCTTACATCAAGTCATTGCTTTTTTGTTGACTGTGAGTGCTAATTTAGTGATCGTGATGCGAGTCATTTCCTCCTGTGGTTTTGAATCACCAGCAATTAGATTCAGATTACTAACTTTGTTCATCAATCAGAGAAACTTTCTTCACATTAGCCTGAACTGGATTTAATCCTTGGTCCCTGAAGTTAAAGTGCAAAATACTTCCCCAATAAGCAACTTTGTCCTTGAGTAGATGGGTTTAAAAGCCATTCCAGACTCAATCCTCCTCACAGCATTATGAAGATTGTGTGCTGTATTTCTTTGCATAATTTGTGCTGTAATAGCTATAGGTATTGGACAACATATACTACTAGTACACTGAGCCTCTCGCATGCTGCTTTTATTATGCCTTTCTCTACATCCACCTCCAGAAAACACAACTGCCAAATAAAAGTACTTTCCCAAATAAGTTACGTGTTATAAAAATAATGAATACCTAGCAGTGAGTTTAAGAAAGTGATCAATCTTGTAAATCAATTCATTCCAAACGATTTAAGGCAGCATCTGCCAAACAGAGTTGACATTTCAGCTCGATCACCTTTCATCAGAATTGGGAAAAATTGGAGATGTAATAGGTTTTGAGCAAGGGGTGGGTGGGACAAGGATAAAGGACGGTCTATGATAGGGTGGAAGACAGGAGCGATTAAATGACTAAAGAGTTAGTCCTACGGGGCCAAAGGGAATGGTGATGAGACAAGAAAAAAAAAACATAGAAACAAAAGCTGTGCCTATAGAGCAAGAGTTCTGCTCTCAGATAACAAAAATAAGAGAAAAATCAAAAAGGAAACAAAATGGGGCCACGGTCTGAAATTGTTGAACTCAATGTTGAGTCTGAAAGATAAGGTGCTATTCCTCGAGGATGTATTGAGCTTCACTGGAACACTATGGTAGGCCATGGAAAGAGATATCAGTATGAAAGCAAGGTGGAGAATTAAAATGGCAGCCCACTGGAAGCTTGGGGTTATGCTTACGGACTGAATGGAGGTGTTCTGCAAAGTGGTCACCCAAACTGCGTTTGGTCTCCCCAGTGTAGAGAAGACCTCATTAATGTGAGCAGTGAACACAGTGTACTAAACTGAAAGAAGTACATGTAAATTGCTGATTCATCTGGAAGGAGTATTTGGGGCCTTGGACAGTGAAGAGAGAGGAGGTAAAAGGGCTGGTACTAAGTTTCATTGACCTGAAAAATCACCTTTGGTTCTCTCTCCACAAATGCTGCCAGACTTGCTGGGTATTTCTAGCATTTTCTGTTTTTATTTCAGATTTCCAACATCCGCAGTATTCTGCTTCCAAACTATTTGAGCTTCAGTCCCGTTGCTCATGGCATAATGAGAATGGTGCAATTGACCAGTTACCATGTAACTCACCAATTGCACTTTATTACCCTGTACACACTGCATGACAAAATAGTGCATTTTTGTCCAAGCAAATCAGCTCAAACAGTTTGGAATTCCACAGTCTTTGTAATGTACCTCCTCAGTTACATTGGTCATTGTTTTCAATGTTATTATGATTCATGGTGAAAAGCAAAGTGAAAGAAGTGGTATTATTGTCAGCATTGCATTAGAAGTCTGTTCATTACAGACAAAAAAAACAACACTCAGTATCATCTCTACTAAACATTGCTCTTTGCATACCCTCTTGTCTTGTTCTCTGGAAATCCCTTGCTAAACCCTTCAGCTTGTGACTTCTCTCCCCTATCAATGCCACCAAAAAACCCATTTCCTCAACCATGCTTTCTGTCATCTCACCTAATTATTCTCTTGTTGTGGCTCAGTGATTATTACACCACCACCCCCACCTCTCACTTTTTATCCTCTATAATGTACATTGGTAGACTTCGTTAAAGGCGTCATAGAATTAAAGCTACTGTTGTTGTACGAAGCCTTAATCTGACTATTACAGGAGTGCTTTGTAAGTTCTGGCTGCCAATGATAGCAGATATGATTGCATTTGAGACTACAGAGGCTGTTTCTCAGATGTTTTTTCAGTTTCAGGAATCTATATTAGGTAGAAAAGTTAAGGGAATCAGGCCCATACTCCTTGCAAAAGAAGAGAACTTGAGATAGCCTAATTTATGTTTTCAAGATCATGTGAATTTTGGTAAAGTTAATTCACATAAAGCTTTTGTAGTGGTTTGACTTTAAATACCTGGGAACACAGTTAACAACTAGAAGGCTTTGCCAATGAAGTATGTTTGAATTGTAGCCACTGCTGTAGGAATATGCAGCAGCAATTTGCATACAGCAAACTGCCACAAACAATAATGTGACAATAAGCTAATCTGTTTTGGTGTTGTTGGTTGAGGGAAAAATATTGGCTATTGGCTGTTAGCAGTGGTATCTTCTTCCAATGAAATGCTTTGATTTTACCAGCAGAATACAGAAATATTTTATAACACTTCTAATGGTGCCTGGATGAGTGCAGCTGCAGCAACACTCAAGAAACTTGACACCATCCAGGACAAAGCAGCCTGCTTGACTGGCACCCCATCCACCAACTTCAACATTCACTCCCTCCATCACCGATGCACAGTAGCAACAGTGTGCACCATCTACAAGGTGCACTGCAGCAACTCATGAAACCTCCTTAGACAGCACCTTCCAAACCCATGACTGTCACCATCTAGAAGGACAAGGGCAGGAGGTAGATGGGAACACCACCACCTGGAAGTTCCCCTCCAAGACACTCACCATCCTGACTTGGAAATATATCGCCATTTCTTCACTGTCACTGGGTCAAAATCCTGGAGCTCCCTCCCTAACAGCACTGTGGGTGTACCTACACCACATGGACTGCAGCGGTTCAAGAAGACAGCTCACCACCAACTTCTCAAGGGCAATTAGGGATGGGAAATAAATGCTGACCTAGCCAGTGATGGCCACATCCCATGAATGAAAAACAAAAAAATTTGTCTTAGATAGTGTAGGTTGAATTGAAAAGCCATGGCAGTGACCCCATCCACTGCCAGAAGGCCAGTGGCAGCCCTGCCTTGGCCATTTCTGGGAGCCCTGATGGGATTAAATTCTAATCAAGCACTTACCTGCCTGTTGTTGGGGCTCCCAGGCCTTCCAGGTGAGGATCCAGCCTCCAGGAACTACTGGCGAATCAGAAGGCCGGCAGCTATCCAAACCCAGTAGCGCCACCAGGAACGGTGGCCAGTGCTGCAACTTCAGGAGGCCTGGGAACAATCATTGAGGCCCCGGAACTCAGGAAAATGGGGCACCCTCATTAGGGCCAGCCGGGCTGGCTGCAGTGAGAGAGGGAGGGGGGTCAGTGTGGAGGGGAGGGGGAGAGAGTCTTCCTATGGCCCTTTCTACTGGTGGAGCCCTCTGTTGGGCACAGGATGTCCAAACGGGGGGCCTCCGCTCCTGCCAGCCTGCACACTGGCCCACCAGTGTATACCTTGCGGCCCAACCTAGTATTTACTAGTCAGGTTGTGAATTGTTCTACGTTAAGCTAGAATTGGGGTCTTAAGGATGAGTCTCAAGGAAGTCAGCATTTCTGCTTGGATACAAGGCCCATGTGATTCATGTTGACATGGAGATAGACTTTGAAATATAAACAGTCTTTACAGCATTGGCCATTCACTCACAATTGATTGTAAAATGTCAGCCTTGATTGAATCATCAGATAACTGATTTTCTCTTACAGGGTATGCCTAGATGACTCAAAAAAATTGCACTCTGTCAGGAGCTGTAAAATAGATCAGTTGAAGACCCCAATTCTAGTTTAACGTAGAACAATTCACAACCTGACTAGTAAATACTAGGTTGGGCCACAAGGTATACACTGGTGGGCCAGTGTGCAGGCTGGCAGGGGCAGAGGCCCCCCGTTTGGACATCCTGTGCCCAACAGAGGGCTCCACCCTAGTATGGCACCGCCCGCCACTGGTAGAATACCAGCAACACTAGGAGGCCCTTAAGTGGTCCTTAATCTGGGGAAGTTGGGAAGGTGGTGGGTTCTCCATCCCGTGTCTTCCTGCTTGATTAAAAACACCCCCATCCCTCCCCCCCCCCCCCCATAATACAGCCTGCTTCCAGGAAGGGGCATTAAATTCCACTCTGTGTGTTTACCCTTGTATGTATTATGCTCTCCATAGAGACCAAGACCTTTTGAAAAGAAATTCAAATTCCCAGTGATCAATTTAAAGGATCACATGACAAGATTTCAAATTTTACAACATTTACTGCAACAAACAAATTAATAGCAACATTAACTAAACTCTATTTTTATAGGCAACCCATATTACAGAACAGAACTTCCTCATTTTAACATCTAAAATGACCAAAATCTCCCTCTGTATGGTCATACTTTACACTGTCCCTTCAGTAGACATTCAATTCTCCTGGAACCACTTCAAAATGATTCTTAGCACCCAAGGGTTTACTATTTTTCCTTTCCCAGCCTGGTAACTTTTAAGCCCAGAGCAATCTTACAGGGTGAGGGTTTTGCTGGAGATTCCCCCTCTAGGTCAAGCTAGGTGAATCTTCCAGGCTCATTTTACATCTCTGCGAAATAGTTCTTTCCAATCCAAGCATGAGCTCCCATCTGCATTCCTATGCAGTGAACGCTCTCTCTCTTACAGATCCTGGCAAACTGCCCTGTCTGTGAAATTCACGGATGTATTTTAGGAGAACCTTGTAATCTGATCCCAGAATGGCTTCCTATGTACCGCCCCTTTCAAAGTCTATCTCCATGGCAACATGAATCACATGGGCCTTGTATCCAAGCAGAAATGCTGACTTCCTTGAGACTCATCCTTAAGACCCCAGTTCTAGTTTAACGTAGAACAATTCACAACCTGACATTCTCAACGCCTCACTGGGGCTTTGGAGATTAATAGTCTATCCACTGTCAGTGCAGGTGCTTCTGCTATTGTCTACAAGTGTGAACACTTGCACCTTCTTCCCAGTAAAACAACCTGGCCCTCCATTAATTCTTAACAACCACCCCCACCCAGGCTTGGTGTCAGGCCCAATGCAGAACAGGTCACAAGATCCCCTTCATTTTATCCTAAATTAAAGACACAGTCCTAAAACAGTACAATCTTATAAAGCTCATATTTGTAACAGTATAAGCCTTCAAATTCAGCCCCTTGCTTTTTTCTTTCTTGTAGTAGTCTCACCCAAAAGCGTTTATTTGCCTGTTATAAACGAAACACCTGTTTTACTATAGCAAATACATGTGGAATATAAACAGTCCTTACAGCATTGGCCATTCACTCACAATTGATTGTAGTAGTCTCACCCAAAAGCGTTTATTTGCCTGTTATAAACGAAACACCTGTTTTACTATAGCAAATACATGTGGAATATAAACAGTCCTTACAGCATTGGCCATTCACTCACAATTGATTGTAAAATGTCAGCCTTGATTGAATCATCAGATAATTGATTTTCTCTTACAGGGTATGCCTAGATGACTCAAAAAAATTGCACTCTGTCAGGAACTGTAAAATAGATCCGTTGACAGTTAACAACAAAATGAGTTCCTGTTGCCTTTACTGGTGCTGTAACCTGTCTGCATTTTAAATATTTACTGTCAATGAGGTCCATGTTGCAGAGCATTTCAGCCACCACCTCCTAACAGTTGAGTTCTGAGGTTAAATCTTCTCTGTTTTCTGTTTGCAGTTTCTATAAGCAGCCCATGCCCTTTTATCATTCAGAATTGATCTGGGTGATAAATCTTCATCTTTAGTGTTTCCATCACTGTAACAGAGCGCAGAATCAGAAAATGTGGCGAATCTCTCCTTTCGCGGACCCATGGTTTTCCATACATTCATACTAATAAATATAAGAATGTGGGATGCGGATCAGGTGCAGCTGAATTCCTGATATTCTCCTCATCTTGTGCCTCTGAACACTAAAGACTCGATATTGATCCCTCAGCTAACATCCCTAAACCAGATTAGCTGGTTTTATCTCATTGCCACCTGTGGGATCTTGTGTAAATTGGCTGTTGCAATTTCCAGCATTACAACCATGATTCAAAAGTACTAATTGGCTGTAAAGCATTTTGAAACATCCTGAGCAACATCCTGAGATGTTGGAAAGAGCCATATAAATATGAGCTCTTTCTTTTTAAAAGAAAAATCATCCCCTTGTTCTAAATTGAACAATTGTTCTTTTTGATTACATTGCTTGTTGACATAAGAGGCATGAATTTTTGAAAGTCCCCTGTCACCAGCAGGGCCTGCCCCATAGTGGACAGTTCATTGTAAAATCGCAGGCCTAAATGCTGTAATGTTTCAATATCCCACTTGCTGCATGAGGTCCCCACTGAGATGTGGACTCTTGGAAAATCTGGTCCTAGGTTGGATGCAACATAAAAAATATAGGAAAATATTGGGGAATTGGAGATTTGGATTGAAGCATAATATGGGACAGTGTTGAGGGAGAGATTTACTCAGCATCCTGTATCCGGTGGCCTTTGCAGTGTAGAGGAACCTTTACACTGTAGCAAATCTAGCAACGTTTGAGCAAATGAGAGGGAGTTTCACTCTGCATCAAGCCCATGTCTGATACTTAAGCGATTTATGCACCAAAATAAAAATGCTTTTTCTGCATCTAAATCATGGTATAATCTGACTGGAGGAGTGTTTGTTACTTATCATGACACACTGCAAATACACACTTAAAGCTAATGATTATGTTACTGGTGACAGTGGATGAATGTTTAATGCTTTTGCATTTTTATTATTCCTGTACTTGATATTTTAATGAAGATGTTGTCCTGTTTAAAACAAAATGCTTGTCCAACAGTAAATTCTAGACTTTTAATTCAGAATTACACTTAAGAAAAGCCATCTATTCTTTAAGATATTTGCGCACAGTCAGGTATGATGGGGCGTGGTGGTGTGGGGGTTGTTGATACAGGGTAAAACTCCCTTTGTTCTGCCAAACGTGATAAAACCCTTATCCATTTTTACAGAGCAGTCATTTAATGTCATGAATCAATATATAAGCTTTTCTGGATAGTGTAAGTCTTTATTTAACGACCTTTTCTCTTTGTTACATGAACTGCAGATCAATACATAGCTTTTCTAGGCATAGCTTTGAACCATGCATCTAGTTGTACTGCATCTATCTCATTATTTCTAATTACTGCAAATTGACCCTCATCTAGACCCAAGATAATCCTAATTATTCTTCCTTTTGTCATTCAACACAAAGAGGACTCTCAATCCAATGTATTTTTCCTCACTGGCAAATTATTAGAAGGAGATTATCTTTTGTACAATAAAATGGTCCCATTTGGGTTGAATAGCAAGGTATCTGATTTAATTGCCCATATTTGAAATATTAGGAATTGCTGGTGTTTGCACCAGCAGGCTTCATTCACAATTTAAAACAAGGTGAGAAGCTATGTTATTTATAGAATTATAATATCTTAATGCACAGAAGGAGGCCATTCTGCTCCATTTCACAGTGGCAGCTCTTTGAAAGAGTTATCCAATTAGCCCACTGTTGGTTCCCCATAGCCCTGTAAATGCATATTTTTCCAGTATATGTATATATCTGATTCGATTTGAAATATACCACTGAATTGGCTTCCACCACCTTTCAGATAGTGCATTCCTCATCATAATAACTCGCTGTGTAAAATAAATTCCCCTTACCTCCTTTCAGTAATTATGCCAATTATCTTAAATCTGTGTCCTCTGATTATCAAGGAAGCATGAGACAGTAGTCTGTGGAGCAGAAATGGTGGGAAGAAACACACTTGTATCTCCTGAGTCCGATGGAGGAGATGATTCTCTGAATCAATGTTACCACCAAAGATGCAGCCAGTAGCATCCGGCAATTTTGAAAATGATGGTATGTTTTTGTCCTATGCCACTTCTCAAATCTCAGCTAATCTTCAACCAGCTGTTTAGTACATAGTGAAAAGTGCAGATGGTGTGAGCATGGACATTTTGCTTGCAACTTGACAGCCCCTTCCTATACCCGAAGGACTCATCCATCCACCTGATTTTCACTATCAGATGCTGAACCGCTGCCTGCTCAGCCAGAGCACACACAAGAAGAGCGACAGCACAAACAGATCACTGAAGATGAAGCACTGTCACCAACACATCAATGATGATGAATCACTGACACCAACACATCACTGATCATGAAGCATTGTCACCAGCTATGACTGATGATGAAACACTGTCACCAACACGTCACTGATGATGAAGAACAGTCACCAACACACCACTGATGATGAAGCCCTGTCACACACACACAACTGATGATGAAGCACTGTCACCAACAAACCACTGATGATGAAGCACTGTCACCAACATGTTGCCGATGATGAAGCACTGTCAGCAACACACCACTGCTGACGAAGTACAGTCACTAACACATCACTGATGATGAAGCACTGTCACCAACAAATCACTGATGATGAATTACTGTCACCAACACGTCACTGATAATGAAGCACAGTCACCAACACATCACTGATGATGAAGCACAGACACCAACACGTCACTGATAATGAATTACAGTCACCAACACGTCACTGATAATGAAGCACAGTCACCAACACATCACTGATGATGAAGCACAGACACAAACACGTCACTGATGATGAAAAACAGTCAAGAATACATGACTGATGATGAAGCACTGTCACCAACACGTCACTGATGATGAATCACTGTCACCAACACATCACTACTGATGAAGTCCTGTCATCCAACACACGACTGATGATGAAGCACTTTCACAAACACACCAATGATGATGAACCACTGTCACCAACACATAACTGATGATGGAGTTATGTCAGCAACACATCACTGATGATGAAGCACTGTCACCAACACATCACTGATGATGAAGCACAGTCACCAACACACCACTGATGACGAATCACTGGCACCAACAAATCACTGATGATGGAGTTATGTCAGCAACAAATCACTGATGATGAAGCACAGTCACCAACACGTTACTGATGATGAATCACTGTCACCAACACATCACTGATGATGAAGCACTGTCATCGGCACACCGCTGATGATGAATCACTGACGCCAAAACACCACTGATGATGAATCAGTGGCACCAACAAATCACTGATAATGAATCACTGTCACCAACACATCATTGATGATGCATTACAGTCACCAATACATCACTGATGATGAAGCACTGTCACCAACACACCACTGAGAAAGATGCACTGGGACAACACACCACTAATCATGAAGCACGTTCACCAACAAATCACTGATAATGAAGCACTAACATCAGCACATCACTGATGAAGACACACTGTGACCAACCCACCACTAATGATGAAGCGCTGTCAGAAACATGCTGCCAATGATGAAGCACTGTCACCAACTCACCGCTGATGATGAAGCACTGTTACCAACTCACCACTGATGATGAAGCTCTGTTACCAACTCACCACTGATGATGAAGCGCTGTCACCAACACATGAGTGATGTTGAAGCACAGTCAACAACACACCACTGATGATGAAGCACTGACATCAACACATCACTGATGATGAAGCACTGTCACCAACACATGAGTGATGATGAAGTACTGTCACCAACACATCACCAATGATGAAGCACTGTCACCAACACACCACTGAGGAAGACGCACTGGGACAACACACCACTAATCATGAAGCATTTTCACCAACAAATCACTGATTATGAAGCACTAACATCAGCACATCACTGATGAAGACGCACTGTGACCAACCCACCGCTAATGATGAAGCGCTGTCAGAAACATGCTGCCAATGATGAAGCACTGTCACCAACTCACTACTGATGATGAAGAACTGTCACCAACACGCCACTAATGATGAAGCAGTGTCACCAACATGCTGCCGATGATGAAGCACTGTCACCAACTCACCACTGATGATGAAGAACTGTCACCAACACACCAATAATGAAGCACTGTCACCAACACATGAGTGATGATGAAGCACTGTCACTAACACACCACATATGATGAAGCACTGTCACCAACACATGAGTGATGATGAAGCATAGTCAACAACAGACCACTGATGATGAAGCACTGTCACTAACACACCACAGATGATGAAGCAGTGTCACCAACACACCAATAATGATGAAGCACTGTCACCAACACATGAGTGATGATGAAGCACAGTCAACAGCACACATTGATGATGAAGTATTGTCAGCAATACACCACTCATGATGAAGCATTGTCAACAACACACCACTGATGATGAAGCACAGTCAATAACACACCACTGATGATGAAGCACTGTCCCCAACACATGAGTGATGTGAAGCACAGTCAACAGCACACCATTGATGAAGTACTGTCATCAACACACCACTGATGATGAAGTACTGTCACCAACACACCACTCATGATGAAGTACTGTCACCAACACACCACTGATGATGAAGCACTGTTACTAACACACCACTGATGATGAAGCACTGTTACTAACACATCACTGATGATGATGAAGACCTTTCACCAACATATGAGTGATGATGATGCACAATCAACAACACATCACCGATAATGAAGCACTGACATCAGCACATCATTGATAAAGACGCACTGTGACCAGCACACCACTAATGATGAAGCACTGTCAGCAACATGTTGCCAATGAGGAAGCACTGTCACTAACTCACCGCTGATGATGAAGCACTGTCACCAACTCACCACTGATGATGAATCACTGTCACCAATTCACCACTGATGATGAAGCATTTTCACACACACAGCACTGACAATGAAGCACCGTCAATAACACACCTTGATGATGAATTACAGTCACCATCACATCACTGATGAAGAAGCACTGTTGCCAACATATCACTGAGGATGAAGCACTATCACCAACACGTCACTGATGATGAATCACTGACACATCAACAAATATTTATGATGAAGCACCGTCACCAACACATCACTGATAATGAAGCACTGTCCCCAACACATCACTGATGATGAATTATTGACACCAATACATCGCTGATGATGAATTACAGTCACCAACACATCACTGATGATGAATCACTGACGCCAACACACCTCTGATGATGAAGCACTGTCACCAACACACCACTGATGAAGAAGCACTGTCACCAACACGTCGCCGATGATGACGCACAGTCACCAACACACCACTGATGATGAAGCACAGTCAACAACATAGCACTGATAATGCAGCACTGTCATTAACACACCAGAGATGACAAAGCAATTTCACCAAGACAGATCTAATGATGAAGCACTGTCACCAACACATCACTGACGATGAAGCACTGTCACCAACACATATCACTGATGATTAACCACTGTGAGCAACACACCATTCATGATGAATCACTGATACCAACACACCTCTGATGATGAAGCACTGTCACCAACACATCACTGACGCCAAAGCACTGTCACCAACACACCATTGATGATGAAGCACTGTAACCAAAATATCGCCGATGATGAAGCACTTTCACCAACACATCACCGATGATGAAGCACCATCATCAACACACCACTGATGATGAATTACAGTCACCAACACATCAATGATAATGAAGCACTTTCACCAACACATAACTGATGATGAAGCATGGTCACCAACACAAAACTGACAATGAGGTAATGTCACCTGCACAATACAGTTGATGAAGCAATGTCGCAAACACATTACTAATGATGAAACAATGTCACCAGCACACAACTAATGATGAATCACTGTCACCAAAACACCACTGATAATGAATCACTGTACCAACACACCACTGATGATGTATCACTGTCACCAAAACACCACTGATGATGAATCACTGTCATGAACACATCACCGATGATGAAGCACCGTCACCAACACACCACTGATGATGAATCACTAGCACCAAAACAGCACTGATAATGAATCACTGTCACCAACACACCACTGGTGATGAAGCAATGTCACCAACGCATCACTGATGATGAATTACAGTCACCAACACATCACTGATGATGAAACACTGTCACCAACACATCGATGAAGATGAATCACTGTCACCAACACATCACTGATGATGAAGCACTGTCACCAACACACGACTGATAATGAAGCACTGTCACCAACACATGACTGATGATGAAGCACTGTCACCAAAACATCACTGACGATAAAGCACTGTCACCAACACTCCACTGATCATGTAGCACTGTCACCAACACACTAGTGGTGCCGAAGCACTGTCACCAACACTCCACTGATGATGAAGCACTGTCACCAACACATCGCCGATGATGACGCACAGTCACCAACACACCACTGATGATGCACTGTCACCAACACATCACTGACGATAAAGCACTGTCACCAACCCTCCACTGAAGATGAATCACTGTCACCAACACACCACTGTTGATGAAGCGTTGTCAACAACACATCACTGATGATGAATCACAGTAACCAACACATCACTGATGATGAATCACAGTAACCAACACATCACTGTTGATGAAGCACTGTCACCAACACATCACTGATGATGAAGCACTGCCACCCACACATTACAAATGATGAATCACCATCACCAACACACCACTGATGATGAAGCACGGTCAATAACACAACACTGATGATGAAGCACTGTCGCCAACACTTCAGTGTCGATGAAGCACACTCACCAACACACCACTGATGATGAAGCACTGTCACCAACCCACCACTGGTGATTAAGCTCAGTGACCAACATACCACTGGTGATGAAGCACTGTCAGCAACACATCATTGATGTTGAAGCATTGTCACCAACACAGAACTGACAATCAAGTAATGTCACCTACACACCACGGATGATGAAACACTGTCACGAACATAGCACTGATGATGAATCACTGTCATCAACACCTACTGATGACGAAACACTGTCACCAACACACCACTAAATATGGAATACTGTCACCATCACACCACTGATGATGAATCACTGACACCAACACACCGAGGATGATGAAGCACTGTCACCAAAACACAACTGATGAAGAATCATACCACTGATGATGAAGCACTGTCATCAACACATCACAGATGATGAATCACCATCACCAACACAGCACTGATGATGAAACGCTGTCACCAACACATCACTGATGATGAAGTACATGTCACCAACACACCTCTGATGATGAAGCACTGTCACCAACACATCACTGATGATGAAGAACATGTCACCAACACACCTCTGATGATGAAGCACAGTCACCAACACACCACTGGTGAAGAAACACTGTCATCAACACATGACAGATGATGAAGGAATGTCACCAACACATCACTGATCATGGTGCAGTGTCACGTGATTTAACTTTTGCATCCAGCAACTCAGATACTAGTAGTGCACCAGTCTTGGAGATTAGCATAAGTTCGGGATCAGCAGATGGTGAATCACCAGAAATGAGTGGTCTGCAGCCCATCAGGGGTGAAGAAGAACATATCAACCAGCCCCCTAGAGGGTGAGATTACAGAGGCGTTCTGCTACAGCCAGTGTTGAAGTGTACTTCCTTGGGACTTCCTGCAGGAGAAGACCGAGAGGCATTCACACCGAGATGCTGGATGCATTGGCAGGCCTGCCAGGCAGCCTTCTGTCATTGTCATGGAGCAGGAAGGAGCCTGGCTCTAAAATGACAGAAGGCATTGCAATTCTTGGAGCCCATCCTTCCCACTATGGAAAAGGTAACCAACGGCATGACAACAATCACGACCCAGCCATGGTATAAGGAATTTGGTGGTCGCGGTCTCAGCTTTCACTACAGCGTGGCGGGGAAGCCACTCAAATTTCAGTGCTGCTGTGGAACTCAGATTGAGTCCATATGATTCATGTTTGTTGCCATGCAGACTGCCGCCATCATGGCAGAATTTTGCCCTTGTTGGGCATGCTCGTCGGGGGCGGGCGGGGAGCCAACTGCCACCTGTGATCAAGGCTGGGTTGTTATTTCAGGCTGGCGGGCCAATTAAGGCCAATCCAGTGTGAAACACGAGTGGCAGTGCTCAGCAGGGAGGAGGGCGAGGAGGGCAATGGCGAACTTCGCACGTGCGCAAGAGTGCACGCTTGAGAATCTCCCTGAGCCACGGAGCTGCCTCAGGGAGATGAAGAGTCTTCAAAAAAAAAGATTTGAAAGATGTTATGAAACACATCCCCTCATGTGATTCAGTCACATGAGAAAGGGCATGTTTTAAGTGAAATTTAAAAGATTTTTCTTTATTTTTATTTGATGTTGGAAACCTTATCCTGCCCGTGGACCATAAGGTTGGATGGGCAGTGAAAACTTTAACTTAATTGACTCTTTAATGGCCTTAACAGGCCTTCTGATTGTCGGCGGGTGCGCTACCGATTCCCGCGCACGCTGACAACTATCGTGCTGCTGTACGTTGACATCGGGACAGTCGCCCGGCGTTAACATGCCCACCCGCCGAGGTAAAAACTTTGCCCCATGTTTGTGAATCTCACTGCTCAAAGGGGCTTGCAGGCTCTCACAGCAATCCAGAAATCTGTACTCCAACAGGTTACTGGTATTGGCGAGATGCTGCCCCACGTGAGTGGCAGTGAGTCCATCAAGGACAAAGCTGCTGCCCTTTCTTAGGATGGTAGCATTCGTGTTCCCAACACTGCCACTCTACCATGGCTCTTTCTATGGCCCCTTTGTCAGCCAACCCATACTGCTGCCTCTCAGGCCAAGAGGTTGCACTCCGAAGCCCGGAGTTAGGCCCAGAGCCGCTCAAGAGCATCCTGCAAGGCCACCTGCATTTTCCCCGCCTCCGCTAAAAGTCAGCAGCCGTCCACCAGCCATGCTGCAGCCACTGGGGGAGCCCTGCAAGGTCGGTACTAAAAGTGTTCACAGGGTAAGAGGTTCAGTTCTGTTTGTAGAAATGATTGGCCAGATTTTGGCCTGGGGAAAGCTCCCGGCTCGCCGCCCCAGCCTCTGGAGAAAGTGCCCCGAATGGGGGAATTTTCATTCCAGGCTTGGGGGTGGGGGGCAGGTGCAGGGTGGAGTCTTACCCACTGCCCCAGGATGCAGATCAAAGGCAGCTACAGCAGCTGCCAAGTTCTGAGATGGGCTGTTTAAAAGACCCATATTGGTTCTCTGGGAGTTTGTCCCAGTTGCTTCCCAAAATATTAGGCCCTCTGAGAGCCCTCCCCCTCACACCCCCACACCTACCACCCACCCCATGACCCCATATAATCTTTTTGCCAATTTAATGCCAACTAATGCCCCCCCATCACCGTAGCTCCTCATAACCTCCATGTTAACGTCCATGATCATTCACCCAGTATCCACTCTGTAAAGAATCGATGAATCCTATAGAAACAATGGCATGTGTGGATCTGTTTAAAATAACCCACCCATTCCTAATTTATTTTTAAAAGAACTGCTGTTGTTGCAACCCTTTAAAGTGTGAATCAACCAGACCTTTAATTATCAAAACCAGAAGCTATAAGCACTTAACACTTATTTATCTTATATAAATAAACATAGAACCATTGACAAAATTGATCTAAGAAAGAAAAGCTTGTAAAGCTGTCAATCAAGCAATGCCCTCTCCCCACCCCCAACTTTTCTGTGCACCTGTGTCAACAAGGTGAAGCTTTAATGAGAGTCTGGGCTCTCAGCCAAGCTTCTTTACGCATGCTTAGATAACCCCGATAGGACTTGCTAGGTGACCCTCAGGAGCCATGGGAGAGCCGTGCGACTCCCATTAAATCCTTAAGCCACCACTAAGGTCCGATGGGCTCACGAATAATTGCTCTCAAGTGGCTCATTAATTAGTTTAATTGACACCCCGCTACCGGCAGGTGAGACTCCATCGTCGGGCCCTTCCCGCCTCCAATTTAATTGATTTTCCCGATGCCAGGAGTCCAATGTGGGTACTCTCGCCTGATTCTTCCACCATCATGTCTGCTCCAGCGGGCTCCATTATATTCTGCCGAGTGCTACCAATGAGCTATTGCTGATCAATGGATGGAAAAGCATCGGCTCAAGACTTTCCAATTTGTGTTTCCTATGTGTGACACTCTTTACCAGAAGAATCTGATTTGTGAAATTAACCATTGGTTTCATTTTCAGTATTACCTTCCGAAGGCAATAAATAAAATGTATTTGGCCCGAGCTTTAATTGCGCCTTTATTTCCAAAATTTGAATCAGATTTTTATTTTGTAATGAAGGGAAACAATTGTGGTCAAAAATAAACTTTTTACAGAAAAGCCTTTTTGTTTGAATCTTTTCAGAACTTTTTTGAAAACATGTTTTTCAAAAGAGGTCAGAGCTGTTTGCTTTCTGACACCACACAGCTGACTACAAGAAATATTGAGGAAAACTAAACTGGAGATGAATGATTAAAGAGGGCTTAATTCATCCATTTCAATTTCCAGCATCTGTTCCAAAACTCCTGGATTCCTGACTGATGTTGTTTTAATCCTTTCAAATCAATTTAATTGCAGTTTTGGTCTCCTATAATCTAGAATGTTAATCTTACTTCAGTTTAAATCTTTATTCAAAAATTAGCCCTAATTTTAGTCCAGCTCTAACTTTAGCTGATAATAACACAACCATTTTCGTCAATGACTATGTCCGGCCATCCAACCCCCACAATCTAGTCACCCGAGAAAATTCCCAGCCATCTACTTTCAAGGATCACTATTGCCAGCTTGATAACAGATGTCAGTATCTGGGATGAAGATTTAGGCCCAGATTTTAGCTCCCAGGTCAGGAGAACAGAGACTGGATAATTCGCAGCCCTGCGAACCTGACCTTAAAAAACAGCGACCCGCAGCTCCAATTTCGTTCTGTGGGACGGGGTGGTGGGCTAGATTAGAAGTCGGACCTGACGTCCCCAGAAACAAGTGCGGAGGTTGCCGGGTGTGGAGGTGGGCTGGGTGGAAGGCCTGCCTCTGTGCTCCGGCACTTTGTTGAATTCAATTAAAAAATGATTAAAATAAAAAACACCCCTCTGGATCTCACCCCTCACCCCCTTCAACCTCCACACCACTCCCCATGCCCCATCCATGCCAACCTATGCCCCTCTGCCCACCCCATGGCCCCTCATATCCCCTATGCCAACCCATGCCTCTCTACCCACACCCCATGACCCCATATACTCCCATGCAAACTTAAGCCCCTCTACTCATCCCCATGGTCCCTCATACCCCATATGCCCCCACATCCCAAGGACATTTATAGCCCCATGCCAACTTAGGGCCAACTCATGCCAATCCATGCTCCCTCCACACCACTCTTTGCCTTTACCCCCTCCATGACAACTCACCTATATCCACCATTGGCAAACTAAAGGAGTCTTGCTGACATAAAATAACATTGGGCAGGAGTTTCCCGTCGGCGAGCAGGGGGCGGGGCCCACTCGCCGACACGTAAAATGAGGCGGAATTCCCGAGGTCACCGTGCTCCATTTAAATTTTCAGGTAGGCGGGGGCGCAGTAAAATCAGCTGTGTGCCCACCGACTTGTCAATGGCCAATTGGGGCCATTGACAGAGTAATTTAAGTAATTCATGGACCTGCCCGTCCAACCTTAAGGTTGGCGGGCAGGCCAGGAGCCCAGCCAGGAATTAGAAAAAGCATGAAACTTCTTCCACGGGTGGGATGACGTTTCATGTCGGTTTTTAAAAATTTAATTAAAGTTTTTAAAAAAGTTATGGACATGTTCCAACTCATGTGACAGTGTCACATGAGGGGACGTGTCAGGGAATTTTTCTTTTCTATTTTTAATACTTTTCACTGTAGAGACAATCTCCCTGAGGCAGCACTTAGCCTTTCGCATGCGCAAAAGAGCGCACTCTCAGGTTTAGGGATTCCCCCATCCCCCCGCCCACACAGGGAGCGCATAGCACTTCCGTGCGGACATCATGCTGGGCGGGCCTTAATTGGCCCACCCACGTAAAATGGTGGCGTGCCCGCATTTCAACTGCGCCCCCGACGGGGGGGATATCCTGCCCGTTATGTGTCCATTGATGACATTACTATTTAAGCAAAAGGTAATCTCATTGATAAAAAATCATTCAATCCATAGAAATTCCTTCAATTAAACTCTTATGAAAACAAACATTTTTATTCTATAACCACTTGAAGTTGTCAATCAAACTATTCACTTAACAGGCACCCCACTGTGATAATGTTAGTTTGTAAAATCAGTCATTGCAGCACAAGTCCTATAATGATAACCCTCAGGCTTATGTCAACAAACAAAATGAAACATCATGCAATGATTTGTTTTGAATTCCAGACTGCTTTTTTAAAAGTTAAAGCACAGCAGAGTTAAATTCATTGACAACTTTGACAGTTCTAACCTGTTATGACAGTTCTTTGACAGTTTTGATAGTTTTCTGACAGCTTCACAGTTCTTTGATAGCTTTGACAGTTCGAATGCACTTTTTACACACAATCATGTTTACTTTTAACAATTCCCAAAGGGTACCTTACCTCTCCCAAAGGTGCCTAGCCTCTCCCAAAAACGTCCAAAGGGAAACATAACTTCTCCAAAGGGGTATGCTGGCTAGCCAAACATCCACCAAGTTCAGACCTGCCCTTACCTGTTCTAATCTGGACATTCCATGTTTCACACTCCTGGCCTACCAAAATCCCATTTCAGTCGAGCAGCTGATGATCTAAATATGCAGTTGCCTCTGTAAACTGTGCATGTGTGAACACCAGCCTGACTCCAGTCCCACCCCCGCGAAAATAGGAAGTGCCGTGTTCAGGGGCAGGATTTAGGATTTCCGGGCTCATCCGCCATTTTCACCATGATGGAGAGCCTCGCCATTGCGGCGAACATCTGGGCCTTAGATTTCTTTGTGAGGAATGCTCTGACCTTGTATCAGCGCTCAAAACAAGGTGCTGAATGTGGTTCCAATTAGAATAGCGGAGGTGTAAACCCTGGACCCATTGAGGGAACAACTGGATGTTGTGTAAGGGGGTGGTAAGGTTTTTCTGGAGAGATGGCCTGGGCAGCCTTCCTCAACCACACGCACCTTATGAGCTTCTCACCTGAATGCAGCAAAGCCGGCTTGGAGATTTCTGCTTTCTGCTGCACCTAAGAACACTGCTAATAGTTTGTTACGCCATGTAATCTTCAAAAGCCAACTGACTGTGGGCTAACTTGAAGTATGATGCATGACAAGCAAACTGCCCACAAGTCAAGTGCTTCAGTTAATAAACTGCATTGGTTCCCATGACACTTGAGCATGAGGGGAAGAGTTAATGAAGTATAAAAGCTAATATGATGAAATTGCATACCTTCTTCCATTAGCCAGAGATATATTTCTGCTTTGATATCTGCATGCAATAGACCAGCATTCACAACAACTGTCTGTGTGCCCAATGCAGCTCCATCATAATGTCAACAAGTGTCAGCTATTATATTTTTTTGCTGACTGCCTCTCTGCTGATGTTCATGCACCTGACGAATACTTTTGGGCTCAGTAACTCCTCCCTGTCAGCACCCTGTGTTACAGGTTACAGGGCCGAAATTCTGCAGCATTTATGTCAGGCAACAAAATGGTAGAACACCCAGAGAAACCTGGTTGTAATGAGTCTCCATTGTTTCTGAGAATTTCCAATTTGACTGGTAAGGAACCTGGCCTTTGTGTACCCCTCACAAAGTAAATATGAGCCAGAGCCAGGGACTCCCTAAGTTGGACTTAACCGTTACAAAATCTGGAAGGGGAAATGGCCTTGCAGTGGCAAATGATCTGGACCCCCATAGAGGTATCAACAGACAAAGCTTCCATTAAAGTGACTCACTCTCCAATTGGATCTCAGTAACATGTAGATGGTATGAAATAAAAATAGAGAGTATGCTGTGTGCTGAAGGAAGCTGAGTAAATATTGAAAGACAATTTCTGACAAACTGTTGGTTTCGGTGGGATGGTCTATTCACCTGAATAGTCAGCTCACACTTTGCAGGCAGCCATTTTCAGCAATCACAGTAATAGCACAGAACTGAAACCCAGGCTGATAAAATATCAAGGAAGAACTTTCGCCTCTGGTGTTTTCACTGGTACCGGAAGAAGCTGCAATAAATTGTGATGACTTTAGTATCTCAGATAAATTGTTAAAAATAACTGACATTTTTTTCTGTCTTTATTGGCAAAGAACTCCGGAATTCAGAACAGTCGTCACTCTGAGTTCACAATATGGAAATGCAGCTGTGTGGTTATACATAAACTGACTATGAGATTCAGTCCCCCTCAGCTTGAGTTTCAGAAACAATGGCAATGATCTGTCAAGGGTGGATTAAGGAAGGAATGGCAATTCCATGGAATAGTGGAGGAATGTGTATCAGGAGCACCCTGAATCTTTCTAGAAACGCTGGCAGAGCATTCTTTATGGCTGCTGCTGTTCAGGTTTTTTTGCTCACCTTTCTTCATTGAAGATATTCTCCAATGGGGGAGAATCTTCACAAAGCATTGTGAATCTGTCAAACTGAACATTCTAAAAAAATGATCCAAGTTACTATGCTGCCTGTATCCGAATTCACATCAAGTTCCATTTACCTATCATCCCTGTGGCTCATTGATCCACATTAACTCTTGGTCTGTCAACATCTAGATTTTAAAAATTTTACCTCCATGGCCTTGCCTCTCCCTATCTCTGTATCACCCTACAACCTTAGGTCCCTCTGAGGACCCTGCATCTTTCCAATTCTTGTCTCTTGTGCTTCCTGCCTTCCCTCCTTTGGTGGCCATATCTTCAACCATCAGGACTGCAAGCATCGGAATTTCCCCCTTACATCTCTTTGACTCTCTATCTTACTCTCCTCCTTTAAACTTACCTCATGGACCAAACTTTTGTATATTTCTTGTATTGTCTCCTTAGATCTGTGTCAACTTTTTGTCTAATAACTCTACTGTGAAGAGCCTTGGGAAATTTTAGTATGTTAAATGCAATATATAAATGCATATTGTAGTTGTACTGAATGCTATTGCTATGAAACAGTTCAACTAGCTATATCTAGCCAGTTATTTGTATGTGTAAGTCTCTCCATTGCACTCTCACAGCGTGGAGCTTTACCTATTGGGAATATAGCGGTAATGTTAATAGATTCGTAATCCAGAGGCCTGGACTAATACTTCAGGGACCTGAATTCAAATACCACAAAGGCAGCTTGGGGAAATTAAAATCAATTAAATAACATATCTGGAATAAAATGCTAGTCTTAGGAATGGTGATCATGAAAGCCCAGGATTGTCATTTAAAAAAACATCTGGTTCACTAATGTCCTTCAGAGAGGGAAAGTTGCCATCCCTACCTAGTCTGGCCTTCATGTGAGTCCAGATCCACAGTAATGCGGTTGACTCTAAACTACCCTCTGAAATGGTGTAGCAAACCATTTACTTGTATCAAACCTCTGCAGAAAAAAGCGCTGGGGGTGTATTTACACCACATGGACTGCAGCAGTCCAAGAAGGTGGTTTACCATCACCTTATCAAGGGCAATTAGGGATGGGTAATAAATGCTGGCCTTGCCAGTGACATGCACTTCCCAAGCATTAATGAAAGAAAAGTATATGAAAATTGCCTATGCACAGAAAATCAGGCACTGTGAGTGAGTGACTGAGTGAGTGGGTGTGAGTGAGTAAGAGAATGAGACTGAGTAAGTGAGTGAGTGGGAGTGAGTGAGTGTGTTTGTATGTGAGTGAGTGTGAGTGTGTGTATGTGTGATTGTGCGTGTGAGGTTTGTCAAGAGTGGGCAATCAGACACTAACCAGTCTGCAGTATTTAAATGTTTGATATTCTTGTCTTTCCTTGACCCTCTTGTAATTTGAAGTGTGTTGTACTTTTCATATTATTTGAGATTTCTTTAAATCTAAACCACCTTAACCCTGGACCAAAAGGATGTTGCATTCTCTCTTCTCTCAGATTAATGATAGGAAATGCTGTTAATACTCAACAGGTCAGGCAGCATCTGTGGAGAGAGCAAGTCAACCTGAACTGTTAACTCTGTTTCTCTCTCCACGGCTGCTGTCTGGCCTGCTGAGTATTTCCAGCATTTTCTGTTTTTATTTCAGCCTTCCAGCATCCACGGTATTTTAACTTTTGTACCCAGATTTATGATGATCTGGTGTATTTATACACTAAGGCGCTCCTTGACACTTATCACAAATATGTAAACAACTCATTATTTTCTCGTCAACTTTGGCAAACAGACAAATGCTGATTATGTCAATGAGGCCATAGCTTGAATTCTCCATCAAAATTTTGTGACAGCGCCCACTATAGCTATTCAGAGTGGGTTGGAGGCCAGGAAGCTGCCCTTCATTGACTTACTGCCACTTGAAGGAAGGGAAGTACAGTTCTGGTACAGAATCCGTACAAAATCACTTCTCAGCAAGATGGCAGAAGCCGCAACAACCTTGGGGGTTCAGGTGCTTTACACGCCCCCAGATATTCTGTTCTGACAAAAGAAGTACCACTGGCAGAAGTAAGGGCTGTAAGGCGTTTTCTGATGGGTACTGAGGGAGGGAGGCTCCAAAGGATAGACTCTGGTCATTCTGCAATATTTAACTGGTGCCTGAAGAAAGGTGACAGAGATAACCAATCGAACCTCCACCACCTCAAGGACCACCACACAACGCAAGAAGTGCTTCAGTGACCCATGTGGTAAGTCAAGGATCTAATGCCAATGCAAGTCTCTACCACTCAGAGAGCGTCATTTAGCTCGTCCCTGTTTTTCTCTCTCAGTGTCTAGGTGCCAGGAAATCTGTTAAGGACAATCTTGCCAATCACCCAGCACCTTCTTTACTCAAAGCCACTCTCCAATTCCCTTGCCTGTAATAAGACTTCTGCTCATCTTCAAGGCATTTGTTAAAAAAGGAAAAAGACCCATCACATTTCATCTTAACTGCACGCATAGCCTCATATGAGGGAAGCCTCACAGATCTGTAACATTGGGTGGACTTGTCCCAGATTTACACTAAGTGCAGTAGCGGGCAGAAGAAAGGACATTAACTCTCTGGCCGCACTAGAGGCTTTTCACGCCATATCGTCCCAATCCCTCCTCATTAATCACGCGTTTCCGGGAAACATGCCGTTCTGATGGCTGGCGGTCTCTCATTCGTCCGCCATACTATCACCTCGCCGCTTCATCATGTCAGGCACCATATTTAAAGTGCAGCCGCGCGAACGCCTCTCATTCCTTCCAGCCCAGGACTGCTGCAAAGAGGACACGGACCCGAAAGGCAAGAAGACTGCAGGCCCCGGTTTAATGACGAGTTCCTCGAGCGCCTTTTGGATGCCTGCTGTGATGTCCTCTACCCCCACCCTGGCCGCAGGAGGGGCAACGACATCACTAATCCAGCATGGGAGGTGGTGGCAGTGATGGGTCAGCGCCAATGCCCTGCAAAAGAGGACAGCCACCCAGTGCTGCTAGACGATGAATGGTCTCATCCATTCCACAGGGTAAGTCACTCTTCTCATCACTCTCAACTCACACACTGACAAACCCATCACATATCCACAGGAATCTCAAGGGGCAACACCACTAACTCTCATACACACCCTCACATCTATATCAGGCTCATATCCTCTCGAGCTCGGATCCTCAGATGACGAGCCTCTGGATTCGGCCTTGCAAATCATCCTGGAGAGTCAGCAGAAGGCGGGGGAACATCACACAGAGCTGTTGGAAGCCTTCAACAGCGTGGCACATGAGTTGGTGGAGTGCATCCACCTGCTCTCTGAGGAAGTGTTGCCCACATGTACGCACATGGAGGTCTCCATGGGAAGGATGGCGGACGCAATGGTCCAGCAGAATGTGGAGATGCACTCAGACCAGCACTCCATTGCGGTAGCCATAGGTGAGTTCCTGCAGTGGCAATGCGAGAGGGACCTCGACGTCCCTCCAGGTGCTCGTTCTCCTCAAGGAGTCAGGCCAGGGCCCTCGGGCACCTAAAGGGAGGAGGAGCGGCAGCTGGATACCCCTGGGTCATCTACTCAGGAATCCCAGAGGCTGTCCTCTCCCTCCGAGTCTCCTTTGCCTGTGACCCCCTCAACTTTGTCCTCTGTCACTGCAGAGGGAGCAACTGGCCCATAGGGGGACAGCAAAGCATGCCCACACCGAAGTTATCACAGGCAACAGAGCCAACCATTGCACAGGCTGTCTGCACTCCTCCTGCGGATGTCAGGGCAGCACCTAGAAATCTAAGGCATTCAAAATTTAAGAAATTCTGGTCACAGTTGGTTGCATGGGTGAACATATTTTGTCACTTTACAACCTGAAAATATATTCATTTTCACTGAATAATGTGTAATGGTGTCTTTCAGCTTCATTTACAGGCTTCGCAAGTCCTCCCCCTGCATCCCCCCCACCACTAGCAGTTCAGCTGCATGCAGCTGGACCACGAGTGATTCTGGAGAGAGAAGTGTGTGTGTGGCAGGGCCTTTTGGAGTCTCGTTCAAGCACTCTCCCAGGCAAGCGGATCCTTCCTGCTTCACGTTTATCTCAATGTCCTGGGCATTTTCAATGCTGCCTGCTGGGATTCACTTACAGTTGTCCATCTGAGCTGACCTGCATCTCCACCCACCCAATGATCACACTCCCATGCAGCACCTGGTCTCACCTCACAACTCTCGTTTCACTTTCGATTTAGCAAGCATGGTAGTGCTAAAGTTTTTCTTAAGGCTCCCTGTCCTTTCCCCTCCCCCCATTACCCATGCCCTTTCCCTAATCACTGTCGATCCCCCTGGTATCACCTTCCACTGCCCACTGTCACCTATCAGCCACAACCCTTTTCTTTCAGGGTGTCCAGGCGAATGTGCATGATTCCTTCCTTCGCGAAAATCCCACCCCCATCCACATTAACCTCCCCGATCTCTTCCTTCCCACCCCCAGGGTCCGTGTCTACCTCTGAGTCCCCACCAACCACCCTCGCTGTCCCTTCTAATGCTACTGTCACACCCTCACCCTCCCACCCTACCGCCTCATTCTGCCCTCGGTCATTCTCACCATTCTCTCCTACCATGCCCACCCTCAGTTCACTCCCCAAGAGGCAGTCATGGGCTTAATGGAGCCCTCCATTGCATGCTCACCTGGACATCCCACCCTTCCACTCTTGGAACCCCTTCCCCCCATTGGAACCCTTCCCCCCCTTGGAACTTCTTCCTCCCTTAGAACTCCTTCCCCACCCACCCCCACCGACTCCCCCCCACCTTCGTCCTTCCCCCTTCCTGACTCCTTCCTCCACCCAGACTCCTTCCTTTCCCTGTAACTCCTTCCCTTCTCCAGACTCCTTCTCCTCTCCAGGCTCCTTCCTCCCTCCGGACTCCTTCCTCCGCCCAGACTCCTTCCCCTCTCTGGATTCCTTCACCCTTCCAAACTCCCTCCTTTACACCTTCCTCCCCACCTTACACCTAACTCTCGAGTTGCCATCTTCTCCCCCAATACCCCCTCCTTCCCTTGTAATCCCTCCCCCCTCCCAACCTCACCCCCGATACTTTTTTCACTCCTCCCACCCTCACTCCCCCCAACACCTTTGTCCCCCCCCACCCAACCTCTGTCTCCCTGACACCTTTGTTCCCCCCCAATCTCACTCACCCAACACCTTCACTCTCCCCCTCCCAACCTTTCCCCTCCACTGACGCACATTCCTCTCCCAGTTGAACCTAAACCTTCCTCTCCCACCTCCTGCTACATCTTCATCTTCCAAACAAAGTTGGACTTTCCTCTCCACCCCCTTGACCATCATCCGTTTTGAACAGACTTTCAATGGTGACTTTCCACCTCCCGTGAGCTGCTTCACAGTAGAGCGATGTCCATTAGAATCCACCCAGCATGCCATGGATGTTCCTCCAGGCTCCTGTTGCTGTCGGGTTCCAGCTCAGATGTCTACGATGTGAGCAATGCCCTGACGGTAAGTCCCAACTTCTGCACGACACACTTGTCAAGACGTGCTCTGCACTGGCATGTTTTCCCATAGACGTGCCCGGATGATGCAGCATGGGGGGGATGATTCCAGCGAGCTGGGCTTATAATGATATGCAAATGTATTACAATGAGCTTCCTGACGTCCGATGGCAGGAAACGTGGCCCACCATTGACAGGCAGGGCAGATGATTGCAAACTCGTTTCACAACATCGTGAAACCGATTTTTGGCCTTCCCACCATATTGTCCACTCACATCGCCGAACACGACTGACACCAGCCGGCACAGAAAATTCCGCCCATTGTCTTCGCTCCCTCCAAAAGAAAAATGACACAAAGTTAATGTCACAGGAGGACACCTGGGGGAATGACCATGATCACCGCAGACTGAGGGTGCAACATGAGAAGGCACAACATAAACTGATGGACAGGAGAGACTGTACAAGAGGCAGAGGTTAGAGGTTAGATGGCAATGGAAGGTCAGTAAAAGCTGCACAAAGCTCAGTACATGTAGTTTCAGCTTCTTGTATTTTCTTAAAGAATTACAATGCTTTAATATTTGCAAATAATCTATCTATGAGAAGATGATGGTATAGTGGTAATGTCATTGGACTAGTAATCCAGAGTCCCAGGCTAATGCTTTGGGTTCAAATCCCACCACAGCAGCAGATGGAATTTAAATTCAATTAAAATCTGGAATCAAAAAATTTAGTCTCAGTAATGGTGACCATGAAACTATCATTGATTGTAAAAACCCATCTGGTTCATTAATGCTCTTTAGGGAAGGAAATCTGCCATCCTAACCTGGTCTGATCTACATGTGACTCCAGATCCACAACAATGTGGTTGACCTTTAACTGTCCTCTGAAATGTTCAAGGGCAATTAGGGATGGGCAACATCTGTAATATCCACATCCCATGAAAGAATAAATAAAAATCACACTCACTGTTCCTTTCAGGAGAGGTATCACTGAGCACAGCTAATCAAGATCTTCTCTCTTTCACATAATCGGGGGTGCCTTAGAGGAAGAGCCTGGACAGACACTTCCAAATCAATAGGTACTGCCCCATTCATACCAACTCCAAATCAACACCTTATCTACACAAGCACCAGGATAAAGGAATTATAGATTCATAAATGTTATCACTGGGCAAGGGACTGAACATTAACGAGAATAAGGAGCTGAGAGTCTAAGGGAGGGACAGTGCTATTCCCTGGACAGGGGTTGGGGTGTGAGGACCAATTGCTCTCGGCTGAGGAGCCTCAAACTAAATCTAAGGGGCTCGCTCTGTACAAGAACAGTAATTCCAGAATGTCAATCTCTTTTGCAGGCCGTGAAAATGGTTTCCAATGCGTCTGCTTGAGGTAATGAACAAATGGGAGGAGTTCCTGGCTCACACTGACAACGCATTGTAGGAAGTTTTTCAGGACTGGTAGAACATACTGGCAACTGTTAAAGCCTGGGAAATTGTTGCAGCACCAAGGCACTAGATGAGCTTTTAAAAATTTTGGGGGCTATTGGAGTCCCATCTACCAATGTTTGAATAGACACTTTGACTATTAGGTCTGTGGTGACTTTTACCATTAAGGTTTTTAAGTTTGAGTTGCATGGAGTGAGTACAGACATCACTACTGTTCTAGCTTCCTTAAGGCTCCCTCCAATGACATAAGGGAGTTTCAGACAAAGGCCTGCCACCTCTTACAACAGCAAGAGCCAGGCTGTTGAAAAGTGACGCTTTTGGGACACTAACTACCCTGAGATGAGAGTCACTCAAATCCTTATGGCTCCAGTGGAACTATCCCTACCACTCACTGCTTAACCTCATTTCACTCAGGGAAAATGTTGTAGGTGAATTAGACCAATAAAACAGCTGGCATAAAGGGTATACTCTCTGTTACGAAGTGGTTGCAGAAAGGCCAAATACGTTTGGTTGGCAGTCCCAGTGAATGTTCTTGCCTCAGGTAAGGTCACCTGATCGTGTCAGGTTATGAGCATTTTTCTCTGTCTGTTTTCAACTTTTCAGAATTGGCTGTGGAAATGCAAACTTTGGTCTTGCGAAGGATGTGTCAGAGGAATTGGAAAGGAAGAGACTTTATGACGGAGTATGGTGGGAGAGCAGCCAGGTGTGAAGTGACTTCATTTGATGTCTCAACCTAAATTTAGGAATAGATCTTGGCTCTCCTTGTTGTGACAGCTAGCTTTCCTGCTTTGCTTTCTCTCCTTCTTGTGTACCATTCTTACACTGTCAGGATGCCTAAGTGTAGAAAACCTCCCTTGTCTACATCCCCTGGTGAATGTGAATCTAAATGTGGGAACGAAATATCTTTGGTAATGCTGGACTCTAAGAACCTTTTCCTCCTGTTCATAACATCAAAATTAGGTATTCCCTATGTGAAGTCTCTGATTGTGAAGCAGAGCTTAGCAGAAGTAACCTCAAAATCTCTGACTGAACCCCAAATATAATAAAAAGATGGCTGTACAGGTTCTGCTCAATTTATCACCCCAAACCACAGCAGTCATTCAGAGAAGAATCCAGGTCCACAAATCTGTAAGAGAGACAGACTAAACAGCCACCTTAGGTCACTTCCTCACTCTGATCAATGTACATAGTTAAGTTAAACCATAATTCTCATATTTCTCCCCCTTGATACAGAGCTCTAACTTTCTGCTCAACTGAACCCATTGACAGCCAGCTGGGGTTGATTGAACATTGTGACAACCAGCCAAGGCTATTTATATACACAGTGCCAACCAGGGCCATTGCAAACACATGCTCAGCAAGCTCTGGTCCTCTTGAGAACAGGCCCAGTCAGCCCTCGAGCCCTTGTAGTATTAGTCATGGCTCAGAGTTGACGTTCACATCCAACTCCAGACACTTGAGCACAAAAGCCTAGGGTGACGTTCCAGTCTAGTACTGAGGGAGTGCTGCACTGCCAGGTTGCCGTTGTTCAGATGCGATTTTAAACTGAGGCCCTCTGTGCTCTCAGCTGGATGTAAAAGATCCAATGGCACTATTTCAAAGAAGCAAGGGAATTATCTCTGGTGTCCTGACCAATATTGACCCTCAATCAGAATTGTAAAAACAGATTATCTGGTCATCGTCACATTGCTGCTTGTGGGATCTTGTTCTGTACAAATTGGCTGTTGCATTTCCTATATCACTATGGTGGCTGCAATTATTGGCTATAAAGCGCTTTGGGACGTCCTGACCTTGTGAAAGCTGCTTTACAAATGGATGTCTTTCTTTTTTATCAAAGACCAGGCAACCAGCCACCTTGTGCCATCTGCTTGACCAGCGCTTTGTTGAACACAGCATCAGCTAACCTCATGAACACAGTGCAAGTGAGTCAAAGTCCTATCAAGCTCAGTCCCAACCAAAGCCCTATAAAACATAGTGCTAGCAAACCTTCTGGGGCCCTAATGTAAAAAGGGCCAATATGACAATGGACTGTAGCCCTATCGATGGATGTATGATATTTTGGGTTGTTTGTTCAAGGTTTGGGTCAAAATAAAATTGGGTGAAATCAGCTGCCTTTTCAGTTTTAATCATCAACACTATTTTGGAACAAAAGTTGGTTCCGATGCTCTTCCTGGTCCCACACACATCTCCTGGATACATGGCATCACTCCTCCTGTCCACCTGTTCTGGAGACCCTGACCAAAATAAAGAGTTTGGCTCTATCAAATCCTTTTAACATTTTATTGTCATCGATCAGATGATCTTTCAATCTTCTAACCTCAAGGGCAGCCAATTCTACGATCTGTACTCACAATTTAGCAGATATGTATTAAGATGAGCATGTAACATCAGATATAAATAAATGCATGAGTATCAACACTATCACTGTACTTGAATGTAAATTCTGCATCCATTGATGCGCAATGATTGAATACAAATGAATGTATTTCTCCAGTGTTGCATTCATTACTATGGATCTCTCTGTCCACCCTTGTATTCAATTTATATTGTAGCAATATTTTTGTGCTGCTTCCCATTCTGGTTCAGCCTTCATCACCCTGAAATAATTAGCGGAAACATAAAAACATAGGAGTAGGCCATCGAGCCTGCTCCGCTATTCATTATGATCATGGCTGATCATCCAGCTCAATAGCCTGCTCCCGCTTTCTCCCCATACCCTTTGATCTCTTTCGCCCCAAGAGCTATATCTACCTCCTTCTTGAAAACATACAATGTTTTGGCCTCAGCTACTTTCTGTGGTAGCAAATTCCACAGGTTCATCACTCTCTGGGTGAAGAAATTTCTCCTCATCTCAGTCCTAAATGGTCTACCCGTATCCTCAGACTGTGACCCCTCGTTCTGGACTCCCACCACCATCGGGAACTTCCTTCCTGCATCTACCCTGTCTAGTCCTGTTAGAATTTTATAGGTTTCTATGAGATCCCCCCTCATTCTTCTGAACTCCAGCGAATATAATCTCAAACGACTCAATCTCTCCTCATATGTCAGTCCCAGCATCCCAGGAATCAGTCTGGTAAACCTTCGCTGCACTCCCTCTAAAGCAAGTTCATCCTTCCTCAGATAAGGAGACCAAAACTGCACACACTATTCCAGGTGTGGTCTCACCAAGGCCCTTTATAATTGCAGCAACACATCCTTGTTCCTGTACTCGAATCCTCTCGCTATGAAGGCCAACATACCATTTGCCTTCTTTACTGCCTGCTGCACCTGCATGCTTACCTTCAGCGACTGGTGTGCAAGGACACCCAGGTCTCGTTGCACATTCCCATCCCTCAATTTATAGCCATTCAGATAATAAACTGCCTTCCTGTTTTTGCTACCGAAGTGGATAACCTCACATTTATCCACATTATATTGCATCTGCCATGCATTTGCCCACTCACTCAGCTTGTTCAAATCACCCTGAAGCATCTCTGCATCCTCCTCACAGCTCACCCTCCCACCCAGCTTTGTGTCATCTGCAAAGTTGGAGATATTACATTTAGCTCCCTCGTCTAAATCATTAATATATATTGTGAATAGCTGGGGACCCAGCACCGATCCCTGCAGTATCCCACTAGTCACTGCCTGCCATTCGGAAAAAGACCCATTTATTCCTACTCTTTGTTTCTTGTCTGCCAACCAGTTTTCTATCCAACATAATACACTACCCCCAATCCCATGCGCTTTAGAAGGAAGCTGGAAAGGCAAAGGGCTCTCCAACTTGGGCCTTCTCCCCCAATTGGACATCCACCCCCTGTGTCCCAGCCCACTCCTGGGGAAGGATCAGCATTGGATTCTGCCCTATATATCTGTTGCTAGGTAGCATGTATGGCTTTTAGCCTGGCCACCACTAGTTGCTAGAAATGGCACATCACCTGTTCTCTGGAATGATTGGCTTGAATCGTCAAAATGACAGTCCTCCTCAAACCCACTCCTCCTCAAACCCACTCCTCTGCATACCCACTCCTCCTCAAACCCACTCCTCCTCAAACCCATTCCTCCTCAAACCCACTCCTCCTCAATCCCACCCATCCTCATACACACTCCTCCTCATATCCACATCTCCTCATACCCATTCTTCCCCAAGCCTACTCCTTCTCAAACTCACTGCTCCTCAAACCCACTCTTCCTCATGTGCACTCCTCCTCATACCCACTCCTCCTCATACCCATTCCTCCTCAAACCCACTCCTGCTCATACCAACTCCATCTCAAACCCATTCCTCCTCAAACTGACTCCTCCTCTTACCCACGCCACCTCATATCCACTCCTCCTCAAACTCACTCCTCCTCAAACCCCTCCTCCGCAAACACACTTCTCCTCATACCCACACCTCCTCATATCCACTCCTCCTCAAACCCACTCCACTTCAAACCCATTCCTCCTCAAGCCTACTCTTTCTCATACCCACTCCTCCTCAAAACCATTCTTCCTCATACACACTCCTCCTTGTACCTACCCCTTCTCACATCCACCTCCTCATACCCTTTTCTCCTCAGACCCACTCCTCCACAAACCCGCACCTCCTCATACACACTCCTCCTCAAATTCACTCCTCCTCAATCCCACTCATCCTCTACACACTCCTCCTCATATCCACTTCACCTCAAACCCAACCCTCCTCAAGCCCACCCCTCTTCATATCCACCACTCCTCAAACCCATTCCTCGTACTCACTCCTCCTCATACCCACCCCTCCTCATATCCACTCCTCCTCAACCCAATGCTCCTCAAACCCACTCCTCCTCAAACCCACTCCTCCTCAAACCTACCCCTCCTCAAACCCACTCCTCCTCATACCCACTCTTCCTCAAACCTACTCCTCCTCAAACTCACTGCACCTCAAAGCCACTCTTCCTCATATACACTCCCCCTCAAACCCACTCCTCCTCTCACCCACTCCTCCTCAAAACCATTCTTCCTCATACACATTCCTCCTTGTACCTACTCCTTCTCATATCCACCTCCTCATACTCTTTTCTCCTCATACCCACTCCTCCACAAACCCGCACCTCCTTATACCCACTCCCCTTCAAACCCACACCTCCTCAAACTCATTCCTCCTCAAACCCACTCCCTCTCATACCCACTCCTCCTCACACCCACTCCTCCTCAAACCCACTCCCCCTCAAACCCACACCTCCTCAAACCCACTCCCCCTCAAACCCACTCCTCCTCAATCCCACTCATCCTCACACACTCCTCCTCATATCCACTTCTCCTCATACCCACTCTTCCTCAAGCCTACTCCTCCGCAAACCCACTCCTCCTCAAACCCACTCCACCTCAAACCCATTCCTCTGCTGACCCACCCCTCCTCAAACCTACCCCTCCTCATATCCAGTCCTCCTCAAACCCATTCCTCACACCCACTCCTCCTCATATCCACTTCTCCTCATATCCACTCCTCCTCAACCCAATGCTCCTCAAATCTACCCCTCCTCAAACCCACTCTTCCTCCTACACACTCCTCCTCGTATCCACTCCTCCTCATTTCCACTCCTCCTCATACCCACTCTTCCTCAAACACACTCCTCCTCAAACCCACACCTCCTCATATCCACTCTTCCTCAAACCCATCCCTCAAACCCGCTCCTCCTCATACCCGCTCCTCCTCATAACCACTCCCCCTCAAACCCACTCCTCCTCATGCACAATCCTCCTCATATCCACTCCTCCTCATACACACTCCTCCTCAACCCACTGCTCCTCAAACCCACTCCTCCTCACACCCAATCCTCCTCAAACCCACTCCTCCTCAAACACACTCCTCCTCAAACCCACTCCTCTTCATATGCACTCCTGCAGGTACAAGTTATTTTTGCCCATCAACTAAAGTGTCTGGCACTTGTACACAGAACCTGTTTTTTGCCTTCACATTGGTTTTCCTTTCACTTCATTTTATCCAGGTGCTTCTGACCAATATTTTTCAAAATTAATATTTGAGCTTGATAAGGGCTGAAATGATGGGCTGAATTTTATGGAAGCATGCTCCGTCTCTCCCCAGCCCCTGCCCCGGCTTGGTAGGAAAGTCAGATATGAGCCAACCGACTATATAAAAGGCTGCCTTTACGAGGTAATGGTGGGGCTTCCACCCCTCAAGGATAGGAGGTCTCAGCCTTCAGAGCTGCTGGTCCATCCGATTGGCTAACACTGAGTAGTCCCTGCAGCATCAGAACTCAGTAGTGGCCACTGTTGGGACTACAAGGAAGTCCCAAGAAAAAAATCAATGGCAATCGGAGGCCCTTGATTGGGGAGGGATTGAAGACCCTAGGGAGGCAAGCGGGGGGTTGAGAATTCAGTTTTTGAAGGCTGGGCAGGGGTTGGGGGTGAGATTTGGGAGTCACAATTTTGGAGGGGGGTAATATCTTAGGGGGGGGTGGGGGGTTGTGGGCGGGGGGGTCCCATTTGACACAGGGCACACCTCAAAGGAGGTAACCACACCCCCACCCCCTTCTTGCCTTTTCATCTGAGATGGTGAGTAGTGGGCTGGTCACCTTCGTTTTGCCATTCCCAGCCAAATGTATTATTGTAGTGGTGGCAGAAACAGGCTCTTAACTGGTCATTAATTGGCCAGTGAAGGGCCTCAATAAGCCTGAGGGTAGGCAGGCTGGCTGATGCCTTACCCACCCATGGTATTATGGGGGACAGCTCAGGAGTGAATGGGAAGTCAGTGGGCCAGTACTGCTCTTATTTTATGTGCCCACTCCCCCCATCCCCAGCAACTATGCCTGCTGGGGGTCCATAAAATCCCCCCCCCCAGATATTTGTCCCTTATGCTGTATTTAAGTATGTACATCCATTTAAATTGGACATGTTGATCGATTTCTTGATATCCTCACTTGACTTGCTTCCCACAGAAGGAAAACATTAATAAAATGAGTTGTCTATGGAAAATTTGGGGGGGTGGGGGTTGGGTGGGGACAGTCAGCTCAATTAACTGATATCTAGCCTGCAAGAATAGCTTTGCATTTATGTTAGCTTGGAACAAAGAATATGTTCCATTATTTTTGAATACCATGTTGCAAATTATATCATATCCTGAACCAAACACTGCAAATTCAAACAATAACTAATTTGCAGAGAATCACAAGCAGCATATTTCTCCCTTCAGTCAAGGTCACTAAGGGAATGGAAATTTTGAACATAAAGAACAGGGCCAGTGAACATTAGCAGTCAAGTGGTTGAGTGGGTTTTATCTAAACAAATAACTAATGATAAAAACTGACGGAGAATTGAATGTGCCTCATTAACTTCTTCCAGTTCTGATCAAATTTTATTTCAATTGAAAATCAAAAGGTTAATTATCATTTCACTATCCTTGCAAACAAATTGAAAAAAAATTGCTAAGCCATTTTTCATTTGCGTGTTCTATTAAATATCCTGAATGAGATGAGTTCAGATATTTTAGCAGAACGGTCACTTCTATTAGGAACCTATAACTATAACAGAGAATAAAGTACTAGATATTCATTGTCTTGCTCTTGATTCACAAAACTAAATATTCTCAGCAAACACTTGATGAGAATATTCTGCAGTCTTCTCATTGGCAATTTGATCTTGTGGGTATACTCAACGACTGAGCATCCACCTCTGTCCGGGATAACAACCCTCCGAGCGGAGAAATTTCCCTTTGTCTCAGTATTAAATGGATGACCCTTTACCCTGAGATTATGCCCCCTAGTTCTAGATTCTTCTACCAGGCGAAACAGCCTCTCAGCGTCTACCCTGCCAAGCCCCCTGAGAATTTTACACGCTTCAGTTAGATCACCTCTAATTCTTCTAAACTCTCAATTTCTTCTCATTGGACAACAGTCTCATTCCAATAATCAACGTCGAGAACCTTCACTGCACCCGTTCTAAGACATTCCCCATAGGTATGGAGACCAAAGCTGTACGCAGTACTCTAGGTGTGGCCTCACCAAAACTCTGTATAATTGCAGCAAGACTTTCTTACACCTATACGCCAAGCTCCTTTGTACCTGCATGTTAACTTTCTGTGAGTGCATGGACACCCAAATTTCTCGGCACACTAACATTTACTAATCTCTCGTCTTTTACAAAAATATTGTGCTTTTTTATTCTTCCTACTGTTAATAAGTTCACATTGCCAAATAGTATACTCATCTGCTACCTTTGTGCCCACTCATTTAGCCTATTTCTCTTCGCAACTTACTTTCCCATCTAATTTTGTACTGTCAGTAAACTTGGGCATCAGTCCCCTCATCCAGGTCATTGATATAACACTTGTCCTACCTTTTCTGCCTGGGAACATGGCTGAGATTGAGAACTTATGTGAGAGAAATTATGAATGTAAAACAGCACAAATATTCTGCAGACACAGCACGTTGTGCACTGCATTATCAGGCTATGTAATGAGTACATAACAAATTCAAGATACTACAACCCTTAGGTACTTTATCCACATGTTTACATAGGAGCAGGTGCATTGACTTTTTCATGAGGAGGACAATCAATCTACAACAACTGGGTAAAAAAATAGTTTGCTGTGTTCCTTCCTTGAAGACCTTAGTAGCACAATCAGGATGAGTGAGGATCACTCATGCTCAATGACCTCCATATTAGGAAGGCCAGGAAAGCAACATCCTTCGACAACAACTTATATTTATATGCCACCTTTAATGTAATGAAACATTAAGGTGTTTCACAGGAGCACTATAAAACAAAGTATGGCAATGAGCTACATAAGGAGATATTAAGTCAAATGACTAAAAGCTTGGTTGAAGAGGTAGGTTTTAAGGAGTGTCTTAAAGGAGGAAAGTGAGGTAGAGAGGTGTAGAGAGGGAATTCCAGAACTTGGCCCTAGACAACTGAAGGCGCAGCCACCAATAGTAGAGCAATTATAATTGGGATTGCACAAGAGGCCAGAATTAGGGGAGCACAGATGTCTCAGGGGGCTGTGGGGTTGGTGGAGATTACAGATATAGGGAGGAAATGTAAAACAAGGATGAGAATTTTAAAATCAAAATGTTGCTTGACTGGGAGCCAGTGAAGGTCAGCAAGCACAGGGGTGATAAGGAACGGGACTTGCTACAAGTTAAGACACAGGGAGCACAGTTTTGGATGACCTCAAATTTACAGAAGGTAGAATGTGGGAGACCAGCCAGGAGTGTGTTACAATAGTTGCGTCCAGTGGTAATGAAAGCATGAATGAGGGTTTCAGTGGCAGATGAGCTGAGACAGGGGTGAAATCGAGCGATGTTCTGGAGGTGGAAAAAGGCGGCTTTAGAGATGGCACGAATATGAGGTCGGAAGCTCATTTCAGGATCAAATGTGACACTAAGGTTGTGAACAGTCTGGCTTAATCTCAGAACGTTGCCAGGGAGAGTGGTGCAGTCGGTCGTTAGGGGCAGAAGTTTGGAGTGGGGACCGAAAACAATGGCTTCAGTCTTACCAATATTTAATTATCCTTGAATCCTGCTGTTGGAGGACAATCCAGCTTGTAAGGTTAGCTGTTCAGTGGACTTATGACCCATCGTGACTTATGCTGCCCAAGCACATATAGCCGAGCGTTTGAACACAATATAATTAATTGAAACTCATGCATTAATTTGTGCAGAAAGAAAAGATTGTACATAAAAAAGCCCTTAATGGCTAGCTTAGATGATTCAACCAAGAAGTAGTCTTTAGTGGACATGATTGAGATAGAAAATTGATGAAAATTGATGGAAGGTGGTTTGGAGTTTTGGAATTCCAGGATAACTGGCCACCGGTAATTCGCACTGTGCAAGGTTTTATTTTACAGCAAATTTGCAATTGCTGTGATTCCAGTGAGTTGTACGCTTGTTTACATTTACAATTGTAGTTGGATTAAAAGAGATCTACCTAAGAAACCATGCATCTGAATGGAAATATATCAGTCATAAGTTCCTTCACAGCTCGGTTCCCAGATTGTTTGTTCCCTGAAAATAGATCCATTGGCATAGACTCCCCTGCCTGGGAGTGAGAGAGATTGGTATGTGAACTATTCACAGTTTTCCAAACACAGAAAACCAAGACTCACATACCTTTTTCTACTGACTGTTGTTTGAAATATACATTGCTCCATCTTGATCTGTGTCTCTCTGGTTTCAAAATAGGGCTCCAGAGACAAATACAGGCTGGAATAAAATCTTATTTTTTAATTCTGAGATTATAGATTAATAACCTGTTTGAATCATATTGTATATTCAGCCTATTTTCCTGCATTCCCCGATTTGCTTCTCTAGTATCACAAATCTATTATTATCACTAACAAAGTTCTCAGGTATAAGGTCCTGTAACAATTAACCTGGTAGCTGGTTTATGAAAATCTTTAACATGAAAATGCCGATTCACAATCAGACCCTCACAGAGAGTGCTTGTGTGATTGAGAGGCCGTTATTTTCTATTTGTATAAGATACAATGGCACAGTGATTATATTACAGTAATTCTGTAAATTTGAGCTCAAATCCCACCTTGGTAGTTTCGAAATTGGAATTTAATTTAAAAAGAATTGGCACTAAAATGCTGTTAACAGTTAAAGTGACCATGAAGCTGTTGGACCATTGTAAATACTCAGCTGGTTCATTAACGCTCTTTCGGGCAGGAAAGCTGCTGTCTTTGCCCGGTCTGGCCTATGTGACACCAGTCCTACAGCAACATAGCTGACTCTTAGCTGGCCACTGAAGTTGCCCAACCACCCTGTACTATCAAATCATGATAAAGAACTGCAGTGATTCAAAAAGAACATCCACCAGCATCTTCTCAGGGCAAGTAAGGATAGGCAATGATATTGGCTTTGCCAAAGTTGCCCACACGCCATGAATGAATCTAACAAAATAAAGGACAGAAAATCAAGCAATATGGGCCACTATTTCCCCAGTGAATGCTTCTTGTGACTGCTGCTCCTTGCTGGCATTGTCCAAGTTGAGGTATCCTCCCTCCAATTTCCAAAGCAAACACGTAAAAGCCAGAAATGAAAACATAAAATGCTGGAAAAACTCAGCACGTCTTACAGCATCTGTGGAGAGAGAAACAGAGTTAACATTTCAAGTCGGAATGACCCTTCTTCAGAGCTAAAGAGAAGTAGAAATGTGATGGATTTTATACTGTTTATGAGGGGGTTGAGCAGATGAAGCAAGATAGAAGGTCAGGGATTGGTGGGAGCTAAGGAGAGATTGACAAATATGTTATGGACACAAGACAAAGACAAAGGGAATGTTAATGGTAGTGGTAAGGACTGAAGAAGGCGCTGATTGTGGCAGAATATGTTAATAGCAGAGCAAGGGTGATATAGGCCCAGGGGATATAGCCTGAGCTTGCCACATGTTCTTATGCCCCCTAGCCCTCACCCCCGCCCATGCTCATACCCCCTCCATGCCCCATTATACCTCCTTGTCCCCTCCATACCCCTTCATATCCCCCATTCTCCCTCCATGTCCCTTCATATCCCCCATGCTCCCTTTATTACCCTTATTCCCCCGAATAGTCACTTGGTATCTTGATTATCCACTCACCAAGTAGCCACGTTGGGCAGACCTCAGGAGCTATGAAATAGCAATGGGAAGTCTTTGAAATGGAGTTGAAAAAGAATTAAACCTCTAACAATCTAATAGAACTGTCAATCAAAAACATAGCCAATCATACTGCACAGATAATACTCCAGTCCCATTAAAAAAAATTGAATCCCCTAAGTGGTCATTATGTTGTGAAAACAAACAAATATCTATTCAAAAACATCAAAGATGGATGATCCTATTATAATCTCTTAAAACTGTCAATAAAACCATGCTGTCAGCCTGCTAAACAATTGTGCACAAGGACCTGCTGAGTTAAATGCACCATAAGCTTTTGAAACTCAGCCATGCATTCATAATGGGCTCAGTTGCCAAACAAACCATTACAGCTCCAGACAATTGAGCTTTTTTGAAACTGAAGCAACAGATGGCTAGGTTTCTTTTCTAAGCCATACCAGATGGCCTCTCATTCAAAGCAGAACAGGAGCTGATGACTAGTTTTTTCCTAAGTTTAAACAGCAGGCCAATTCTTTTCTAAGTTACAGCACTATGGACATATAAATCACTTCAGCTCATGAAAGAAGTGCTCCCAACCACTGTTTTCTACAATTTTGAATGATAAAAGCATTTTTTTCAAATTGGCATCTCAACATTTGCACAATGCCGGTCAATGTAGTGATCAGCATACCTTGGCAGGACAGAGCCCTATGGTTAATCACTGGAATAAAACACATTTAACTTAAAAGATAGCATCTAATAATGACATTTGAAGTTATCAATATGTTTAACACTTACTTGTCAGAATGTTCCTGACTCCTCAACAGGCTTACCCTAAGGTTCCTGAACTCTTATACTCGGCAGGTTTTCCACAGCTTTTCAAAATCCGCCTGACCCAACAAAAATACTGTGAGATTTGAAATATGAATTTCTCCTAGACCTGTCAAGGTGACCCTGACATCACAAGCCATGTATGCGGGGTCACAACCCAAACCTAGCCCGAACCTCTTCCCGCTCATGGGAAGTTTGCATGGGGTTATTTTTTGGAGAGGGGCGGAATTCAAATTTCCAGACCTGCTGCCTCAGTTTTGCCAATTCTTGCACCCATTCCAAGCTTTTTTGGGACACGAAAATCCGGCCCTATATAAATCTAGATATTCTGTTAAAACTGGCAAGTCTGTCATGTCTTCCCATGACCCCCTCCCTGACTCCCCAAAGGGCAAAATAGCCAATTGACATGCAATGCTCCGGGTGGCACTTGAAGAGCTGCAAATTGCACAGGGATGGGGGTTGTGGGGGGGGTGGTGGTGGTTGCTAAGGGTGGCAGGTGCCCTGTGTCTGTGGATGCTTAGCCCAATGCAAGTCACATTTTCAAGATGATGGGCAGAAAATAGCTGAGGTGAGAAATGTTTCCATAATCCACTGACAAACTGTTGTCCATTGTGAAATATTGACTGTTCAAAAGGAACAAAGTGCTTAATTGAATATGATTTGTTCTTTGTTCACCAGTTATTACTAAAGAAGTGGTCTAATTCTTATACTTAATGCTGACCACATTTTCTTGGAAAAGTTTATCAAAGGAAGCAAATGGCATAGGTTGCAGTCATTAAACTAATAGGGATGGAGGAGAGTGAGTCACAAACCTGGCCTCTCTACTAGCCGCTACGCTTAAAGTACTGAGCACTTTTGACAGCAAGCAATGTCAGAGATTTAATGAAAGGCTTTTATACAGCAGCCATTTAATATTGAATAACCAACCATCCAAGTCTCAGTGAAAGTGCTCTTAGAACTGTGACTAATCTTGATTGCCAGTTTCCTGACTGATCTATCCTTAACAAGGTGTTAGAGGCCACACTCACAACCTTAGTTAAAAGGGACAGGAGAAAGTTCTGTTGCTCAAAACATGGAAATTGCATGCAGCAAGATTGCAAAATGTAGTTGTATGAAAAGGGATTTGAAAAAAAGGCTAAGAGAAATGACTGGACAAATTAATTGTGAATTCACACTACTATTCCAGTATTGGGACAAAGCACATGGACGTTAAACTTATGGGCCAGGATTTTTACCTTGTTGGGCGTGCTTGGGAGCGATCGCGAAGCCAGTCGCTGCCCGCGATCGGGCCCTGACATCGATTTCACGCTGGCTGGCCAATTAATGGCCGGCCAGTGTGAAACGTGTACGGGTGGGTGCACTCTGACTCTCACGCCCACCTGCCAACCGAAATATTGTGCAAGTGCGCAATAACGTTGGGACGCACGCGCCCACCCACTCAGCGTAAATTTCTGCCCTTGGGCCAGGGTTTTTACCTTGTTGGTTGAGCGCAGCGGGTGGGCCCAGGGGTGGTCATGTAGCCGACCGCCGCCCGCAATCGAGCTCCAACATCGATTTCATGCTGGCTGGCCAATTAATGGCCGGCAAATATGAAATGCGCGCTGCTGCGCTCAGCGCTGCCGGGTAGGGGTGGAAGGAGGGCAGGCTTGGAAGTTTGGGCATGCAGGCGAGCATGCGCAATGAAAGCTCCCTGAGGCACAGAGATGCCTCAGGTATTTGGAGATTTAAAAACACAAAAATTGAAAATTTACCACTGTTAAAAGCATGTGCCTATTATGATTGATTTAATTTTTAATAGCTGTTGGAAACCTCATCCCACCCGTAGAGGAGGTTTCCTTAAAAATCCGAAGGCCACTTGGCCTATTCGCCTACCCGCCAACCGTAAGGTTGGACAGGCAGTGAAAAATGTCAGTCAATTATTACTTTAATGGCCTTATTAGGCCTGTTAATTGTCAGCAGGTGCGCAGCCAACTCCTTTAAGCACCCGCTGACCAAAATATCACGGGAGTGCGCGATAACGTCAGGACGCTTGCCTGACGTCATTGCGCGTCATTTTATGCTTGAGTGGGTTGGGCACTCGCCCATTCGGCACACATTTCTGCCCATGGTGTGTGCATTGGGCTTCAAGGCAAGAATAGACTCCAGGACAAAGCAGAGTGAATCCCCCTCCTCTGGAAGGTCTCACTTCTCTTTGCCCGGGAGTTATTTCAGGGCCTGATTCCCAATTCAAGTTGCATTTGTGCCATATTGTACCCCACACCAATGCTACACTTATCATATGAAATGAAATGTGAAATATTTTTTACTCTCAGGATGTAGGTTGGAGTATTTGTAAGACTGATTGTAGGCACATGTATAGTCACTGCTCAGAGATCTCCAGTTATGGGATCCATTCGAGCACCATTGGAGCCCAGACCTTGTAAGATCTTGCAAAGTACATCATACGCTTCACAACTGCACTCCTCAAAGAGACCCCACCAGTTAGGATGATGAGGACAATCCACAAGTGATCAGGAGGAGCAAGAGTGAGGATGAGAAGCAAACTTCTAAAATGACCACTGCAAGCAGATATGCATTTATTCATAACTGAAGTCTTCCATTAGGTTACACAGATGCCCGTAAAAAGCCATGATTACAGAAGAGTCTACTTTCCTGGGACATTCTAACTTTTCCTTCACTGATTTGCATTATCTGTCTACATGACTTATTGCTACTGAGGCAATAAAACAATTGTACAGTATAATAAATGAGCATAGAATTAAAAACAGCAAATGTTGGAAGCAGACAACACATGGTCAGGATGTGGAGATGTGTCTGTTTCCAGATTTTTGATTTTTGTTTAAGATTTCAGGCAGTGTTCAATTTCTAATTTGTATAATTAGAATCTGCTATTTTGATTTGCACACAACAGTGCATTATTTCTTAATTCTTGCTATGTACATAGCTTTCTATGAACTTAGCAAAGCAATTTACTTTGTGTGCAAGTGTGTACCCAGAAATATGGAGGTAAGTGGGTCAGGAGCACGCAGAAATATGGAGGAAAGTTGTATACACAAAGTTGAGAATGGCAAGAATTGGAAGAAGAGTTGTTCAGGAGCAAGCAGAAATATGTCGGACAGGGAGTCACCAGCTGCCAGCCAATAATAGATGATAGTAAGTCTGTAGCTTTAGCTGAAGGTATGTACTGAGAACAGTTAGGTACTTTCTTCAAGTGAAAAGTGGGCTAAAAGTATAACATTCCTAATAGTGTTACAAGACTAATACATCAGGGATGTAAAAGTACCATAGGACTTTTATAATCTGTTACAGCTTCATATTCCTCTATTCCATCTATGGCCTAAGCAATAATCTTCAACAGGTTTCTTCAAAGGGAGTGAAGTGTTTGAAATTTCTAGAAGTTCCTCCAGTTTGGGTTTGTTCTCTTCCCTTATATGCTATTTCCTTCTCTGAAAATATGTTTTGAATTGTTGCAGGGACATATAGAGTGACACACAAGTATCTGTTATGCAGTTCACTATGTGTTTTAATAATGGAACATGCCTTATGCAGCCATATTGATATGATGGTATTTTCAGTTGTAAGTTGCAGCCTACATTTGTGTGCTATGCTATGAACATTCATGGTAAACATTCAACAGGCTCTAAGGATAGATGGATGCTCTGAAAGATATGGCAATTAAAAAGTAAATGGTTATGAGAAAATTTATTCGTATTTACTTGTGCAGTCTGGATAGTTTCCTCAATTTCAATTCTTCTGCATTTGAGGTCATGTCCTTTGGGCACAGGTGATAACATTTACCCCATTAACCAGGTATCGTGACAGACAATCCTCCAACACATGCCTATCATATCCAAGGTTTTGTTTCCTCCCTGCTGTGAGACCTAATTTTGGACATATATATCTATGTAAATACTTATTGCCATCTCTTTAGTCAAACCTTCAACTTTGCCAGATAGTGTGGGATAAGACCAGGTTTAACTGTTGAGTCTTGGAATGTATGCCTGAGGTGGAAAAATTTCCTGTATGGAGAAATGAAACTTTGAATGACCCTGATGTTTGTCTGCCTTGGCACAAAGCTTCTTTGCATTTGGCTTGAAATTCTTCCTCCTTTGGGTATAGCAATTTTCTGAGAAACTGCTCAAAATTCAAACACTCACCCTAAAAAAGCCTCTTACCAGCTATGGAGACAAAGAACCTTCCTTGAACCCAGGAGAAAATAAGCTTCAGGATTTGTGATACAATGGGCAGAATTTTACCAGCTCCTGAGAGTGGTAAAATAGTAATCTGCCACATTGGGTGGTAATCTTGGTGCTGCGGAACTTTCCCAGTGGCTCTCCAAGGAGTTGGACAGTTGATTTGCATGATTAAAGGCCCAATTAAGGGCCATTTTACAGGGCATCTGGCATTTTTTCAATGGTAGAGCAGCATCCTGCCATGTTGCCATGGGCCATGAGGTGCCCCAAGGTCTCCTTCCTGCCTCAGCTGCACCCACCTCTCCAGTGGAGCTGTGGAGGCTTCAGAGCTGCCAATCCTCTGATTGGGCTAGTAGCATCAGAACCAGGCCACCATCCTTAATTAGGCCCACAGATGGCTGATTAGGAAGTAGCCTGTGGTAAACTTACTGAGACTGTCCCGCTGCTGGCAAGTGCGAGCTTGAGATCTGTTTTTCACCCCAAAGTCGGTGTCCCGAAGCGCAGAGTAAAATTGAGCCCAATGAGTCAGATTCTTCTGGAGTGTGGCATTTTGTGGCATCCCCCAGTTGTTAGACTTCTTTGTGTCTGTTTATGTTTAAAAGATGTGCACACAAAGTTGCTGGAAGTGCAAGCTAATGGAGCAAGGTCAACAGGGCGTCCTGGACCTTGGTGATGAATGGCACTAACTGTGTATCCTCTTAACCAATGAAGTTAAAAGATTGAGAAATAAATAGTGGAAAAATTACAAAGAAGGATAAATTAGAGTGAGCGAATTAGAGTTCAAAGGGGTAAGAAAGAAGTATAAAAAGAGCGAAAGAAAGATTGGATTAAAAGAGAGAAAAAGGAAACAGAAAGGGAAAGTTAAAAAAAAATTGATGTTTTAAAAAGCTCCTAAAGCAGTTCACAATCTGAAGGATGAGGCTCCACGCTAATAATTTTTTTAACTTTCTGGTCAAGAGAGGTTGATTGGTAGTCATTAACAATGATCATGTCATTAAAGGGTACTTACTCGGTTAATTACTAGACTTAACTTTCTATGGCATGTTTAATGGACAACTAATGTGCAAATATAGTAACTTTAACCACAGGCAGATTAAAGATAAGATGCCATCTTTGTGAAGTTAGCGGGGGAGTGGCGTAAATTGTCCTGCAATTTGTTGTGAGTCACAATTCATCTCTCTTCTATAAATTACTGGCTGATCTGTGTAATAATAACATGTGTGTCTTTCGACATCATTATTTTTTCACCATGTCTGTCCACTGTGTAAAGTATCAGTTTCAATAGTGAAAACAATCGATTGGAAGCCAGCTTAATGAGCTTGGACAGCCTTATTGTTAATTGGTGGAGTGTGTGACAATAGCCTAGTGCCTTGACAACTGATTTCAGTCGACCTGCATAAACAATATCATTACTATTCATCAGTAGCATGCAACCCATTAAGCTCTGACCAACTTCTGCTGTGCTAATTCATCTTCAAAGAAAGGTTTCTTGGGAGGGTCCATCTCAGAGCTAGTTGAAATTCATAAATATATTGGCAAAGCTAGAGTTCTCTAAACATTATGACAACTACAAGTTTAGAACTATATACTTTAGAACTAGAACACTATACTGTGGAACCATTATGCCAGAGAGAGATCACAGAAAACCGTGTTGTCACTGACAGTGATTTTGCTGTATTTGTAAACAACAGGGAAAAGCTCTACATGGAGCAACATTGTAAGACATCTCACCAGATTCGCAAGCAGAGGGAGTATAATTGTCATTGCTTTAAGCCTCGCATCTGATATTACAAATTTACTATTTTATTGTAGAGGGTTAGATGATTCAGTAGGATATATATCTGTTATACAATTGTTGTGCAATTGGGAAGGTAAATAACAGTTGGAATCTAATATTGGCAAATGCAAAATATAGCAAGCACACTGAGAGGCAGAAAGAGTAATATAGATATGGAATGAAGGGAACAGAATTATCATAAATAGGCAAAGAACTGACTTCAGGACAACAGATTCATTTGTTTCAATGTCCAGATAATGTGGAGAGGTAATTAAAAGTAATAGATAGGAGGATACATTAAATTAGTGAAGTCTAAGTCTGCAGAGGTTGTGCTGAAATTTTCTAATAAACACATCAGATTTCATTTAGAATACCTTGTGCTTTTTCCTGGATAGGCAAACTTCAAACTGGCACAGAAGCAATGGACAGTGCACAGCAACAAGAATGACCCTGAATATAAAGGGGTTGAAGCCTTTAGGATTAGAGAAGATTAAAGAGCAATTTAATTTAAATATTTAAGTGGATGGATTGAACTCAAAACGGGAAGGTCAGGCAGGCCTGTTGACCAAGACAGATATTTACAAAGAGGACAAGGACTATTTCAAGTGACCTATCAAGTAAGGTGGTGAATGTAAAGAATTGACTTGTAGATAGATGGTGGGCTGAGAAAGCTGAAATCCTAGAGATGAACTAGATGGATTGAATGGCCTTCAGAAGCCCATGGAAGTTTTAATGTTATGATGGTCCTTAATTGGTTCAACTAAAACCACACATCAACAACAAAAAAAATGGGCTCCACAAGTCACACCTGGTGGTGGGCAGCAGGTTTAAGTTTTCTCACCGCACTCCTTGAGGCTATGTGCAGAAATCTGCCCCCATCGGTGGGGTTGTGCGGGGACGGGCGGGGGCGGGCCGCCATTTTATGTGGGCAGGCCAATTAAGGCCCACCCAGCGTGACCCGCACCGGGAAGTGCTAAGCGCTCCCTGTGCAGGCGGTGGGGGGGTGGTGGTGGGATTCCCTGAGTTAAGCCCTGTGCTCATTCACACATACAAAATCTCCCTGAGACACAGAGGTGCTTCGGGGAGTTTAAATTTTAAACATCTAAATAAAGAAATTAAAAACTTAAAACATGTCCCCTCATGTGACAGTTTCACACGAGCTGGGACATGTCAATGAATTTTTAAAAATTTATTGAATTTTTAAACACTTCATGAAACCTCATCCCGCCCGTGGATGAGGTTCCATGAAAAATGCAAAGGCCGCCTGGGCTCTTCGCCTGCCCACCAACCTTAAGGTTGGACGGGCAGCTCATTTTATTAGTTCAATTAGTTTTTAACAGGCCTTAACAGGCCTTCGACAGTTTGATGGGCATGGAGCTGACTCGGCTGTGCGCCCGGCAAACTGAAAATCTAAATGATGCGCGGTGATATCACCGCGCGTCATTTTACTCATCGGTGAGCGGGCCCCACCCCCACTCGCCAACCCGAAAACTCTTCCCTATCACTTCCTGTCATACAATTCTTTAAAAGGATGTTTTCTTAATGGTAAAAAATATTTTCCAAAGCTTGTTTTATCTACAAAGCTCATGAGAATGTGTGCGTCATGTCAAATTGCATCACTCGGACCTGATTATTTCAATACCTCTGCCTCATCTCAAATTAAAATAAATAGACACAGGCTGAATTTTCTCCTCCTGCTGGTGCCGAGCGTGGTGGTGGGTGGGGGGGCAGGGGAAGGAGAACTCAGCAGGAGGGGCAGGAATTGTTTCTGTGAAATCATAGCAGGATCATCCGATGGTGTCTGCCATGGCAGATCAGGAATCCCACTGGAGGCCAGCATGAACCTGATTTGCATCCCAGTAATGGAATACGAAGTAAGGCCTGACTGGATTCATCCCCCCATGCCCGATTTGTCGGCGGGAACATGCCTGGACAAGCCTGTTGAGACTTAGCTTTAGGGCCTTGCTCAGATCGCAGACGTCCGAGGAAAAGAAGATGTTGGATCCTTACAGCTACTGGACCCTGGAGGAACATGTGCATCGCATGCTGGGTGGATCCTCATGCACATGGCGCTGCCGCAAAGCAGCCCTCGGAAGGTGGGAGGTCTCCTCACATGCCGTTTCAATGGTGGATAGGCTGCCATTTGCCTGCCATGCCATCACCTTGCCGCTTCATCACTCCAGGTACCATATTTAAAGTGCAGCTGCGCACACACCTCTATTATTTCAGCCCAGGACTGCTGCATTGAAGACATGGCCCTGAAAGACAAGAAGACTGCAGCCCCCCAGTTTGATGACGCGTCCCTTGAGCACCTTTTGAATGCAATGGAGGCCCACCGTGAGGTTCTCTACCGCCGCTCTTGGCGAAAACCAACAAGCAAGGTCACTAGTGCAGCATGGGAGGCGGTGGTAGCAGTCATTAGCGCCAATACCCTGCAAAAGAGGACAGCCACCCAGTGCGCAACAGGATGAACGGTCTCATCCATTCCACCAGGGTAACTCACTCTTCTCATCATTTTCAATTCACACACTTACAAACCCATCACACATCCACAAGGATCTCACACCTCAAAGGACAACACCACAAACTCTCTCACACACCCTCACATCTCCATCAGGCTCATACCCTCTCGAGTTTGCGTCCTCATGCTGTCCGTGGCTCTGCTCACCACACAAACACTCCATGCAGAGCCATGTGTCCTGCTCACATGCTCTCCATCTGTTTGGATGCAGGAGAAGCTGGCTCACAATAGGAAGAAGTCACAGACTGGGGGTGGAGTGACACTCAGTCACTTTGAGGAGCGTGCGATCGCACTGACTGGTGAGGACATGGACCGTGCCTGCGGCGATGGTGAGGTTGGCAGCGAACACCCTCATAAGGATCCTGCACCACATCATCCCTCTCTCAACGCAACTGTGAGTGCTCTCTCTTCTGCTTTTGACTCTGCCGCTATGCACTAATTATCTCTACTTTGGCTGACAGGGAGCTCTGCCAAGCATCTGACACCCTCAGCCAGTCCCTCAACTTGATCCACGTCCTCACCGCCAGCCATTGAAAAGCTGGAAATAAGTAGCCTGGAAGAGCCATCATAGTACTTACCTACACTCTCCACCAGCGCAGAGAGACACACCTCGGCGTGACCTAGACCTAGAGTAGGCTTGGGTTCATAATCTGGTGGTCACCGTTTCGACACATGTCTGCAGCAGGAGGAGGCAGGTTCTGCTGAGCTCTCAGGCACTTGGAGGACTGCTGGGGAAGAGGCATCTGTCAGGCCCGAGTCAGATGACGAAACTCTGGATACAGCCTTCTTACTCACCATACAGAGTCAGCGAGGGCGGGGGTACATCATGCTGAGCTATTGGAAGCCCTCAACAGAGTGGCATGTGAATCAGAGGAGTATGTCTGCCTGCTCTCTGATGAAGTAGTGCCCAAGTGTGCTCAAGGGGATCTCCATGGGAAGGATGGTGTACGCCATGGAGACCTTGATCCAGCAGAATGCGGCAATGCGCATAGACCTGCACTCCATTCCAATAGCCATAGGTGAGTTTCTACAGTGGAACATGAGGGGGAAATGGGGCACCTTGACATCGCTCCAGATACTCCTTCCCCTCAAGGAGTCAGGCTGGGGCCCTTGGGCACGAAAAGGGAGGAGGAGCAGCAGCTGGACATGGGATGCAGGATGCACCGGCAAGTGGATGATGCGGCGCAAAACCTGCCATTGTGGCCGGCGGGTAAAACGTTTTTCACACTCACGACTGCACTTAATGCAATTCTGGGATGATTCTGCCCACAGTGCCTTTGTAGTGTCACTTCTTCCACCACCCAGCTCTTTTGAATATGTTGAGGTCAGGATATGATTTTGTAGGCATCCCTTCCTCCTCCTCCTTCATTGTTGCTTGGAGTGTTGCCAGGGACTGAAATAATGGACGTTACAGCTCAGGTGACCAGGTGGTGAAGGATAGATCTTGAAACCATTCCGTATACACTTACGAGCTTTTACTTGGAGGCACAACCAACAAACACACTTGCAGCCTGCTCCGAGCTCAGGTTAATGCCAGAATATAATTAACCTCCAATTGATATACAGTTGATGATGGAGTGAATTCATTTGGGAGTGTGAGAAGCTGGCTCCTGCAGTGAAGTAAGTCTTTGCCTTCCTTTGTAATTATTTGTCGTGTCTTACAATAGTGGCATGGGGTTTGAATACATTCTTTAATTTTGACCTTTTGAAAGAGGGGTTAAAAAGTTGGTCCTACAATTCGAAACAGTCCTTTTAACTTTCTCTTTCTTTTGTTCAAAGAATGTGAGTGTTGATATGTGGAATTGACTTCATGATCAGTTTGTTTAAAAGAGCGTTGTGTTTCCAGGAGATTGTCTGTCTGAATACACAATATACAGACACAAAGCTTAGAGGACTCATCACTCATTGTGTCAATCTACAGTATGTGATATTAGTGTAACAATGCTTGATGGGTCTCCTCCCTCAGACAATAACAGGTTTGGAAAGCTTTCTATTTCATGAAGAAAAGACTGCTTAAAACAGGGCTAAGATAGCCTGACTCAAGAGGTAATAAAGTCAGTGCTGCACACAGGCAGGCTTGTGCTTCAAGGTTTAGTCCCAACTTATTATATGGGGTTTTGAATATGCTTTGATTTCACTGCTTTGATTGCTCTATGGAAAAATATAAATGGAGTGCAAAGCAGCAAAATATTAAAGTCCCACTGTGCCAGATGGTTCTCCATTTGAGAAAGAACTGACAAGGATAACACCAAATTATTGTATCAAAGAAATAACATTCTCTGTTAAAAGACAACCTATGGCCAGAATTTTACTCCCTGCACGTGGGTGAGAAATAGCGTGAGACGATGTCGGGCGAGCGCCCCGACGTCATCGTGCACTCACACGATTTCTCGCTCGCGCGGCAGTTGGAAGCACGCCCACTGACAATTAAGCCCATTAAGGAGGCAAGTGAAAGCGATTTTTCGTGGCCCGTCCACTTTTACAGTTGGCAGACGGGCCAATCGACCAGGCGGCCTTTACATTTTTGCTCAAACCTTGACGCAGGGCAGGATGAAATCTCTGTGGGGGAAAAAAAATAAAAGGAAATATCTGGGGAATGTCTTTTTATGTTTCCAGGAGATTGTCTGTCTGAATACACAATATACAGACACAAATCTTAGAGGACTCATCATTCATTGTGTCGACCTACAGTATGTGATATTAATGTAACAATGCTTGATGGGTCTCCTCCCTCAGACAGGTGCTGAATTGTGCTGATTGGAGACATTTTGCAGCACTTTTGTTGTTTTCTTTATTCTGTAGAGGTCTGCAGCTCCCTGAGGCAGCTGTCTGCCTTCAGGGAGCTCACTGGAAGCACTCACCAGCACCTGCAGTGACATCACGGTCAGGGGTCGATTGTGGTCATCCGATGACGATTGGTCCAAGGCCCACTGATCGCGCATGCCCGACGAGTGAAAAATTCAGGCCTATATTTTCATCCTGAACAGCCTGGGACCTATGCACAAGTGAATGGATAAGGGAAATCTCTATACAGTGGCACACTATAGCGACACTATCAAGTCACACTTTCACAACTCTAATGATATCATCATTTTTTAAAAAATGCTACTTACAGAAAAAATACATTTCTAATATGGTGACCAAAATGGTGCATTTCAGCAGTATTATGGAGTGAGTTCTTCTTGGAATTTGGCATGACTGAAATTTTCCCAGTAAATAATATTGCTGTATTAACTACTGGAACACAGTGTTGTAACATGCACTAAAGAATAGTTTTCAATCATTAATGGGTCTATGTTGTGAGCACTAGCCTGTGATTTTCAACAGAAAGGAAGCCTACTCAGCTGCATGGTGAGGGCAAAACCCATAAAGTGTTTCACATTTGAATGCGTCCCATGTGATCGTTTACACATTGTTAGTAGTCTCAATGACACAGATAGACCATAACACCATAAGACATAGGAGCAGAAATTAGGCCATTTGGCCCATCGAGTCTGCTCCGCTATTCAAGCATGGCTGATAAGTTTCTCAACCCCATTCTCCCGCCTTCTCCCTGTAACCTTTGATCCCCTTACCAATCAAGAACCTATCTATCTCGGTCTTAAATACACTCAATGACCTGGCCTCCACAGCCTTCTGTGGCAATGAATTCCATAGATTCACCACTCTCTGGCTAAAGAAGTTTCTCTTCATCTCTGTTCTAAATGGTCTTCCCTTTACTCTGAGGCTGTGCCCTCAGGTCCTAGTCTCTCCTACTAATGGAAACATCTTCCCCACGTCCACTCGATCCAGGCCTTTCAGTATTCTGTAAGTTTCAATCAGATCCCCCCTCATCCTTCTAAACTCCATCGAGTATAGACCCAGAGTCCTCAAATGTTCCTCATATGTTAAGCTTTTCATTCCTGGGATCGTTCTCGTGAACCTCCTCTGGACCCTCTCCAGGGCCAGAACATCCTTCCTGAGATACGGGGCCCAAAATTGCTCACAATATTCTAAATGTGGTCTGACCAGAGCCTTATAAAGCCTCAGCAGCACATCCCTGCTTTTATATTCTAGTCCTCTCAAAATAAATGCCAACATTGCATTTGCCTTTCCAACTACCGACTCAACCTGCAAGTTAACCTTAAGAGAATCCTGGACTAGGACTCCCAAGTCCCTTTGCACTCCAGATTTCTGAATTCTCTCCCCATTTAGAAAATAGTCTATGCCTCTATTCTTCCTACCAAAGTGCATGACCTCACACTTCCCCATGTTGTATTCTATCTGCCACTTCTTTGCCCATTCTCCCAACCTGTCCAAATTCTTCTGCAGCCTCCCCACCTCCTCAATACTACCTGTCCCTCCACCTATCTTTGTATCATCTGCAAACTTAGCCAGGATGCCCTCAGTTCCTTCATCTAGATCATTAATGTATAAAATGAAAAGTTGTGGTCCCAACACTGACCCCTGCGGAACTCCACTAGTCACCGGCCGCCATCCTGAGAAGGACCCCCTTATCCCCACTCTCTGCTTCCTGCCAGACAGCCAATCTTCTATCCATGCTAGTACCTTGCCTCTAACACCATGGTGTATATATATATATGGACCCCAGATGTACCCATGAAGAGGTAAAGAGGGACAAACAGCAGGAAAGTCACTCTGAAAGCCTGCATTACATTTCCTAGTTACCATTATCGGAGATAGTGGAGAACAAAGAGTATTGCCATCCCATTAGTTGGAACTCTTGTGGTTCACTGGGAGCCATCAGAAAGGGTAAAATCACAAAGATTAGCACAACGGTGGAAGCCATTCGGTCTAACTACCTCATCCTTCCATAGAAACTTGCAGCGCCATCATCACAGCATCGAACCTTCTCTTGAATGGTTTCAGAGTTTAAGCCTCTGCTACTCTAGAGCCGGAATGTTCTGCTCCCATTTGCGGCGGGCGTGTTTGGTGGTGTGAGTGGAAAATATCGCGAGATGGCCCTAGTCGCATTTCCCAGCGATGTAAATCCAGGGTGGGATTTTCCCCTCCCCCCAAAAATGGCGGGCCGCGTTTCCCGCTGTCCGACATCAGAAACTTAATTTTAGTGCATTTGCATCTCATTATTGTGCCCGCACGCCGGAATCATCCCCCCACATCAAATTTAAGTCAGCATGATTTACGACTGCCTTTAAAAGGTGTGCACCTGGCGAGCTGAACTCCGAGGGGAACTCGGGAGGTGAGTGCACACAACCTTGGGCAGCGCCCACAAGGATCGGAGTAGGACATCAAGGAAGAGGTGCTGCACATTCAGTCGGGGGCCACAGGCAAGTCGCTTTTTCCCGGCTGGCTTTCAGTGCAGTGCCGGGGTAAGCAGCCATGTACTTGGAAAAGCTTGTTGAAAGTGAGCATTCTTCCGCAGCTGAGACCATTCAGCAGCAGCTCCATTGACATGCTTGGAATTGGGCCTCTGAAACATTTCTGCCCACTCAAGCAATACAAAAAATGAATGTGGCATCAAAAGCTCCAGAACTTTTCACCCTCGGGCACAGGCTGCAAAGTGATGTGCATTTTAGGGAACTGCATAACAGTTGGACGACTGGGAAAGTTGTAGAATCCCCTTGTGAAAGGTCGGCATCGAATAGACACGGATGGAGACATTCAGAGCCCCTTGAAATGCATTTATTAAGCTTTGGACCAGTCTCCCTCATGGTTCAAGCTAACAGTGCAGCCTTGCAGTGCGGGTTAGGAGAATGCCTGCATCTGAGCTGAGAGCACAGCATGCAGTCCAAATGGGAAAAGCTGCCACCAATCGGTCAGGTGGAGTGGGGCAGAGGTGGGTGGGGCTTTGGGCAGCCATGAAGCACAGTACATACTGACCATCCAAGTGGTTGCCAGCACTCTCCGGCACGCGTGAAATGGCCTTGAGACTTATCCAATAGAGGTCCTTAGGAGACATATGCTAACCCTCGCGTCTTTCTCTTTGATACTGCAAGAAGAGAACATGAGGAGCATGGAGCCTTGTGATCTAGTTGTATGCCTCATGGCTTACAGAGAGCAGAGGAGAAGAAGACTGCGATGGAGGCACTGGGCTTGGCAAAGGGAGGAGCAGCATCCTCAAGATGAAAGGGCGGCAGGGCCTCCTCCGGACGTAGCTGAAGATCCACAGTGAGCTGTCGCTCGTAGGCACCTTGCTAAACTCTATAGGGTCTGTAGATGGCGCTTATCATTCCCGCAGATGAGCGAGAACCAGTGTTGCTGAAGACTGCGCATGTCTATGGAACTGGTCACTCACATATGCCACCTTCTGCAGGATTTGGCACCACGGGGACTTGGAGGGCATCCACTGCCAGTGGAAGTGACCCGGCACTCAACTTTTACACCAGTGGCTCCTTCCAGGGTTCCACAGGTGACCAGTGCAGGATCTTGCAAGCCTCCACCCACAAGTGTATCCAGGAGGTCATGGACGCCTCGCGAAGGCACAGAACTTTGTGCATTTTGCCCAGAATCAGAGAAGCTAGGAAGCACGGGCACTAGGATTTGCGCAGATCTCTGGATTTCCACAGGTACAGGGTGCCATCAATTGCACTCATGCAGTACTTAGATCTCACTGGCAATAGCAGGGCAACATGTAAACCACAAGGGCATCCAGTCGCTGAATGTTCAGCTGGTGTATGAACAATAAAAGCATCCTACAGGTCTGTGCACGATCCCAGGGGTGTCCACGACTCCTACATCCTTAGAAGGGCTCAGATCCCTGACGTCTTCCAGGGTCCACAGAGGCTGCAGAGTTGGCTCCTCAGGGACAAGGGCTACCCACAGAGGACGTGGCTGATGATGCCCTTGCAGCGGCCTCAGACTGCAGCAGAGCGACGGTATAATGAGGCTCATGCCGCAACTTGGACTTTCGTGGAACGCATGATTGGCATCTTAAAATGAGGTTCCAGTGCCTCGACAGGTCCGGTGCAGCACTGCAGTACAATCACCAGAAGGTGTCGCGCATCATCATAGCTTGCTGCGCGCTACACAATCTGGCGTTACAATGGGTGGGGACGACCTAGCTAAGGAGGAAATGGAAGATCTGCATGTCTCCATCGATAAGGACATTGAAGGGATGAGGGTGAGGAGTTCCTGGAAAGCGAGGATGCCGGCGATGAGGCCATCGCAGTAGCCAGACGAGGCAGGTGTGCTCATGAGGCCCTAATAGCCGCAAGATTCATGGAGGATGATGACGACAGGCCGTGAGGATGCTCCTGATATCTTCACGTTGCATCTGTGAATGTCTGACTCCTGTGTGGCTGATGGCAGCTCACATACCCTCAGTCATCAGGCTCATGTCATAGAGATGCAGCAGAGGCCCTAATAGCCCCTAGACTGCAGGAGGATGATGACGACATGCACTGAGGACACTCCATAGATCTTCACATAGCCTCTGAGAATGTCTGGCTCCTGTCTGGCTGAGGGCAGCTTGCTTGTGCTCTGTGAACAGGGTAATCTGTGTCTGGTGGTGGTGCGGCCCCGAGGGGGGTCAGGTGATGAAGGCTGCCGAAGAATCAGGTGTTGTCAAAGTATCCACGCTACATCTCCATTATATGGCCCTGTTCACAGAGCACAAGCAAGCGGCCCTCAGCCAGACAGGAGCCAGACATCCTCAGAGGCTGTGTGAAGATCTATGGAGTGTCCTCACTGTGTGTCATCATCATCCTCCTGCACAAAAGAGCGCACTCCTATCTTAGGGAATCCTGCCCCCCCGCCCGCATAGGGAGCGCATAGCACTTCCTGGTGGTCGTCACACTGGGTGGGCTTTAATTGGCCCGCCCACATAAAATGGCGGCACGCCCCCGCCCACCCCCGCACATCCCCCCAACGAGGGGAAAATGTTGCTCAAGGTCTCCATGGCGGCTGCCACCCTATAGTCTTGACCTTGTTGCATTGGCATGTTGATGCTATCAACTCAGAGTGAAGGCGGACAGACTGCTCCAGCTTGCCTTGCAATCTGAGGAGTGCAGCAGACAGCCCTTCCTGATATTCCCTAGCTTGTCTTTGCAGCTCCAGCAAATGAGGTAGAACTGAGTCCAAAGTCTCTTCACCTGACTCGGACCCAGCAGATTCTTGACCCCCCGCTGTCCTCCGAGTGCCGGCACCTTTGGATTTCCCTGCTGTGGATCAGACAGTGCAGTGTGCACATCAGATTGTGACCCTGAGGCTAATCTAGAATTAGGTCCCACCGAGGTTTGTGTCTCTGTACTGGTGGAGGACATGGGTGAGTGCTGTGATGGATCTTCAATTGGTGTGTCTGTGGATTCCTCTTCCAAGGTTTCCTCAGGGCTGCAGTCGATAACCTGACTCCTGGCTGCCCTCAGCTGCTTCCTAGATGTGCCTGTGAGAGAAAAGAGAGATAATTAATGCATAGCAGGGGACTGTGAAAAACAGGAGACATCACTCACAGTATGGTTGTCTGATCGATGTTGCAGTGTAAGATCCTCACTTGGTACAGCACCGCCGACCTAACCAATCAGCGCAGGAGCGGTCCCCATTCTCACCAGCCAGCTAGATGGCTCTATTTTCATAGGCTGTGAGGACCTTGATGCCTGGCTTTCCTCCACCAGTCTTGGAGGTCTCCCTGCTGTTGTGGGCTAGCTTATCCTGCATGGAGACAGATGGAGAGAGTGTTAGCAAGATGCCTGCCAGGCCAGATGAGAAGGATTCTGGCATGTGTGGAATGTGAGTGGTGCCATGGATGGTATGAGGACACGATGGGCAGGGGAGATGGGGCAGTTTGTGAGAGAGTCCGTGCTGTCCCTTGAACTGGCAGTGAATGAGGGCCCTGTGGAAGAGTGATGCGTTTGTGAGTGTGTGAGTTGATAGTGATGAGAAGAGTGACTTACCCTGGCAGAGCGGAGGAGATCATTCATCCTCTCGTGGCCCTTGGTGGTTGACCTCTTTTGGAGGGCGTTGACGCTCATCATCGCTGCCACTGCCTCCCATGCTGGATTGGTGAGCTTGGTGGCTGGTCTTCACCCAAAGCAGGGCTAGAGGAATTTGCAGCGGGCTTCCACTGCATCCAGCAAGTGCCCCAGAAAGGCGTCACTAAATTTGGGGGCTGCCGTCTTCTTTGCTTTCGGGGCCATCTGTCCCCTGGAGCAGTCCTCTGGTCTGTAGACATGTAGTAGACCGCATTCTGGTGCCCTTTAAATATGGCATCTGGAGCGAGGAAGCACTGAGGCCATGGCGTGATGGGCAAATCTGAGCCTGTCCGCCAGTGATCCAGAGTGTTTTGTGTGAATGCATTATTAATGAGGTGGGACGTACCGGGAAGGGGAACGATATGATGCAAAAGCCCGCCATTGAGGCTGGCAGAAAAAACTTAATTTTTGTTTGCTGATTTCAGTCCCAAAATTCCTTTTTACTGATTCCCTTCTATTTAGCACTTAGCATTTTACATACTGCACCTCTGTAAGCTCTACCACCAACCCTTTCCCCAACCTCCTTCAAGGCTAAAGAGTTTCAGTTTTCTATTTCTTTTCACTCAAGTCTTCTGACTAGAGATGAGCCTTGTGGTACTTCTTTGTGTTGAGTTAAAGTTTTGTATATCTTCATTGTGTTTTATAAACCAGATACAGTTTATAAATGTACAATTTTGACCAGAGCAGTATACACCTTCAGCATGATAGCTTGACTTGCAATACCTGATTTGGTACTATAAATCAGTATTCTGTGTGCCGTGTGCATTAAATTTAAAACCTTCATTTTTATGCTTAAATTTTTCCAAGGCCTTGTCCCACCTCCTCACCTTCAAACTCTATTCCTCTAACTAGCATTTTGTGTATCCCCTCACACACACTTACACAACAGAGCTTGGGTCCTGCTCTCTGGCATTCCCTCCCTTTCCAACTTTAGAAGCTTTCTCAAAATCCAGCTCTTTGAACCTTCATTGGTAGCATTCCATCCACTGAGTCAGAAAATCATGGGTTCACTGCAGGACTGGAGCACCTAATCTAGGCTGATGTTTCAATGCAGTGCTGAAGGGATTTAACATCTCATCAAAGATAACCATCTTTTGACTGACACATTAAAAGTTGCATCTGCCTGTTCAGATGAATGCAAAAAATTCCACAGTACAACTTGACAAGGATTAAGGGGGCCATATAATCTCCTCACCAGCATCCATCCCTCAAACAACATCATCAAAATAAATTAACTTATCATTTATGTTAATTTAAATTAATTTAGTTTCAATTAACTGATCATTTCATGTTGCTGGGATCTTGCTGTGTATAAGGCAGCTGACAGGTTCTTCCACAAAACAACAGTGATTGCATTTCAAAAATAATTCATAGGCTGAGAAGCCCCTCGAGGCAACATTACAAAATGAAAGGAGTCTACAAATGCAATTTCTTTTTTTCTTGCTATGTGATAAAGACAAGACACAGATACTTAACATCAGCCATAACCTTGAACTCATCTGCGTATTTCATGGGCCAACGATATTGAAAATCCGGATATCAGACTTTGAGGATAATTTGCTTGAGGAAATCTGACCTGAAATGAAGTCATCCAGAAAATTATCAGAACTTTCAAAGTTTTAACTGCAGCAGGTCCCGTCAAATGGTAACACAGGTCAACTTTATCAACCTAAAGTAGAATTAACCACCTCCTGTAAGGAATATACATCACAATCGAGACATTTGGCTTTACAGATGATGAGAGACAATTATGGGCAAAATTTTGGCCATGGCGGGCAGGCTTGGCGGGGGCGGGTGGGGACAGTGGGAAGCTGACCGCCGCCCGCAATCGGCACCGGACCGTGATTTCATGCTGGTGGGCCAACTTAAGCCCGCCCAACGTGAAATGCGAGCGGCAGCGCTCAGCGCTGCCTGTACGGGGCGGGGGAGGAGGGTGAGGGTGAACTTCGTGCATGTGCTCGACTGCGCACTTCAGAATCTCCCTGAGGCAAAAGAGCTGCCTCGGGGAGATGAAGCGATGTTAAAAAAAAGAAAATGAAATAAAACATGTCCCCTCATCTGTCACATGAGCAGGGACATGTTATTAATTCAATTTTAAAACTTTTATTTTATTTTTATTTGCTTTTGGAAACCTCATCCCACCCGTGGATGAGGTTTCCAAAAAAATGCAAAGGCCGCTTGGCCTTTTCGCCTGCTCACCAACCGTTATTTTGGATGGGCAGCGAAAACTTAAAGTTAATTGATTACTTAATGGCCTTAACAGGCCTTTTATTTGTCGGCTGGTGTCCTGCCGGCTCTGGCGCGCGCCCGCCGACTGAACTATCACGTGACTGCGCATTGATGTTGGCATGCTCGGCCGTCGTCAATGTGTGGCATTTCATGCTCAAGCGGGCCAGGCACGTGCCCACCGAGTGAAAATTTCTGTCCTATGAGTCTTTGGTGTCTCATTAGATAAGAATTCACCACTATGGAAACAACCCAATCAGATGTCAACCCAATATTCAGAGACTGGAAGTCTCATGTCTGCTTGCCAGGACTTTGAAAAAATCAATTGGTCTTCATTATAATTATCACTCTTATTTTCCATCGGAATTTTCTTTACACGGAGATTTGTTTGAACGAGGAACTTTACCACAAGTATGTATGGAGACACATCTTTACCTGATGCTTAATCTGGTTGTTAGTTACCTGGATGGAATACAGAAGGGGAAAATGGGCTGGGAGTTTTTCACACCAGTAGCAGAAGTTTCTGGATTTCCATCTCAGCAACTTCAATGGAAGGAGGGCTTGGCAGGTTCTAGTAGAGATTTGAGGACTTCCACTGAGATGATATTTAACAAGGTAGGTGGTAACAATTAAAAAAAACTTCCCCTATAATACTATCTAAAAAGGGAATTGGACCGGAAGAATATTCAAGGATAGACAGAAGAATACAGGAGAATGAAATCAGTTGCAGTTGATGAACTGGCAAGTTACCACCTTCTGTGCCATCATTTCAAAATGCACAGCACCTAATCAGTTGCTTCAGTGCTAGAGGCAAGTAAGCATTAAGTGTTTCAGATGTGACTCTTTCTATCTGCATAAATGATCAATAAACCTGAATGTACAATTTCAATTTACTCTGAACAATTGTTCCAATGTGATGATTAAGAAGACTGATGGAAAAACAATCTTACAAATTGGTGATTCAGGTAAGCACATGATATCTGCTTGAATACAGCCTCAAGAAAATTGACATGCAAAAATAAAAGGCTATTTAGCCTATTTAACTGTTCCTTCCACTACGCTGAGCACAAATTGTATTGTTACGACTTAACGAATATCCAGAAACAGCTGAATAACTACAAGCATAACCTCTAAGGTGATACACTATGACTCGTGCTGAAGATAACCAAGAAGTGAAGGAATAACTGACGTGCCAAGAAAGGCTGTGGCCACGTCCAGCCCATTAGGTGCACAAACTGTGCCCATTGCATCCCCAAAGATAAAGTCATTAAGAAGTTTGTCATCCGCAACATTGTGGAGGCTGCTCCAGTTCAAGATATTTCGGAGGCCAGTGTCTTTGATGCATATGTGTTGCCCAAGCTGTACGTGACTGTGCCAGCTGTGCCATCCACAGCAAAGTGGTAAGAAATCATTTGCAAGAGGTCAAGAAGGACCGAACTCCACCTCCACATTTCAGGCCAGGTGCTAACATCCTACGTGGACCTCCTCAGAAGCCTATACAAACATGAGTGAATCCTATAATTTGGTTTAAAGTAATAAAAATGTTGGACCATTCAAAAAAAACAAAAAAAAGTCAAAGAAATGAATAACACTCCAAAAGGAGTATTATTTCCTTTTATTCATATGATACTCGCAACCCAAGTTTCTATTTTATACCACATTTAGTGCTGAAGTGGAGATTACGTCGATATAAGCCAAACGACATTCCGTTAACTTGGGAAAGCTGTGCCCACAGGGAGAGCCTGTGCATTCCACAGTTTTCTTCTAATCCATGCCTAACATTGAATGAGGCAGCCAATTTCTTCCGCTGCTTTGCATCCAGCAAATCGTGCTCTGGGTTGCTTCATGACTTCGCAAAGTTTGCGCTCGCCCTCCTCTAACCCCACACAGGCAGCGCTGAGCGCAGCAGCACACGATTCATGCTGGGCAGGCCTTAATTGGCCCGCCAGTGTGAAATCGCGGTCCGGCCTGATCGTGGGTGGCAGTCGGCTTCCCGCCCCTGCTGAGCCTGCCCGACGAGGGCAAAAATTCTGCCCCAAGTATTCTCTCATAAGCTGATGGCAGGCAGGGGGTGAGCTCCTTAACAGGCCCCCTGGGTCCATTAGGTGGCCAACCCCAAGGTCTTCCCATGCCTTGATTCCCCTGCCTCCTGGCCTGTCTACCCCAGAGCCCACTCTGCTCATCAACCTCAGCGGATCCTACTCCCTCGTCCCGCTGAACCCACTTACTTTTGACTCTAGTTCCATGGCTTCTTGCCATTGGGACCTGGATGTAATCACAGCAGTAGCCACTGCTCCAGCTGATGTTGCTGGGACCAGAGACCTGCTGACCATTTGACTGGCTGGCAGGTCTCAGAGGCGGAACTTCCTACCCAGATAGGGGTGGAAATTTGGCTTTTAAGGCAATAAACAGCTGACTTTTTTGTCATGCGCTGGCGACCCTGGTGCACCATTAAATCCAACTCCATGGTTTGTGCAGGGGCAGGCAGGGGCGAGCGTGGACCCAACACCATTTTACATGGACGGGCCAATTAAGGCCCGTCCAGTGTGACGCACATCCGGAAGCGCTGAGCGCTCCCTGTGCGAGCGGGGGCACTCTTTTGCACATGCGCAATAAGTTTTAAGTATGAAAAATTTTAATAAAGAAAAAAAAATTTTTTAAGACATGTCCCCTCATGTGACAGTGTCACATGAGCTGCGACATGTCAATGAACTTTAATGAAAAGCTTTAATTAATTTATAAACCCTTCATGAAACCTCATCCCGCCCGTAGATGAGGTTCCATGAAAAATGTGAAGGCCACCTGGGCTCTTCACCTGCCCGCCAACCTTAAGTTTGGACGAGAAGCTTTCTCAAAGGTTTAATTAGTTAATTAATGGCCTTAATAGGCCTTTGACAGTTCGGCGGGCATGCAGCCGACTTGGCTGCCTGCCCGCTGAACTGAAAATCTAAATGACGCGCGGTGACGTTGGGACGCACGCCTGATGTCACCCCACGTCATTTTACGCCTTGGCGAGCGGGCCCCGCCCCCGCTTGCTAAGCCAAATATCGTCCCCTCTGTTTTTATGATTCTATGATCTTATCTTTAGTTACAAGAACTTGACTTAAATAAGTACTTTTCCATTTTCTGCCACAACTACATAATTTTGCCTGTTTTTATTATGATCAGCTTGTGATAAATAAAATTGACCTTTTTATCACCGTTCTCTAATGTTCTGAAGTCATCTTGGATCTGGGTAATCCTCAGAACACCTCAATACATAGATAAATTACTCTTCGATTGATACCACTTACATTGCTCTTTAGCTGACAATAGAGAGAGAAATGTATGACCTTATCATTTTTTAACTAATATCTTATCTGTATTAAAAGCAAAATACTGCGAATTCTGGAAATCTGAAACAAAAGCAGAAAATGCTGGAAAATCTCAGCAGGTCATTTTTTCATTTTTCATTTTTTAATTCTTATTTTTTATCCACATTTTTATTTTTACTATTTTCATTTTTATTCATTGTTTTATCTCCATCAGCTTATGAGAGAATACTTGGGGCAGAATTTTGCCCTCGTCGGGCAGGCTCAGCAGGGCCGGGAAGCCGACTGCCACCCACGATCAGGCCGGACCACGATTTCACACTGGCGGGCTAATGTTTCCTCCCCCTACCCCACCCCCACAAGGGCCATCTGTCACTTGTTCATTGTTCTTTCCAGAGTGTTTACCCTTGTCCTGCGATTATCACATTCTGCTTTCTGACCTTAATGCCACCATCAGCACCTCCTTTAGCCAGTACCACTATCATTAACATCCCTTTGTCCTTTCGTCCATGACATTTCTGGCAATCTCTCTTTGCCTGCACCTAGCACTGGCCTTCTATCCAGCTTCACCTGCTCCACACCCCTTAAACAGTATAAATTTCATCACATTTTACTTCTCTTTAGCTCTGAAGAAGTCATACGGACTCGAAATATTAACTGTTTTTTTCTCTCCACAGATGCTGTTAGGCTTGCTGAGCTTTTCCAACATTTTCTGTTTTTGTTTCTTATCTGTATTATTGAGTGAAAATCTATATTTCTTGTTCATACATTTTCTAAATAAAGGAATCAAGCCCTGATCTCTTGTTTAACAAAATCAGACTTTTTACAAAATGGAATTATATAGGATACACGGTGCAGCGGCAGGCCATTCGGCCCAACCAGCCCTTGCTGATCTTTATGCACCACATGAGCCTTCTCCCATATTTCTTCATCTAAATTTACCATCGCCACTCTCTATCCCCTTCTCCCTCATATGCTTGTCTCGCTCTGCCTTAAATGTATCTATACTATTCGCTTCAACCACTCCCTGTGGTAGCGAGTGGTAGCGAGTCCCACATTTTCATTACACTTTGGGTAAAGAAGTTAATTCTCTCTGTATCCACTCTATCAAAACCATTCCTAATTTTAAATACCTGCATTAGATCACGCCTCAGCCTTTTTTTTCCAAGAGAAATGAGACATCGCCTGTCAATCTTTTCCTGATATGGATACCCATGCATTTCTGGCATCACCCTTGTAAATTTTCTCTGCATACTCTCCAATGCCTCAATATCCTTTTTACAATGCATACAGTACTCTAAATTCAGACTAACTATTTTGCATTTATTTTACACAGAGCAAAAGACAGGAATTTTAAGAAAAGCAAAGATTATAAAACAATTATATCTCTGGATGTGCAATCTAGTATTTTTACTTAAATTAAGGATCATTTTTGATAAGGGTTTGGATGCTAATGAATTCTACAAAAAAAAAACATGAGCCTGAAATTTTAGGGTTTGGAGTAGTGGATGGAGAAAGATTCCTGTCCACCTGTAGGAAAGGACATGGATTCCATCACAAATCCCAAGTAAGGAGTCATTTAATTGCCTCTAGAAGTAATGCATAGGCTCTGGCCACAAAGATGTGACTGAAAATTGGAGCAGCTGCTCTGAGGGGGAAGCCAGGAGACACGTGGGAGAATAGTTCACCTGACCTAAACTGGAATTCCTGCGACAGAAATCTGGCACATGTGGGAACAGGGTCAAATTCCTGACCTTGAGCGTGATCCATTTAAGTGTTCGCCTTTCCCATCCAGGAAGATGCAGTAGAATCGCAATGTTAGCACTATATTGTCAGCAATATAACTTGTGCACCATTCAATAACTTCACTCTGCAATAGGTTGAACAATGATTTTGGAGATTCAGGTGTCTTCGTTCAATTTCCAGTTATCAAAGGCAGCACCTCTGCTGGATTCAGGTTTTTTGAGCTGTTCTTGCAGTTTTTTGTGCACCTTGTCCCAGTTTGTTGAGTAACTTCAGCAATTCACATGGGCTCAGCGATCAAGAGTTGCTGGTTCGTCTGGACATAAAAGTTTAATTTCATCCCATGGCGCAAGTCCATGACTGTCTAATGATGGATTTCCAACCTACATTAAGGAGCAATTTAGTCAGCAACCTTTAGGTTGTCAGCTATTGATCACTGCTGATTCAATCCTGAAACAGCTTTCAAGTAAATACCATTTGATCATCCAATTGTTTTAATGTTGCCCTTTGAGACTAAAGGTTACTTCAATAGAATGCACGAATGACATTTGTCAACTTAAAGGAGAGTGTGCCCCTAGTTAGAGACTTCCTCTTAACCTAAGGTGGGAGTCGATAGGGGCTATAAATTAATTCTCTAATGGCGCAATCAATAATTGAGGTATACATATGAAGGAAGTTTTCAGCTCAATGCCAAGTATGTAGACAGTAGCTGATCTCAGCTAAAGCATAAGCAAGCTGCTACAATGGCTTCAATGTTCCCTTTTTCCTGAAGAAAGTGGGGAAAATTGAAGAGATCTCCTGATCCAGTGAGCCATGTTGGAAAGCAGTATCTGTGGATGTTGGGCAACAACAGCTTTGGATGTGTTTACAATCTCCTCCAGCTTCCAGAATCATTAAATGGCCAATTGCGTGAAGTAGAGGAATGTAGTTTTACCATTGGGAAGATTTTACCTAGAAATGCTGTCTGGGAAAGTGAAATCAAGGGGAATTAAAAGCATGTACTCCTCCAGGGAACTGTAGTGACTGTAGTGCTGTCACGATAATGTAATTTGCAGCATTGTAGTCGGTCCTTTTACAATTCAATCTGGTTAATTTGTTGCCCAGCAGTGTGAGTGAAGTCATTACTGAAAATGGAACAACTTGGGAATTCAACAAAGTTTAGAGTTATGCTTCCTCTATCGACTGAATGATACATCTTCTCGTGGTGGGCAGGACTAACACCTGGAAGTGGGTGGCTTTCCAACTCCGGCCTTTGCCGTCAAACTATACCATTTAAAACAGCAATTATCCAATTGTGGGTCTGAGGGTGGGTTTACAGCCCACGAGCCTGAATGTGTTTCTCACATTTGCCCAATCGGCGCTGGAGGCAGAAAGTCATTGGCTGTGACCCAGAAGGAGGTCAGGGCCAATCATTTAAAGGGCCACCTGGCATGGGACAGTGTCAGGTGACCCAGCAAATGTGTGCATTCTTAGTACGTATTGTGAATTTAGTTCTAGGATATAGTATCAGGCTTGGTTTCAAGTAAGTGTGAATATTTTTAATATTTTTCTGAAATGTGCATAGCATAAGTTGTTTCCTGCCAGTGACTACCAGATGGCATACAATTTGAACATGAGCATGTAAGATTTTAACATAGAGGAGCTGCCTAGTTCTAGCATGTTTTACTCCAAAGATGACCAAGGCAAGGGAATGAAGGGAGAGGCAGGAAAGAAGGGCAAGAACAGCTGCAAGATTCGATGGTGAATCCCTCCGCACCCTCCTCCTGGCTGTATCCACCAGGTGTGAACACCTAATCCCAGAAGACCAGAAGATGAGACCTCCCCCTGTGACATGGTCAGCCTGGGAGGAGATGGCAGCGGAGGTCAGCAGCTTGGGCATCATGCCTCGTGCATGAACGCAACGCAGGAAGAGACTGACTTCTTGAGGTCGGCCAGGGTGAGTGAGTCCTCATTATGTGTATTCTTGTGCCATGAAGCTACAGGAAAGGCTCAAAAATGCTGGAGTCTTATGAGGATGTTCAAGGCAGCATTATGCAGCAATGGCATTGTTCTTAGCATCTTTGCATGGAGGTATTGTTGTGGTTCTGTGGGAGGGGCCGGGCGGAGCGCGTGCACCTGAGGAAGGTGCACAGTGACTTGGCTGTCAAGCATTCTGCTGATCATGCATTTCTCTGTCACCTTGGAGCAGGATGACATTAATTAACCTAACGGTGTTAGTCATTGCAATTTTACACCTACTTTCAGGAGAAGCGTGCCCACAATGCCAGGGAGAGAAGCAGGACTGGAGATGGAGTCACACACCTGGCTATCCTAACATCGCAGGATGAGGGGGTTTTCCTGCTCACCTCAGCAGAATCTACCCAATCCATCGGCAGAGGTGAGACTGGAGGGAGACGTGTGCCTGGTGAGATTCCAAGTGGCTGAAACAGACATGGTAAGTGAGGGCAAGTGGGAGGGGGACTGAAGCTTGGCACACTTTCACGAATGTAAAATTTGTTGTCATGATGCTCAAAGGCAGGGAAGTTTCCTAGTGGATACCTTGTGATGTTGCTGCAAGTCTGATTTAATAGTTACACTGTGTCATATCTCACATTGCACATGATTCTAATGGTGCTGAGCATTGTGACCTTGCATACCCGTTGATTGGCTTCCCTTGCTAAATAACGCCCTTTTTTTCATGTCTCCTGCACAGGTGAAGTTTCTTCTGCGGAACAGACCAGAGATGCCGGACAGACAATTGCCTCTGAGGATAAAGAAGAGCTCTCGGAGGATGCAGCATCACACCCTCTCAATGCACCAGGCACCAGGCACCCCAGCAAGGGTTAGCGTGTCAGGACAAGGGCAGGTACAATCAGGTAAGGACACTTCACAGTCACATGTGCAGCTGTTGGATGATGGACCAGGCAGTTGGAGGAGTGTCCAGGGTGATCCAGAGACTGATTCTGAGTTGGATGATGAGCTTCTGGAGCTGTCCGTGATGGGCAGATGCTGGATGTCCAGCGCGAGGTGTGTGGAGATTTGGTGATGTTCCAGTGGGTTTGCATGCTCTGGCCTTAACTGTGGAGGTATCCATCCAGGCCATGTGCACTGCGATCGCCCACTCTTCAGAGTACCAAGCTTCCTCCATGGACAGACTGACGACTGTCCTGGAGGGGCAATCCGAACATACGGTAGACATAATCGTTGCTTTGCGCTCTGACCTGCACACCAACGCCCTGGCTGTGAGCTCAGGGTCCCAGAGCCAGGACGACAGGGGCACTGAGAGTGAGAACAATGAGCCAGCTCCTGGGACCTCATAGGAAGGGAGGGAGGACCAATCAGTCCTAGTGGCGGAGGATGAGCAACTGCTACCGCCAACTGAAAGCACCTCTCAGGGCACTTCTGATGGGGGCAGCATCTCCTCTGTCCATCCACATTGACACAGTCTTTGTCCAGTGCCAGGGCGACAGAAGCTCCTCCTGCCACTCTTCTAACATGACCGGGCACTCAGCCGCACAGAGGGTGCCCGCCAAAGTCATCCAGGGCAAGGGGAGTAACAGATCAGCAGCCTCTCTCCAGTGCAGCAGCAAGCGAGGGGGTAGCAGAGTGCCAGAGCACCTAGGAGAAGGTTTTAGAAAACTCCACAATAGTCATATGTGGGTCACATGGGTGCATTTTGTATTTTTGTTTGTTTGATTTGTCATTATGTTTAAGTTAATAAACCTTACACTTACTATCCCCGATGCAGAAGTTTATTCAATGTGTAAGTGCAGTTAAACATCTTTTGGGCAATATACATGACCTTTAATAATTGGAAGCGAGGCAGGATGCCTTGAATGGCAAGGATTCGAAATGGTGAGTGTGCTGACAGGACGTAGCCATGAATGTCACATTCCACATGGAATGACATTGAGACACATGCAGTGCACGCAGCTCTGAGGCTGAGACTTCCTAACCTATTGGAACCTCTGCCTTGTCAAGGCAGTGTCGCAGCCATCCACACAACCATGTCCAGGTCCTTGCACCACTATGTTAGGTGTTCCCTCACCTCACCTCTGCCCTCACCATCAGGTGAATGGCTGCTATCTGGCATCCCCTCTCCCTCAAAGGCATCTCCTCTCTGAATGGCAAGGTTATGGAGGGCGTAGCATACTACAACCATGACTTACACATGTCATGGAGCGTATCGCAATGCCCCTCCTGATCTGTCAATGCATCTGAAACTCATCTTCAGTAGCCCAGGTGACTACTCGGCAATGGCCCTGGTGATTCTTTGGCTGTCACTGTAGCTCCTCTCCACGTCTGTTCTCAGGGCCCTCACTGGACCAACTCTTCAAAGGGCAACCCTTGCCACCTGGAACATGTCTGGCGCCTGGGAGTTATGCAGAATGTATGAGTCATGGTTGCTGCCTGGGTTACTTGCGCATACCTGCATGATCCATTGATTGTGGTCACAGAGTGAAATCCCTTTACAGGGCTGGCCAGCTGGAGCCTTTATGATGACGTGTGTACAATCAATCACTCCCCAGACCCTGGGGAAACCTACGATTGCTGCAAACCCTCTGGCTCTTTCGAGTTGACGCTGGTGGTCCATTGAGAAAGAAATGTGATTCCCTGCCCTTCTGAACATTGCATCTGTGAAGAGCTTGATAACAATGATATGCAGCATGCTGTGTAATGCCATTGAGGTCTCCATGTGCAGCCTGAAAGGATCCTGTTGAAAAGAAATTCAGTGCAACAGTCACCTTCATAGCATTGGGTGACCACCAACGCATTTGGAGGAGATCGCCCCTGCCAGCATGTCACAAGGAGAAGTCACTGTGTCTGTTGAGAGCCGAGCCTCCTCTGGCACTGTGTCTCGGTCATCTGAAGGTAGCTCAGTCTCTGCCTATACACACGAGGGGCAGTATAAGTCATTCTGTGCCTCCATTCATGCATCATGATGGATGCAATAGCTTCTTGGTGCTGCACAACTCTGCCACTCTCATGCACAATCAGTGCATCCTGGTCCTCTCAATCTGCCCTTCTTCCCCTCACTCTCAATCTCCTCCTTTTCCTCCTCACCAGAGGATGTGTCTCCCAATGAAACAACTATTCCCATGGGGAATGGTGATGGCAAAGTGGTATTGTAGCTGGACCCAGGGTAATGCCCAGGGGGACCCGGGTTCAAATCCCACCACAACAGAATTCAGTTAAGGAAAATCTGGAATTAAAAGTCTAACAATGATCATGGAACCATTGTCAATTGTTGCAAAAACCCATCTGGTTCACTGTGCTACCAGATGGACCCAGAATTGACCTATGCACCAGAAACATAGGTAACATCTGGTGCCAAAATAGACTAGTCAAGCAACAGCCTGACATAGTCATCCTCATGGAATCATACCTTACCATCACCATCCCTGGGTATGTCCTGTCCAGGCCCTGCAGAGATGGTGGCATAGTGGTATACGGTCAGGAGGGAGTTACCCTGGGAGTCCTCAACATCGACTCTGGACCTCATGGCATCAGGCCAAACATGGGCAAGGAAACTTCCTGCTGATTACCACATACCACCCTCCCTCAGTTGATGAATCAGTGCTCTGAGGGTGGCAAGGGCACAGAGTGTATTCTGGGTGGGAAACTTCAATGTCCATCACCAAGAGTGGCTCGGTAGAACCACTACTGACTGAGCTGGCTGAATCCTAAATGACACAGCTGCTAAACTGGGTCTGCAGCAGGTGGTGAGGGAAAGTATGACAGTATTTGTAGGAGATGAAGTCCTGCCTTCACTCTGAGGATACCTCCATTATGTTGTGTGGCACTAAATGGGATAGATTTTGAACAGATCTAGTAACTCAAGACTGGGCATCCATGAGTTGCTGTGGGGCAGCAGCAGAATTGTACTCAACCACAATCTGTAACCTCATGGCCCCACTCTATCATTACTATCAAGCCAGGGGATCAACCTTGCTTCAATGAAGAGTGCAGAAGGGCATGCCAGGAGCAGCACCAGGCATACCTAAAATGAGCTGTCAACCAGGTGAAGCTATAACACAGGACTACTTGCATACCAAACAGCATAAGCAGCAAGTGATAGACAGTGCCAAGCGATCCCAACAGATCTAAGCTCTGAAGTCCTGCCACATCCAGCCGTCAATGGTGGTGGACAATTAAACAACTCACTGGAGGAGGCTCCACAAATATCCCCATCCTCAATGATGGAGGAGCCCAGCACATCAGTGCAAAAGATAAGGCTGAAGCATTTGCTGTAATCTTCAGTCCAAAGTGTCAAGCGGATGATAAATCTCGGCCTCCTCCTGAGGTCCCCAGCATCATAAATGTCAGTCTTCAGCCAATTCAATTCACTCTACGTGATATCAAGAAACGACTGAAGGCACTGGATACTGCAAAGGCTATGGGCCCTGACAATATTCCAGCAATAGTACTGAAGACTTGCGCTTCAGAATTTGCCGCGCCACTAGCCAAGCTGTTCCAGTACAGTTACAACACTGGCATTTACCCAGCTATGTGGAAAATTGCCCAGGTATGACAAATCCAACCCGGCCAATTACCGCCCCATCAGACTACTCTCCACCAGGAGTAAAGTAATGGAAAGGGTCATCAACAGTGCTATCAAGCGGCACTTGCTTAGCAATAACCTGCTCACTGATGCCCAGGGCCACTCAGCTCCTGACCTCATTACAGTCTTGGTACTAACATGGACAAAAGAGCTGAATTCCCGAGGTGAGATTAGAGTGCCCTTGACGTCAATGCCGCATATGACAGAGTGTGGCACCAAAGAGCCCTAGCAAAACTGGAGTCGATGGGAATCAGAGGGAAAACTCTCCACTGGTTCGAGTCATACCTAGCACAATGGAAGATAGTTGTGGTTGTTGGAGGTCATTCACCTCAGCTCCAGGACATCACGGCAGGAGTTCCTCAGCGTAGTGTCCTCGGCCCAACCATCTTCAGCTGCTTCATCAATGACCTCCCTTCCATCATAAGGCCAGAAGTGGGGGTGTTCGCTGATGATTGCAAGACGTTCAGCACCATCCGCGATTCCTCAGATACTGAAGCAGTCTGTGTCCAAATGCAGCAAGACCTGGACAATATTCCAGGCTTGGGTTGACAAGTGGCAAGTAACATTCGCACCACACAAGTGTCAGGCAATGACCATCTTCAACAAGAGAGAATCCAGCCATCGCCCCTTGATGTTCAATGGCATTACCATCACTGGATCCCCCACTGTCAACATCCTGGAGGATTGACCAATAACTGAACTGGACTAGCCATATAAATACTGCGGCTACAAGAACAGGTCAAAGGCTAAGATTCGTGTGACGAGTAACCCACCTCCTGACTCCCCAAAGCCTGTCCAACATCTACAAGGCACAAGTCAGGAGTGTGATGGAATACTCCCCACTTGCCTGGATGAGTGCAGCTCCCACAACATTCAAGAAGCTTGACACCATCAGGACAAAGCAGCCCACTTGGTTGGCACCACATCTACAAACATTCACTCCCTCCACCACCGACGCACAGTAACAGCAATGTGTACCATCTACAAGATACACTGCAGGAATTCACCACGGCTCCTTCGACAGCACCTTCCAAATCCATGATCACTACCATCTAGAAGGACAAGGGCAGCAGATATCATGGAAACACCACCGCAAGAAATTCCCCTCCAAGTCACTCACCATCCTTCCTTGGAAATATATCGCCGTTCCTTCACTGTCGCTGGGTCAAAACCCTGGAACTTGCTCCCTAACAGCAATGTGGGTGTACCTACACCACATGGACTGCAGTGGTTCAAGAAGGCAGCTCACCACCACCTTCTCAAGGGCAACTAGGGGTGGGCAATAAATGCTCGTCCAGCCAGTGACGCCGATATCCTGTGAATGAATAATAAAAAAATGTTTTCCCTAGTAAGAAGGCTGAGGTGCTGTTGAGGGTTTAAATTCATCTCTCAGAAGGAAGAATAAGGCCTCGAAACAATAGAAATATAACCTGGAAACTGTGCTTTCTATACCAAGCACTGCCAGCAGTCACAGCACCCTGAACTGCTGAGTTCAAACCCAGGACTCAGCTGGAGACTTTAAACCTGCCCCTACAAGCTTACTTACTAAAAAAACAAGATTCCCCATCTGGCATGAAACACGCTTTCCAAGTGTTTTATTGCTGCCACTACATATTATTTGAATCAATTATTAACAAGCTTAAATATCCAATTTAATTAACTTTGTTTAAGGTGGGCGGGCTCCCAATTCTGGGCCTGCCTGCTTGCTGTATTATCTGAATCAGGCGTGATGACATCGGCAATGTGACCCAGTGTCATCCCGCATGATAATACATCAGCAGGGGCGCGCAACCGTCCCATTTTCAGAGTGTATTATGCGCCCTATATCTCATGAAGCATTTTTAGGTAGACTACAACAGAAGTCAGAGGCAAGCTAAGGTTTCTGTTCAAATAATGGGGAAAATATCATTTAACTAACAAATTCAAGTGTAAATAATGCGTTTATCAGTCATTGCTGATAGCAAAATTGAGAAATCGCAGAATCACAGAATCTTAATGGCACAGAAGGAGGCCATTCAGCCCATCATGTCTGCACCAGCTCTCCAATGAGCATTAAGACCTAGTGCCATTGCCCTGTCTTTTCCCCGTATCCCTGCACTTTGTTTCTATTCAAATGATCATCTAATGCCCTCTTGAATGCCTCGATTGAACCTGCCTCCACCACACTTCCAGACAGTGTATTTCAAACCCAAACCACTCGCTGTGTGAAAATGTTTTTTGTCACATCACATTTGCTTCTTTTGCAAATCACTTAAAATCTGTGAACTCTTGTTCTTGATCCTTTTATGAGTGGGAACTGCTTCTCCCTATCTACTCTGTCCAGCCTCCTCATGATTTTGAAAACTTCTATCAAGTCTCCCCTCAGCCTCCTCCTCTGCAAGGAAAACAGTCCCATTTCTCCAATCTATCCTCATAGCTGAAATTTCTCATCCCTGGAACCATTCTTGTAAACCTCTTCTACACTCTCTCCAATGTGTTCACATCCTTCCTATACTGTGGTGCCCAGAACCGTACACAATATTCTAGTTGAGGTCTAATGAGGGTCTTATATAAATACAGCATAACCTCCCTGTTCTTGTACTCTATGCCCCTATTAATAAAGCCCGGGATACTATATGCTCTCCACTTGTCCTGCCACCTTCAATGAACTATGTAAAATCCTCCAATGTGTCTCTCTTGTGCTATATGAGGACCAACCCCTTCTAAGCCAGCACGAATTTCCCATTTTCCTAAGGCAGCCAACATTATTGCCCTCAGTGTGATATTATAAATAGCAATGACAGAAGTAATGGCCTGAGGAAAAAAATTCAGTATTTTGAATCAAAAGCGTTATATTGCAGACATTGAAAGGATATAGAAGAGAGTAACGAAAATGTTTGAGGGGATGAAGGGAATGGATTACAAGGAATGCTAATGCAAATTGTTCATGCTCTCACTGGAAAAGATAAAGTTGACAGGAAATATGACTGCTGGATTTAGGATTCTAAAGGGACCAAGTTATATAGATCATAACAAGCTGTAGTGCATATTAGAACCAGAGGCCACTAGATGCGCTTGAATGGAGGTAAATTCAAACAAACCTGTGGATAAGAGTGGTCGGTCTATGGAACAGGTTCCTACTGAAATGGTGAAAGCAGTTAGTATTGATTCATTCAAATGCAAATTAAATAATTTATTTCAGAAGATAACATTTTGGGATTTGTGACATGAATATGTGATACATATAGCATGTTGGGCAGGAAACAGATGATTTTGAACTTATAGTTTCCAAATATCTCCACTTCTGGGATTTTCTTCACCTTATGCAATTAAGGGGAGATGGTAATGTGGTGGTAATGTCGCTGGTCTCATACTCCAGAGACCCAGGCTCTGGGGATGTGGGTTCAAATCCCACCATGGCAGCTGATGGGATTTGAATTCAGTTAATAAATCTGGAATGTTTGTTAAAAAATGCTAGTCTCAGTAATAGTGATCATGGCACTACCCTTAATTGTTGTAAAAACCCATCTGGTTCACTAATGTCCTTTAGGGAAGGAAATCTGCCATCCTTACCTGGTCTGCCCTTTATGTGACTCCAGACCCATAGCAAAGGTCTGAAATGGCCTAGCAAGCCACTCAGTTCAAGGGCAATTAGGGATGGGCAATAAATGCTGGCCTTGCCAGCAGTGCCCACATACTATGAAAGGATAAAAAAGAGCAAAATATTCTACAAGCATTCAACAAAAAAACTCAAAATAGAAATAGGGCAACTAAGGAACAGTCAGGATAAAACTACAGGAAGCAATGAAATGGCAGAAATATTAAATAATTATATTGCTTCAGACGGATCAGCTGGACATGACATTGGAAAATCAGATTAGAAATTTTATGACTGTGTTTGAAATGAAATTAAAATAAAATAAGAAGAGGAGAAATATTAAACAAACCAATAAAACTCAAAGAGAATAAAATCCCTGCTCTGGGAAGATTGCAACAATGCATTTTTAAAATATCTAGGGAAGAGATGGAAGAGGTACCATTACACGTATTTAATAATTCATGAGTGAAAGGTGAAGAGCTAGAGGGAACTGGTAGACAGCTAACATTTTACTAATATTTAAGAAGGGATATAGGACATGGAATAATACACGAGTCAGCTACACATCAGCAGCTGGAGAGTAATGATGATGATGATAATAATAATGAGAAAATAGAAAAGCATTTAGAAACCAAAAAATATAATAATATCAACATGATTTAAAAGGAATAGACTTGCTTGAACAAACACATTGAATTTTTTGAGATACCTAGATTTCCATAAGGCATTTGATAAGATACTACACAATAAACTAATGAATAAGGGCAGAGCATATGGAGTCAGGGGACAAGCAGAAAAATGGGTAGCTAGCTGGCTGCAAGACAGAAAGCAGAGAATAGGATAAAGGGTAACCATTCAGAGTGGCAGAAGGTGGAAAGTGAGGTCCCACAAGAATGAAAGCTGGCACTGCTGAGGGGCAGGGGAAGAGCCAATATTGAGTAGGACAGCAACAAATTACCATAAAGCATGAATAAACTTGCAGACTAGGCATATAATTGGCAAATGTATTTCAACACAGATAAGTGTGAGGTTTTGCATTTTGGTAAGAAATGTAATGAGGTCACATATTACTTGGAAAATAAGAACCTAGATAGGGTAGAGGAGCAAAGAGGACTGGGAGAACAAACATGAAAATCATTAAACATTGTGATGCAGGTCAATAAGGCCATAACAAAAGCAAACACAGCACTATGGGTTTATGTTTAGTGGGATAGAATTTAACAATATCAAGAAGTTATGCTAAACTTGTAGAAAACCTTGGTTAAATCATACTTGCCACACTGTATGCAGTTCTGGCCACCACAGTAAAATAGATTCAGACACTGGAGAGGATGCAATAAGATTTACAAGGATAATACCAAAAATGTGAAATTAGGTGTCTCAGGAAAGGATGAACAGGCTGGGTCTCTTGTCTCTTGAAAAGTGAAGGCTAATAGTAGTCTATAAAATTATGAAAGGTTTAGCTAGACTAGCCACAGCGAAAGTGTTTCCACTTATGAGAAGAACAGAACCAGAGGCCACCATTATAAAATAGTCACCAAAAATAAAATAAGGAATAAAGAAGAAAGTGGCGAGAATATGGAATTCCCTATCACAGGGAATAGTTGAGGTGGATAGTATAGATAGGGAAAATGAAATAAGCATTTGAGGAAGAAGGGAGTAGAGGATTATGCTGATAGAGTTGCATGAGGAAGGATGAGGGAGGCTTAAGTGGAGCATAAATGCCGGTATGAGTGGTTGGCCTGGCCTGTTCCTGTGCTATACATTCTATGTAATGTCTGTGTCTGTGTCTGCTGAAAACTAATTGATAGAGATTGATAGCTGGGATTAGTCAACAATTTCATTGGATCATGAGACTACAAGAATGACAGCAGGTGGACTAAATGGATCTTGTCTTATTTTGTCTAGCAATTCCTATGTTCCTATGCAATAGAGTTTTTTTGGGTTAGTGGGTTGGTAATTAATTTGATGGGCCAGTGAGTTTATCAATGTACACCATGTATACCAAAGAGGGTTACAAACTCAACCCCCATTGTGTGCTGACTTATTAAACCTCATGGCTTTGCTCAGAGAAAAGGTATAAGTTGAGTTCACCCAGCACTGACCTGGTCAGGATCCCATTAAATTGACAACTGGGTTGAGTGATATACAGAATTTTTAAAAATAATTTCTGTTTATGCTGAATTTTGGCTCAATTGAAGACATTGGAACAGGGGTGAGACTTCCTGAACACATTCATTACAGGATTCCCACATCTTATATTTTGGGTTAAATTTACAGGAACGATATTTTGCCATTTTCTTCTTACAATAGCTATTAAGATGGAATCTACAATATTCTGTTTCTAACATGTGCCCTGCCTTATTAGATGCATGCAATTATTGAGTTTCATAGAGAATATAATTTTGGAATTGAATTGAAATTTTGTTTCTCATAGCTCCAAGGTCAACGAAAAAAAGGAAGATTAAATGATTCTTTGCTTCCTAGAAATAACTTAAAGTGTTGATGCATTAGAAAGGCTGAATAATTTATTTATGCTCTATACCACAATAATTGAGGACAACCTCGTGTTATTGTAATTGTAATGATAGCTACTGCACTCACTTTCATGGCGCAATTACTTAATACATTTGGACAATCACGCCCCCTCCCTCCTCTGGGTTCATGCTGCTATTCTCCTTCCTCCCCCATTCCAAAATACCACAGCCAGCTTCTCAAAAGTAAATCTCCCCCACACCCTCCCAGCCTCTTCACCTGTATATAAATATGTCAGCCAGCTGCTGACAGTGCCTCCTCTCAGGCTCTGTTGTGCTTGACAGCCCTATTAGCAATGCCATGAGGAAATGACGTGCCATTCCAGCCTGTAGCCTTCAATTGCAAATGTTCTTTTGCTCACAGTTTTCCCTGCTTTTATAGTATAAGGGTCTGGTATAGGGTTAGTGTGGAACTGAGTACAGTATTGCCCACACAGTGATGTAAAACAGCGCATGATCCACTCCCAGGGTCAGTCTAGTGTTGGATAGTGTTGCTTGTGTACCAGCAAGCTCCTATCTTGAACCCTTTACTGTATGTTTGTAAGTTGTTCTAAGAGTCAATAAAGACTTAGGGCAGAATTTTGCCGTCGGCAAGCAGGGGGCGGGGCCTGCTCGCCAACGCATAAAATGACGCGGGATGACGTCGGGTGGAACCCCCAATGTCATCCCACCCCATTTAAATTTTCAGGAAGGTGGGTGCGCAGCAAAATCAGCTGCGGGCCTGCCGACCTGTCAATGGCAAATTGAGGCCATTAACAGGATCATTTAAACAATTAAAGGACCTGCCCGTCCAACCTTAAGGTTGGCAGGCAGGCCAGGAGCCCCGGTGGCAAATAGAGAAAACATGAAACCTCATCCAGCCTTTCAACTAACAGCCAGCCAGCATGAAATTGTGGTTGGGGGCCGATCGTGGGCAGCAGGCCGTTCCCTGGGCGCTCCCGGACCTGCCGATCGCGCTCGCCCGACGGTCTAAAAATCCTGCCCCTGGTCTTTTTTGCCAGGTTGAAAATGCAGTATGCTGGGGCTTCTGTCTGATGCTATGTCCTGTAGATGGCCCTATTCTAAATCTCAGAAGTAGACACACATCTGAGTAACTGCATCTCTGTTTGATACATTCATTAAAAAAAATTCACATTGAGTGAATTAGCTGTTCATTCTTTACAAATGCAATTATCATTACAGGCTGTGATGGATCATGATGCTGATAAGTTAGCTAAAATGTGCCAGACCTCACACTGAGTGAAAGGATATTGGAACAGAATGAGGTGCATTACCATTGTTCCCATTGTAAAGAGTTCATTTTAAAATAAATATAGGAAACTAACACCTCAGAATTCAATCTCGTAAGGTCTTTCTCATTTTAATTTTACAGAGATGAAGCCTGTTCTGCCGTCTTGAGTTCAATCCAGAAAATAAGCTGCACTCCCACTGTGCTGCATGGACCAAATTGATGGTCTTTGAATCAATTCTGATCCCTTTAACGTCCTAAAATGAACTGACTAGCTCAGAATGGTAAAGCACCAACAATTTATAATTTTAATTTGTAATTTATAATAATATAATACTATAATTTGTAATTTATTCTGAAGTTTGAATATGGGTTCGTGCATCAAGGTATGACTAGAGAAAGAAAGGAAACAGGGACAGACATTCAGGAGGAGGTGCCCAATCATTCCCAGTCATGATGCCCACAGTTTGTGTGTATTTCTGAGAACTCTTCCATCTTACTCTTCTTTTACACCGTGCCCTGCTCCTGGCGTAAAACAACATTCACAATAAATGGCACGGACAGACAAGTTATTCCCTATTTAAAATCAAAAATGTTGGAATCACTCAGCAGGCCTTGCAGCATCTGTGAAGAGAGAAACAGATTTAATGTTTCAGGTGATGAAAGGTGACAGGTTTGAAAAACGAACTCTGTTTTCTCACTCCGCAGATGCTGTTGGACCTGCTGAGTAGTTTCTGCATTTTCTGCTTCTCTTTCAGATTTCCAGCATTCGCAGCATTTTTGCTTCTTGTTTGAGTGGCTCCTCAACCTGAACCTCAATCCCATCAATGACTCCGTTACTTGGATGAGTTTGAGAATAGCAAATGGGACGATCCTAATTTTCAAAAAGGGCATCCACTCAGCGGGACGCTTTTGTTTGACCAGGAAACAACACAAATCAGTCAACATCTAAAAGATACAGATTAATGCCATTTCTTTACAAGGCTCTCACTCTAATTTTACTTTGACTTTTCCTGGGCTACTGACGTAATCTTTGAGCTTTTTCAGTATTTCATGTGCTTTTTATTTTAACATTCATTATTTTCTTTTCATCTCCGCTGTTGTTTGTTTGCTAAGTTTTGAATCCAGATATGGAAATTATAAGCGAGAACTCTGAAAAATATGTTTTATTAATGTCTATAAGTAAGTCATATTTAATGTAACTTTTAATGAGCGGCAATAACTTAGAATTGAGCATCAAAATGATCTTTATCTCAATGTTCCAATTCCTGGATCTCAGATAGGTCTACATTAAAAATGCATTAAAAGCACTTTGGCTCCTGTTGAAAATATGTTCACAAGCAGAACTAAGGGTTATTTGGAAAGAGATGAACTCAGGTCAGTTCTAATAATTTATGCCACCACAGATGCAAGTGAGTTGTAATGCTGACATGCAAGTTACTTATCCTGGCAAACTAATACTCACTGTGAATTATAATTATTTTCCATGTATTTGTTTGGGTATATTTACAGGATAAACAGCCTACGTGTGTCAGCTTGATCAGCTGATTGGACAAGGGCAACGGGTTCATTGGAACAATATTGTCTCCAAGTTCTCCTCCAAGTCATATAACATCCTGCCTTAGGATCATAGAATATATAAAATGGTATAGCACAGCAAGAGGCCATTTGGTCTATCATGGGCATCCTATATCTTTGAAAGAGGTGTCCAATTAGTCTCATTCCCTTGTACTTTCTACCTTCAAGCACTTAGCTAATCCGTTTTTGAATGTCGTTATTGAATCTGATTATACTAACTTATTTGTAAAATGATCCAGATCATGACAACTCACACAGTAAAAACATTTCTCCTAAATTGTGCCCCTGGTTCTTTTGCAATAACCATAAATCTGTATCCTTTGGTTATTGACCCTTCAGTCACAGGAAACAGTTTCCTTTTATTTACTCTATCAAAATGCTTCACAATTGTTAATACCTCTTTCAAATTTCCCTTTAACCTTCTCTACTCTTTAGGCCAGCATCTTCCGGTCGGCGAGCGGGGGCGGGACCCGCTCACCGGCGTGTAAAATGACGCGGGGTGATGTCGGGCGTGCGTTCTGTTGTCACCCCGTGCCATTTAGATTGTCAGTTCGGCGGGCGTGCATCCGAGTTGGATGCGCACCTGCCGACCTGTCAACGGCCTAGTTAGGCCATTCAAAAAACAATTAAGCTCATTGGTGGACCTGCCCACGGGCGGGGTGAGGTTTCACTGCTGAATCAAAAAATTAAGAGACGCTTTTAATTAACGTTCTGTCCATGTCCCAACTCATGTGACATTGTCACATGAGGGGACATGGATGGTGAATTAAATTTTCACTGCAGTAACTTTTTTACTTTGAGCGATCTCCCTGAGGCAGCACTTAGTCTCAGGGAGATCGGAGCGCTGTGCACAAAGGAGCGTACTTCTGATTTTAGGAATCCCCCCGCCTACACAAGAAGTGCATAAGGCTTCCCTGCAGACATCATGCTGGGCGGGCCTTAATTGGCTCGCCCACTAAAAATGGCGGCGTGCCTCCGATCAGGGGCGCCGATTAGAGGGCCGCCCGCCCACACCTGCCCCTGCACTTCCCCAACGACGGGGGGAAAATTTTGCTCTAAGAAGAACAATTTCAATCTCTTCAGCCTCTGTGAAGTTCTGCTTCTCTGGTATCATTCTAGTAAATCTCTTCTGCAATCTCTCTTCCTTCCTAAACTGTGGTTTCCAGAATTGAACGCAATACTCTTAGCTGGGGCCTAACCTGTGCTTTTTAAAGGTTTAGCATAACTCCACTACTTAGGTACTCTGTGTTTCTGTTTATAAAGAGATGGCTCACATATATATTTTTTGTAATACCCCTCTCAAATTTCCCTTCCACCTTCAAATAAGTGGGCTGGGTTTTATATTCCCCCAGGAGTTTGAAGGTGGGTGGGCATGCAAAATCCAGTGGTGGCCTACCCTACTCTGTTCTGCAAATTAATGACCACTTAAGGGCCTCATCCCACCCCCACTGGTAGTTTAACCGCAGTGTGGGAGCAGGCGGGGGTTGGGGGGGGGATGTGTGGCCTGCGCAGACTAGTAAAGGGTAAGGTGCAGAGCTCCTTGGGAACTCCTTCAGCCCATTGGTCTCACCCCCGCTTCAGGTCATCCCCTTTTTAACGCTTCCCCCTGGCCTCTTGAAGCCAAACACCCACATTCCCCCCTGCCCTGCACCACTCGCTCCCACTTGTCCTTACTTAACCCCTTTGCTGTGAGCCCCAACCACAGACTTACCTGCCAGTCAGGGCTCCTCAGCATTGGGGACTGCTGAGACCACAATGCTGCCAACCAATCCAATTGGCCAGCAGCTCTCTGAGGTTGGACCTCCTGCCGAGAAAGGGGTGGAAGTCTCACCTTAAAGCAACTAACTGCTCCCGGTGTTAAACTGCTGCAGGTCAGCCATCGGGATCGTGAGTGGGTCACCCCTGATTTTTTAGCGAGCGGGGAGGAAACAAGGCGTCCTGTAAAATCCAACCCATACGCCAGAATTTTTGGCTCGGCAAGTAGGGGCGGGGCGTAAAATGATGCGGGGTGACGTCGGGTGTGTGTCTTGGCGTCACTTAGGTTTTCAGTTCAGCAGATGCGCAGCCAACTCGGCTGTGCGCCTGCCGAACTGTCAAAGGCCTATTAAGGCCATTTAAAAACTAATTAAACCAATAAATTGAGCTGCCCATCTAACCTTAAGGTTGGTGGGCAGGTGAAGAGCCCAGGTGGCCTTCATATTTTTCATGGAACCTCATCCACGGGCGGGATGAGGTTTCATGAAGTGTTTATAAATTGAATAAAAATGTTTATAAAAATTAATTGACATTCCAGCTCATGTGACACCGTCACATGAGGGGACATGTCTTAAAATCTTTTCTTTTCTTTATTTAGATTTTTAAAACTTAAACTAATCTCCCTGACGTACCTCTGTGCCTCAGGGAGATTTCTGCCCTCTTTTGCACACATGCGCAAAAGAGCGCACTACTGACTCACGGAATCCCCCCACACAGGGAGTGCTCAGCGTTTCCTGGTGCACATCACACTGGGCAGGACTTAATTGGCCCGCTCACATAAAATGGCGACCAGTACCTGATCGGGGGCGTCGATCAGGTCCGCGCCTGCCCCCGCCCACCCCCACACAACACCCCTGGCAGGGGGAAAATTCTTCCCATAGAATCATTGAAAAGTACCACACAGAAGAAGGCTATTCAGCCCAGAGAGCCTGTACTGGCTCTTTTGAAGAGCAATCCAGTTAGCTTCACCTCCCCACTCTTTCCCCATACCTCTGCTTGTTTTCATCTTCAAATATGTATCCAATTCCCTTTTGAAGGTTACGATTGAATCAGTACCCACCACCCAATGAGTACCAAATCTTGATCACTTGTTGTATAAAATGTCTTCTCTTCATGTTGCTTCTGGTTCTTTTGCCAATTACTTTAAATCTGTTGCCTTTCATTATGTTTTAGTCATTGAAAACAGCTCCTCTTTATTTAATCTAAGAAAACTCTTCATGACTTTAAACACCTCTGTTAAATCTCCTCTTAGCCTTCTCTGCTCTAAGGAGAACAACCACAGCTTCTCCAGCTTGTTCAAGTAGCATTAATGGCTCATTGGTAGAACCATTCTAGTAAAGTTCTCCTGTACCTTCTTCAAAGTCTTCATATCTTCCTAAACTGTGGTGTCCAGAATTGAACAAAATAATCCAGTTGGGAGTACAATAGTGTTTGATATAGATTTAGCATAATTTTCAGACTTTTGTACTCTATGCCTCCATTTATAAAGCCAGGATCCAATATGCTTTATTAACCGCTTTGTTAATGTGCACTACCACATGCAAAGTTTGTATATGAGCACTTATCCTCTTGCACCTTGTTTAAAATTGTACCTTTTGGCAGGTAATGTTTCTTCTCATTCTTCCTACCAACATGTATGACTATAAACTTTTATGGCCAGGATATTTGGGTCAGCGAGCAGGGGGCGGGACCCACTCGCCGACGCGTAAAATGATGCAGGATGATATCGGGCGGAACACCCGACGTCACCCTGCGTCATTTCAATTTTCAGGCCGGCGGGGGCGCAGCTGCACGCCTGCCGACCTGTCAACGGCCAATTGAGGCCATTTAAAAAGTAATTGAAATAATTAATGGACCTGCCCGTCCAACCTTAAGGTTGGCGAGCAGGCTGGGGGCCCTGGCGGGCTTCAGAGAAAGCATGAAATCTCATCCACGGATTTCATGAGGGTTTTTAAAAGTTTAATAAATGTTTGATTAAAAGTGATGGACATGTCCCAACTCATGTGACAGTGTCACATGAGGGGACATGTCAGGGAAATTTTATTTTTGCCCCTTCACCGTTTTTAAATTTGGCGCCAATCTCCCTGAGGCAGCACTTAGCCTCAGGGAGATGAGTGCGCTCTTTCGCATGCATGCACGAAAGAGCATACTCTCGGCTGAGGGATTCCGCCCCGCCCACACAGGGAGCGTATTGCGCTTCCTGGCGGACGTCACGCTGGGCAGGCCAATGAAGGCATGCCCATGTAAAATGGCGGTGCACCCCCAATTGGGGCGCCGATTAGAGGTGCACCCGCACGCGCCTGCTCCTGCACTTCCCCCCCCGACAGCGGGAAAATTCTTCTCTATGTATTGAATTTCATCTTTGAATTCTATTACTATCTGACACATTATTTATGATACACTTCCAAGTTTCGTGTTACTTGCAAATTTGGAAATTGTGTTCTTTTATCCTAAGCCCAGGTCATTAAGGTGCATCAAAATAATAATCCGAGTCAAAGTTCCCTTTGAAATTTTATCGTTAAGCATGGCCATTTTTTTCACCTTTAAATGGTTTTACACAGCCAAACATATAGGGTATGTAATACAGAATGAGACATGCAGAGTACCTTCCAGACTGTTGCATAGCTATGGTTGCACATGCAGCTTAACGGGAACATTTGTCCTAGTACTGAACCTTGGGGGACTTCAATGTATACCTCCCTCCTGTCCGAAAAACAGATATTCAACGCTCTGCTTCCTATCCCTTAACCAATGTTATTTTCATGTTGCTACTGACCCTTTTATTCCAAAGGCTTTAATTTTGCTAGCAAAGGTTTGTATACATACATTCCCATGTCTCTCTGTCCTTGTACTCCATTTAAAATTTTACTATTTTGTACACCATATTCTTAGTGCCAACAGGCATCCCTTCACACTTCCCTGTGTTAAATTTCAGCTGTCACATGTCCACCCATTTCACCAGACTTTGACATGTTTTGTCATTCCTTCATTGTTGCTGGGTTAAAATCCTGGAACTCCCTACTTAACAGCATTGTGGTAGCCCCTTCAGCACACGGACTGCCCAAGAGCAACTAGGGATAAGCAATAAAAGCCAGTTTTGCAGCAATGCCCATATCCTGAGAATGGCTTTTTTGCTTTACAGTAGCACAATTGACTGGTTAGAAAGTTATGGTTTCGCACCCTACTAAGGATATACGAACATACATACGAACATACGAAATAGGAGAGAATAGGCCATTCGGCTCCTTGAGCCTGCTCCGCTGTTCAATAAGATCATGGCTGATCTGTTTGTGTTTTGAGTTCCACATTCTTATCTACCCCCAATAACCTTTGATTCCCTCGTCTAACAAGAATCTATCTACCTCTGCCTTAAAAATATTCAGTGACCCTGCCTCCACCGTCTTCTGAGACAGTGAGTTCCAAAGTCGCACAACCCTCTGAGAGAAAAAAAATTCTCATCTCTGTCCTATAAGGGCAACTCCTAATTTTAAAACAGTGCCCCCTAGTTCTGGACTCACGCACAAGAGGAAACATCCTTTCCACGTCCACCTTGTGAAGGCTGTTCAGGATCTTGTATACTCCAATCAAGTATACAATTATATACTTCACCCCTCACTCTTCTAAACTCCAGTGGAAAGGAGTGGATATGAGCACCAATCTAGGCTGACACTCCAGTGCAGTAGTGGAGTTTTCCACTGTTACAGGTACCACTTTTTAAACCATTCTATTTGCTTAAATGGCTGTAAATGATCACATGACACTATTTAATGCAGAACAAGAAGTTCTCTTGAATTGTCAGTACAAAATCCATTTCTAACTATTTAGGTGTAAACTGCCTTCTTATAATGGAAAATCCTCCCTAATGCTTTGGGGATCTCACTATGAAACCCTCCAGCACTGGCCCCTGCTAACAGTAGGTTTGGACTCTACACTTCAAAACTCATACAGCTTCTGGTGACAGGCAATCATAATATAAAAGTTGAGATAATTTATTGTAAAGTGCTGCAGAAACCTGGGCTGAAATATGTGATTTCAAAGAAAGCGATCTTCAATAGGATGAACTGTTCACTGCAAGAGGTTAACTGGGATGGACTGCTAAAAGGAGAGCCAGTCGAGGAAAAATGGAAAACTTTTAGAACAAGTGTATACCAAAGAGCAATAAATGCATGTTACATAAGCAATATCCAAAAAAATGAATAGAGAAATTAAGTGGCACCAGGCAAGAATAACAAACTATATCAAGTGTATCGGGTAAAGGGGAAGGAATATAAGGATGTAAAAAGGCCACAAGGAAGGAACATAGCAAAGAATATTAAACACAATCCTTTCCTCAAAGCTATGATAATAGAGTAGTTAGGTAGTCGGGGGTTTAATAGATAAAAGTGGTGCAATAATTGAAGATGAAAAGTAAATAGCTAAATTGCTCTTTTTTTTGTTTGTGCACAGCATGTGAGCACCACCGGCAAGATCAGTATTTATTGCCCACTCCTATTTACACTTGGGAGTGTGATGTGAGCTGCCTTCTCGAACCATTTTTTGCAGTCCATGTGGCGTAGATACACCCACGGTGCTTTTAGGAAAGGAGCTCCAGGATACTGAGTCAATGACAAAGGAATGACGATATATTTCCAAGCCAGGATGGTGCTTGAACTGGAAGGGAACTTATGGTGGTGCTCTCATGCATGCACCTGCTGCCTTTGTTCTTCTAGGTGGTAGAGATCACGAGCTTGGTAGGTGCTGTTGAAGAAGTTACTTAAGTGCACCTTGCAGGTGGTAAACACTAGTGTGCCAGTAATGGAGGAAGTGAATATTTAAGGTGGTGGATAGGGTGCCAATCAATTGGGCTGCTTTGTCCTGGATGATGTGGAGCTTCTTGAGTGTTGTGTGAGCTTCATTCATCCAGCTAACTGAAAAATATTTAATCACATTCCTGATTTGTGCCTTGTACACTGGAAGATATGATTTAAGAGCAGAAGTAGGCCATTCAGCCTTTTTAGCCTGCTCTGCCATTCAATAAGATCATGGCTGATCTGATTGTGGTCTTCACACTGCTTTCGTGCCTGTCCCTCATAACCCTTGACTCCCTTGTCTATCAAAAATCTGTCTAACTCTGACTTGAATAAATTCATTGACCCAGCCTCCAATGCTTTCCAGGTGATAGAATTCCACAGACTAAGAGATGACAGTTAGGCTTTGGGGAATCATGTCAGCTGAGATAATTGGCCTCCAGCAACCAGAACCATCTTCCTCTGTGCTAGGTATGTCTCCATCCAGTGGGAAGTTTCTCCCCAACTCCTGATTTCCATTGACTTAGATTTTGTTAGGGCTTCTTGATGTCACATTCTGTCAAATGATAGACTTAGTTGTAGGAGACAGAGGGTGATGTCAGAAGGATGCTTTAGTGACTGGAAGCCAGTGTCCAGTGGCGTACCACAGGGATCTGTGCTGGGTCCCCTATTATTCGCCATTTATATAAACGACATAGATGACTATGTGGGGGGTAGGATTAGTAAATTTACGGATGGCACAAAGATTGGCCGGGTGGTTAACAGTGAGGTTGAGTGTCTTGGGCTACAGGAAGATATAGGTGGGATGGTCAAATGGGCAGATAAGTGGCAGATGGAATTTAACCCTGAAAAGTGTGAGATGATACACTTTGGAAGGAGTAATTTGACAAGGAAGTATTCAATGAACTGCATGACACTAGGAAGTTCTGAGGAACAAAGAGACCTTGGCATGTGTGTCCATAGATCTCTGAAGGCGGAGAGGCATGTTAGTGGGGTGGTGAAAAAGGCATATGGGACACTTGCCATTATCAATCGAGGCATAGATTACAAAAGAAGGGAGTCATGAGTTGTGTAGAACCTTGGTGAGGCCACAGCTGGAGTACTGTGTGCAGTTCTGGTCACCACATTATAGGAAGGATGTGATTGCACTGGAGGGGGTGCAGAGGAGATTCACCAGGATGTTGCCTGGGATGAAACATTTAAGTTATGAAGAGAGGTTAGATAGACTTGGGTTGTTTTCGTTGGAGCAGAGGAGACTGAGGGGCGACCTGATCGAGGTGTACAAGATTATGAGGGACTTGGACAGGGTGGATAGGGAGCAGCCATTCCCCTTAGTTGAAGGGTCAGTCACGAGGGGATGTAAGTTCAAGGTGAGGGGCAGGAGGTTTAGGGGGGATGTGATGAAAAACTGTTTTTACCCAGAGCGTGGTGATGGTCTGGAACGCGCTACTTGGGAGGGTGGTGGAGGCGGGTTGCCTCAAATCCTTTAAAAAGTACCTGGATGAGCACTTGGCACGTCATAACATTCAAGGCTATGGGCCAAGTGCTGGTAATTGGGATTAGGAAGGTAGGTCAGGTGTTTCTCACGTGTCGGTGCAGACTCGATGGGCCAAGGGCCTCTTCTGCACTGTGTGATTCTGTGATTCTGTGAAATGCTGCCTTGATGTCAAGGGTAGTCTCTTTCACCTCACTCTTGGAATTCAACTCTTTTGCCCATTGTTACCAAGGCTATAATGGGGTCTGGAGCTGAGTGGTCCTTGCAGAACCCAAATTAAGCATTGGTGGGCAGGTTATTGGTTATTAAGTGCCACTTGATAGCACTGTTAATTATACCTTCCATCACTTTGCTGATGATTGAGAGTAGAAAATGGTTGACTGGATTGGATTTGTCATGCTTTTTGGGAACAGGATTTTGTTGGGAAATTGTTCACATTGCCAGTGTTGTAGCTATACTGGAACAGTTTGGTTAGGGGTGTGGCTAGTTCTGAAACATGCCTTCACCACCATAGCTGGGATGTTGCTGAGGCCATATACGGTATCCAGTGCACTCAGCTGCCTCTTGATATCATATGGATGAATCAAAATGGTTCAAGACAGGAGGGGACCTCTGAACCACATGGGATGAATATCTAACTCAGCCTTAAAAATCTTCAATGACCCTGCCTCCACAGCTGACTGGGGGAGAGTTCTACAGACTTACCACCCTCAGAGAAAAAAATCCTCATCTCCATCTTAAATTGGAGACCCCTTATTTTTAAACTGTGTCCCCTAGTTCTAGTTTCTCCCACAAAGGGAAACATCCTTTCAGCATCCACCCTACACGGGTAGTCTTACACCAATATTGGGTAAAAAAAATGGAAACTATAATAAGGGGTATATTAAAAAGAATTACCTAGATAGCACTGTTTTAATGAGGAGCAGTTAGTAAGGATGAACAGAAGAAAATCTTAGAGAATATTAAAAATACAACCTTTAAAAATATCTTATTCCGACCAGCTCCTAAATAGTCTTTTGACAACGAGCTTCTAAAACTGGATGGGGGTGCGCGCAATCACCGACCAGCGTAAATTCCTGGCAGCTGGCGGATGAGGCAGGTTTTCAAGCTCGCCAATTTTCCATCCATTAAAGCGAATAGAGTCAAAACTGTGTACTGCAAGATCAGAAGCAGCTGATCTCAAGCTGTTGGAATATGGGGCACGCTAACTGCCCAGTAAACCATGCACCTTCCCCCCTCTAACAGGGAGTCAATGTGAATTTCGACATAGCCTCCTGGGGAAGAAGAACACAGGGCTGTCCAGAAGTTTGGGCTAATGTGCTTTTCAGTCCATTGTGAAATTTAACTTGGAGCTGGTGTACTTGCTCACTGCTTTTGTCCTTTTCGACACGGCGTGCTTGGCCAGTTCCCTGGGCAGCAGCCGGCACATGGCGGTCTGGATCTCCCGGGAGCTGATGGTGCTGCGCTTGTTGTAATGGGCCAGGCGGGAAGCCTCACCCGCAATATGCTCGAAAATATCATTCACAAATGACTTCCTGATGCTCACGGCCTTGGAGGAGATGCCAGTGTCGGGGTGAATCTGCTTCATCACTTTGTAGGTGTAGATGGAGTAACTTTCCTTCCTGGATCTTCTCTTCTTGCTGCCCTTCGCTGGCAACTTTCTCTGCACGTTCTTGTCTTCAACCATGGTCACAGTCAGCTTCAGATACAGAATAAGGGAACCAGCTGTATCGGCAGCGACCTACACTCGGGGAATCTCCCAAATGTAGCACAGGCACCGAACACTTCACAAATGGGGTAACGGGGCATTTAAGGACTAGCCTTCCACAAGCTCCAATCTGATTCGCACGGTTGTTTCTTCCAAATGCCATTCATGTAACTATTTACACCCAGAGCCTAAGTGTTCATACATAATAATTAATTAGACATGTGAAAATCCTTTTTTGTTCGTCAGAATTCCTGATAGTATTTTTTAGGCACTAGACACTGGGAGTTTACATTTCCACTGCTGCTGTATTTAATGATCTGATCTTAACCTCAAACTGTCCCTTGATTTTTTTACTTCTTCCTCTCTGCAACCCGCCTGCCACTAGTTCTGGAGCACAGCCACATAAAGATTTACTATTAATCTATAGCTTGAACAGAGTTTCCAGCAGGTGTAACTGGAATGACAATGTCCCTTCTTTCTAAGAAAAAACCCCAGCCTCTCCTCTCTATTCCATTGCCTTCCCAGACTGCGTGTCAGGCTAATGTGTTAGTGTCCACCTAATCCCAGCTTCAACCCTACATCCCAAACACCAGCCTAGACTAATTCCCTAACATTGTCCATCTCTGCCTCAATCTCACTCCATTGCCCTGGAAAAACCCTCCTTGCAGCTATACTTGGCTTTCTCAATGTCCCCTTCACCCTCTCCCCAGCTTAATTGCCCTTGAGAAGGTGGTGGTGAGCTGCCTTCTTGAACTGCTGCAGTCTTTGTGGTGTAGATGCACCCACAGTGCTGTTAGGGAGGGAGTTCCAGGATTTTGACCCAGCAGCTGTGTAGATTATTATCTGAAAAGGAAGAATGTGCAGAGCTATGGGGGGGAAGGCGGAGGAGTGGCACTCGGTAAATTGCTTTTTCAGAAAGCCAGTGAAGACATGATGGGCTGAATGGCCTCTTGCACTATAACAATTCTGTGGTTCTGATACATTTCAAGATATCCTCACAGGCAACTTTCCTTGCATCAAACCCCCACTTCCCAATCCTTGGCAATTTCCACTGAGCCTGGTGTCTCTAAAGGCATGAATTTAAAATTCACCTTTCACAAAGCTCTGTGGACCTTCTTGTTACAGCTTCAATGACCCAACCCCTGCCCTTTGTACCTCTCAAATTGCTCTTTTAAAATCAAAGCTGACATTCTAGTGCAGTACTGAGGGAGTGTTGCACTGTTGGAGGTGCTGTCTTTCAAACCGAGGCCCCATCTATCTGCTCAGGTGGGCGGAAACTAACCCATGGTACTATTTTGAAAAGAGCAGAGAAGTTAATCCTGATGTCCTGGCCAATATTTATCCCTAAATCAACGTCTCAAAAGAATGATTATCTGATCATTTTCACATTGTTCTTTGCAGGAGCTTGCTGTGCGCAAATTGACTTCCAAGTTTCCTACATTACAAAAGTGACAACACTTCAAAAAGTGTTTCTTTGGCTTGAGGGATCCAGCGGTGGCGAAAAGCACTATATAAATGAATTTTTTTTCGTGCGAATTTCCTTCTCGCCCACCCAACAGAATCTTGCCCTTAATCTCCGGGGCTCTCTCCCTCAACCCTCCCCTTGCTATTGCTCTCCCACCTTTAAGAGTCTCCTCAAATCCCCGCTTTTGGACGGGGCTATTCTCTTTGCTTATTGCTGGGTCTATATTAGGTGAAGTACATTCCTTGCATTGGAGACAACTATAAAAATATAAGTTGCTGTTTCTCTCTTTCCTTGACTAAAGATTATTTACAAACATGATTTCCAGATTGTCATCGAGCGGAATAGGCTGCTGAGGAAATCCGAAGCGTGTGTGTGATGATATTTACAGAGAGCGGATGCACTCGCCTGGAGTTTGTTCAGTACAAAGGCTTTTTCGTATATCACAGAACTGCCTGTTTCTGTTCCAATCAGGAAATTGTGACCTCTCTGATCCCAAGGATCATTTAAGAAAATGTACGGAAATGGGTCAGAAACATAAACATTTCATATTGTTTATAAAACAAGGTTAGTGCAATAAGCTTTTAGCCACGGCTCCAGTCAGAGATGAATCGGTGTTGCGGCGAGTTTTGCTTGACTCAATTCTATTTAATTCCAATGTTATTATCCAGAGCGGAGAATCGTTGTGCGTTTCCAGACCCATTGGAGACTGATTAAATGATTAAATTGTTTCATTCACACTTAAAACATATATATATGTATATATATGCTGTGTTTCAGAATGCAGGCAAACGGAACTGAACCCAAATATTCCACTTCAGTGGGAATTGGACCCAGACCCCTGGCCGCCCCCAATCCCCGGCTGAGCTTTCGCCAGCGTTTAAGTGATAGACTCATTTTAACAAGCTTACAGCTATTGTTAATCTTTTTATATTAAAAAGTCGACCACAATACAATTATTTCAAAATCAGCTCATCTTTACGGAGGCGTGGGTACTGTCTGAAGTTACTTAACCTCAAGTGATTAATGTGAAACAGCGTCAGATACAAGGGCAGCGGTGGGAAGTATTTGCTCAACTCTGTTCTTGATGTAAATAAGGCAAACTAAAAAATCATTAGAGTAGCAAAGCAAAGATCTGGGCAACAAACGTCTTGCCTTTTTAACTAGGGGTGTGAGCCGCAGTGGTTTCGATCACATCTTCCTGCTGGAACACCGACTCACACACACACACACTTTCAAACAGGCTGCACAGTACTTATTATGAGGGGTGGGGGGGGGGGGAAACCCATGTCCTTGCTGAAGTCGAACACTGGTTGGTTGGCCGATTAGGTTGACGTCAGGGTCTGGGAGCTTTGTAAAGGTTGAGCGGGTAGAGAGAAATACAAACTGAGAGTTATCCGGGAGCTCTGAGCACTGACCTTCCAACACACCAGCCCCTCCCAGAGTGAGGGGGCAACAGCACTAGGCAGCTGGGATTTTAGAAGCGACTCTGTCATCTGAGATGCTTCGGGAGGTTTGATCATTCTGCCATCATTGAGACTGCCAGGGATGGAGGAGGCGAGAGGCAATGTGAGTGTTGGAGCGAATGGGGAAGGCCAGGCTTGGAGGGTGAGCCCAGAGCTGCGAGGTTGCAAACTGGGGCTGAAAATGTGATGGGCATGGAGATTTGCGGCCAGCCTGATGCTAACCGATCCGAAGGGGAGAATGGCACCGACTTTGAGAAGCTGCTCCCTCACTACACCCCGACGGCCACTGCCCTGGTCAGCCTGGTGGTCACATTTATTATCCTGCTCACCATGGTGGGGAACATCCTAGTGGTGGTGGCTGTATTTACCAGCAGAGCTCTGAGGCCTCCCCAGAACCTGTTCCTCGTGTCTCTGGCCTCGGCTGACATCCTGGTGGCCGCACTGGTCATCCCTTTCTCTCTTGCCAACGAGGTGATGGGCTACTGGTATTTTGGGAGTGTTTGGTGCGCTATCTATCTAGCCCTAGATGTCCTCTTCTGCACCTCCTCGATTGTGCATCTGTGTGCTATAAGTCTGGACAGATACTGGTCAGTAACCCGTGCTGTCGAATATAATCTAAAGAGAACTCCCAAACGCATCAAATGCATGATTGCCATAGTGTGGCTTATATCTGCAATCATCTCCTTCCCACCTTTGGTTACCATGGACAGCAGTAAGCAAGGGTGCTGTGAACTTAACGACGATACCTGGTACATCCTGTCCTCTTGCGTCGTGTCTTTCTTCGCCCCGTGTGTGATCATGATCCTGGTCTACTTCCGAATCTACAGGGTGGCCAAGCAAAGGACCTCGGTGGTGTCGGTGGCCAGGAACGGGGTGGAGAGGCAAGCCTCCCACTCGGAGACCTGCTTCGCCGGCAAGGGGAAGGTCGACCCCGAGAGTCCCAGCAGCCAGAGTTCGTGCAGCAACCAGAGGCAGGAGGAGCTGGAAGACATCGACCTGGAGGAGAGTTCCTCCTTGGAGACCAAGCCCAGGGGCTCCAAGTGTCCCGAGCCCAGGAAGGTGCAGCCCCCCAGCTGCTGCCCCACGGTACAGCAGAACCGCTTGTCCTGGGCCAGCAACAGGGCATCTCAGTTATTCCTGGAGCCCAGAAAGCGTCCCGCCTCCAAACTGAGCAAGAGCAAAGTGGCCCAGTTGAGGGAGAAGCGCTTCACCTTCGTACTGGCCGTGGTGATCGGGGTCTTTGTGCTGTGTTGGTTTCCCTTTTTCTTCACCTACAGCCTGAAAGCAATCTGCAGGGAGAACTGCTCCATCCCCGACCCCCTCTTTAACTTTTTCTTTTGGATCGGCTACTGCAACAGTTCTTTAAACCCCATCATCTACACAATCTTTAACAGGGACTTCCGAAAGGCCTTCAAAAAAATCATTTTCAAAACGAATAAACGCACTTTGTAACAGTCGTATGTAAATCGGATGTCGTGCCTTAAGTGTGTGTGTGTATATCGTGTGTATTTGCTGCATATCTATATACTTAAACAGTTAAGAAAAAGCTAATACTAAAAAAAAAAGTTATTAACAGATAAAACTATACCCAATGCTGCAATTGAATTTTTCTTTCAAAGACAGCGAGCTGAAAAAATGATTTTTAAGGTGGTATTGTGGCGACTGATACCCATAAGGTTATACATTTTAGAGCGGTTTATGTCATTGAATGTTGTGTTTGTAAAAGAAAAAAATCCGCCTGAGCATCCTTTTCAAAACTGTGGTGGCAGACTGTTGAGGGATTGTGCGTGGGACAATACAGTGTGTATGAAGAGAAAACAAACTTGTATAATATTTGCCATGACACATCTTTTCCTAAGGGTTTTGGAATAATAGTGGTTAGTGTCAAAATTAATTCGTGATCAAGTGGATTTACAGACCTTTGGGGATCTGTCATGTAGATCAATCAGCAGATTTAACCTGCAGTATGTATAGTTAGTGACTGATATCAGCCATCTAACTCCATGCCTGTGTAAGGTAAGGTACTTTAGCTAAATTGAGTTTTCACAGTAGGACAATTTATAAAATCAGGATGATAAAGGGTTTCCCTCTGATGCTACAACAATTTGAAATCTGTTTATTATGCTGTGCAATATTATCCAAATGCTTAACATATTCCTTTGAAACAGGTTAATGTCTCTTAAAACTCAATTCGTACAAACACAGTAGGCTCTCACACAGTAATATTACACGGCATAATTTCTAGCCTCCAAACTATAAATTGCGATCCTGCTTTACTTACAGTCCAGTTGACCATGCCCTTGCTGAACAGTTATTATCCTCAATCAAAGCCTTGTCTGATTTAAATTACTTTTTCTTGCTGAAGAACAGCTCTTGCACAACCTTTAATCTACAAATGAAATGTGATTAAATTGTAAAATGTACAAAACAGTATTCCCTGGATAAAAAGGTAAATATATCCTTATGTTATCTGATTGGAAAAAAAGAGAAAATTGGCTTCGTAACTGTTTCAGATTGTAACCTTTTATGACACATTTTCAGATTTGTCATTCGCCTGACCATAAGTTAGGAGGAACAGGCATTGTTATTCCTTACAGTTTCTTAGAACCAATTTTTAACATGTTCAAATGAGCTGCAGCTTTGTAAAACAAAAAATGTTTGCTGATCAAAGTAATTGATATTACTGGTGTGCAATCTGCTTCAATTCGGCAAGCACACTCAACTTGGACAAGTAGAATACTTCACATGTTAATGCAATGCTTTCCATCTGTACAAAGCAACTGTCAGTTTGCAAAACCCCTCACCCATGTAGTAGAATTCATCAGTGCACTTCTGCTGACATACCTTGCATATATGCTAGCATAGAGTTCATTTGGATGAGCATAAGTCATTAAAGGTGGAAAGACAGATTGGGAGAGCAGTTAATAAAGCATACAGCATCCTAAGCTTTATTAATAGTGGCATAGAGTACAAGAGCAAGGAGGTTATATTAAACTTGTATAAAACACTGGATCAGCCTCAATTAGATGATTGTGTCCAGTTTTAGGAAAGATGCGAAGCATTATAGAGATTGAAAAAAAGATTCATAAGCATGGTTCCAGAGATGAGAAATTTCAGTTATGCAGATAGATTGGAGAAGCTGGGACTGTTTTTCTTGGAGAAAAGGAGATTGAGAGGAGATTTGATAGAGGTATTCAAAATCATGAGAGGTCTGGACTGAGTCGATAGGGAGATAGCGTTCCCATTGGTGGAAGGACCGAGAACCAGAGGGCACAGATTTAAGGTATTTGGAAAAAGACGCAATGGAGACATGAAGAGAAACGTTTTTACGTAGCGAGTGGTTAGGATCTGGAATATGCTGCTTGAGATTATGGTGGAGGCAGGTTCAACTGAGTCATTCAAGATGCAATTGGATTATTATCTGAAAAAGAAGAATGTGCAGGGTTACAGGGAGAAGGTGGGGGAATGGTACTAGGTACATTGCTCATTTGGAGAGACAGTGCAGACATGACAGGTCAAATGGCCTCCTTCTGCACTGAAAGAATTCTGTGATTCCATGATAAATATGCACCGAACTATCTAATAAGGAAGTTGTGAGAAGCTTCTTTATTCAGAATGGTAAGAATGTGAAATTTCCCACTGCATGGAATGGTTGAAACAAATCACATCGGTCGCTAGATAAGTTTGTGAGAGAGAAAGGAATAGAAGGATATGTTGATGGGGTGAGATGAAGTAAGATGGGAGGAGGCTCTTGTGGAGCATAAACACCGGCAAAGAGCAGTTGGACCAAAGGGCTGTTGATTTGTTATAAAATTCAATGTAAATGTATGCACATAAATATGCTGCAGAATTCAGATGTCCTCCTGTTATTGCTCCAGGGAGCTCAATAACAATATGACAGAAATCTTGTTAATCCTTCAGAATTAAAATAATTTTTTCCCTGTCACCAACTCAAAGAGGATTAGAGTTTAGGGAGAGGATAAGTATTTTTTTTTCTATGTGCTGACTGTGTAGGTTTACGACACAAATGCCAGATTGTCAACTGCCGCTGTAACAGAATAGGTGTGAATAGCGATATTAGTGTTGGGATTGGAGTTTGGGTTATGGCGAGGTGGGCGGTTGGGAAGGGTGGATGGGGGGATGGGTGGTGAAAAGGAGGTGCAGCAAAGGAGGTGATAATGAGGAATCATGAGACCCAGAAAGTAATTGCATATGTGAAACTTTGAAGGGAGAAGAGATATGAACAAGTTTTAAAAAATCTCCAGTCTAATCACATCAGATTTATTTGCTGCTTTCCCAGCCTTAAGAAGATTCCTGAAATTATTTTGTGAAACCTGTGCAGTGATGAAGACTTCTCACACAACAGTATTCTGTGCAAATTGTTGTTAGTATGTCACGGTTGTTATCTAGAAATGTGATTTGGCTCTGAACCTGCTGTCAGTGACATGAGCTTAACAGTGAAAATATTAGCTGCACAAAGATTTGGCTGTTTAAAAGTCCTAAATTTATTACCTTAGGATATTTGAATTAGCAGAGTCAAAAACTGGCAGAAAGAGAAAATATTAATTGCTGGTGAATTTATAGTAAATTAATCAGCATTCTTTGTGCCAATAACAAAAAATGAAGGGCAATCAGGACCAAGTATGGAACATTCTGCAGAAATCAGTGAAATAAAACAGTCATGGATAATTCACTTTTTTTTCACTACAAGTGGTTTATATGATATGTATTTTTGGTTTTAAAAGTCTGTCTATTACTGCTAAGGCAGAAGCGGTATGTAATTGTGGCTCATCATTGAAATCAAAGAGGTCAAAGGACCACAATGAGATTGAATTTATTGTGGACAGTTGATCTGAAACCAGCTATGGAATTATTGACACAGTCTGACATTGCTGTGAAATTACTTTTACAGTAGTATTCTAGATTTAGAGTAGGCTTATGAATCAACAATGAAGCAATAATCATTGACAGTGTAATGGAGTAGAAAGTTCTCTCAAAGAACGTCATTGTGGAAACACATCATCTCCCCCCCACTGCACAAAACTAAAATGTATAAGGATTTACATTTTACATTCACCTCTCCCCTCCCTACCGAAAGGGACTAGGTTTTCTACCAGTCACTATAGAATTGGTAAACTATCTCAGTAGCAGTTTAGCCAACACATTAAGAAAGATTCTAGCACATTTTTGGTGCATCTATCCATATCTGTCTACTTATTTATCATTCTGTCCAGAAATTTGTTTATCTGCATTTACTTGACAATTCTTTTGCTTCTTCATTCATCATTTCCCTGATTGTCTGTCTACTGATCAATGCATACATTTTTGTCAATCAATTTGCATGCCTGTTTATATTTCTTTGGATGTCAGATCATCTCCATCAATTGATCTATTCACCTCGATGTTGTCCCACTATCTGTATGTTTAAAGGTAGATCTAATTGAAACACACTTCTGAAGCAAGCAAGTAACCTAGATACAAAACCTGCACAAAAAGCTTTCTAATTTCCAATTCTTAATATCTGGTGCATTCAAACACATGAGAGAAACTTGAAATTATAACTATTAGTGTTGACAATGTGTTTATGCAAATGAACTATATAATGGCTAACTCTTTTGGGTGCAGTGTGTCTGAATTATGAACCACATCCTTCTTAGCAAGTTCATTTTAGCTTTATAGAACATTTTGGAACACAATTATACCCTTGTGCAGAAATAGTAATCATGATAGTCGGGTGAGCTGTGCTAAGTGAGAAAATAGTTCTAAGCATTTCTGTTATTTAATGGCAGCAGTATCGGGTGGTGCTAAGAAGGGTTCCTGATTATGTAATTGTGAGTCATCAGCATGCAATGTACATTAGACATCATGCTGTGAAAATGACCATGTTTTAATTTTAGGCCTTAACCTGTGTCATTGAGTTGGGAAATGTAACATCAACATTCTTTCTTTTATCTCTGTCATCCTCATCAGTCCTTATTTTCTGCTGTATATTTTACATGTTTAAAAGGAGAGTATATTGTCCACAACCTAACTTTTATAAAAAGATATCTGTATTGCCAAGTGCATAAATATCCCTTATGAGGGATTATGGAACAAATCAGTAGGATATACTTTCCCTCAAAGTGACTTCAGTAATTCTGCAATACACTGTCCCTTGGGTTAGAGAAGTAATGTCAAGTGTGAAAAGATAAAAGACAAGGAACTATAATGCATGCATAATGAAATTCTAGGTCACTACTATAAGCACATAACTTCAAGCAGTATTTGTGAACAGATCTGTTAAAATAATGGACATTAAGATTAGCAAATTCTAAATGTGAGATTTTCAACGAGTCAGCAAAGCAGCTGGGCCATTGCCTCACATTAAAAACATTATTTAACTTGACCAAGTGAAAGCCTGTCTGTGCTTTAATCTACTGTTGTTGCACTGTTAGTGCTCACATGGCTCCTTGAAGAATGTCTTCAGTTATTACCAATGTTGAAAGCAAAAGATTGCACTTTCATACACAAGACTCCTGCTAAAATCAGGAGATTTGGCAGTATTAAGCTAAACGTTCACTCTAAGTGCCCTTGTTTACCTTGATGTAAAGACATACTTATTCTGTCTGCTTGCGACCACAGCCATTAGGTTGAGAATTGTGTTTATTTCCACTGACTTCCCTACTCCTGAACATTTTCAATAACTCTTGGTTCGGCCAGGTTGGGTGTTCACTATTTTGGAGAAAAAAACCTGCTGGAAATACCAAGTCTGTTGTGCTTTGATTGCAATTAAAATGCAGTTGCCAAGAGACCATCTTTCATGTTACTAATAGCTAAATGCCACAGCTAATGCCTCCAGAAGGATTATTGCACACATGTGCACACCAGCTGGTGGAGATGCTTTATGAAAAGCAATATGTGTTTCCTAAGGCATTTTGTGGGCCATACTTCGCTCTGAGAAATGGGCCTGCGCAAGTGAAAGATCACAACCCACCTGTGATATGTTGCGTTATTGTGCGGGAGTCCTGTAGAAGGATTGACAGTCAATATCTATTGATGTTGATTCTGTTCCGCCACATAGTCAGGCTCCATGACCTCTTACGGACAGCATCATCCATGAGTGCCAGTCTCTCCCCAGTGGTGATAATGCGGCTCCCTCACATTATTGGTTTCTATTCTGCATTCACCAGGTAGTGTGGATGTCAATTGCAGCCCTTACTTTGGCAGCATAGGTACAAGGTAAACAAGGTTGCATTCTAATTCCAGAGTTTCCAAGATTGAGTTGTATTTCCAGAGACATCTCGACTCAGTAAAAGAATAAACATATTCCTGCTGGAGGAAGTTAGCGCCAACCTTTCTGGCTGCTCCATTGGCCTGAGCTGCTCACTCACCTCTTAAGAATAAAAATGGATTATATAGACATTTCACAGCCAGTGGGGAAAGAAGTCAGCACAAAGTAAAATTTCAAGTGAAATCATATTTGCTTCCTTGTGGTTTTGCTGCTATGAAATTCACTCGAGTCCAAAGCATTTAAAAAATAAATTCACAGAATATGGACATCGCTAGCCAGGTCAGCATTTATTGCCCATACCTAATTGCCCTTCAGAAGGCAATGGTGAAGGTGGTGGTGAGCTGCGTTCTTGAGTCGCTGTAGTCCATGTGGTGTAGGTACAACCACACTGCTGTTTGGGAAGGAGTCCCAGGAATTTCACCCAGCGACAATGAAGGAACAGCAGCGATAGAGTTCCAAGTATCAGGATGGTGTTTGGCATGGAGGGGAACTTGCAGATAGTGGAGTTCCCACATATCTGCTGCCCTTGTTCTTCTAGGTGGCAGAGGTCATAGGTTTGGATGGTGCTGTTGAAGGAGCCTTGGTGGGTTGCTGGAGTGCACCATGTAGATGGACACACTGCTGCCACTGTGCATCAGTGGTGAAGGGATTGGTTGTTTAATGTGTTGCTTGGGCTGCCAATGGGCTGCTTTGTCCTGGATGGTATCAAGATTCTTGAGTTGGAGCTGCACTCATTCAGGTAAGTGGGGAGTATTCCATCACACTCCTGGCTTGTGCCTTGTAGATGGTGGACAGGCTCTGGGGAGTCAGGAGGTCATTACTCACAGAATTTCCATTCCCTGACCTGCTTTTGTAGCCACAGTATTTGTATGGCTGGTTCAGTTCAAGTTGTGGTCAATGGTAATCCTCCCCCCCCCAACACAAGGAAATAGATGGTGGGGGATTCAGTGATGATATGTCAAGGGATGATTTTATTCTCTCTTGTTGGAGATGATCAGTGCTTGCCACTTGTATGGCATGAATGTTAGCATGAGAGGCCTTGTGCAATATTGCAGAACTGTTTCAATAGCTAGTTCTGTAGCACAAATACAAGCTTAGTAACTCAACTGAGCCAATTCCAAGATGGTGATAACAACATTGCCTGCATTATAATAGTGACTACACTTCAAGAGTACTTCATTGGCAGTAAAGCACTTTGGGATATCCTGAGGCCTTGAGTGGCCTGTATAAATGCAAATCTTTTTTTAAAACAATATGTTCAAAAGTTCAATGGAAATATATATAGGATAAAACTGGACAGGTGACTAGATACACATTGTTCTTTTAAAATCAGTTTTATAAAGGATAATGATGTTGAAAACACCTGTTTATTATAAATTTTTAACAGTTCTTACATTGGCTAGTACAATATAAGTTTGTGCCCACAACTCTTTATACAATGAGTTCCCAGCTCCAGTTATCCTGCTAATGAGAGGCATTGAGCACAAGACAGGTGCTTTTCCATAGGAGAGAATCCAGGGTCATCTTTGAACGCCTCTTTCACATGCTTGAGTAACCAGTTACAGAGCAGAATAGGCAGAGACTCTTACCCAAAGTCAACAAACCTTTGACCAGTCTGTCAAATTTTCCATCCCACCTGTGACAATTCCTGCATGGGTGGGACCGGGAACTCTCAGCCTAGCATTTTCCATGTCTGGTCACAATTTGGTCAAAATGTGAATGTATAGCCTAGAGAGACTAGAGGAGAAGTGAGCATGCTTTGAAATCCTACAGAAGAAGATAATTTAACATTCGACCATATTTAATAAAACACACCCTAAAGATACACCACCTAGCTCAAAATTTAGTTCAGGTCTAACGTTCTGGGCTTCTTGTATCTTTAGCTGCTAATTGCCTTAGCTCACACATGCGGCATCTTAAAACATAGCCTGTATTAATCCAAAATCTGCAAGGACCCAGGACCCTGGACCCCGTTCGGCCTTGGAACCATTTCCCCCTTTGGAACCCCTCCCCCCCCCCCCCACCTGAGACTTTCCCCTACTCCTCCCTCCACCAGGATTCCCCCCCGCTTAGTCCTTCCCCCTTCCTGATTCCTTCCCGACACCCTTACTTCTTCCGCCACCCTCAGTCCTTCCCCCCTCACGACTCTTTCCTCCAGCTTTACTTCTTCCTCCAGCCTTACTCCCTCCCCTCTCCGCACTCCTTTCTCCTCCTGGACTCCCTTCCCTCTCCACACTACTTCCCCCCTCTGAATTCCTTCCCTTACACCTTCCACCCCCTTTACACCTACCTCCCCTGTTGCCGTCATCTCCTCCATTACCCCTTTCCACCCCACACTCCCATTCCCCCCTCCCAACCTCCCCCCACTGACACCTCTGTTCCCACCCCCCAACCTCACCCCCCAACATCTTTGTTCCCCACTTCCCAACCTCACAGCAACCCCCCCTCCGGCAACTCTTCCTGTCTTAATCGATCCTAGAGCTTCCAAACCCACCCCACGGTGCACTTTCCTCTCCCAAACACAGCTGGACCTTCCCCTCCCCCCACCTCAAGCATCATCCATTGTGAGCAGACCTTCCGTGAGCTGCTTCGCAGCAGAGCCATGTCCATGAGAATCCACCCAGCGTGCCATGGACGTTCCTCCAGTGTGCTGTTGCTGTCGGGCTCCAGCGTCTTCTGCTCCTCTGATGTCCGCGATGTGAGCAAGGCCTTGGCAGTAACTTTCAACTTCTGCACATCACTCCTGTCAAGATGTGTTCTGCATTGTCATGTTTTCCCGCTGACGTGGGCGGATGATCCAGTGGGAGAGGATGATTCCAGCGGGCTGGCCTTATTGTGATATGCTGATGTGTTACAATGAGGTTCCTGACGTCCGATTGCAGGAAACGTGGCCCCCCATCGATGGGCTGAGTGGACGATCGCAAACTGGTTTCACAATGTCGTGAAACTGACAATTGGCCTTCTTGCCATATGTTCACTCACACCACCGAACATGCCCGACGCCAGCGGGCACGGAAAATTCTGCCCATAGGAACAGGAGCAGGCCATTTAAGCCCTTGATTCTGTTCTGCCATTCAATGAGATCATGATTTTTTGTTTATTAATTCATGGGATGTGGGTTTTGCTGGCTGGGCCAGCATTTATTGCCCATCCCTAGTTGCCCTTGAGAAGGTGGTGGTGAGTTGCCTCCTTGAATCGCTACAGTCCATGTGGTATAGGTACACCCATAGTGCTGTTAGGGGGGTGGGGGAGTTCCAGGATTTTGACCCAGCGACAGTGAAGGAATGGTGATATATTTCCAAAACAGGATGGTGAGTGACTTGGAGGGGAACTTCCAAGTGTTGGTGTTCTCATCTATCTGCTACCCTTGTCCTTCTAGATGGTAGTGCTCATGGGTTTGGAAGGTGCTGTGGACGAAGCCTTGGTGAATTCCTGCAGTATATCTTGTAGGTGGTACACACTGCTGCGACTGTGCGTCGGCGGTGGAAGGAGTGAATGTTTGTGGATGTGGTGCCAATCAAGCGGACTGCTTTGTCCTGCAACCTAACTGCACATAACATCCATAGACATTCCCCTGTCCACTACTTTAGTCACCTCTTCAAACACCTCAATCAGATTCACCAGGCATGGACTTACCCTTTAAAAATCCATGCTGGCTCTCCCTGATCAGCTGAAAATTTCAAGGTGTTCACTAGCTCTATCCTTACTTGTAAACTCAAGTAATTCCTCGACAACAGTTATTAGGGTAACTGGTCTCTCATTCCCTTATTTGCCTCTGTCTTTCACCTTTTTTAAATAGCAGATTGGCATGCATTATTTTCCAATCTAAAGGAATGGTTCCTGAATTAAGAGAATTTGGAAGGTTACAGAGTATTTATAATGTTCTCACCTACTTTGATAAAGATCCTGTGATACAGACCATCTGGTCCTGGGGATTTGTCACTCTTTAGTGTGATAATTTTTTTCATGACCGCTATTTTGCATGTTAAGTTTGGTATGTCACTGTGGTTGATTCAACATTAATTCCCTTGGAATGCTGCCTCTTCCTCTACTATAAATACTGATGCACAAAGTAATTATTCAACATGTCCACTATTTTATTATATTCATTGATAATATCAGTTTTATCAGTTTTCAAGGGGCCCATATTGCTCCTAACCACTCCATTTTTCCTAAAATAATTGCTAAATAAATTGCGTTGATCTTGATTTCCCTTTCAAGTTCCTTTTCTAACTTTCTTTTTGTAGCTATAACTATCTGTTTTAGCACACTTTACTGTTCTTTGTAGTGATCAGGGCCTTTTGTGACAATATGCAATTGTGCTATTGACCTCTCACTTTATGCAAATACTTAAAGACAATTGGCCAAAACCTCTGGGAGTAGTCAGGTTGCCTTTGATTAAATCAAGGGCAGACTTAATTTGCAATTGAGTGAAGCCAAATTGTTTGTTCCTGGAACTAATTTTAGCCATGATAATGAACTTGGAAAAGCTCGCAATCGGATGTTTCAATTATGAAGGAGAAAACAGCTTGAACAATGATAACAGTCCAACAGGCAGGTCACTTAAAAGACAGAAGCACACATAGTTCAAAAAGCATGCTTTTTACTCTGTGCAATATGGCATTTTTTTTTTAGTTGGGCATAATGCCAAATAGTCAGCCAATGCTGAAAGCATGTTTGAAACTTGCACTGTGGGCATCTCATGAGGGCAGTGGGAAGACAGTGGCAGATTATTTTTGAACGGTGATCTGGATGATTCAAGGTTTAGAGCTCTTAACATTCTGAGGAGAGATTTGCAGAGATTGGTTTGTTTACATGGAGAAAAGATTTGCTACATGGCTGCTGTGAAATACAATAGCCTCCCTGCCTTCCAGCACAAGGAATGCACATTCTGCTGACCAAAACTTTAAAGGGTGTGACTAAATGTTGAGACATAGAAAGGGGCTGAATGCTTTAAAAAGGGATAAGAGAAACAGGTTCGCATCTCAGGATGTTGTGGGTTCAAGTCTGTTCAAAGGAATGGAAGGAAAATATGTAGATTCTATAAGAGCAATCAAACTGCCCTGCGAGAATTTCCTCTAAGTGCTCTGCATAGGCAATGCTTAATTCCTAGATGCTAAAGGCATAAATGTATCCTGATGTGCTGTGATATTGTAGAATGGCTATCCTGGAGCAGCTGGAACAAATATCTTGTAATAGTCAACAACCAGCAGATCAGGACAGGAGCATTGCTCTATTAGCAATAGGATCTGTGGTATTGCTATGAAGTACAGCCGAGGAATTTCAACAACTCAACTCAGTGGTGCTGTCTCCAGAAAACAGATAAATCATCCACAATTTTAAGCTGCCTCGTTGCTGTAAATGGCAGGACCACCAAGTGAAACCATTGAGAGTTCAGCCTGAAGCCAGCCAAGTCACTAACCTCCAAGAGCTGTATACCCCTTTAACTTTACTGGACTCTAAATTATTAAATCTATCCTCCCCACTCTATAATCTATTTGTGTGTGTGTGTGTGAACTTCGAGTGTGTGAGTGTGAAAATCAGAGCATTTTTTTAACATTATTTAGACCTGGTTACATATAATAAAGACTACCCTCGTTTCTTTTTTTAAAATCTCAAGAAAGCCTGCCTGATTGTGTCTTTCATGGTCACAGCACATAAATAGTTAAATACTCACGGAATTGGCAAATATAGCCTTTTTCAAAAAAAATCTGTTGCGGTCAAGCGAGGCGCAGGAAAAGAGGAGAGCTATTCAACCCCTCCTCTCTGGATAGTAACACTATAGTCAGCTGAATACCCCACAGACATTAAGCTGTAGATTTTAACTTTTACGCCAAGGCTGGTGGTAATGAATCAGCCCCCATTATAGTTCCCATTCCAATTTCCTTTCCATCATAGTCAATTAAGTTCTGACAGTGAACGTTAAAATCTACCCAGAACTTACTGAAATATAGTTTTCTTGCACTGAATGCTGAATGTTATAGAACTGATTTTCCAGGCAACTTTTCTTGGTGGAAACATTGAACTTTATTTACAAGACAGCAGCAGCTACATCTGTGCATCAAACTCTATGGACAGAATTTTTCGCTGAGCAGGTGGGTGCATACCCAGCCTGGTCGAGCATAAAATGATGTGCGATAACGTCGGGTGAGTGTCCCAACGTCATCATGCACTCGGACGATATTGCGTTCGGCAGCTGTGTGGGGGAGCTGGAGCCACGCCCGCCATTAATTAACACGCCAGTTAAGGCCCTCAACAACCAAACTGATGGCAATTTAACATTGCCCGTGTGAGTTTGCACATTGCACGGGCAAAACTGGCAGGCGGGCAGGCCACAATTTGCAAAACCTCATCCACGGGCAGGATAAGAAGGGTCAGCAGCATTGTTAATGTGAGTGGTGAGGAGTTTTGGATGTAGTTTGCTGCTGGTGGCTTATTGAGACTTGGCAGCTTATTCTCTGATCGGCGCTTCATTCTTAACATTTCCAGGCTTCATTTCTGTACTCATTGGTGTCTTCCAACCCCCCCAAGGATTTGGACCATGTGGACCTTCCAGGTATCAGGCAGCCTTCTGTTACCCTGGTAATGGGGATTATGGTCTCCACTGGAGGCACCTCCTCCTCTGAGAGGAGGCCAGATGTTTCAATGCAGCTTTCAGGGGAGCGACCTGTGGGAGGAGAGGCGCAGGCACAAGGGGCACAGGGCCGGCAGGAAATTCAAGGTGGAAGAGGCCACAGAAGATACCACTACAGGCAGCAATGCAGCTGCCTCAATAGGTCCGAGGTGCAATGCCGAGAGAGGCTCTGCCTGTCAAGAGAGACTGTGACCTCCATTTGCCAGATGATTGGGCCTGAGATCAGCTCCGACTGTATAGGTGGACACCCCATGCCAGTGGCTTTTAAGGTCACAGTGGCCCTCAACTTCTATGGCTTCAGCTCTTTCCAGGGATCAGTGGGGGATGTGTGTGGAGTCTCCCAATCAGCTGTCCATAGTTGCATCAAGCTGGCGACAGAAGCTCTGTTCAGGCAAGTATTGACCTTTATTCTTTACCATACAGATGAGGCCAGCCAGGGTGCGCGAGCCAGAGGCTTTGCAGCAATTTCTGGGTTCCCCCGCGTCCAGGGTGCCATCGACTGCACACATGTGGCCATCAAGGTGCCAGCAGGTGAGCCCGGTGCCTTCGTCAACAGGAAGGGCTTCCACTCCATGAACGTGCAGATAGTGTGTGATCACAGGATGCTGATTCTACAAGTCTGTGCAAGGCACCCAGGCAACTCCCACGACACCTACATCCTCAGACACTCCCAGGTGCCGAGGCTCTGGATGGATGGCTTCTGGGTGACAAGGGCTATCCCTTGAAAAGGTGGCTCATGATGCCTCTCTGCCACCCAAGAACAGAGGCCGAGCAGTGGTACAATAGGCGCCACGCCTCCACAAGGGCGGTGGTGGAGAGAGCCATCGATCTTCTCAAGATTCGCTTCCGATGTGTGGGCTGTTCAGGGGGCGCACTGCAATACCCCCCAGAGTGGGTGTCACTGATAGTGACTGCATGCTGCGCTCTCCACAATCTGGCACTGGCAAGGATGGACCCACTGGAGGAAGAGGATGTTGATACAGCTGCACAAACCATAGAGGATGAATCCAGTAGTGAGTCAGAAGAGGAGCACAGTGAAGAGAATGCTGAGAGCCAGACCTCGGTAACCTCCAGGGAGGCAGGGACACCAGGGACACCTTGATCCAACGCTCCTTCAGATAGGCTGCCAAATAAGAACTACAACCTCATGCCAGAGCTGCCGCCTCCATCCTAGATCGCAGAAATGACCCTTTCCTTGGCCCCCAAGATACACTCAGTGCCTGTGCAATAAATGTTCGAGCCACCCACGTCCAGCGTTACATACTGGCCTACGGTGCACCTACAAAATAAATGAAGCACACTCATGCCAATAACACAAAAGCAAATTGAATTATATGTTTCAACTCACATCATCTTGCACAGAAAGAAACCGGTGTTGGTAGTCTCACCATTAAAAAAGAAAAAAAAATGGCGGAACAAAAGATCACCGGTTTACGGATGCTACATCTAGGTGCTCCCCACTCGCTGGCACCAGCATTGGAGACAGCCTGCTGACTCTGCTGTCCTGTTGGCCTTGATGACCTTGACGGTCATCCTCTGGCCAATGGAGCCTGTGCTGATCCCACCTGGGAGGGAGTGGCCAGTGCCATGGTTGATATCTCCCCAGTTGCCTCAGCCTTGTCAGATGTGACGGTCACTGGCAGAGGGGTGGAGGAACTGCTGTTCTCACCCGGAACACCCTAAGAGGAGCCCGCAGAAGACAAGCAGTTCATGTACCAATGTGAGGTTGTTGTGGACCTCTCTGCTCACCATTGATGGATGGGCACCTATCTGGGATACTGGGTGTCCCATCCATATCACACACGGGCATTGACCAGCTGAGGTCAGTGCCTGTGTGAAGGCTTGCAGGTCCGAGCGCAACCCCAGGAACCCCTCATTCTGTCCCTGGAGCTGCGTTTCCATGAGAGTCACCACTCTCTGCATGGGGGAGGCATTGTGCTTGGCTATGAGGACCAACGCAGTGCTCACGCTTCCAGGGACTCCTCCACAATGGAGAACAAGGCACGCATACCCTCTTGGATCTCTGCCAAATCCTCCCACACACGCTGGATTGGCCCGCCAGCGTGAAATCACGTTCCGGCCCCGATCGTGTGTGGCGGTCAGCTTCCCGACCGCCCCTGTCCGCCCCCGCCGAGCCTGCCCACTGAGGGCAAAATTCTGCCCTATGACTAAGGAAGAACTCTGCTAGAGGTTGCTTGCGCTGTTAACTCATTGGTGTACACAGATCTTATAGCACAGGGGGCAGGATATTGAGTTCGGTGAGCAGGGGGGGTGGGACCTGCTCGCCGACACGTAAAATGACGCGAGATGACGTCAGGCGGAACTCCCGACATCACCCCGCGTCATTTTAATTTTCAGGTCAGCGGAGGTGCAGCCGAATCAGCTGTGTGCCCGCCAACCTGTCAACGGCCTATTGAGGCCATTTAAAAATTAATTGAAGTAGTTAAAGGACATGCCCGTCCAACCTTAAGGTCAGTGTCACATGAGGGGACATGTCAGGGAAATTTTATGTTTCTATATTTCACATTTTTGAATTTGGTGTCGATCTCCCTGAGGGAGCACTTAGCCTCAGGGAGATGAGTGCGCTCTTTTGCGTGCATGCACGAAAGAGCGCACTCGCTTAGGGAATCCACCCCCCTCCCGACCGCACAGGGAGCATATAGCTTAATTGGCCCGCCCCCGTAAAATGGCAGCACACCCCCAAGCGGTGGCACTGATCGGAGGCGTGCCCACATGCGCCCGCTCCTGAACCTCCCCCCCACCCCAACGGGGGGAGAATTCTTCCCAGGATTATTCTTAAAGCTACAGTCCTATGTTTATCAAAACTATAATTACTACACTGAATGACTAACTAACCTTAACTCACAGCTTCAACGAAGAATAACCAGTCAATTCAACTCAAAACAGCAGTGACTACATTTCAGAAGTAACTTATTAACTTTGAAATGCTCTGAGAATTGGTGAGGATGTGTAAGATACCATATAAATGATTTCTCTTATCCAATAGTCAGTGTGTTACAAAGTAGATTTCTTTTACAGCTTATGTTACATCGAGATACATAGACCAAGAAGCTCCCAGCTTCGATTTTTGATTTAATCAGACACCACAATGGCTTTTAACATCTGAGAATGAGAAATGAGTTAGAAGGGCAAAATGTTTTAGTTTCCTCTTATGCTCCTAATCCCTTCTGGCAATGTAGGAATGTAGGTGTCATGTGAGCTGAATTGTTTTCTGAGTTACATCTAGTTCTACCTCTGTTTTACCAGTAGAATTTAATTTTCTCAAACGTTATGACCTTTATCGCTGAAATTGTCTTTCAAAGCCACTTTGCCTTGCCCTCTCACTCCCTCCATTCAAAAATTTCTTTAACAGTTGCTTTCGGTTTCTGAGCTTAAATTCCTTCACTTTCTGATGTAAAGCACTCTAGTAAATTGGTCTTTGAAAAGGATAAGTTGTTGTTGCTTTTGAGGAATTCACTGTGTTATGGTCACAACATGGCAACATTTCCACCGATCATCTTGGAACAGGCTGCCCAGTGACCTTTGCATGTCTAGAAATTCCCCAAGATGCCACTCTCGTATGAGAATTATAAACTTTTTGTTAATGAGATGAAACCATAATGCCAAATGAATCATGGAGAAACATGGTTATATTCCAAGCATTAATAGTTAACCATAAAGGCATATATACAGAGCAGGTGACTTTTTATTCAAGCATTAACATGGTGATCACAGCTGTACCAATTTTATTTTAAATAAAAGATTAAAATGTCTCCCTATCTGTTGCCCTCAAATTTAAATTCAGAATTTAATAACGTTCTGATCTCTCATACATACATACAATGTCGCACACATTGATAAAAGGCCAGTCTTAATTTGAACATTGCCCAATCCTGCTCAAGACACACTCTTGCACAGCAGACTGCCATCATGAGCCATTCAGATTATGTGGGAATAGCAGCACTAAAGGCATTGCATACATTCCAATTAATATTTTCAAGGATCCCATATTTACAGCTCTTGTGCCCAAGGATTGGAGGGACTCAAATGATCCTGAAATAAGATAACGGAATGAAATATGAATCCAGAATTTAATTAGTGGTGATAAAATGCTCTCAAAACTACCAATGTTTATCTAAAATTGCAGGAGGCCACAAAAAGAAGAAAATGTGGTTTCAGAAGTAATAGGTCAGGCCTCAGAAATATACTGGAATTCTTGAGAAGTTGACGCGAGTAATGGATGATGGATAACCAGCGTTTATGAGTATGTGAACTTACATCAGATCAGTTCATATAAGCAATTTACTATAATAAGTGGCAGGTGTTCCATGTGCAGACTTACTGATGCAGAGCAGGGAGTTGAAATGCTGAGGGCACAGGGCTGAATATCTGCTGATTCAGTGACCCAGTGTTTTTGACTTAGCTCTTCTCACAAAATTGTGCAGTGATACAGTCCTGGCCATGAAGGCACATTTGCGATGATGATGGCAGGAAATGTCTGCCCAAATACGTCCAGGCAATCTGAAGTGATGTAAATTACATTGCGAACTCAGTGTACCATCTACAAGATACACTGCAGGAATTCCTTAAGCAGCACCTTCCAAACCCATGACCACTACCATCTAGAAGGACAAGGGAGGCAGACACATGGGAACACCACCATCTGGAAATGTCCCTCCAAGCCACTCACCATCCTGACTTGGAAATATATCGCCGTTCCTTCACTGTTGCTAGGTCAAATTCCTGGAACTCACTTCCTAACAGCATTGTGGATGTACTTACACCACATGGACTGCAGCGGTTCAAGACGGCAGTTCACCACCACCTTCTCAAGGACAATTAGGGATGGGCAATAATGCTGGCCTAGCCAGCGACGCCCACATCCCATGAATGAGTGAATAAAAAAAGTGCGTGGCATGTTTTTCAAATTCTGTTTACTATTTTTGTTCTGTCTAGACAAAATATAAGTGCCTTGTGTTACAAGGCAGAAACATAAAGGTGGAAGTAGTCGAAACAACTGTTACTAGTTCAGGCTTGAATTCTGCATTTTGCAACCATTTTCTTAGTTTGGGGTTCTTACCTACTAGGGTTTCAACCTATAGCTGAGGAGAGTGCATTTTAATGCCAACCCATTCAACACGGGAAGAGAGCTAAGCCTTTTTTCACCTATCGTCATTTGGATTAAGAGGGAGGTCGGGCTGCATAGCAGACCTATGGAATCCTCCTGATGGTACCCTCAATCCAGTTAATTGCAGCAGTCAGAACAAGGTAAGAAAGGTAGTCATCTCTGGGTTATTTTCTTTGCCATGCACTGGACAGGTTAAGCACAGGAAGATTAAGTAGATCAACCCTTGGCTGCATTACTGTACAAGAGAGATGAGCTCACATTCTTAGGGGAGAAAGAGTGAATTCTACTACAAGGAAAGGGCATTCTGAAGTAGCAGTCCTCGCTGGCACCAAAATGACACCAACATCCATGCAATGAGGAAAAACAGAAAACTGCATGAGGTTTTTCAACTAATATGGCAGAGAAGTTGGGAAAAGCTAAACTTGGAAAGGAAAATCAAAGTTGATAAAGCCATCTTAAGAGTGGAAGAAAGCTTAACTGAAGCAAATATGGAGAAAATATAACAGGAGGTGGAAGAGAAAGAGGCTGTGAAATAAAGCCAGAGAGGAGATAGCAATGATCCTAACCATGATTTTACAATCCTCCTTAGATATGCAAATTGTGCAGAGGGTTGGAGAGCAGTCAACGTATTATCCTTGTGCAAGAGGTGGAGAAAAATAAACCAAAGGAACTATAGATCAGTTAGCCTTATGTCAGTTGTCAGCTAACTCTTAGAACCATAATTTAAGAACAAATTAGTGAGCTTTTAGAGATGCATGAGGTAATCAAGGAAATATTGGGTAGGCTGGGTCTGTTTTCCTTGGAACCCCTTGAGGGGAGATTTGATTGAGATGCACAAAATTGTGAGGGACCTGGATAGAGTGAATGGGAAGGGCCTATTTACCTTAGCATAGAGGTCAGTGACTAGGGGACATAGATTTAAAGTGATTGGTAGAAGGGTTAGAGGGGAGATGAGGAAAAACTTTTTTACCCAAAGTGTTGTAGAGACCCCTACATTGCCTGAGGGGGTAGTGGATGCAGAAACCCTCAACTCAATTAAAAGGTGCCTGGATACTCACCTGAAGTGCCATAACCTGGACCAAATATCGGAAAGTGGGATTTGGCCAGGTGGCTAGTTTTTTGGCCGGCACAGACAGGATGGGCCAAGTGGCCTCTTTCTGTGCCATAAACGTTCTATGATTCAATGATTTCAGGAGAGCACAAGCTTGCTAAAGGTGGATTGCATTTGACAAGTTTAATAGTTTTCAAAGCAATGACTGAGAAGGAAAGGTAATAGCCTATATTGATACTAAATAGGTTTCACAGGAGGAAAGGGACCTTCTAACATCACTTCCACCAGATGCTGGAAGAGCCACCCTCATTGAACTGGATATTCAAACAAGGCAGTGACAATGGAATTGTTGCATTACAGGTTAGCAAGGCTATAACAAAAAAAACAGATCAAGCATTGGGCTTTATTTCTGGAAGGATAGAATTGAAAAGCTTTGAAATTATGCGAAACTAGTACTGAACCTTGGTTAGACAACACTTAAGAGTACTACCTGTAATTCTGGTTACCATATTCTAAAAAAATGGATATTGAAGCACTGGAGAGGCTGCAGGGAATATTTACAAAGATGAAACCAGAAATGTGTGGGTATACATCTCAGGAAAGGATTGACAGACTGAGTCTCTTTTCTCTTGAAAAAAGAAGGCTGAGGGGTGACCTAATAGAGGTCTTTAAAAGTATGAAAGGTTTTGATAGAATGGATACAGAGAGAATGTTTCCTCTTGTGGGGAAGAGCATAACTAGAGGCCATCAATATAAGATAGTCACCAAGAAATCCAATGCGGAATTCAGAAAAATCTTACTTACCCAAAGGGTGGTAAGAATGTGAAACTCGTTTCAACAGGGTGTGGTTGAAGTGAATAATCTAAATGCATTTAAGGGGAAGCCAGTCAGGCGTTTGAGGCTGAAGGGAATAGATGGCTATTTTGGTAGGTTGAGATGAGGAAAGGTGGAATAAGGCGCTTGAGTAGAGCATAAATACCAGACTGGTTGTTCCAAATGGTCATCCAACGGAACACCTCTGCTCAGCCTGTAAGCAAGGCCAGGAGGCTCTGGTTGCTCGCCATTTTAATTCACCACCTTGTCCCATGCTTACATTTCTGTACTCGGCCTGCTGTAGTGTTCCAGTGAAGCCCAACACAAGTTCAAGGAACAGAACCTCATTTTCTGATTAGATACTTGACAACTGTCCGGACTCAAAAGTGGCTTCGTTAATTTCAGAAATTTGCCCCCGAGTCGGCTGCGCGTCCGCCGAACTGAAAATCTAAATGACGGGGAGACGCCGGGACGCACGCCCGCTCGCCGACTGGAAAATGCTGCCCCATGTTTCCGTTTTTAGATAGAGCTGCTCATTATTCTGCCACCCACTCTCTCTCTGACAAATGTTTCTTTATTACAACCATTACCACTCCCTTTGCCTTTATTCTACGGCTCTGTCATATAATCTCTCCTACCCTCTACCCTGTCCCAGACCTTCCCTTTTGCTCTTCCTTCCCCTTCTCCCTTTCAACAGCACAAAACCCATCACATTTCTACCTCCCTTCAGTTCTGAAGCAGTTATACTCGATTCAAAAGGATAACCCTGTTTTCCTCTCTCTACAGATGCTGCCAGGCCAGCTGGGTATTTCCAGCACTTTTGACTCTTATTTCAAATTTACAGCATCTGCAGTACTTTGCTTTTATTTCAGCACAGAATGAGGCCATTTGGCGATATTGTGCCTGTGCCGGTTCAGCAGAAAAAACAATTCTCTCATCCGGAAATACAGCTAACAGTCTGCCAATGTAAGCTGACCCAGGAAATTTGCCAGTGTGAGCGGTGGGATAGATAGACAGGTAGGGAGTATGCACTTTCAATGGCACTGACAAGAGCAGAACCAGTATCAACATGAGTATATCTGGAATCCAACAAGCTAATGCTTGTAGGCCAGGGAGACATCTGGTGAACCATCAGAGTCCTTGTCAGAAGATTTAACAACTCTCAGCGACACAAGGAAATATGCTATAAAACTATGTAGAATTTAAATATTTCATTTTTATATTGCCATTCCAAAATTGAACATTCAGATTTTTGAAGCTAGTGCATAACAGAGCTGGTGCAAGATATTGCAAAATTGTCATGCCTTTCATGGAATATTTGGAAACAGCCGCTATTGTACGAGGTAATAAGCTGAATGTTGACATTCTGAGCACTGGAACCCAGTCACTGGGTCAAAACTGTAGAACTCCCTCCTTAACAGCACTGTGGGTGTACCTACACCACATGGACTGCAGCGGTTCAAGAAGGCAGCTCACCACCACCTTCTCAAGGGCAATTAGGGATGGGTAATAAATGCTGGCCCAGCCAGCGAAGCCCACATCCCATGAATGAATATAAAAAAAGGAAAACAAGCAGCTAACACATTAGTGCTCTGATTCAGGACTCTTAAAAAGGAAGAGTTTGGTTAAGGAAGGGGAAATTTGACTAGGTTTCCAGTGTTGATCATTATCCAATGATTCCTACTGGGAAATGCAGGAGTCCCAGAAAGAACAGGAGGAAAGGTTTGCTCCTGCAATGCTTTTATAGTCCAGTAACTCACACTGATGATTATTTTTCAGCTTTACACCTCAGAACAAATCCTAGAAAGCTTTTAATACTTGTGCCTTATATCTGGCACGCGTTACCAGAGTGGAGAAAAGTGAGACGAGTGATCCAACAAAAATAACATAAATAGAATCTTCCTTGAACCCCAATAAATCCAAAATGATTATTTATATAAATGAAAACACTTGTAGCAACTTATCACACCTATCAGAGAAGTCTCAGAGCATCATGTGCAAGGAATTACTTTGAACTGCAATACAGTGATTTCTGCAGGCAAAAAAAAATCCACTAGAAAGAGCTTTTCAAAAACAATAATTCTTCTTGTTCCACAGATCATGAGTTGATTAAGTGACAAATATCAACCAATGTGTAGGTGACTTTAAATTCTGTATAACAGTACAATGAAGTCTTCCACTTACAGCAGTAGAGGGGTGATTAATTCTAATAACATTCTTGATAATACGATGGTCGGAATTTTCCCCTCCTGCCATAAGTTCTGTGGCAGGAGTGGGAACTCGGAGTGTTCCCTGCTGATAAGTGGGGTGGACCGTTACGCACAATAGTGCACTGCCCACCTAATTAATTATGCAGGTGCATAGTTCGCAATACATCGCGTGGCTAGCAGGCAGGAAGTCAACAGGAAGGGCCCCATCGTTATGTCTAGGTGCCATATTTAAAAGGCACCCGGACAGCCAGTGATTCAGCACGCCAGAACTTCAGGGCACTGAGATAGTCTTGAGAAGGTACCAAACACCGGCCCCATGCTTCAGCAATGACTCACCTCTGGGCCATGGGGGACAGGAGGGATGTCCTCATTCCCAGGGATGGAAGCAGGAGGCCCACCCAACTGATCACACTGACCTTGGAGGAGGTCACCAGGGTGGTCAATGCCAGAGGGATGCAGAGGACGACTGCCCTGCAGTATGGGGACGGATGAATGATTTAATCCGTGATACCAGAGTAAGTGAACCTTCTATTCCCTAAACTCACCTCACCATTTTTATGAATCTGACATAGGATGTGGGCGTCAATAAGTATGACCACCATCCGTCTTGGCCAACCCTAAAAGCCCTTGAGAAGGTGCTGGGGTGTTGCCTCATTCCTCCACTGCAGTCCATGTGGTCTATTGGTAGGGAGGCAACTGCAGGTTGCTGACCCAGCCACACTGAAGGCACAGCCATTGTGTGGACAGGGGTGGGTTGGGGAGGGGGGGTTTGGAGTGGAGGGCAACTTACAGATGCTACTGATCCCATGCCACTGCTGCCCTTGTCCTTCTAGCTGCTATAGCTTGCAGGTCTGGAGGGGGCTGCTGAATTAGCCTTGGGGACTAGCAGCAATGTATTTTACACATAGCACACACAGCTGCCACTATGGGTCGATGGTGGAGAGAGGGAATGATGAGGGTGCTGAGTGCAGTGTCAATCAAGTAGCCTTGCTTCGTCCTGGGTGGTGTCCAGCTTCCTGAGTGCTGCTGGAGCTAAACTTATCCAGGCAAGTGGACAGTATTTGCTCAAACTCCTCATTTGCGCCTTGTACATGGTGCACAGACTTTGGGGAGTCAGTGGGTCACACCTTAGCCACAGAATTAGGAGCATGTAACCTGCTCCTGTATCAGAAGCGCTCACAATCCAACTATCTATCCTTATGCAGGAGAAGACAGTGCACAACAGGCAAGAGGGGGAAAAGATGGGAGAAGTTGGAAGAAGAAGACCCAGCCTCTGTAATGACTTGACGGACTGGACAGGTTTCAACAAGAAACAGATAAACTTTATTACAGAGAGTTTTTCAGATGCTACATCGATCAGGACTCTTGTCAGAAAGCCCCACCTCCCCTGGATTACCGCACTTAGGGGTCATTGATTAGAGCCTCCATGAACATCACGTGACAGCAGAAGAGGCTATATCTTCACTTACTACTGCCCCTCACACAATTTGAACAGCAGGTTGCTGAACTGGCAGGGGAGGATCGTGACTGGGCCTGTGCCAAGGGTGAGTTTGACCTCCCCCAAGCATCCAGAGAGGAAGCATACTTCATTTCTGAACCTAAGGGTGATTCTGTCTACAATGTAGGAGTCAGCCTAAGCTGTCACTCATTCTCTATTCTCTCCACTCCAATAGGAAGAGGGGAAGGCCAGCCCCTGCTCCATAAGTAAGCCCCAGGCTCGAAGGAGAGTTCAGATGATGAGAGCACTTCTTCACACCTGTAGAGTTGTCACGGCATTCACCTGCAACCTCCACCAGCCCAGAGACACATTCCTATCACATATACCTAGGTTAGGCCTGGGCTCACACTCTAGTGATCACCTCACAGACACATGTCCACAGCAGGCGGCAGAGGTGAGAGCCATGGTCTCCGGTACTCGCAGAACAGCTAGAGAAGAGGCCTCTGCTAAGTCAGAGTCGGATGTCGAGCCTCTGGAAGTGGTCATGGAAAAGATGCTGGAGTATCAAAGAGATGCAGGGGAACATCAGGCAGAGTTGTCAGAGACCCTCAACAGAGTGGCACGAGAGACAGAGGACTGCTTTCACATGCTTTCTGAAGTTGTCACTCTGGCATGTGAGCGCATGGATGTCTCCATAGGGAGGGTGGCGGATGCCATGGAAACCCTGGTCCAGCAGAACACGGAGTTTCTGCCAGGTATGCACTTTAACCTGCACTCCATCACTCTAGCCGCAGGTAAGCTTGTGCAGTGGCTATATGAGAAGGGGATAGGGCACCATGACTTCCCTCCAGGGGCCCTCAGGCACCCAAACGGAGGAGGAGCATCAGGCGGATACCCCTGGGGCTTCCACCCAGGACATTCAAAAGTCATCCATGCATTCCGAGCCCCCACTGGCTGCGACTCCATCAATTCCAGCCTCTGAGACTGCTCCAAGTCACTCACCAGCCTGACTTGGAAATATATTGCCGTTCCTTCACTGTCGCTGGGTCAAAATCCTGGAACTCCTTCCCTAACAGCACTGTGGGTGTACCTACACCAAATGGACTGCAGCGGTTCAAGAAGGCAGCTCACCACCACCTTCTCAAGGGCAATTAGGGATGGGCAATAAATGATGGCCCAGCCAGTGAAGCCCACATCCCATGAATGAATAAAAAAAAACCTGCCCCAGAGCAGGAGACCCAAAGAAGGCCTCGGCCCTTCAGAGAACACCCGGCAAAGCCATCAGTGACAAGAGGGCATATTAGTCAGCAGGGTGCCTCCACCTCTGCTGTGGATGTTGTGAAAGCACCTAAACCTAGTGGTAGTGTAAGAAAAATTAAGAACTATTAAGTTAACGCTGATGGCATGGGTGTACAATCAATGTATGTAGTTATTGCACCTTTGTAAATATATGAATCATTTAACGTTATGGGGGTCTCCTGGGATTTTCTTGCTGCTGCTTGTGTTATTGGCTGTGCGCACTCCTCCTGTCACCTTCCAGGGGGGGACCCAGGCTTGGCCTACACATGGAGGCATCGCTCTTTGCCAAGGCTCACGCGAACCATGTGCGAGAAGCCTCCCACTCACACTATTCTGCCTCCCTCCACAGCCCTCTGGAGCCTATAGAGAGACCTTTGCTCTGTCAGGATAGATTTTCAGATTCTCCATCAGTTGTCCACTTGAGCTGACCTTCAGCTCCACCCATCCAATAACCCTCTTCCCACCTAGAGGTTTTCCAGCTGGGCATTGAGGGTGTTGACATGCTGATCTGCCTTTGCCTCAGGATGGTGTGTTCCAGACAATGTCCAACACGTTTTACCATCCTCCTGTCACCCACCCCTACCCCCCATCACCATTAACTCCCCTCCCCCCTCTGGTGTTAGCTTCACTATTCCATCAGTTACCCTTGAACCTCCAACCATCACCCTTGAGCCCATCACCATTCCCCTTCAAATGCCTTCCTGCTCCGATGAGGCCACACCTGCCATATTCCCCATGCCCACCCTGACCCTGCTGTCTCCCAAGATCCATGTAAAAACTTTTATCCCTGTGAATGACCCCCACCCCACCAAACAAGAACTACTCCTGCTACACCCGGACCCTCACCCTCCTGTAACCAATTGCTCCTTGTCACAGTACCCTTCTGCCACCAGTACCCTTGGTCTGCCCCTACAAGATTGCAGCAGTGACAGCAATGACTCCTCCCTCTGAACAACAGTCCCGCCCTCAAGCCTTCCTGCTCACTCCCCTCCCTGCCCACCGAGCCTTCCTGGTGTGTTCCGACCCCCCCCCCCCGGTGCGTTCCAGCACACCGTCCCCAGGCCACCCCTGGTTGTGTCCTCGGTGTGCACCATACCTGGAGTGGTGTGGTCCTCCAGTGCTCCAGGCTCGCGGCTGCCCAGGTGAACGCTCTTAACACTCTTGCCACGTGCGCGCCAGGTTTGTCCGGTGGTGAGTGGGACCGGTGTGAATTCCCACTGTCTGGGGAGGGGGGTAGGGGGCTAGGGGGGTGGGGGCTGGGAAGACTCCTGTCTATCGGCGTTTCAATGAGCATGCATGACATGCAAATTCATTCCCCGGCGAGCTGCTATTAAGCTGCCGTGCCAGCTGGGACTGCAAGTTCCCACCGTCTTTTCCTGCCATTGGGAAATGGACTTTTTCCATCCGGACATATTCTCCACCCCCGCTCCTGGCGGCAGCTGGGAGGAGACGATTCCACCCAATGTACATTTTCTTTGACAGGCCATCATTTGCTCTGTGACTGTGTGAAATTTGTTTCTGTGCATTTTATACTCCATTATAAATTTCTCATGTGGCAACACACGTTACAGTTCACTGCACAACATTGACATTTGGCAGCCACCATCCAGATTCTTATTATCCATTCTTCCTCCCAAAACAGTGGGTCGAGATTGTCCCGTATTAGTGACACGTTCCTCATTTTCCTGCCGCTTGTGATGAATGAGATAAGCCATTCCAGCAAGGGAGCTGGCAGAGCCTGTTGTCCCAGATATACATGAACAACAATGGAATATTTTCCATCAAATTAAATTTACATGTTGTTAATGAACACTAAGGATGTGGTGTCAAAATGATGCATATGCTCTTCAGCATAATATAATGTTGACATACCAGGCCCCTGATTCCTTGCTGAAAATAGCAAATGTTTATAAAATTAAGCAGTTCAATGGTTCAAGGATGTTATTATAACATTAAACAAAGATATCAAAACACAGTAGTACCAAATATTAAATAACGCAGTAATATACACTCACATCAGTAACTAGACACAACAATATACAGTACCAATAATTAAATATCAATACTGAAATAAGAGCATCATGTAATAGTGCCAGGAATGAAACATAGCAAGACACACTGTTGTAAATGACAGTAATATACAAGTGCACCAAAACTGAAATTACAGATTAATACACAATGGTAATAAGCATTAAATAAGCAATCTTGTGGCACAGTGATAGTGTCCCTACCTTTGGGCCAGAAGCTCTGGGTTCAAGTCCCATTTCAGGACTTGATGACCATGGAAGGTGTGGCCAAACAGGCTGATTATTAGCCTGTAAATCCTTCCAACATACCTGACAGCATGCAGTAAAGAGTAGGAGAGTTTCCTGGTCAGCTGTACTGCAGAAAGCAATGGCAAACTGCAGTACTTTGCGAAGCACGTTTGTGGACAAATCCATGGTTGCCAATGCCCTCTTGTGGCATGGTATCTGAAGGAGGGGAAACTCAACACTGCCCCAATTTACAGGCATAGGGCTTTGTCACAAATATTCTCCCAGTCAAACACTTCTGTAATTAGATTGAACATATTCCATTCAGGAGTCTGCTCAATATCTAGCAAAGAAAAAGCACATCACAGCTGTGTGACCATTGGAGATCTTAGAATATTCAGCCCCTCTGGCCTATGACAGTGTCTGCAAGAGCAAATGAGTTGGTCCCTCTACTCTCCTGCCCTTTCCTGCAGCCTTGCAAATCTTTTCAGGTGCTTATCGTATCCCCTTTTGAAGTGACAATTATATCTACCTCCACCACACCCTCAGGCAGTGAATTCCAGATCTGAGCCACTTGCTGTGTAAAAAGGTTTTTTCTACTGTCATGATTGGTTCTTTTCCAACCATCTTAACTTGGTGCCCTCTGGTTCTCAACACTTGAACCAACGGGAGCAGTTCCTCTCCATCTACTCTTTCTAACCGCCTAATGAATTTGAACAACTCTGTCAAAACTCTTCTTACCCTTCACTCCTCCAAGGAGTACAACCCCACATTCTCCAATCTATTCTCTAACTGAAGCCCCTCATCCCTGGAGCCGTTGTCGTAAATCTTTTCTGCACCCTTTCTAAAGCCTTCACATCTTTCATAAAGCAGGATGTCCAGAATTGGATGCATTCTCCAATTGAGGCCAAACCAGAGTTTTATAAAGGCTTGTCATAACTTCCTTACTTTTCTACACTATGCCTCTATTTATAAAGCCCAGGATCCCATATGCCCTTTTAACCACTTTCTCTACTTGCCCTGTTATCTTCAATCATTTGTGCACAGGTAACCCCCAGATCCCTCTGCTCCTGCACCGCTTTAGAATCGTGCCCTTTATCTTAGATTGCTTCTCCTCATCCTTCCACCTAAATGCATCACTTCACTGCATTAAATTTCATCTGTCACATGTCAGCCCAATCCACCAGCCTGTCAATGTCCTCTTGGATTCTATCACTCTCCTCTTCATAGTTCACAATACTTCCAAGTTTTGTGTCAACTGCAAATTTTGAAATTGTGCTCGACACACCCTAGTCTAGGTTATTAACATTAAACATTAACATAGATCAAGAAAAACAGTGGCCCTAGTACCAATACTTGGGAAATCCTACTGTTTAACTTCCTCCAGGCCGAGAAACAACCACCACCACCCTCTGATTCCTGTCACTCAGTCAACTTTGTATCCATATCCATGCTGCCACTTTCCCTTTTATTGCATGGGCTTTAACTTTGCTGGCAAATTTATTACAAGGCACTTTATCAAATGCCTTTTGGTAATCCATGTACCACATCAACCACATTCTCCCCATCAACCCATTCTGTTACCCTATCAAAAAACTCAATCACCTCAGCCTGAAGGTGGATGGACTCCTCCATTGTGCCTTGCAATCTGAGGAGTGCAGCGGACATCGCTTCCTGATGTTCCCGAGCTTGCCTTTGCATCTCCAGCAACTGTGACATGACTGAGTCCAGAGGCTCGGCATCTGACTCGGGCTCAGCAACGTTCTGGCCTCCAGCAGTCCTCCGAGTGCCGGACACCTGGGAAGTCCCTGCTGTCGCCTGCTGTGGATCAGACGGTGCATTGTTCTCCCCGGATTGTGATCCTGAGGCTTTCTAAAGCTAGGACCCACTGCGGTGTGTGTTTCTGCTCTGGTGGAAGGTGTGGGTGAGCTCTCTGATGGGCCTTCAGGGAGGGTGCCTCCAGATTCCTCCCCAGAGGTTTCTTCGGGGCTTGATTGGAGGCCCTGGGTCATGGACTCCATTGGCTGTTTCTCCTTGCTTGTGAAAGCAAGGAGGGATAATTAGTGCATGGCAGTGGCCTGTGAAACAGGACACATCACTCACAGCATGGTTGTCTGATGGATGTTGCACTGCTGGATCCTCACTTGGTAGAGCAGCGCTCACTTCACCTTAATCACAGGACTGGTCCGGATCATGGCTGGCCAGCTGGATGGTTCTGTTTTCAAAGACTGTGAGGACCTTCATTTCAGGCATTCCACCACCGGTCTGCGACCTCTTCCTCTTGTTGTGCGCCAACTTGTCCTGCATGGATAGAGATGAAGAAAGAGTGAGTAAGATGCTTGGGGGCCAGATAACATGTATGCCTGGCCTATGTGAGTGGTCCCATGGACAGGATAAGGACAATGACGGTGTGTGTGAGAGAGTGAATGGTGATGTCCCTTGAACTGGCAGTGAGTGAGGGCCCTGTGGATGTGTGATGGGTTTGTGAGTGTGTGAGTTGAGAGTGATGAGAAGAGTGACTTACCCTGGTGGAACGGAGGAGATCATTCATCCTCTTTCGGCACTGGGTGGCTGTCCTCTCCTGAAGGGCGTTGGCACTGATCACCGCTGCCACCGCCTCCCAAGCTGGATTGGTCACGTTGCTGCCCATCCTGCAGCCAGAGCAGGGGTACAGGACATCCCAGTATCCACACGGCATCCAGCAGTTGCTCGACAGGCCCGGCGTTGAAGTGGGGGGGCTGTGGTCTTTTTTCCTTTGCTGGCCATGTCTTCAGTGCAGCAGTGGTAAGCTGGAAGCAATGAGCACTGTGTTTGCAACTGGACTTTAAACATGGCACCCAGCATATTGTGGCGGCAGGGTAATGGCTGGCAGGCAAATTAGAGCCCACCCTCCATGGAAACAGTGTATTTCCCGGGAGTGCATAAATAATGAGATGGGTTTGGGACAATGTGGTGTGAAAACCCATCATCGCAGCCGGTGGGTAAAACGTCATTTTAACCACCCGCTACCGCACTTAGTGCAAATCTTGGAAAATTCTGCCCAAAAAGACTGACATGTTCTCACTGCCATAAAATTGGACATGCGAAGGCAAATTGTTGGAGATTAAAGCCTAAACCAGTGGTGCAAAAAGCAAGAATTTCCACAGAGACAAGTGAAGCTTGTGAGAAACCCATTGTTTCTAATGTAGATAGAGATGCAAAGGATTGTAAGGGATTTATATTTGAAGGGGAAGCCACTCCAGTTTTGTCCAGCGAAGCAACTAAAAAGATTGTTACTCTAGGGGATGCTCAGAGCTTAATGTTAGCAAAAGGCTTAGACTTTTCATACAGTTCGCTGAATAAAGATGAATTGGTAAGGGGTATTGATGGGAAGTGAGTATCAATCCTGTTGAATGAAGTGAATTTAAATTGTGCTCTGGTAATGGGGTTTCTTGTTGTTGGCATTGTTTCTAAATTACCCAACAAAAATGTACATCTTGTATTGGGGCATGATATAGCAGGCAATGTCGCTTTTCCACAATCTGGGACAGTGTGCTACAGTTCAGGAATGTCTCCTGTGAGTAAAAACTCCTCGCTTATCTATGATCCAGTTAAGAAACAAACTGACGCAAGGAAAAATGCTGATTGAATAACTCAACTAATGGAGAGTACAGAGGAAGCAAAAGTGTCCGCACAGTTTCCAAATCAAAATCTGTCACAGGAATGACTGAGACCTCAAAGTGACCCTAAAGGGTTAATGCTGAATTAAATGGTCCTGTCAGGGCTGAGACAGCACAAGAATTAACCATGCTTGTCAGTGTTGAGATACAGAATACAGCTGGAAAAACCCAGGCAACTGGGCTGAGTTCAAAAGATCAGTTACAACATCAAAATGATTGGAATAAAGTAATTTGTAAATTGTGTAGGAGGCTCAAAGTATTAGAAAGAAAACTGACAGTCCAAAATAATGAGGCTGTAGATATTCCTAGAAAGAATTAAATAAAATTCAATCTGAATGGGATCTGGAAAATCTGAAAGATTACAAATTGTTTAAAGATCAGACCAAGCAAGAATATCAAATCTTTCTGCTTAGGTATAAAAAGCATCTGAATGATATTCTTAAAATGACAAAAGAAATTTTCAACAAATGAAAGAACGACTTGTTGCCACAAAATCAAGCCATTTTGAACTTGCCATCTCAAAAAGAGAATTTAAAATGTTTGCATCTGGAAAATGAACATAAAGATGAAGATACGCCTTTTGCTAAAGAAAAGGAGACAATTTAACTATGGACTCTTTGTACAGTTTAAGGATGAGAAAACTACCAACAAGGAAGAGAATAATATTCAGAAGCTGGTATCTAAACAGACTTTTTTAAAGACTGAGTTTGAAAATTCACCTGTGTGTAACAATGAGGAATCTTCTTTTACAGATGGAATTTTCGACTTTAATTATTTTAAGAGGAAAACTTTTAGAAAATATCATAAAAAGATTTTTATTCTTAAACTGGACATGGAATTTGGTTGGGTGCTGATGGACTTATGAATTTCATTGAACAATAGGGGGATAATTATTGTGTACATTGCATGTTTAGGATAGTTGCTAAGATAAATAACATATTGTAATATTCTAAATGGTATAAATGAAAATGCATCACATTGGCGAGACATTTTCATTAGAGTGTAGCTTTTGGTTTTGGGAATTAAAGTCTTACCTGTAGAAAATGGGATAAATGCAATTAAAGCAGGCTTGGAGTCTATTACACCTTGCTGTGGCCATGTTGCCATAAGAGATTAACAGCTAGGAAGGTAACGTAATTAAAATGATGGGGTTTAGTGATTGCCAGAAGGCCTCAAGGAATGGCAACAATATCAACACACAAAAGTAACTGTACTTAAAACAGAGCAATGTTAAATTGTACAAATATAAAAAAATACAAACTATAATAATACCAACAAAATTTAAACAACATTATATAGTGGAAGCAAAATCCAGGGATGTAGCTATGTAGATGAATATCAATAGTGAACACAACAAAGCACAAATGAAATGTAGCATCATGAAACAATAAAAGTTAACAACGCAGAAGGAAATTATTCGACTCACCTTGTCTGTGTTAGCTCTGAAACAGAGCAAACTAAAATTAATCCCACTGTCCCACTCTCGTTCCAAAGCCTTTTATCTACCTCCAAATATTTATCCAACTCTCAATTATACAGTATGCTCCAATACGCTTTGCCTCAACTCCTATGCTCCAAAAAAGAATGCCCACGTGCTCTTATTTTCAGTGATAATTTTAAATGGACCCTTCACTATTCTAATCAGAGGAAATAGTCGTTCCCTATTCACTCTCTCAAAACCTTTCATCATTCTAACACCATCTATAAGGTCTCCTCTTGATTTTCTATTGCCTCAAGTTTCTCCTTATAACTATGGTTTGATATTCCTGACATCATGCTGATGAAACTACAATCTATTCTCCCTATGCTTTCATGACCATCCAATAAATAGGTGGTCAGAACTGTAATCAGTACAGTAACTATGGACAAAACAATATTTTGTACAGATTTATCAATACCTCTTTACAATTGTCCTCTATGCTCCCTTTTATAAATCCAAAATGCTGTTGGCTTTATATATTTGAATCCCTCTGTTCATTCATACACTCTGCATATTTCCACTGATTAAGTACACCTATTCCTGGTTTCTTCTACCAAAATATATTACCTGGCCCTTTTCCATATCAAATTACATCTGCCACCTGTCTACCCACTCTGCTAACCTGTATCTTTTCTCGAAGTTTTACACAGTTCTACTTTCTGGTTGTTGAAACCTTTTTGTTCTGTCCTCAGCAAATTTCAAGAACATGCTCCCTGTGCCATAACCAAATCCTCTACATATACCATTTCCAGATGGACATGACCCCACATTGACTTCTAGCAAAAGCAGCTAAATCTTTCAACACTTTTCTGATCTGAGCAACATCCATTTACCGCAACTTTTGTTCCTGTTAGTCAACCACTTCCAATCAATGCAGCTACATTTCTCAGACCATGTAACTGCATTTTTCTAGCAAGCCCCTTGAGGTATCTTTTCAAATGCCTGCTGACAATTCATATGCGATAGATATGCTGTGTTTCTTTTCTTTATGCAATCAGTCATGTCTTCAAAACTTTTCTTAAATCTTTGAAATACAACTTCCCTTTAGAAAGGCCATATTGCTGCCATTGGTTAACCCTTGTTCATTGATTTTATCAATAAGTTACAGCTTGTGTTTGTCTGCACTAATGTTAGACCATAATGCTCTGTAGTTACCTGGTTTAATTTTCTCTTCCTTTTTGAACAAAGGTGTGATATTGATGGCACAACTTCAATATTTAAAAGGACTGAAAAGTTGTGACCAAAGCTTTTTCAATCTCTTCTCTGATTATTTTCTTCAATTACCATGAGTACATGCCATCAGAACATGGTAACTTATCCATATTGAGTTCTGCTTAATTTTTTTGGGCAGCCAACTTATTTTCTACAGTTACCTCTAACAAATTGTTCCAAATCCTCCACTGATATAAAAATCCTATTCCATAATGCTTTGATGTTATCTTTATTATTAGTATTCCAGTTAAAATGTACTCCATGTGCTAATTTCCAAATAGTTTGCTAACTCTTTTTCCAGTTATTTTGGGTTTTTTTTCCTCTTTAAATCCTTGAATTTTGCCTCGTGCAATGCAAGACCTGAGATGAGCACTTTCCTCCCGTCATATGTTCCAGTCCCGACCTTCAAATATTTATTCAGTCTTACATCTCCAGCAGGTAACCCAGGCCAGTTGCTTTCACTAAATTTCTCAGTCTGCTTGCAAAGGAACCATTGCATTCCACAGAATATTCAATTATCTCTACCTATATTTATCTCTACCTATATTTATCGCTACCTATATTTATACACTTAAACCCAACATTTGTCTTGTGTTTTCTTTTAAAAGTGGTGGCATTGCAATAACAGCAACCTGCAATTTATTAGTGCCTTTAATGTAGTAAAGCATCCCAAGGTGCTCCACAGGAGTGTAATCAGACAAAAGTTGGCTGTTTTTGCCAGAAGGAAAAGGTGCTCAGGGAACAGAGTATTAAATCATTCATAAGCCCGAACAAATGCTCTTAAGAGTTAAAGCTTAAACAGGATGTATAATGATTTCCATCACACAGTAGCACATCTGCAAGGTGATTGGATTTCTGAATTTTGCAACAAAGCCCTCAATCTGGTTTGTCACTTGCTGACAGAAAAATTGCAGATGTAAATCCCAGGATTAACCACCACCCAAACCTTCCAGCATCACTCTCAAGGAATTTCAGCGAATCACGACAAGTTCATGGGGCCACTGCATCATTGGAACAAACTGTTCCACAAGGCAAGGATGACAAGTGATCTGCTCCAGTTTACTGTGCCACACCTGTTGTTTGTTTGTTCAACTGTGGTATTCCCATTTAAGTGACAGGCAGTCCAGGGAATTATAACTGCAACTAATTGGCAGTAAAACAAATGTTGATCTAGCTTACAAATTGCCAAAAATTAATGTGTTTTTCTGAAATATTAGTGTTTTTTACAAAGTGTAACGGGAGAATCAAGGGTCCTTGATGTTAATCAGTACGGACAGTGCACTGTGTGTTAAAGCACAAACTGAACATCATGAGGCTCTGCAAACTCATTTTCTCAATCTCTTCACAAATTATCACAGTCCCCATAAACATTAACAAACCTGTCAAGATGTGTTAGAAGAGCTGTTTTATCAATTACTCTGGACATTTATCACTTGCTTTAAATTCCAACTGCACGTTTCAATATAAAAATCTGATCTGACTTCAGAATTAGTTGGAACAAATATGTCCACAATAAAGCCTGACTGTTTCAAGACTTATCCTTAGGGGAGAATTTTCACGTCAGCGTGCAGGGGCGGGCCCCGCTCACCGATGCGTAAAATGATGCGCGGTGATGTCAGGCGTGCATCCCAACATCACCACGCGTCATTCCGTTCTTTCGTTCGGCGGGAACATGCTGGAGGCGGCTGCGCGCCTGCTGAACTGTCAAAGGCCTGTTAAGGCCACTAATAAACCAATTGGACTAATTCTCAATGCTCTCTGTCCAACCTTAGGGTTGGCGGGCAGACGAAGAGCCCAAGCGGCCTTTGCGTTTTTCATAAAACCTCACCCACGGACGGGATGAGGTTTCATGAAGGTTTTATTAAATTAATAAATAAAATTTGCTAATTTCATAAACATGTCCCAGCTCATGTGACACTGTCACATGAGGGGACATGTGCAAATGATTTTTAACTTCCATGATTAAAAAGTCTCCATATGAACTTAATCCCCCTGAGGCATGGAGCTGTCTCGGGGAGATTTCTGTGCTCTTTCGCGTGCATGCGTGAGAGCGCAGGCCCCAACTCTCCTTCCTCCCCCTGCCCGCACAGGTAGCGCTGAGCGCTACTGGCCGTGCGTCACTCTGGGTGAGCCAATTAAGGCCCGCCCACATAAAATGGTGGTGCCCAGCCGATTGCCCACCCGCGCCCGCTCCTGACCGGCCCACTCGACAGGCAGAAGATTCTACCCATAATGTTTTCCTCCTAACTCCTGTACAGGCCATCTAACCATGGATTTTCAATGCAGGTTAAAGACCCCTCATGATAAATAAGGCTGAAATTCTGACTGGGTAAATAACAAAAACAATCAACTAGGATTCATCAGTGAATTCCTCTCCAAAGTAAATCTTTAATTGGGAACAGTGCTGGAAACATGGGGGGTTGTGCAATGAGTAATTTTTGATTTTGGGATTGCTTTGTGTCACTGGCATTGAATGGTGGTTTTTGGGAGGTTTGGGGAGATGAGAAGAGTAACCAGTGCATCTTGTTCTGACATTGGTCCACTGATGGTACCTAGGTGAACCTTGCATTAATAAGGGTATTCCTCTCATGCCAGGTAGCAAAATAAGCAACTTGTGCTCTACTGCCACCATCATCTCCCCCTCTTCTTGTCTTCCTTGTCTTCCTTTCTCCTCCTTGCAAATGACCTGCACTCTGCTCCATGTTCCTCCTTCAGGTCCAAGCCTTGCTGCTAGGTAATGTGTAGACCGCAGCACACCATGATAATTCTGAAAATCCTGGCTTATGGGTACTGAAGGGAGCCCTCAGATCTATCTATGCTCCTGAAGTACATCTTCAGCATGCCAGTATCTAGTTCAATCACGGATTTGGAAGTCATGTGGCTTGAATTGTGGTATTGTTGAGCTACATTTATCAGGTTTCAGATGGCTGCCACTGCCAAGTCTGAAGGGGGCATCCCTTGTCTCTTGGCAGCCAGCCCTGAAGTCCGCTTGCAGCTTCAAAGACATTGGAGAGTTTAGACTGTTGTGGGATGAAAACATCAGCTCCTGATACACACCTGCAGAAATATCTTGGTGTGGTTACACCCCAGCTGCACATTTGTGGAGTGGAAGCCCTTGTGGCTGGCAAATACCCTTGGTTGTTCTGGGATGCACAGATCGTCACATGTGTAGTCAATGACGCATGTACGTGTGGCTCATTCTGACATGTGTTGGCACAGGTGAAGTTTAAATAATTGCTGGCCCAGGCAAGCAGCTCATCAGTCACCTGTCTGGATCCTGGATTTGTCCCTGCAGAGTCTTTAAGGATTTGGAAGCAAAGAAGCTGAGGGCTGTGGCATCTTTGACAACCATTGAGAGCTTGCAACTACCAAGCCCAGTGAGGAATATAGCTTTCTCCTTAGAAATTGAAGACCTCTGCTACCACTTGCTGTGACATCCTGAGCCTCCGCAAACACTGCTGTTCCAACATGTCAAAGGTGCTCATTCTCTGCCTGTACATCCTGTTGCACAGGTGGTGTGTCCTGTGAGTTTCACTTCCTCTATTACTCTCTTCTCTGATGTTCAGCTGTGGCTCTCTCCACAGCAGCCTGTTGTTGTTGCTGATGGTCATCTTGCTCCTCCTCTGAGGTCCAGCCTCAGGCAGCCAAGGCATCACCCGTCCTGAGGTGATTCAGAAAGCCTCCACAGTGTAGAAAGTAAACTCTTAGAAAAAAGTAAACAAAGCCCTTTTCTACAAATAGATAAGGAAATAGATGGGCACACCAAATAATTTTTGGAAAATTTGCATGGCTTTTATTCTGGGCCTCAGTTGGAGTTGTGGTCTTGCCTTGTGTTCAATGCTGATTTTCAGGAAGCCAGGAAACCCACATATGCAACATTAAATTTAAAAAGTGTTGTGATGGAATCCACCATTTCCAAGTTTGTACTTTTTGAGTCAATCCTAACTGAAAGGGAACCTGAAACTTCTGGTTCCACGGGAAACTGTGACTGAAACTGAAACTTTAGGTTTCTGCAAAATTGTCTCTGGTTGAAACCAGATAAAAAACACAGAGCCATTCAAAACTCAGGTGACCCAGTGGTGCAGAGCAGGCAGGAACACGAAGGCTGGATCTAGGGCTAGAGATAAAGGAAAATAAGGTTACTGTTACTGCTTCAGTTATTTTAAAGGAACTGATTGACCAGAACTGGCTATACAGTTCACAGGGCTGTACAGAGGGTTTGGATAAGGTGATTCTGGGGTATCCATGTCACTAAGACTGTCATGAGGCGAGCTGAGGAAGTTCTGGAGGCATGCACCATTTTGGTGAAGACAGTACCCATGGAACTCAGGATGTTTGGGTGCGACTGTTGGTTGAGGATCAGAAGCTAAACACTCAAAGCAAAGGAGTTGGGGAGTTGGAACGTTCAGAAAAAGTTCATAGCTTTGAAGGACTTGGTGGCTGAAATGAGTGCCGAAAATGCTAAATGGTCTGCCCTGTGAATCCATGAGATCCATTTTTGTTGCATCTGCCATTTAACGTGTAATTTATAGTTTATATTGACCATAATTTACCTGTTAATTCATGTTTAATTTATGTTGATTTTCATTTGATGATTAAAGTAAAAATTATAAAAGTTGAAATCTTGTCCGCCATTAGGGTCATTCGGTCAATTTGGTTCTTTTGGTTTGTTGAATCATAACAGTGTGTAGAAATATCTCTCCAATTGAGTGATTAGCACATGTTTATAGGCAACCCACCTCTTCCTAGGGGCTACACACAACCAGTGTAACGTATTTGCGTTAGGTTGACAGGCTACAGCCAACTTCCCAACAGGTTCACATTTTTGCTGGTTTTAACCCTCCCAACCCAGGTCTAAACCCGCACGCTCCTCCACATTAAAATTAACTCTTCATTGTCTCTCTTTACAGGAAATGATTATGTGAAATTTGATAGAAAATTATCTTTATTTTCTGACTTCAAGATAGAAGGCCACATAATATTCAGAACACAGCAAAATAAGAAAACACCAAATCTTATTTTCTTTGCTCATGTTTCAGGTGTATTAAAAGTCAGAAACTGATGTGAAATAATAATTGGCAATCCAAGTAAAACAGGAGATTGCGTCAACAAGCTCATTGCTCCTTGGACCTCCTGCTCAAAAGAGCAGAGCCCTGTTAATTCATGTTTAATTTATCTTGGTTTTGGTTTGATTATGAAAGTAAGTTTTAAAAGGGAAATCATGTCCATTGGTTTTCTTGTTGAGGTTGTCCTGTAATGGTATGTTGTTCTTCATGGGGATCACAACAATGTGTTGAAAAATCCCTGCATTGGTTTGTTGTCATTAGCTGCATTTGAAAATGTCTTTACTATTTGACCAGAAGTCTTATACAAAACTCCTGCCACTGTAGTGGGCCTGGATTGTATTCTGATCACCTAGCAATGCTGTCAATATTATTTTTAATATCATGTAATTCTGACACACTCCCCAGGCTCTGTATTTTTTAAGATGTTCTGTCATGTATTTTCATAAGTATATTTTAATAGTTGCTTTGATGACATCTATGGGAGTGGTTGGGGCTGTTCTGCTTGGAGAGAAGAAGGCTAAGAGGAGATTTGATAGAGATATTCAAAATCATGAGAGGGCTGGACAGAGTGGATAGGGAGAAATTGTTCCTGCTCATAAAAGGATCAAGAATGGGAGAGCACAGATTTAAAGTGATTTGCAAAAGAAGCAAACGTAACGTGTGAAAAAACATTTTCACACAGCGAGTGGTTCGGGTCTGCAATGCACTGCCTGGGAGTGTAGCGGAGGCAGGTTCAAACGAGGCATTCAAGAGGGTATTAGATGATTATTTGAATAGAAACAATGTGCAGGGGTACAGGGAAAAGGCAGGGTAATGGCACTAGGTCATAATGCTCATTTGGGGAGCTGGTGCAGACACAATGGGCTGAATGGCCTCTTCTGTGCCGTTAAAGTTCTGTGATTCTGTGAGTGCAAATTGACATTGAGTGAGCCCACTGTAATGGAATCCTGGATCAACATATGCATGTTTGCACGTGTGTCTCTGCAGTTATGTTTACAGACTAATTCTTAAGGGAACATTAAAATGAATATCAAGAAATGGTACATTTTGCATAGAAGCCATGTAACTGAGTGGTGCTGATCTGATCCATTAGATTTCGATGGATGTGATACAACAGGCAGGCCTGCCTGAAGTCCCACACCACCACTGTTGGTTCACATACAATGGCCAGGATTTTAGAGCCTCTCCTGCCTGGCGAGATATTATGATCCCACCAAACTGAATGGAGATTTAAATGGCTTGCTTCCTTCCCCGGGGCACACCACAAATCCTGTAAAATCCCGTAAAACCCAGGCCAATGAGCCTTTAGTTTTCTATCCACTGATGTTAGTGGGACCGCAATCACAGTTTCCTGATAAATGACCTGGCTGTGTGCAAGGCCTTACTGGTAGTGTGAGGCTTTGAAAAATTCCATCCATCGTTTTGATATGCACACTGCTGATTTCAAGGGATTAGGTCACACTGTTGCATCCAAGCAAGATTTCTCCAATTAAAGATTCATTGGAACACTTAAACCTGCTGCTAAAAGTAAGATGTGACCAGAAGGAAACAGGCAAATTGAAGCTTGAGGCACAAAGACTGATGCCAGTATTTGTTATGAGAAGGAAATGTGTCCAAAAGCGTCACTAAGGGCAGAGTTTTTCACATGGCGTGTGGGCACGCGCCTGACATGCTCGAGTGTAAAATAACGTGCGATGACATTGGGTGAGAGTCCCGACGCCATTGCGCGCTTGCGCAATATTTCAGCCAGCAGGCGCGCGCTAAACTCGGAAGCCCGCCCGCTGACAATTAAGAGGGCCATTAAGCCTATTAACGGCGCAATTAACTGGGATTTTTCATTGCCTGCCCAACGTTACGGTTGGCGGGCGGGTGAATCGGCCAGGCGGCCTTTGCATTTTGCAGGAAACCTCATCCAAGGGCGGGATGAGGTTTCTGTCATTCAATTTTTAAAAATTAAAATGTTTGCACAGAATTTTCATGTTGTATATGCTCAGGTGACTGTTTCTGATGCGTGGGCATTTTTTCTGGATTTTAAAATCTGTTTTTATTGGATTTGAATTCTTCAGCTCCCTGAGGCAGCTCTCTGCCTTCAGGGAGCTTTCTGTGAGCACTCTCCCGTGCCTGTGCTGACTTCAGTGCTCGCCTTCCTCCCACCCCCACATTTTGGCCAGCAGGCGCACGCTAAACCTGGAAGCGTGCCCCCTGACAATTAAGAGGGCCATTAAGCCCATTAACGGCACAATTAACTGGGATTTTTCACTGCCTGCCCAACGTTATGGTTGGCAGGCGGGTGAATCGGCCAGAACAGCGTGAAATCGCGGTCAGGTGCCAATCGTGGGTTGTGGGCCTTTTCCAAACCGCTCCCGGGCCTGCCGACTGCGCCCGCCCACCCGCCGACCTCAAAATTCTGGCCTAAAATTTTGACTAATAGAACAGTTTGGCCTTTTGCTGTCCTCTTGGAGAACGGTTGTTTCATAGAGAGAATATACACCTCTATCATGTCCATGTTTTGCTTTATCTTGAATATATGCTTGTCAGAAAAGATTGAAAGATTGCATTACTGTTAACTCTTTCCAGCCTACCTGGGCCAATGAGCCAGCATTATAATTTCTTCTCAAAAACAGAAAATGCTGGTAATCTGGAATTTCACAGCAAGTCCATCAGCTGCCGTAAACTAAAAGAAATGAGTGAATGTTTCTGACATGAGCTCTTCTTCAGAGCAGAAAACAGGAAAATAAGTCAGCTGTTCAATGGAATAGAATAAAACATACAGAGAGGTGAGGGGAAAAGGAAGAGAAATATCAAGTGAACGTCCAAATAGGATTCACTGAGCAATTGGAAAGAGGTAAGCATTAGTGAATCTCTATGAAGATCACAAAGGGGCAATGCAAATATATCAAAAGAGTAAAAGGACAGGAAAATAGCTAATGAGGAAAACTGCAAATACTAGATATTTGAAATAAAATGGAAAACCATTAAGCATGAAATCTGCCAGCCTTTCTCGTTTGTATTTCTTGCTCCTTTCACAATACTAATTCCACACACTGACCGAGAACAGTATTCTGAACCGAAATCGTGAGTCTATTTCCGAATATTATTTTTGGATTTTAAAAGGACACAGTCTTAATGAAAAAGTGGTCAATAAACTTTAATTCCAAACACAATAATGAGATGGCATAGCCCTGCAGTATATTATTCTGTCAAAGCATGTGAGCAGTTGGAATTGTTTCAATACTGTGCATTCAATACTCAGAGATTTAAAAATCCTCAACCCTTTTTCAAACTGTTCCATAGCCTCAATCCCTCTTCACCCTGGTAACCTCCTCCTGTCTTACAGCCCTCCGAGATCTCGGCACTCCTCCAATTCTGGCCTCTTGCGCATCCCAATTTTAATCAGTCTACCAGTGGAGACATGCCTTCAGCTGCCTATAGGCCCTAAACTCTGGGATTCTCTTCCCAAACCTCTCCATCTCTCTTCTCCTTTAGGATATTCCTTACAACATATCCTTATGAACAAGCTTTTGGCCACCTGCCCTATTATCCCTGTACCTGGCTTAGCGCCAATTTGTGTTTGATAACACGCCTGTGAAGCACCTTGGGATATTTATTACATGCTAGGTTGACATATAAGTTGTTGTTATTGAGAGCATTCCTATGTATCAAGGCACAACTGACTGGGAGGTCATGTAGAAATTAATTAGTTTAGCAGTTACTGGAGAGCCAGCTAGGAACATGAGCATGTATTTATATAGTGTGTAAGGAGAGACAAGACAGGCAAGATAAAAAAAACAGAAAGGCAGAAAGAAAGAAATGTTGGAAAAAGGAACTTAAGTTTATGTGGCCCCTTTCATGACCCCAGGACGCTCCAAAGCACTTCACAGCTGAAGAAGTTCTTTTAACTGTAGTCACTGTTGCAATCCAAGCAAATCCTGAGGCCAGTTTTTCCCACAGCAAACTCCCACTAACTGCAATGAGATAAATGATGAGATAATGCGTCAGATAGATTACTTGTGTGCAGATCATTTTGTTGTACATTTGGGGGTACGGGAACATAGTGGGTATTTTACTGCACGATCACTCTAAGGTTGGATTAATGACCAGCAGACATGGGACAGAATTTTTAGGTTGGCATGCGCGCCCGACCCAATCAGACGCAAAATCCCGCGAGATGACGTTGGGCGAACAACCCGACATCAGCCTGCGCTCGCGCGATATTTCGGTCGAAGGGCAAAAATTGGAAATGCACCTGCTATCAATTAAGAGGCCAATTAGTGTAATTAAAGCTGTAATTGTCTCCAATTTTTCTTATGGTTGGTGGACAGGCGAATCGGCCAGGCGGACTTTACATTTTTCATGAAACCTTATCCAAGGGCGGGATAAGATTCCGTTATTAAATTTTAAAAAATAAAAATCTATGGACAGCATTTTTATCATGCATATGTTCAAGTGACTGATTGTGATGCTTGGGCATTTTTTTCCTGATTTTAAAAACTTTATTTAATTGTTTTCAAGTCTTCAGCTCCCTTAGGCAGCTCTCTGCCTTCAGAGAGCTTTCTGTCAGCGCTTGCCTGTGGCCGCACCTACGTTAGCGCCCGCCCTCCTCCTGCCCCCACCCCGGCAGCGCTAAGCTTCTCAGCGCACGTTTCACGCCGGCTGGCCATTAATTAACCAGCTAGCGTGAAATCGTGGTCGGGGGCCAGTTGCAGTCAGTAGTCCATTCCCCAGCCGACCCTGGGCCTGCCAATCGCGCCCAGCTGCTGACCTAAAAATTCTGCCCATGAATTCAGCAGTTGGGGAATTTAAATACTGTTAATTAAGTAACTCTGGAATTGAAAAGTTATCATCAATAACAGTGAGCATTAAAAAAAAAGGATTGTCATAAAAACCTATCCGTTTACTAAGATCCTCAAAAGTGAATCTGCCATCCTTACCTGGTCTGGTCTACATGTGACTCCAGACCCACAGCAATGTGGTTAATTTTGACTTTTAAGTGTCCTCTGAAATGGCCTGACAAACCATTCAGTTGTATCAAACCACTATGACAACCTCGGTGCCAGATTCAGGCATAACAAAGGCACAGCCAGCCTAATCAACCCAACAAAGTGATCCTCATTAACTTAAGTCAATACTGGGAGAGCTGTCCCACCGACTAGTCAAAGCAAAATCCTGACACAGCCTTACTTTCCGAATCATGCCTTGCAGCCAATGTCCCAGAATCATTCATCACCATTCCTGGCTATGTCCTGCCCACCAGCATGACACACTGACCAGAGGTGATGGCATAGTGGTTTACCATCAGGAGGGAGTGGCCCTGAGGGTCCTCAAAATTAACTCCGGATCCCACGATGTCTCATTGTATAAGATCAAGCATGGATAAGGAAACCTCCTGCTGATTACCAACTACCATCCTCCTACAGCTGATGAATCAGCACTCCTCCATGTTGAATCACTGAGAGAAGCAAGGCACAGAATGCATTCTGAGGTGGAGGACTTCAATATCCATCACAAAGAGTGGCTTGATTGCTTCATTACAGACTGATCTGTCAAGGCTGGACCTATGGCAGGTGCTGAAAGACTCAACACCAAGGAGAAAACCTTTTGATCTCATCCTCATTGATCTACCTGTCGCAGATACATGTGTCCATGTGTTATTTGTAGGAGTGACCAACGTAGTCTTTGTGGAGTGTAGCGGGACCTCCAACATCAGGTGGCAATGGTGTGGGAGAACACCGGGCAGGGGAACTGGTCGGCCCTTGTCGGTCCCTCCCTGCCTCAAGATGGTGAGGGCTGTGGAGGCAGTCTCCAGAGCAGATGAGGCCAGATCGAGGCGTGAGGCTGCGTATGTGAGAGAGTGAGTGGTGATGCCCATGAGTTGGCAGTGAGTGAGATGCCAGTGAATGTGTGATGGCCTTGTGAGTGTGTGACTTTAGAGTGATAAGATGGTTGCCTTACCCTATCAGCACAGGTGAGATCATGCATCCTCTTTCTGCACTGGATGGTCAACCTCTTCTGATCCCCACTGCCATCGCCTACCAAGCCAGAATGTTAATGTTGCTGCCCCTCCTGCAGCCAGGGCGGTGGTAAAGGACATCATGACAGGCCTTCACGGCATCCAAAAGGCGCTTGAGGGATGTGTCATTAAACTGGAGGGCTGCAGTCTTTTTGTCTTTTGGGGCCATGCCTTCTTTGCAGCAGTCCTGGGCTGGAAGTATTGAAAGGTGTGTGCGTGGCTGCACTTTAAATGTGGCGCTCGGCGTGATGAAGTGGCAAGGTGACAGCGTGGCGGGGGAGTTGGAGCCCGCCCACCATCAAAACGGCGTGATTCCTGGGAATGCGTGATTAATGAGGTGGGATTGGGATGATACGGAATGAAAAGCTGCCATTGTGGCTGGCAGGTAGAACGTCCTTTTTTCAGCCCATGTCTAACTGAAAACAATTAGATCATCAATATAAATTGCTTAGATCCGCAATTATTTTGTCAGTCTTTGAAATATCGCAGGTGCATTCTTTGTACCAAATGCCATGACTTTAAACTGATATAGTCCACTTGGTGTTACGAAAGCTGATATCTCCTTTGCCCTCTCCAACAATGGTACCTGCCAATATTCTTTTAGCAAATCAATATTTGTGATAAATTTCGATTGTCCCACTTTCTCAATGCAATCTTCCAACTGTGGTCTGGGATATGAATCTGCTTTTGTCACCACATTCACCTTTCGATAGTCCACATGCAGTCTTTGCATTCCATCCAGTTTTGGTACCAGTACAACAGGCGAACTCCAGTTACTGCACTAGATTCAATGATATCATTTTGAAGCATGACATCAATTTCTTTTTGAACTTGTAATAACTTTGCTGGATTTAATCTATAAGATTGTTACCTCACTGAAGATGATATTTCTATACATATATCATGTAAAGTTAAATGCGTCTTTCCCAATTTATTTCCACAAATAGGTTTGTGTGACTGTAATAACTTTTCCAAATCGCTTTGACACTTGCTTGGAAGGTAACTCAATATTTCATATAAATTTTCAAGCACCCCCTCATTATCCAATTTGATTAGAGGAAAATCAATTCCAGAGTCCTGCACTTCTACCTGTTTCTCATCATCCACCATCACTAACACCTCTTTTTGTTCCCTTTTCTGTCAAAGTACTTTTTAAACACACATACATGGCACACCGTCTGCTTCTTTCTTCTATCTGGAGTATTTATTAAATAATTTACTTCACTCAATTTCTTTTCAATCCTGTAAGGTCCACTAAATCTTGCATTTAAGGAACCCCCTAGTATTGGTACCAAAACTAATACTTTCTCTCCAGAAACAAAACTGTGAATTTTAGCTTTCTTATCCGCTTTTACTTTCATCACTTGCTGTGAGATGTTTAAATGTTCCCTAGCCAGCTCACATCCTCTGTTCAATCCTTCCCTGAAGTTTGATACGTAATCCAGAAGAATAGTTTCTGAATTTTGACCCACCAATTTTTCCTGAATCAATATCAGTGGTCCCCTTATCTCTTGGCCATAAATGAGTTCAAAAGGGCTAAAACCAGTCCATGCATTAGGAGCATCTCTAATAGCAAATAACAAAAATGGAATTTCCGTATCCCAATCCTGTGCATAATTCTGACAGCATGCTTTTATCATAGTTTTTAAAGTTTGATGCCATCTTTCCAAAGTTCCTGATGATAAGCTGTTGACTTAAACTGTTTTATCCCCAAACTGTTCATTGCTTCCTTTAAACAGCTGTGACACGAAATTTGACCCCTGATCTGATTGTATTTCTTTAGGTAAACCATATCTTGTGAAAAACTTTAATTAGCTCCTTCACAATCTTCTTAGTTGTAATACTTAAAGGTATTGCTTCAGGAAGCCTGGTAGACACATCCATTATTGTTAATAGATACTGATTTCCACTTTTAGTCTTAGGGAGGGGTCCTACACAATCAATCATGACCCTGGTAAAAGGTTCTTCAAATGCTGGTATTGGAATTAAAGGCACAGGTTTAATCACCGCTTGTGCTTTTCCTGTTATTTGACATATATGACAGGTTCAATAGCATTTGACTACATCCCTATGCAATCCTGGCCAAAAAAATACCTCTGTATTTTTCTTGTGTTTCCCTAATTCCTAAATGTCCCCCCATTGGAATTTCATGAGCATTCCTCAGAATCTCATTTCTATAACCTAATGGGATAACAATCTGATGCACCTCCCTCCAGCTTTCATTTGCTGAGACATGATCCGACAGCCACTTTCTCATTAATATGTTCCCTCGAAGATAATAACACACTGGAACACATTTTGCTTCCGTTTCTGAATAAGCTTTCTGATATAACTGTTTTAATTGCAAATCATTTTTTCTGTAACTCCAGTAACCTCTTTGAACTGAACTGTCCTGCATTCCTTCCTCTTGAACAATGTTATCGAATACAGTGCCAGCTGATTGGATATCGACACCTTCTTCTTGCCTTTGAACTGCCTGCTTATTTTGTTTATTTTGTTCTTCCCTATGGGCTTTTGATCTCATTATAACACACTCAGGAAACAATCTGGGATTTTCCTTCTGTGGCGCTTCGGTTGATAACACTTCTACAGGCTGCTCAACTACCACAGGCATCACCCACATTCGGCTATATCATTACCCAGAATAAATTGAACCCCTGCAATGGTCAACTTTTCCACCACTCCAACTATAACTTCGCCAGTCTTCCATTTGCTCTTTAATTTTACCATCCACAATGGAATAGATTTAGTATCTCCATGACCCCAGTTATTATTACCTTCTCCTGCAACACTCCCTCTGAACAACAAATATCACTATCCCACAACATTAAGGATTGACTAGCCCCTGTGTCTCTTAAGATATTAACATCTTTACCTACTCCACCCTGTACACATGTAAAGACTTTCCCTTCACATACAAAATCTTTAAACATTTCTGCAACCTGCTCCTCAGAGTTCTCTTGAGTAAACTGTGAACACAATCCCACTTCTTCACCTTTCACTGATTCTCCCTGTTTCACCTGTACACAAACCACTGGTTTCTCTTGTGTCTGAACCTCAGAACCCACAGTACTTATACTTCCAGAGCTTTTCTGTACCCCAATAATTCCTACAGATTTTTCCTGCAATTTCCAACACACTGACTTCGTGTGCCCCACTTTATTACAATGAAAACACCTCAATTTTCGAATGTCACTTCTACCTTCAGCACCTTCCTTTCTGTTCTGAGAAAGAAACTTCCTGGGAACTTCCAGCTACTCCTTCTCTTCCCTGACCATCTACCTTCCTTTCACCTTCCCACTTTTTATCCTTTTCCACTATGAAAGGGTGACAGAAAAAAGTTTTAGCTCTATGAACTAACTCATAATAGCTTTCTCTGCTGCCTGTCTTACAGAATCAACCCTCTATTCCTCCACATGAGTTCTCACTACTGAAGGGATTGAATCTTTAAATTCTTCCAATAGAGTGACTTCTCTATGAACTGCATAGGTTGTCTCTATTTTAATGTCTGTATCCATCAATCAAAATCACTTCACTTTACACTTTCAAACTCAGTTTAAGTTGCCCAGGCTGTTTTCTAATATTCCTAAATTTCTGCCTGTATGCTTCAGAAACCAGCTCATCAGCACTCAGAATAGCTTTTTTCGCCACATCATAATTCACCAACATTTCTTCTGAAAGCGAAGCATATACCTCAAGCCCCCTACCTAATAACTTAGATTGTAATAATAATGTCCAGTTTTCCTGTGGCCATTTCATCTGTTTAGCTAGCTTCTCAAATGAAATAAAGCATCAATATCGGTTTCCTCAAACGTTGGAAGAGCTTGTACAAATTTAAACATATCCCCGCTGTGTTCTACTCTAGAGATAAACCCTTCCTCACCTACTGATATCTTTTTACTAACTGCCAACATTTGCAGTTGGAATTCTCTCTCCCTCTTCTTCTCTTTCCTCCTTCTCTACCTTCAAAATTTCTAATTCCCTTTTAAAAGCCATTTCTCTGCCCTTTGCTTCAAATTCAAGCTTTTTCAGTTCCTATGCTTGTTCAAATTCTAACATCTTCATTTGTAACTGAAGTCTCACTACCTCCAGCTGTGACTCACTAGTTTCAGGCTTCACTTCCAACTGTAGATGCTGTGCTATACTTTTAACTAAATCAGATTTCCTAGCTCCCTCAGGTAATCCCAGCTGTAACTTATCCGCCTACTCTGTTAATTTATTTTTGGTTAATTTCTCCAACCCACTCAGAATTTTCTCCTCTACTCCCAGACAAGTCTTAGCAATTGCCAAAGCCATCTTGCAGTCTCACCACTTCTAAAATACCTCACCAACTCCTGAATTCAAAGTGCCTCTTGTACTCCTAAGCTTAAGATTCACCAATTCCTAACCAATCGAGGAATTAGAAATATACTTTATTCTCGGACGGGCCCCCAATTGTTATGACTGATGCAGTTAGTAAAGCGGAGTTATTTAAAAAATCCCAGAGGGAAACTTTAAACAACTGTCATAACCTATAATTTTAAGTGTTATGTTTGAGATGCAACTCTAAATTCAGGAATCAGACTATCAGTTCTTGTGGTTTTACATTAAACTAATTGAAACATTTTATTAATTTACAAGGTTAAAATATATATACACATGACTACAAATTGCTACTATCATAACTTTTAACAAATTCCCAAACTAATCTCCATTAAGGCAACAGCAACCCATAGACTTAACCAAACACCAGACAAAGCATTTTCACCTTACAAATTCAGAATGAGGTTCTTTTCACTGTGGAGCCAGTTGGAGGCTTGCAGCTATCTTTTGATCTTGCATTGTCTCTGCCTGCACACCCGAAAACCACTGAAATTATACCTACCGCCACTGATTGAATTCAAATTCTCATTGTATCACCAGTCTCTTTGAACTTTACCTTTAACAATGAAATGTCATTCATTGTACCAATTTTATTCGTAATATAGTCCAGAATCTTCGGGTCGGTGAACGGGGGCGTGCCCCACTCGCCGATGTGCAAAATGACATGCGGTGACGTTGGGCGTGTGTCCCGGCGTCACCGCGAGTCATTCCAATTTTCAGTTCAGTGGGCGCACACTAGAGTCAGCTGCACACCTGCCGAACTGTCAAAGGCCTATTAAGGCCATTTAAATATCAATTTAAATACTTAATATAGCTGCTCGTCTAACCTTAAGGTTGGTGGGCAGGTGAAAAGTCCAGGCAGCCTTTGCATTTATCATGAAACCTCATCCATGGGTGGGATGAGGCTTCATGAATGATTTATAATTCAAATAAGTTTTTTCATTAAAATTCATAGACATATCCCAGATCATGTGACACTGTCACACAAGGGGACATGTTTAAAAAAATTTTTTCTTCCTTTATTTAAAACCTCCTTTATTTTTTAAAATTTCAAACTAATCTCCCTGAGGCAGCTCTGTGCATCAGGGAGATCTCTGTGCTGTTTTGCGCACACGTGCAAAAGAGCGCAGGTCCCGACTCAGCCTACTCCCCCTGCCCACACAGGGGGCGCTTAGCGCTTCCGGGTGTGCATCACACTGGGCGGGCCTTAATTTGCCCACCCAAGTAAAATGGCGGCGCGCAGCCGATCATGGGTGGCAACTGGCTGTGCGCCGGCCCGCGCCCGCTCCTGCCCAGCCGCCCCAACGTGGAGAAAATTCTCCCCATAAACACATTGCTTGGTAGCTGCAAGAAAGGAGTCAAGTTTTCACCCCACTTCTTCAATGGCCTATTCAAAAAATGCAAATAGACTCTACCTCTCTGTTTAGATCTCAAACTAGTAGTTATTAAAGCACCCAGACTAGCTAACTTTAATCTAATTAAGACACACCCACAGACTAAACCTCTATTTTAAAAGAAAAGTATTTTCCAAAATATTATGTACAGTAATAGCTTCATGACCTTGTTGTGCATGTCCACCAGTCCCTTAAGGTAGCCGGACAGGTAGATAAGGTGGTTAAGAAGGCATATGGGATACTTGCCTTTTTTAGCCGAGGCATAGAATATAAGAGCAGGGAAGTTATGCTGGAACTGTATAAAATGCTGGTTAAGCCACAGCTAGAGTATTGCATGCAGTTCTGGAATCCACATTGTAGGAAGGATGTGATTGCACTAGAGAGAATGCAGAGGAGATTTACCAGGATGTTTTCTGGGCTGAAGAGTTTTAGTTATGAGGAGAGATTGGATAGACTGGGGTTATTTTCCCTGGAGCAGAGGAGATTGAGGGGGTACATGACTGAGGTGTATAAAATTATGAGGGGCATAGATAGGGTAGACAGGAAGGAACTTTTCCTCTTGGTGGAGGGATCAATAACCAGGGGGCATAGATTTAAGGTAAGGGGCAGGAGGTTTAGAGGGGATGTGAGGAAGAAGTTTTTCACCCAGAAGGTGGTGGGAATCTGGAACTCACTGTCTGAAAGGGTGGTAGAGGCAGAAACCCTCATAACATTTAAGAAGTATTTGGATGTGCACTTGCGATGCCATGGCATACAAGGCTATGGGCCTAGTGCTGGAAAATGGGATTAGAATAGTTAGGTACTTGTTTGACCAGCGCAGACTTGATGGGCCGAAGGGCCTTTTTCTGTGCTGTAGACCTCTATGACTATATGACAAAGAGGCAGAGAGCAAACACAAGGAGATGAATTCCCGATCCAGCAACTCATCCAAAACTCAATTGTCTATGGCTGGCATGTCCACCTGGCAGGCCACAGGCCACATTGTGGCCCACAAAGCCTTTCCACGTGGCCTGAACAGCCACTGTTCAAAAGCCGGTAAGACAGGCCGGTAAGTTCAAAATGCAGGTAAGTAAAATTCAAGATTTTGCAAGGGGCTGCTCATCCAATCACTGCCCATTCCTTTCTTGCATTTGCTGCTTATAGCCTCACTACTAAGCCTATCAGCAGCAAATGATGGAGTGAAACAGTCTCTGATTGGAGGAGCAGCGAACACCGGCGGTGGTGTGTGCTGAGGCTTGTCGGGCCCAAGGGAAGCGAAAGTACAGCGAGGCTGGAGCCTGGGAAGCCATGGTACGGTGGGGCTGGAGCCTGGGCAGGACAAAAAATTTGGCAGGCCCGGGGAGGGTGAAGCTTTGGTGGTCCTGGGGATGATGATGTTTTGGTGGGCCTGGGGAGGATGATGTTTTGGTGGGCCTGGCGAGGGTGAAGTTTTGGTGGGCTTGGGGAGGGTGAATGTTACTGTGGGCCCAGGGAGCCCGAAATTTTGGTGGGCCCGGGGAGGGCAAATGTTGTGGCAGGCCCAGGGACAGTGAAGTTTTGGTGGGCCCGGGGAGGGCGAAGTTTTGGCGAGCCAAGAGGGGCAAATGTTGCAGTGGGCCCAGGGAGGAGACAGTGCCATGGTGAGTATGTGGGAATGAGAGAATGAGTGTGTGTGTGTGAGTGAGGGAGTGAGAGTGATTGTGTGTGTGTGTGGGAGTGAGAGAGTGTGGGAGTAAGAAAATGAGTGTGTGGGAGTTAGAAAGTGAGCATGTGAGTGTTTGGGAGTGAGAAAATGAGTGTGTGGGAGTGAGTGAGTGTGCATGTGTGTGCATGTGTGTGTGCGGAAGTGTGGGGCAGTGAGAGAGTGAGTACCTGAGTGTGTTGGAGTGAGAGATTGAGTGTGTGAATGTGTTGGAGTGAGAGAGTTTTGTGCGTGTGAGTATGTGAGAGTGAGTGTGTGATTGTGGGAGTGGTGAAGGAGACAGGGAGAGAGTGAGTATAGAAGTGTGAAGGAGAAGGGGAGAGAGTGTGTGTGTGTGTGTGTAGGAGAGGGGGAGAGAGTGAGTGAGTGTCTGCTTTACTCCCAGTCTCACTCACTGTCACCACCACACACCAACACATATACACACACCCACTCAAAGTGGGTGAGGGTGAGTGAGTGAGCGTCCTGAGACTGGGGGTGAGCCAAACACACACACACTGACCCCCTCACATTATTGATTACCCTTTTTTAAACTCAACAATTTATTGGTCTGACATTGCTTTACTTTTGCTCAGGAATTGTTTCTTTTCTTAATGCCACAGCTTGTTTAATATTTGTGCCAAACCTTTTCTTTCCAAAATTTGCTCATTGGCCCCTTGAGGGAGGAAAAAATGCAGATGTGGCCCCTCGAGCGAAAAGGTTGGACAAGCCTGGTATACGGTATCCTGTCCTGTTTGCAACAGAACCTTCCTGGTGTAGATCGGCCTTAGCAGTCACCTGCCAAACATCCCAGGTGATGGACATGGTCACCTTTGCCTCGAAGGATTAACAAGAGAGAGTAACCTCATGGCCCGGTATATCCCTTACTCTCTCATTACAGTCAAATCAGTGGACCAACCCTGGTTCAATGAAACTCTTTTTTACGCAGGGAGTTGTGACCTGGAATGCACCATCTGAATCGGTGATGGAAGCAAATTCAATAGTAACATTCAGAAGAGAATTGGATAAATACCTGAAGGGAAAATATTTACAGGGTTATTGAAAAAAAGCAAGGAACTAATATTAACTTATAGCTTTACCAAGGAGCTGACACAGGCTCGATGAGATGAATGACCTCCTTCTGTGCTATGCCATTCTATGATTCTATTAATTTAGTGCCACTTTTATTTTTCAAAACTATTTTATACATGGAACACATTGAAAGGTTATCAACTTGAAATGTTAACTCTGTTTCCCTCTCCACAGATGCTGCCTGACCTGTTGAATATTTCCAGCTCTTTGCACTTGGTCAGATTTTAAGTAAAGCCTTAAAGGAGGAGAGGCTGAGAGGAACAGCAAGCTTTAGGAAGCGAATTTCAGAGCATTAGGCCGAGACAGATGAAGTCAGGGCCACCAATGGTCAAGCAAAGGGAGTGAAGGGTGCACAATAGGGTAGAATTAAAGGAAAATAGAACTTTTGGAGGGCTGTTGGGATAGACAAGGTTATGGAGGTAGGGAAAGCAATGGGCGAGGCCATGAAGGGATTTAATCAGGAGGATGAGAATTTTAAATTTAAGGCATAGGTTGCTTGGAGCCAATGTAGGTCAGCTCGCTGAGAGGTTAGTATATTGCAGCAAAGATTTTAACAAACTGAGTTTGGTGGTGAAAAAAACAAAAAGCTAAAAGCTACTGCAGATGCTGGAAATCCAAAACAAAAACAGAATTACCTGGAAAAACTCAGCAGGTCTGGCAGCATCGGTGGAGAAGAAATCAGTTAACGTTTCGAGTCCTCATGACCCTTCGGCAGAACTGAGTATAGTTAGGAGAGAGGTGAAATATAAGCTGGTCTAAGGTGGGGGGCGGGGGGAGAGAGAAGTTGAGGGTGGGGTGATTGTGGGGATAAGCAAGCAGTGATAGCAGCAGATAATCAAAAGATGTCACAGACAAAAGGATCAAAGAGGTGTTGAAGGTGGTGATATTATCTAAGAAAAGTGCTAATTAAGAATGGAAGGCAGGATACTCAAGGTACAGCTCTAGTGGGGGTGGGGTGGAAAGACTAACAAAGTTTTAGTTTTAGATTTAAAAATAATGGAAATAGGTGGGAAAAGAAGAATCTATATAAATTATTGAAAAAAAAAGGGAGGGGGGAGAAACGGGGTGGGGGTGGGGGGAGGGGGAGTTTAAGATCTAAAGTTGTTGAATTCAATATTCAGCCCGGAAGGCTGTAAAGTGCCTAGTCGGAAGATGAGGTGCTGTTCCTCCAGTTTGCGTTGGGCTTCACTGGAACAATGCAGCAAGCCAAGGACAGACATGTGGGCAAGAGAACAGGGTGGAGTGTTAAAATGGCAAGCGACATGGAGGTTTGGGTCTTTCTTGCGGACAGACCGCAGGTGTTCTGCAAAGCGGTCGCCCAGTTTGCGTTTGGTCTCTCCAATGTAGAGGAGACCGCATTTGGTGGTGGATGGCCTAGAAAACATTAGAATTGTTAAGTATAGAGGCAACCATGGTATTGATGAGGGTTTCATCAGCAGATGAGCTGAGGTGGGGCAGAGGCAGGCAATTGTATGAATGAGTGCCATTCCAACAGCATCCAAGAATCTCACTACTATCCATGACAAACCAGCCCACCTTAAACATTCACTCCCTCCACCACCTAAAACATTCATTCCCTCTACCATAGGAGCACAGTGTTTCTGGTGTGTACCATAAACAAGATGCAGTGTAGCAACTTAACAAGGCTTCTTTGACAGCACCTTCCTAACCTGCGACCTCTATGACCTAGAAGATCATGGGTCGCAGGAGCTTGGGAATACAACAAGCTACACGGTCCCCTACAAGTGAGACATCACCCTGACTTGCTGTTCCTTCACCATCGCTGGGTCAACATTTTGGAAAATTTAACAACACTGAGGGAGTATATAAACTATACTGACTGTAGTGGTTCAAGAAAGTGGCCACCATCTCAAGGGCAATAATGATGGATAATAAATGCTGGCCTTGCCAGCAATGCCCACACCCCAAGAACAAATAAAGCTGGTTACACAGACGGAAATAAAGAGTTTTTGTGACTTTTTTTATTCATTCACAAGGTGTGGGCGTCACTGGCTAGGCCAGCATTTATTGCCCTTCCCTAACTGTCCTTGAGAAGGTGGTGGTGATCGGCCATCTTGAGCCACTGCAGTCCATGTGGTGTAGGTACACCCACAGTGCCGTCAGGGAGGGAGTTCCAGGATTTTGACCAAGGGACAGTGAAGGAACACAGGATTTAGGTTGTGTGCTTGGTGGATACTCAGCAGAGTAAAGGTTGCAACTCATCCTGGGTGTCAGGATTATTGCACCTTTTGCCATTTGTTTAATTCCAAACATTTATTTCACTTTAGTGATGTGCTAACAGTTAGAAATAGTCAAGTATAGCACCAGAAATGCGATGCAAAAACAAAGTTGCACCTTAATTATATTCTAAAATATTTGCTGGATGTTGATTGTAGGTGGAAGTGAATAAGTCCAAATATCGGCAGAGACAGCCTTAATGTTAAAACTTCTAACAAATACTAGAAAATAACATATAATGGTCCCAAGAGGAGTAAGAATTAAGATAATTTAATCAAGGAAAGTGCTTGGAGAACCTTCTCATATCAATCAATATCACCTTTCTCTTTTGCTAGCAATCCATCCTTATTTACTGATTTTACCTCTGGGCGGAATTGTCCTCTCTTCAATAAATCATGACAAAACATAATTGTAGCAATTCTGTTTTTTGGAATAAAATGATCATGATCCTTGGCAGACTGTAGAATGAGCAATATGTATGTCAATTTGCACCCCACCTCAGGTAGTATTTGGTAGTTATAAAGTGTTTCCCAATGGTAACATCTTAGAGATAGCACTTTGGCTGTTAGCATTCTGATCAATCTTCTGAGGTTTTTGCTATAGATGAGTTTGGGACTTGCCCTGTTTTGGAATTTGATCATTTTTTAATGGAAAAGATTCTTGGTTTGGGTTATGTTTAATTAAATGCATTATAATGTAATGTTAAAATATTAAATGTTAAAATATTATATGAGAGAGGGCGCTAGTTTTATTGACAGGCCTGCTGGAGAAGAATCCAAGCCATTTTTTTCTTGCTTCCTGGAGGAAAGGATTGACAGAAGAAAAGAGAAACACATGAGAGGAAGAAGTTTTGTGGAAAAGATTAAGAGAGACCGCTATGGCCCAGGACTCAAAGCTAAAAAGGATTGATATTCAGGTTTCCTGTTAGAAATTGCCGAGAATGAAGGGTATGCCAAAAACAAAGAGGTCAACCTAAGGAAGGGACAGGGAGTGTGCTTTATTATTTTTCACTACAAGGGAAGTGAGATTAAATAAGGGGGATTTATTTTGATTAATACTCTTCATGTTCACTTGCAGCCTGTGAAATAAAGCAGCTTGATCATTCATATCTGACCTTGTCTCACTAAATGTTTCATTCAATCTTTGAAAAGATTGGAGAAGTGCATGTTCGAAAGCTGCAACATCTTGTTCAGATCATAAGCAGTCTGAGCAATTCAAGATGCAAGATGTTCAGACCTTTCACATGACTGACGAGAATGACTATACTCCAGAGACGACCAAAGACATAAAATTTGCAAGGGGATTGATTTTCTTTTATCTAAAATGGTTGGATAGTTTGGGAACTGGTAGAGAATATGGAAATTAATGCTTTATTCTCAAATTTTTCAAACTGCTCACAGGGTGGAATTTTATCCAGTTGGTCCCTGCAAAAATGGCAGGACCATTAGCAGATCTGGAATCTATTTGTTCTGTTGGCAAGCTTTCCTGTTGGTTCTTTAACTCAGCTATGACACTGGCATCCTGCTTTTGTGTTTCCCTACCAACCAGGGACATGCTGGATTGGTCAAAGAAAAGAGTTCTGACTAAAGGGACCACAGCATGGGTGAGAATGGCACACCTGAACATGGATTTCTGAGGATGCAGCAACTGAAGCATAACCTCCCTACTTTTGTAATCAATTCCCCTCGCGATAAACAATAACATCCTACGAGCGTTCCTAATTACTTGCTGTACCTGCATACAAGCCTTTTGTGATTCATGGACACCAAGATCCCTTTGAACCTCAGAACTCTGCAATCCCCCACTATTTAGATGCTGCCTTTTTATCGTTCCTGCCAAAACAGACAATTTCACATTTGCCCACGTTATACCCCATTTGCCAGATCTTTGCCCATTCACTTCATCTATCTATGTCCCCTTGTAGCCTCCTTGTGTCCTCTTCACAATTTACTTTCCTACCTATTTTTATGTCATCAGCAAATATAGCAACCATCCCATCCATCCCTTCATCCAAGTCATTTATATAAATTGTAAAAAGTTGAGGCCCCAGCACTGATCCCTGTGGCAGACCACTTGTTACATCCTGCCAAGCAGAAAAAGACCCATTATCTGCTTCCTCTAAGCTAGCCAATCTTCTAACCATGCCAATACCCTCTCCACCATGAGCTTTTGTTTTCAACAACAACTTTTGATGTGGCACTTTATCAAATGCCTTTTGGAAATTTAAGTACAGTACATCCACTGATTCCCTTTATCCACAGTACATGTGGCTCCTTCAAAGGACCCCAATAATTTGGTTAAACATGATTTCCTTTTCACAAAACTATGTTGACTCTGTCTGATTAACTTAATTTTTTCTAAGTGCTTGCTATAACATTTTTAATAATGGATTCTAACATTTTCCCTATGACAGATGTTAGACTAACTGGCCTATAGTTTCCTGCTTTCTGTCTCCCTTTTTGAATAGAGGAGTTACATTTTCTATTTTCCAATCTAATGGAACCTTTCCTTTTGGAAAATTAAAACCAATACATCAATTATCTCACTTGCCATTTCTTTCAAGACCTTAGGGTGAAGTCCATCCGGACCCAGGTATTTGTCAGCCCACAGCCCCGATAATTTGCTCAATACCACTTCCCTGGTGATTGTAATTTTCCTGAGTTCCTCCCTCCTCTGCATTTCCTGATTTACAGCTATTTCCAGGATGTTACTCATGTCTTCTATTGTGAAGACTGATGCAAAATACCTGTTTAATTCATCCGCCATCTCCATATTTTCCATTATCAATTCCCAGACACACTTTCTATAGGACCAACACTCATTTTGTTAACTCTTCATATTTAAATATCTATTTCTCTCATACTTGAATTTTTCCTTCCTTATTAATCTTTTTGTCATTCTTTGCAGTTCTTTATACTCTTTCCAATCTTCTGACCTGCCATCCCTCTTTGTGCAATTAAATACTTTTTCTTTAAGTTTGATACTGTCTTTAACTTTTTTAGTTAACCACGATGGTTTGCTGTCCCCTTGGAATTTTTCTTCCTCATTGGAATGTATCTATCCTGTGTATTCTGAAATATCCGTTAAATGTGTCACTGAACCTCTATTGACATATTCCTTAACCTCATTTGCCTGTTCAGTATAGCTAGTTTTGGTTTCACACCCTCATAATTGCCCCTAGTTCAGTTTAAAATGCTAGTTTTGGTTGCACTCATTTCTCCCTCACTAGGAGGTTATCAATAAATCCTACCTCATTGCTCAGTGCCAGGTGTAGTCTAGCCTGCTCTCTGGTTGGCTCCAGAACGTGTTGTTCTAGGAAACTATCCCGAAAACGTCCTATGAACTCACCTATACTACCTTTGTCCACCTGATTTTTCCTGTCTATATGTAAATTAAAATACCCCATGATTATCACCATAGCTTTCTGATAGCCTCTTCTTTTATATTCTGTTCTAATGTGTAGTTACAATTAGGGGGCCTGTACACCACTCCCACAAGTGAATTCTTGCCTTCATCATTTCTCTTCTCAACCCAAACCACTTCTACATCTTGGTTTCTTGAACTTAGGTCATCCCTATCTAATGTGCTAATACCATCATTAATTAACAGAGCCACCCCTCCACCTTTTCCTAACCTCTTGTCCTTCCTAAATGTCATGTACCCTTCAATATTCAGGTCCCAATCTATGTCATTCTGTGGCCATGTCTCTGTAACAGCTATCAGATTGTACTTGCTTATTTCTATTTGTGCTATCAGTTCATCTGTTTTGTTTTGAATGCTATGTGTGTTTAGTTACAGAGCCTTTAGTTTTGTCCTTTTATTATTTTTGTAGTGTCTAGCCTTATCTCTGATTTACTCTTAGATTTGTACTCTCTGTCCCTCCCTGTCACAGTCTGTTTATCATTTCCCAGATTAATACCTGTCTCTCTTGCCTTGTCACTACTCCTTGGTTTATCACATCTTCCCAAATTTGATCTCTTGTCACTGCTATTCAATTTAAAGCCCTCTCTACTTCCCTAGTTATGCAGCTTGTCCAGCATTCTCCTACACAGATCTCCTCAGAACAACCCAACTTGCAGCTCCACTTACTCCTCTCTCTCCAGAAACTTCACATCCCCATCTGAGTGGCCAAATTTCACGTTCACCAGTCCATTGCCCTCTCGCTCCCAAGCCTCAAAGTCACACCCCACAAACGATGACTTTCTATCCTCTCCACACAAACCATTGTTAACACTCATAACTCTTTGCTTCCTCTCCTTGCAGGCAAAGAGAGCACACAACCTCGGGAAGAAGCAGAGAATTGTGGGGGTGGAGGGGGGTGGGGGTGGAGGGGTGGGGGTGGGGGGGGTGGGGTAGGGGGCGGCGGGTGGTGTTGGTTGGTGGCAGTGGGTTGGGGGTGTGGGTCACCCTCCAGTAACAGGCACTTTGACAGACACTGGCAAAGCCATGCCTACCTGTTCCATTGGGAAGGAAATCTTGTTTAAGGTGGTTGCGGATGGCAGCAAAGTTCTGAGAGACTGAGCCTCCTGAGTCACTGGTGTTCAGACATGTTGAGAGAGTTGACCCTCTGCATGTGTAGCCCATGTTGGAGACCTTCCCTGGTTGTAGCTGGACCTCTGTGCCCATTCACTTGGCCCAATGGAGTGGCATGTGGCTAAGGACAAGGCGGCAGATGCTGCTGCTTCTGGTGTTGATGTTGCTGCTCCTCTTGTCCCACACCAGAGGTACAAGGCAGGGCTGCATAAAGCTGCTCTGATACCGTGGTGAAGGCTGACAGCAAGGAAGTGCAGCTAAAGGTGGATGAATTGCAAGAAAGGTGAGGTGGCTGCAAACAAGTTGGCTATCACCTGTCTTGCACTGGAAGCATCCTCTGTGAAGGAATGCTGTGAGCAGCAGCCTCTCACCTGCCCATTGACTGCAGAAATTCAGCTTCACCAATCAAAGATTTCTAGTCTCTCTCCGTTTCACTGTAGAAGCATTCCTGGCTCTGCACTCACCCTGGAAACCCTGGGGAGTTCCACAAGCCTAGGAACTACATTTAGAACCTGTGACATTTAGAAACTTGTCTAAAACAGAACTTAATTGCTTATTAGAATATGTAAATACCTTACATTTACAAGGGGGAGTGGGCTCCGCTTGAGTGAAACCTGGAAAAGGGTGGGTGATGTTGGGATCCTAATTCAATATCACTTTTAGAGTATTAAATTCTCTGCAATTCACCTAAAGCTACCTCTCCTTGCCTGCAAATATTCCCTCACAGACTCACTGTTATTAAGCTAACTGAAAATATTCTTAATGCTACAGTTCCCACCGATAACAAGCCCGCAATATGCCCACCTGATCTCTCAGCTGGTTACATGGTCCAAGATTTCAGATTCGAGCAATGATAACATTTAGATCAATCTGCACTTCAAACCTATGCCACCACCATTCAATTAGATCACAGTTGATCAACATTTTAAGTCCACTTACCAGCCTTGGTTCCCATAACCCTTAATATCTTTGCCTAACAAAAATCTATCAACCTCAGTTCAGCTTTTTGCTCTAGAGGCAGGTGTCTGGAGTTGGGAAATTCCCTTACCCAGCAGATCTACCTCAGTTTAAAGGGCCCCATTACACCCAATTTTCACTCTGGCGAGGCAGGGGCTGGATCAAATTGGGCCCACTGACTCCAGAAGCAGATCGTAGGCATCCACGGGGGTGGGCGAGTGTCGAGGCTGGCTGGTTAGAAGGTGCGCCACAGTTCCCTGAGGCTTCTCTGTTTTTAAAAGGTTTTCAGGTCCTCTAGCCCTCAGCCCTCACACCCGCTCACTCCCTGCTTACTGCTATGGCCTCTTCATGCCAACTCATACCCCCTGCAAACCCCATGCCCCCCATACCGCTCATTGCCCCATACCATCATGCACCCTCCATGCTCCGCTCTGCCATCTCCATGCAACCTCATACCCCTGTGACACTTCCATAGGTACTCATACAGTATCCATTGTGGACAGCCTCAGGAGGCATGTAGAGATGAAAAAAATTAAACATCTAACAATCAAATAGAGCTCTCACTAATATACACTTGATAATGAAAATGCTCCCATTCATGAAACTCATTCAAAGATTTTAAATGCCATCAAGTGTTCTGTTATAAAAATAAACAAACTACTATTCAGTAACCACATCAAAGACAGCTAATCCTTTAAACTGTCAATCAGAATATGAACACTCCCTCTGGCTGAGGTAAGTGTTTTTAGAGCTTTTGAAATGCAGTCAAGCATTTATAGAGACCTCAGCTGTAATAGCAGTCCTTGGGAAATATCAGCAAAGAACTCTACTGAAACTATAGGAACAGATGGTAAGGACTTTTTCTAACCTACACCAGATGGCCCGTCAATCAAAGCAGCCCAGCAGCGATTATTTTTTTAAACTAACATCTTCAGCCTGTTTTTTTTCATATTTAAAGTCTGAATATTAAAAAAAACTTCAGACCATGACACGTAAGCAGCTCTTATCCTCTCTTCAAGAGTGTTTACAACTACTCCATAAATTCGTGATGCTCATACTGTGGGGTAAGACTCTTGGAAAAGCAAAAATAGAGTATGTCTGAACACAGCACTGATTTGGAATGATCCTGATGAGTTCGGGCAGGAGCTGGGTGGTAGAGCTTTGGAACGAGGCTCATGTCTGTTGGCACAGCAACAGAGGTAACTGGACTAAAGGAGTCATGGGTAAAGAGCAGGGATGAGGTAAAGAAAGTTGGGGAGGAGAGCAAAGAAAATCAAAAAGGGACAAAGTGGAGGCCAAGTGGATAGTTTTGCAGAATTGTGCTCCCAGGCGAGAGTCACAATCAGTGTGGACATGTATTGGGAATTTGGGTACATTATCAAGACAGGAGCATAACTCTGGAAATTTAATCTTTTAATTTTTAAAGCACAAAAAATGCTTGAACAATAGCTTTTTAACTACAAGAATAAAGTAATCTCATTCCATTGTGTTTAAATATAAACTCAGCTATCATTTGACTTTAGCTGGGTGAGTTTGCCAGTTCTCAGCTGGGCTACTCAAGCAAAAAAAACACCTCATGTGTAAAACACCTTCTCTCTTACAACCATTGGCAGATAATTCTGACTAAAATGGTGAAACACTAACTCAATAGTGGCGGGGGTGGGGGTGGGTTTTGGTGAGGTGGCAGGGGAGACGCATGTGAGTAGGAAAGTGATGACAAGCAAGAAACGAAGAATGGAATTAAGAAACAAATAGCACAGGCCCCTTACCAACTGAATGGACCAGTTGTCAAAATGAACATCATCCCAACCTAATGGCTGAAGAACTTCAGAGAAGCAGAAGCAGGGAAAAAGCCCAAGGAAAGCATTTAATTTTTAAAGAAAAAACACATGATTCTTATGGAGAAAACTAATGCAACAAGTCTTTTTATGATTGCTAGTCTCCAGCTTTGAAGCTTTTTGTTTGATTAAAGTGGGAAATACGTAATAGAGAAGTGAATTGTTGGTAAAATATTGTGAGAGAAGCTGGTTTTCTCATGGAAGAGAAGGGAATATGCTTATGGTTCCCAAATCACTGACCTGACCTTTCCTTCTTATTTGTGTTTATTGGAGTCATTCTCAAGCAATGTGTTTCAAAGTGCCACACTGTCTGCTTCCTGTATTTCATAATCCTCTCTCTAACAGATTTGAGATTAACTCTTATATAGATGAATAAATAACACTGCCTTGGGAATGCCATTGGAAAATAATTGTGGTTGCATGAAGGGATATATTTAACATTTTAATTTTTCTGGGGCAGAGTTTCATACATTGAGGATTCAAGGACAAACCACTTCCTTCTGAAAATGACACTGAGAAGCCAAGTGGCTCAGATAATTAAAAATCTAGTGAGTTCGGAGGAATTTGAATTCTTTCGACTTACACAAAAGAGAATAAAAAGGGCACGGTCGTTCAGAGCATTTGTCTGAATTGATCAAGGGGCAGGTTTTACAGGTAGGAATTGGGACGACTGCGCAAGGGTAAAATCCGGCACGATCACCTTGGGTTTGTGGCCCGACGTCATTAACCCACTCTCCAATAATATGGAAGTCAGGATGGTGCTGAAATTGGCAGCCCGCCCACAGTTTTTTCAAAATCTAATTAACAAGCTTTTAATTGTCCTCGCCACATTTTAGTGGGTGCATTGGGAGGGAGTCACACACTAGGGGAAGAATTTTTCGCTCAACGTGCGGGCACATAAAATAACGCCCGGTGACGATGGGTGGGCGTCCCGACATCATTGCACACTCACGCGATGTTTCGGTCGGTGGGCACACACGGGTGCTGGAGCCGTGCCCGCCATTAACTAAGAGGCCAATTAAAGCCATTAAAAAGTCAATTGACGCCAATTTTCCACTGCCCGTACGATTTCACGCTTGTCGCAATGGCAAAATGGGCAGGTGGCCAGCCAACAATTTCAAAAACCACATCCACGGGATGAAAAGGGTCAACAGCATTGCCATTGTGAGTAGTGAGGAGTTTGCTATATGGTTTACTGCTGGTGACTTATTGGTATTTGGTAGCTTCATTTGTGCTCAGGGCTTCATCCTTAGCATTTCCAGGCTTAATTTCAGGACTGCTTGGTGTCTCCAAGGCCCATGGACGATTCAGACCGTGTGGATCCTTTCAGATATCAGACAGCCTTCTGTTACCCTGGTAATGGGGATTGTGGTCTCCGCTTGTGGCACATCCTCTGAGGAGGAAGAGAGGGGCAGAAGAGAGAGGACACCCGGTGCCCCAATGCAGCTTCCAGGGGAGGGACCTGTGAGAGGACAGGCACAAGGGGCGTAGGGCCAGCAGGAAGTCCAAGGCGGAGACACCATTATCCTGCTCCCAGGGTTTACAGCTACCTGAATATGCCTGAGGTGCAATGCCGAAGGAGGCTCCGCCTCTCAAGGGAGACCGTGACCTCCATCTGTCAGATGATTGGCCCTGAGATCTCCTCGGGCTGTGTGGATGGACACCCCATGCCTGTGGTTCTGAACGTCACAGCGACCCTCAACTTCGATGCCTCTGGCTCTTTCCAGGGCTCGGTGGGGGATGTGCATGGAGTCTCCCAATCAACTGTACATAGTTGCGTCAAGCTGGTGACAGAAGCTCTGTTCAGGCGGGTACTGACCTTTATTCTTTACCGTACGGACAAGGCCAGCCAGGCTGAGCGAGCCAGAGGCTTTGCAGCGATTGCTGGGTTCCCCCACGTCCAGGGTGCCATCGACTGCACACATGTGGCCATCAAAGCGCCAATGGGTCAGCCGGGTGCCTTCGTCAACAGGAAGGGCTTCCACTCCATGAACGTGCAGATCGTGTGTGACCACAGGATGCAGATTCTACAAGTCTGTGCAAGGTACCCAGGCAGGTCCCATGAAGCTTACATCCTGAGACACTCCCAGGTGCCGGGGCTCTTCAGTGCTCCAGCCCGACTGGATGGATGGCTGCTGGGTGATAAGGGCTATCCGTTGAAGAGGTGGTTCATGATGCCGCTTGCCACCAAAGAACAGAGGCAGAGAAGCGTTACAATACGAGTCATGATTCCACAAGGGCGGTGGTAAAGAGGACCATAGGTCTTCTCAAGATACGCGCCCGAAGCTTGGATTGTTCAGGGGGTGCACTACAATACTCCCCAGAGCGGGTGTCACTGATAGCGGTTGCATGCTGCACTCTCCACAATCTGGTACTGGCAAGGGGGGACCCACTGGAGGAAGAGGATCTTGACACAGCTGCAGAAGCCACAGAGGATGAATCCAATAGTGAGTTAGAAGAGGAGCACGGTGAGGAGAACGCTGAGGGTGTAGAGGCAGACCTCTGTAACCTCCAGGGAGGCAGGGACACCAGGGACGCCTTGATCTAAATCTCCTTCAGCTAGGCTACCAAAGATCTGCTCTCACCTCATGCCAGGGCTGCTGCCTCCATCCCGGATGTCTGAAATGATCCTTTCATTCGCACCCAAAATCCACTCAGTGTCTGTGCAATAAAGTTCCGAGCCACCCACATCCAGCATTACATACTGGCATACCCTGCACCAGAAAGGAAAAAGGTGAAGCATACTCAGGCCATCAGAACCAAAGCCAATTTAATGTTATTTTCACATTGAAAGCATGATGACATTACCATTACTGGTATTGGTGTCCACATCAGCAGACATATAAACTAAACATAAATGAACAGAAAATCACCCGTAAGCTGTCCCTTTTGTGCTCATGATGCCTTTAACCTACGTTTGCGAGTGCTACATCTTGGTGTACCAGATCCTCCCACGCATCCCACTGGACGTACTGCATCTGCAACCTAGCGGACGACTCCAGAGGCTCATCATCAGTCTTCAACCGAGCATTTTCCTGGTCTCCAGCGGCCCTCTGACTGCCGGCATCCTGGGCACTCTCTGCCTCCACCTGCACCTCAACTGAGTGTGAAGTGCTCTCACTGTTGTGCACTGACATTCTAGCTGAAGATCTAATGCCCACCGAGGTGCTGGTGTCTGCGCTGGTGCCTGCTTCAGAGAGCGAGTGCCTCGCAGGTGCAAAGGAAGCCCGGCTGTTCTCCGGCATCAAGGGTGGCCCTTCGGGGCCCAGAGAGTGAGTGCGTGCTGGCGAATCTAAAAGGGAGAACAAGGGCATGTCATTAGTTTAAGTCATCACACTGTCACTGTGCATGCCAGGCACCTGGTGAGACAATGGAGATCTGCATCATGGTGCCCTTGTCAATGAGGAGACTACACTATAATGGTTGCGCAATCCGAAACTCTCACCTCTGTGCATTGCACTCTTACCTTTGTCTGGCACCCCCGCCTCTCCACCCCCGGTTGCAAGTAGAGCGTGCCTGCTCTCTAGCTCAAGGTTGTCTGGCTCGAACCTGATGAGCAGCAGCAGGTTGGGCGGGCCTCCGCATGTAGGCGACCTCTCCAATTGGTTATGGCTCGTCTTCTCCTGAAAGGACAGAGGAGCATTGATTAGCCCACTCTCTACCTGCAGCACCATTGCAGCCTGACCAGCCCCAGCTGAGGAACACCTGGCAGGGCACATCCGAGTCATGGCCCTCGAGCCGCAAGGTACTGAGTCCAAGCAGCCAGGGCTCACCCCCTCTGCCAGCTCCGGCGTCATTGAAAGTTGGTACTCAGACACTAGCACCCCTGAGGTCCACGGGTGGATGGCCACACCGCAACACTTCTGCACCCTGACCCATGCCAACATGGTACTCACCCTTCTTGAGTGCAGCAAGTCATTAAACCTCTTCCGGCACTGCACCCATGTGCGCCACACCACGTCATGGCTGCTCACCAGCTCTGCCACCTCCTCCCCATGCTCTCTTTGTGAGATGTGGTGGCCTCCTCCTCCCATCTCTGGGGACAAGGGTGTCCATCCTGGCTGCCTGCTCCTCCAGGAGATCAGTGGGGCACTCAGCCGAAAACCAGGGGGCCAGGTGCCCACCCGATCTGCTCTCCCACCTGCCGTGTCCAGCTGCACTCAACTCCATCACTTGAATTTTGACAGCGCAGAACAGATGTCCTTCCATGGCAGCCTTCCTGCAGTTGCCTGGGCCGTTTTTCAACTGGCTGCCAGGTCACCATTGGGCCTGGTGGTCGACAGGCCCCCAATCGGCCCTTCCCGACCAATGAGGAGCTGCGTTTCGTGCTGGGCGGTCCTCAATTGGCCTGCCTGCATGAAATTGCAGTCGGGGGCCAATTGCGGGCAGTGGGCCATTTCCCGGTCGCTCCTGGGCTCACCGACCATGCCCGCCCGCCAACCTCAAATTTCTGCCCCAGGTATGAAAATATGTTACAAAGGTGGATACAAAGGAGCAAAGCAGGACAGTGGCTGCACTCTGCAGAATACACTGCTGCTGAAGGTGGAAACATTCTTTGTGCTGTAACTTTTATTTCTCTCAGATTTCAATCTGCATCAGGGCATTTTCTCAGGGAAGGTGGCAACCGCCTGGTCAGCCAGGGGCAAATGTAAACAGGAAAGGATATCACTCCATCAATGTCCAAATTGTGTGTGATTGTAAACGAAGGGTAATGCAGGTGTGTGCACGTTACCTGGGTAGCTTTTATGTTTTTGGTTATTAGGTTCGCTTTGTCTGCTGAGCACTAGCTGCGTCCTTGATATTAACACATTAGTTGGTGCTTGAAACAATACAGGCAGAGAGACTGATTAACTGAACAAACACTGGTAGTTTATTGGAACTAAGAACAGAGCACTAACACCATGTGCTTCTTCAATCACCTCCAGCTCTGGACTTATAGTTACCCAAGAAGCCTGCGCTGTGTAGTGATTGGTCAATACAGTCACATGGTCAACTAACTACATTCTGTTAAAGGTACATATCACTCCACTTTACCACAGTAGTAGTTACAATATATACATACTTAGGGACTCCCAGGTGCCAGGGATGTTAAGTGGAATTTTTTGATGGCTGGCTTCTATAAAATGAACTTTAGATATTTGTACAGGTCAGGTGGCGCTCTGCAATATGCTTCTGCTAGAGTCTCACTCATGGTTGTTGTCTGCTGTGCCTTGCACAATCTGGCCCACCAGAGAGGAGAAGCCCCCTGAAGAGGAGGATCTGATGGAGGCAGACCCATCCTCCGACAATGAATCTGATGATGAAGAGTGTGAGCATCCAGTCAATCCAATTCAAAACCATCTTCTCAGGCACATTATACACAAATGTAGCTGGAACATGAAGTGAAACGAACAATCATTTAATAACAGAACTATTCAACAATCTTCCTAACTCTCAAATATGAAAACTATCTATATGAACCCATAGGTAACTACTGCAGTGTTTCTTTAACTTGTTTGCATGTGCTACAGTGTGGTGCTCCCCCCTCCCTGCCAGCTGTGCTGAAGTTAGGCTGTTGTGCCTTATGCCTCTTTTCCTAATATGACTTTGGTGTCCTCTGGTCATCTGAGACTGTGAGGGCCCAGATGTGGTGGGAGTCTCCAGCACAGTGGTAGGACGCTTATCTGTTGCCACAGCACTCAGAGGCATTTGTGTCAATGACAGAGGGGGGGGAGGAGAGACTGTCCCCATCAGAAGGGCCCCAGCAGCTCACCTGCCACCATGTGGCCCATTTAGGCCTTGTCTGCTTTCCTGACATGACCCAGGGCCTGGATGTGAATCCAGGCTCCTCATTTCCCTCTCACCCTGGTTCTGGGCAGTGGAGCTCAAAGACAAACCGATGGAGTGCAGGTCAGAATGCGTATTCATTACCCCTTCAGTGAGCTACTGGGTTTGGCCCTCCATGATAGTTGCAGTCATGTTAATGGAGGACGTTATGTGCTCTGAAGAGTGGGTCATCACAGTGCTAATGGCCTGGATGGACTCCTCCACTATCAGTGCAGGTGGGTGCAACTCCTCTGGAATCTCTGCCACATTTCCACGTACCTCGCGATGTCCAGCATCTGCCACCTGACTGATGACTCCAGAGGCTCATCATCAGAGTGGGGCTCAGCATCTAGGTGCCAGAGGCCTGTTCTATCTCAGTCTCACACAGCTGGTCTTGTGACTGTGATGTGCTCTCCCCGGTATGTGGATCCATTACAGCCAAGTTGAGCATACTCACCGAGGCGTGTGTATTTGTGCTAGTGCTAGGTGCAGAGCAGTGATGTGAGGCTGCACCCTCAAAGGCTCTCTCCTTCTCCTCAGAGGTTATCAATGGACCCTCGAGGCTAGTAACTGCAGTTGTGAATGTTTGTCCTATGGGGGAAAAGACAAGGAGAATGAAGAACATCATCATCATTTCAGGTGTGTTCAGGGAGACATAGGAACATACAAACATATGAAATAGGAGCAGAACTATGTCATTTAGCCACTCAAGCCTGCTCTGCCACTCAATAAGATCATGGCTCATCTGTTTGTGTTTTGAATTCCACTTTCCCATCAACCTCCAATAACCTTTGATTCCCTTGTTTAACAAGAATCTATCTACCTCTGCCTTAAAAATATTCAATGTCTCCGCCTCCACCACTTTCTGAGGCACAGAGCTCTGAAGTCGCACAACCCTCTGAGAGAAAAAAATTCTCCTCATCTCTGTTCTAAAAGGGCAATCCCTAATTTTAAAACAGTGCCCCCTAGTTCTGAACTCACCCACCAGAGGAAACATCTTTTTCATGTCCACCTTGTCTATACCGTTCAGGATCTTATATACTTAATCAAGTCACCCCTCACTCTTCTAAAGTCCAATGGAAACAAGCCCAGTCTGTCTAACCTTTCCTCATAAAACAACCTATTCATTCCTCTTCCTAAAATCATACACTGGCACCATTGGGAGATGGTAGCTAGTGTTTGAACCTCAGCCCCTTCAACATTGAAACGCACTTCATCTCTGAATTCTGCAAGCCTCCAAAGTCAAAAGCCATCAATGCTACCCCCCCACCGCCATCTTCCCTAACTTCCAACACCTTCCCCACCTGCCATCCCACTTCCGTCAGCAATGTCTGCAGGAGAGAGGCATGTGCCCTTGTAATTTCATGCCCCTGGGGCCTTCCTCCAACCTCGCCCTGCCCAATGGTCCAACTCCATTGATTTGCACAAAGTTCCAGCAGATCCTCCTCTAGAGGGGTGAAAATGGCCATGTTGGGTTGGCCACCTCCAATCCTGGTCCTCTCTCGGGCCCTCCTCTCCTGCAAACATAATGAATATGCTGTGCTACAGTCATGGTTTCAAATGTGTGGCCAACATGTCCTTTGTCGGTGGTCAACTTTTTGCAATTCTCCTTGCTTACTAACAAGTGTTGCAGTAGAGATGTGTCCCCCCCAACAAAACAAAAATCCCCCATGGCATGTCTGCTTCATTCCACCTTCTACAATTGGGCAAGACAATAGGCAAACCCATTTGACCCACATCACACCCTCACAGCCTTCCATATAGGTCCTTCTCCGAAATGGTCACATACTCACCCTGGCAGGTCTTAAGAGGTCATTGAGCTTTTTACGGTATTATAACCAGCTTCTCTGGCTGCTGACCTCCTCCATCCAGGCTGCTTTTGTCTGGCCAGGAGATCTTGTCTTCCCATCATCAGGCATGAGGATGTCCTGCCGATCGTGCCTGAGGGACTCGCAGGGAATCTCCATCAAAACTGTGACGCCATCCTTGTTCTGGGCCCTTCAGCAACTGGAGGCTCCATTCACTGCTCCATCTGTGGAGAGACAAAGGGAGTTAAAGGGTAGAATTTGTGTCTTTTCTGAGACACATGGGTGGAATCATCGGGCCCCATTGGCAGCAGGTGTCATGTCAGGACAATTTGGCGGGAGGGGCAGGAATCATTTTCATGTTATGAAGCACAGTGGGATCATCTGATAGAGTCCGCCATGGCGGAACAAGATTCCTGAAGGCCAGCATTAACCCGATTTGCATCCTGCTAATGGGATGCAAATAAGGCCTAACTGGAATCGCTCCCCCACCCCATGCCTGATTTACCGTTGCACCAGCAGGAAAGCACGCAGGCCCAGAACATGCCTGGACAAGTGTGACATGCAGAAGTCATGACTTACATTTAGGGCCTTGCTCGGGTCGTGGACATCTGAGCAGCAGAAGATGCTGGAGCCCTACAGTTACTGGACACTGGAGGAACACGTGCATCACATGCTGGGTGGATTCTCATGGACATGGCTCCACCGCGAAGCAGCTCATGGAAGGTGGGAGGTCTCCGTTGATGCTTCAGGTCTGCTTTGGAACATTATGGTCTTGGCCATGAGCTGTGATGGGTGATCGGCGAGGGGAGGGGGGGAGAGGAAGGTCTAGCTGTGAGTGGGAGAGGAAAGTGTATTGGGGCAGGGTGAGATTGGAAGGGGGGAATGAAGGTGTCGGGGGGGAGAGGTGAGGTTGGGAGGGGAGGGGCGAAGGTGTTGAGGGGGTGAGATTGGGAGGGGGAGGAGGGAGTGCAGGGCAGAGGAGGGTGTAACAGGGGAGAATGCAGCAAGTGGGGAGGTAGGTGTAAGGGGGGAGAAAGGTGTAAGGGAAGGAGTTTGGAGGGGGGAATGTGTCTGGCTGAGGGGGGTGTAAGGGTGGAGGAGGGAGTAAGGGTGGAGGAGTCCAGGTGAACATGCAAGGGAGGGGTCTGTGGAGTCAATAATTGTCTCCTGGGAAGCAATCTGAGGGTGGGTGTGGTAGGAGGGAATAGTGAGTATGAGAGGGGGCAGAGGGGACCGTTAGGCTGGGAGGGTGAGGGTGTGCTGGTATCGGTAGAAGGGATGGTGAACGTGGATGGTAGGGACTCAGAGGCAGACATGGACCCTGGGGGTGGGAAGTAGGAGGTCAGGGAGGTCAATGTGGATGGGGGTGGGATTCTCAGGAAGTAGGGAATGTGCACGTTCACCTGGGAATCCTGGAAAGACAAGGGTTTGGGTTGGTAAGTGATGGTGGGGAGGTGGAAGGTGATGCCAGAGGGGCCAACAGTGATCGGGGAAAGGACATGGGTGACTGGGGGAGGGGAAAGGATGGGGGAGTTGAAAATATACTTGACCATTACCATGGTCGCTGAAACCGAAAGTGAGTGGAGCCTCGTGTTGGACGGGCACAGGTGGTGCATGGGAGTGTGATCAGTGGGCGGGCAGAGATGCAGGTCAGCTCAGATGGACAACTGGAAGAGAACCCCAGCAGGCAGCACTGAAAATGCTCAGGACAGTGAGATGCGTGTGATTGGTGAAGGCTTCGCATGCATGGGACAGAGTTTGCACGAGGCTCCAAAAGGCCCTGCCACACACATACTTCTCCCTGCAGAATCACTCGTGGTCTGGCTGCGTGCAGTTGATCTCCTAGTGGCTAGCGGGGGGATGCAGGGGGAGGACTCATGAAGCCTGTCAATGAAGCTGAAAGACAACAGTACACATTATTCAGTGAAAATGAATATATTTTCAGATTTTAAAGTGAGAAAATGTGTTCACCCATGCAACCAGCTTTGATCAGAAATTCTTAACTTTTCTAGGCCTACCACTTCTTATCAGTGCTGCCCTGACATCTGCAGCAGGAGTGGAGACAGCCTGTGCAATGGTTGGCCCTGTTGCCTCTGATGACTTTGGTGTGTGTCCTCTGGGGAGCCGAGGTCTTCAGGGGCCCAGCTTGCTTTGGCTGTCCTCCTGTGAGACAGCTGCTCCCTCTGTGGTGACAGAGGATGAGGTTCAGGGGGTTGCAGGCAAAGGGGACTCAGAGGGAACAGACAGCTCCTGAGATTCTTGAGTGGATGACCCAGGAGTGTCCAGCTGCTGTACCTCCTCCCTTTGGGTGCCCGAGGGCCCCGGCCTGACTCCTTGAGGGGAAGGAACACCTGGAGGGATGTTGAGGTACCCCATTTCCTCTCATGTTGCCACTGCAGGAACTCATCCTTGATCCACGATGGAGTGCAGGTCTATGCGCATCTCCGCATTCTGCTGGACCAGGGTCTCCATGGTGTCCACCATCCTTCCCATGGAGGCCTCCATGTGCACACACATGGCACCACTTCATCAGAGAGCAGGCACTCCTCTGGCTCGTGTGCCACTCTGTTGATGGCTTCCAACAGCTCAGTGATGTTCCCCCACCTTCTGTTGACCCTCCAGGATGAGTTGGAAGGCCGAATCCAGGGGCTCATCATCTGACTCGGACCTCACAGATGCCTCTTCCCCAGCAGTCCTCTGAGTGCTGGGGAGTTTGGCTGAACCTAACTCCTCCTGCTGCGGTCATGTGTCCATGTGGTGACCACCAGATTGTGAACCTGAGATTGCTCTAGATCTAGTTCCCACCGAGATGTGTGTCTCTGCGCTGGTGGAGGGTGTGGGTAAGCTCTGTGACGGGTCTACCAGGCTGCTTATCTCCAGCTCTTCAATGGAAGAGGTGTCCTCTTGGCTGGAGGTGAGGACCTGGATGGAGCTGAGGGACTGTCTGGCTGAGGGTGTTGGTCACTTGGCAGAGCTCCCTGTGAACCAAAGTAGAGATAATTAGTAACAAAAACAGAATTACCTGGAAAAACTCAGCAGGTCTGGCAGCATCGGTGGAGAAGAAATCAGTTAACGTTTCGAGCCTTCACGGCCCTTCGGCAGAACTGAAGCATAGTTAGGAGAAAGGAGAAATATAAGCTGGTTTAAGGTGGGGGGGGCGGGGGGGGAAGAGAGAAGTTGAGGGTGTGGTGATTGTGGAGATAAGCAAGCCGTGATAGGAGCAGATAATCAAAAGATGTCACAGACAAAAGGATCAAAGAGGTGTTGAAGGTGGTGATATTTGTCTAAGAAAAGTGCTAATTAAGAATGGAAGACAGGACACTCAAAGTACAGCTCTAGTGGGGGTGGGGTGGAAAAGACTAACAAGGTTTTAGTTTTAGATTTAAAAATAATGGAAATAGGTGGGGAAAGAAGAATCTATATAAATTATTGAAAAAAAAAGGGGGGGGTGGGTGGAGAAACGGGGTGGGGATGGGGGGAGGGGGAGTTTAAGATCTAAAGTTGTTGAATTCAATATTCAGCCCGGAAGGCTGTAAAGTGCCTAGTCGGAAAATGAGGTGCTGTTCCTCTAGTTTGCGTTGGGCTTCACTGGAACAATGCAGCAAGCCAAGGACAGACATGTGGGCAAGAGAACAGGGTGGAGTGTTAAAATGGCAAGCGACAGGGAGGTTTGGGTCTTTCTTGCGGACAGACCGCAGGTGTTCTGCAAAGCGGTCGCCCAGTTTGCGTTTGGTCTCTCCAATGTAGAAGAGACCGCATTGGGAGCAACGAATGCAGTAGACTAAGTTAGGGGAAATGCAAGTGAAATGCTGCTTCACTTGAAAGGAGTGTTTGGGCCCTTGGACGGTGAGGAGAGAGGAAGTGAAGGGGCAGGTGTTGCATCTTCTGCGTGGACATGGGGAGGTGCCATAGGTGGGGGTTGAGGAGTAGGGGGTGATGGAGGAGTGGACCAGGGTGTCCCGGAGGGAACGATCCCAACGGAATGCCGTCAGGGGGGGTGAAGGGAAGATGTGTTTGGTGGTGGCATCATGCTGGAGTTGGCGGAAATGGCGGAGGATGATCCTTTGAATGCGGAGGCTAGTGGGGTGATAAGTGAGGACAAGGGGGACCCTGTCATGTTTCTGGGAAGGAGGAGAAGGCGTGAGGGAGGATGCGCGGGATATGGGCCGGACACGGTTGAGGGCCCTGTCAACGACCGTGGATGGAAAACCTCGGTTAAGGAAGAAGGAGGACATGTCAGAGGAGCTGTTTTTGAAGGTAGCGTCATCAGAACAGATGCGACGGAGGCGAAGGAACTGAGAGAATGGGATGGAGTCTTTACAGGAAGCGGGGTGTGAGGAGCTGTAGTCGAGGTAGCTGTGGGAGTCGGTAGGCTTGTAATGGATATTGGTGGACAGTCTATCATCAGAAATTGAGACAGAGAGGTCAAGGAAGGGAAGAGAAGTGTCAGAGATGGACCATGTGAAAATGATGGAGGGGTGGAGATTGGAAGCAAAATTAATAAATTTTTCCAGGTCCCGACGAGAGCATGAAGCAGCACCGAAGTAATCATCGATGTACCGGAGAAAGAGTTGTGGGAGGGGGCCGGAGTAGGACTGGAACATGGAATGTTCCACATACCCCGTAAAGAGACAGGCATAGCTGGGGCCCATGCGGGTACCCATAGCCACACCTTTTATTTGGAGGAAGTGAGAGGCAGAGTCAAAAGCAGGAGAGAGAGAGAGCACTCACACTTGCTTTGAGAGAGGGATGATGTGGTGCAGGATCCTCACGTGGGTGTTCGTTGACCTCACCATCACCGCAGGTGCAGTCCACGTCCTCACCAGTCAGCACGATGGCACGCTCCTCAAAGTGAGTGAGGATCCTAATGTGGGCCACTCCACCCCCGGTCTGGGACCTCTCCCTGCTGCCGTGAGCCACCTTCTCCTGCATGAGAACAGATGGAGAGAGCATGAGCAGGACGCATGGCACTGAATGGAATGTTTGTGTGGTGAGCGGAGCAATGGACAGGATGAGGACACGAGCTCCAGAGGATATGAGCCTGATGAGATGTGAGGGTGTGTATGAGAGTTAGAGATGTTGTCCCTTAAGGTGCGAGATCCCTGTGGATGTGTGATTGGTTTGTGAGTGTGAGTTGAGAGTGATGAGGTGGTTGTCTTGCCCTGGTGGAAAGGATGAGAGCATTCATCCTCTTCCTGCACTGGATGGCTGACCTTATCTGTGCTTCTGTGGCACTGACCGCCGCCGCCACTGCCTCCCAGGCCAGATTGGCGACTCTGATGGACCTCCTGCGGCCGGAACAGGGGTAGAGGACATCGTGGCGGCCTTCCACTGTGTCCAGCAGACACCTCAGAGAGGCATCACTAAATCTTGGGAGCTGTGCCTACTTTGCTTCTGGGGCCATCTGTGACCTGCAGCAGTCCTGGTCTGTAGACATGAAGTAGGCTGCACTCTGGTGTGCTTTAAGTTTGGCTGCAGTAGCGAGGAAGTGCTGAGGTTAAAGGGCGGTGGGCAAATCCGAACCTGCCCGCCAGCAATCCGGAGTGTTTCCTGTGAATGCATTATCAATGAGGCAGGACGTGCCGGGAAGGGAGCAATACAGTGCGAAAACCCGCCATTGTGGCCGGCGGGTAAAGCAACTTTTTTCACGTCCACTATTGCACTTAGTCCAAATCCGGGATGATTCTACCCCATGTTACCATAAGGGGAATGGGACAGGTGCACTCAAATGTTCTTTCCTCCCCGGCCAGGGCCATGGATAATTCACGACTAGCACAATGGTCATCGACATTTCAAAACAAGCTCTTACCTGCTGCTGCTGCTACTCCAATAAGTCAAGGGATTTCCAAGTTACAGTTTTCAGTCTTCTACCTTCAGCCTCAAGATCACCAATTCAGCTGCCACAATCCTGTGTCAGAGTCCCTTCTCATGGGGTCTCTGGTCAACTTCCAGTTCACAGCCTGCCCCCTCTGTCCCCAGCCTTTCATTATCGATTGGGCACACTGCCCACCATTGCTCTCTGTTGTTGGCCCGCTTCCTGCATAGTGACCGCTAATTGGCTGCAAGACGCTTTATCCCACGCCTTTAATAGGTGGGGGTGGGAGTTGGTGATCCGCGCACTTCCAAGTCGGACTCCGCCACCGCCAAGAAGGTAAAGCTCACCCCAACCATTTCAAGTGCAGGCGAGCTCCAAGTGATCTCACTTAACCATTCAAGAGCAGCACTCACTCGCCATGACACAGACGGTGGCTGGGGTAAAAAGATGAGACATTTCCACACAATGCTGATCAATGCAATCAATAGAAAATCTATAGCCTTGCGTATATTGGGTTTTGGCAAGTTCAATCTGAGCACCACATCAGCATGATCATTATAAGCAGATTCCAATGCATGCTGTTGAAATTAAAACAGGAAATACTCAGCAAGCCAGGCAGCATCTGTGGAGCGAAACAGAGTTAACGCTTCAGGTTGATAGTGCTTCATCAGAAATGCCTCCCAGGGGCTGCTGGGCTCTGCACTTAGCGGCGGGGCTGCTCCAATGGCGGGAAACTGCTGTTGCCTCTGGAAAATGGCCCCTAACTCGGGCCATAATTGTCCTAATTGGCTGTCCAAATCAGTGGCGCTGACTTTCTTCCCAGCCCATGCCTGGAAAGCTCCCCCTGGATGTGTGAAGGCTTCGGGGAGCTGGCCTGACATGGCTTCCCAGTACTTTACCAGTCCTCACCACCGCCACCACCAACCCTAACCCCCCACCCTCCTCAACCCCACCACCTCCCCGCTTCCAAGCACATCTCAACGGACACTAGAACATTCTTCCTTATATATCAATAATAAAACAAGCAAAAGGAAAAAAACTTAAATTAACACGGTGCCTTTCACAAGCTCAGGATGCCCCAAAGTGCTTCACAGCAAATGAATTACTTTGCAAGTGTAGGCACTATTATAATTTCAGGAGATGCAGCTGCCAATTTGTACACAGCAAGGTCCCACAAAGAGGAATGTGATTATGAAATACAGCAGTTCTGATTGCACAGCACTCCCTCAGTACTGTGTTGGAGTGCCAGTCTAAATTTTGAGCTCACGTTTCTGTAGTGGGTCTCAAACCCACATCCTTCTGATTTAGAGGTAGGATTGCTGTCACTGAGCCAGCCTTAGCCAGCCATTGAAGGACTGCAGATAACTACGGTGACATTCCCGTTCCAGTAACTGATTATAATTTAATGGTTAATCATGCCATGGTTGATTTTGAAGAGTTTGATGCAGCTTCACATATAATTTTACACAGAACTGTAAATCAGAGAAAAAGGCCATTTGGCCCAACAGCCCCATGCCAGTGTTTCTGCTTCACATGAACCTCCTTGCTTTTTAACTTAATCTAACCCTATCAACATATGCTTTTATTCTTCTCTCCCTCATGTTTATCTTGCTTCCCCTTAAATGCTTCATTTAATGTAGAAAAAAATCTCAAAGCATTTTCTCGCCAAGGAATGTTATGGTCACAGAGTGGATGTGGAGGTTTAACCAATATCCATGACTCAGTACAAAAATAAAACTCCCATGACTTGCTAAATAAAAACAAAATCCTGCTGCTAATACTGTTTCCACAATTTACAGAAAATTCCAACCCCTCTGCCAGCAATAGAATCATAATTCATGAATGTTGCAAATTCCATTTGTAGCAAAATTAATAGCTGCAAATTTTTAAAAATTACTCAAGAGCTACTGAGTCTTCTTCAGATCTCGAGTAAGCTAGGCATTCGATTGGTTTTATTTACTTGCGCACTTTGCATTAGACTGAAAACGTTTTGCCTAGTGTTTGCTGCCAAAAGTGATCGCCAATAGTTCCAGTGCGCTTTGTCATGTAAAAGCAGAGTTTGCGAATGTATTAATGTGAGTAGGACCTGCTGAGGATTCAGCATGATTGAACCTGGTTGTAAACTTCAACCTTCAGATTTACTTCAGACATAAAAGCAACGGTGCCTGGCACTTCCAACTCTTGTTTATCTGACAACGGCAGTGTCCGGGTCCACATCACAGGTTAAATCTTAAAATAGCATTTCTCTAAAAATTACTTGTTAATAAAGCATCAGTGGCACTAGGATCAGAACCTAAACAGTTTTGAACAATTCTTTTGTTCCATAAACTGTTATTTTTTAAATGTGGCATATGATAAAACTGAATTAGATGCTGGTGGAGCAGTACCACTGCATTTTATACATAGCCTTTTTAAGCAGGCCCACTATGAAGAGTCAAACTCTTTCACTCTTTTTAAATGCAGAAGCAACTCACTTCTTATTAAAGATGAATGTGGCTAAACCTATCTGTTGCTTTAGTCCAATGGCTGAGTGTCTGGATGTAAATACTTGCCTCACAATGCACCATTTCACATGTGAATGTCATTTTTGCCAATGGCCAGTTTGAAAAAAGGAAAGAATTAAGGCAGCAGTGCGAAATCATCATGGATACAGAAAGATGTGTTTCTCTCACCAATGAATACCGTGGCTACAAGAGCAGGTCAGAGGCTAGGAATTCTGCGGTGAGTAACCCACGTCCTGACTCCCCAGAGCCTGTCCACCATCTACAAGGCACACGTCAGGAGTGTGATGGAATACTCTCCACTTGCCTGGATGAGTGCAGCTCCAACAACACTCAAGGAGCTGAACACTGTTCAGGACAAAACAGCCTGCTTGATGGCACCACATCCACAAACATTCAATCTCTCCACCACCGACGCACAGTGGCAGCAGTGTGTACCACCTACAAGATGCACTGCAGGAGCACACCATGGCTCTTCGACAGCACCTTTCAAACCCATGACCACTACCATCTAGAAGGACAAGGGAAGCAGACACATGGGAACACCACCACCTGGAAGTTCCCCTCCAAACCATGCATCATCCTGACTTGGAAATATATCACCATTTCTCCACAGCTGCTGGGTCAAAATCCTGGAATTCCCTCCATAACAGAAATGTGGGAGTAGCTACAGGGACTGTGGAGGTTCTAGAATGCAGCTCACCACCACCTTCTCAAGGGCAATTAGGGATGGGCAATAAATGCTGGCCTAGCCAGCGACACCCACAACCCAAGAATAAATATAAGAATATATACACTGATTTCTGGAATGAGGGGATTGTTCTATAAGAAGAGATTGAGTAGACTATAAGGCCTATATTCCCTAGACTGTAGAATAATGAGAGGTGATCTCATTGAAACAAAAATCTTAAGGGGTTAATAGGGTAGTTAGCTGGAGAGTTTAGAACTGGGGGGTTACAATCTTTGGAATAAAGGGTCAACCATTTAAAACTAAGATGAGGAGAAATTTCTTCATTCAAAGTGTTGTGGACCTTTGGAGTTCTCTACCTCAGAGGGTTGTGGATATTCAGTCACCGACTATAAGACTGAGATTGATAGATCTTTCATACTGAGGGGATTAAGGGATATGGGGATAGTGTGGGAAGGCAGAGCTGAGGTAGAAGGTTAAGAACATAAGAACATAAGAACTAGGAGCAGGAGTAGGCAATTCAGCCCCTCGAGCCTGCCCCCCCATTCATTACGATCATGGCTGATCTCATTTCGGCCTCAACTCCAATTTCGCGCCCTCTCCCCATAACCTTTCAACCCATTACTAATTAAAAATCTATCTCCTCCTTAAATTTATTCAGCGTCCCCGCATCCACTGCATTCTGAGGTAATGAATTCCACAGATTCACAACCCTTTGAGAAAAGTAATTCCTCTTCATTTCTGATTTAAATCTACCGCCCCTTAGCCTAAAACTATGGCCTCTTGTTCTAGAATGTCCCACAAGGGGAAACATCTGCTCCACGTCTACTTTGTCTATCCCCTTTAGCATCTTATGTACCTCAATTAGATCTCCTCTCATCCTTCTAAACTCCAGCGAGTATAGGCCTAAACTGCTCAATCTCTCCACACAAGACAAGCCCCGCATCTCTGGAATCAACCAAGTGAACCTCATCTGAACTGCCTCCAATGCAACCACATCCTTCCTTAAGTAAGGGGACCAAAACTGTGCACAGAACTCCAGGTGCGGTCTCACCAATGCCTTGTACAGTTGTAACAACACTTCCCTATTTTTAGACTCTATTCCTTTAGCAATAAATGCCAAAATTCCATTTGCCTTCCTTATTACCTGCTGTACCTGCATACTAGCTTTCAGCGATTCATGCACGAGGGCACCCAGATCCCTCTGCACTGAAGCATTCTGAAGTTTCTCTCCATTTAAATAATAAGTCGCCTTTTTATTCTTCATACCAAAATGGATAACTTCACAATTATCCACTTTGAGCTCCACCTGCCAAGTTTTGGCCCATTCACCTAATCTGTCCATATCCATTTGTAAATTTCTTATTTCTTCATTGCAACTTACTTTCCCACCTATTTAGGTGTCATCTGCAAATTTAGCTATAGTACCTTCTACCCCTGAATCCAAGTCATTAATATAGATTGTAAATAGTTGGGGCCCAAGGACCGAACCCTGTGGCACCCCATTAGTTATAGCTTGCCATCTAGAAAAAGACCCATTTATCCCGACTCTCTGCCTTCTGTTGGTTAGCCAATCCTCTATTCAAGCTAACATATTACCCCTAACTCCATGTGATCTTATCTTGTGTATTAACCTTTTGTGTGGCACCTTATCAAAGGCCTTCTGGAAGTCCAGATATACTACATGTACAGGATCCCCATTATCCACTTTGCTTGTCACATCTTCAAAGAACTCTAGCAAATTAATCAACATGATTTACTCTTCATAAAACCATGCTGAATCTGATGGATTGCATTTTGACTTTCCAAATGCTCCATTACTACTTCCTTAATAATGGATTCCAACAATTTCCCGACAGACATTAAACTAACTGGTCTATAGTTTCCTACTTTCTACCTCCCCCCTTTTTGAATAAGGGCATTATGTTAGCATTTTTCCAATCCACTGGAACCTTTCCAGAATCCAGGGAATCTTGAAATATTATAGCCAATGCATCCACTATCTCTGCTGCCACTCCCTTTAAGACCCTGGGACGTAGACCATCAGGTCCTGGGGACTTGTCACTCTTTGGTCATATTGAAAGGTGGAGCAGGCTCAAGGAGGAAAATGGCTTATGCTGGCTCCTATTTCTCATGTTCTTATATTCTACAAGTCTAAGACTTGTGGGGAAATATCCATATTGAAAATAATTTCATATGCTGCAATAATTGCTGAATGACTTTGCATTACCATTTAATGTTATTTCAGCTACTGGGGTATGGCTTTTCCCATTCTTTGGAGGAATGTCACCCTCCATCAGTGAATAGACTTGCCATTGTCTAATCAGTGGGGAGGGGGACGGGTGGGGGGATCAGCCAGGATATAATGCTTTTAAGAAAGTTGCATTAGGTGTGCTCATGGTTTCTTGTCTCACTGTGCAGCATTCAATGCTTTCATTCTGGGCCACATTCTTATTTCTACCTCTTTCAAGATGCAGCACTGAAAATACAAAAAACTATAATAAAACAGTTGACTAGCTCTAAGCTACGCCCAACCACGAGGAGAAGTGAAAGGATAGGCTGAAAGATAGCTCTGCATATAGTGGTTGAGCTTTTTTTCCCCAAATGTCTGAAATGTATCGCAAGTAAGAGAGAAATGACACATCGCATGAAAGGTCCCACCACTAGTCAAACCTTCCCTTTCGGATGTTGTCTGTGCATTTCTGATATTTTCGGTTTTTGTTCCATGTCCTATTGTGATCAGAGAAAGTGGACTCCTTATACATCATTTACTAAATGACAGGGCAGCAGGTATTGGAGGTGTTCCCAGCAAATTCCTAAAAATTCCTCTGAATGCAGGAGTTGGACAGGAGTGGCAATAGTCATGGAGAATAGTACCTGGAACCACTGATTCAACTTGGAACTACCCTCCTGAGCTGTAATGGATTTAATGGATAAAAGAAAATTGATCATCAAAAACATATCTGTCTATATATTGTCTTTTAAGCCTTATTTCTTGCCACCACATTTTGTCACTCTCATCTGTCAACTTCCCTCATTAATAATGGAAACTGCCCATGTAAACTGTACCATCCCACCACATCCAATGCCTCCATCTTATGTCTCCTCCATGGGCTGTACCTGCAGAGAAACTCTAGCCACCTAATTCTGATTTCCAAATTATTGTGAGTTTTTCCACTTAACTACTAGCAATAATATGTTATGTAAAAATAAGGTATGAATTTAAAATGAGGATAGAACTATGTCTGTGTAACTTGGTGCAATTTTCTCCTACCCACTAGCCCTGCGTCACTTGGTCTCTTGGTCTCAACTCCCCAGTGGATCACACTGGGAGGCTGAGGAGTCATTGATTAAAAATGTTGCCTTTCCTGTCCACAAACTTTGCTTCCTGTTCTCAGTATCTTTTAAAATCACAATCTTGATTTAAGTTCCATATGTAAAGATTTTTAATTGAATTTCCCAAAATAAAAAAGCTGCTTTTAACTCCGAGACAAATATACACCCTCAAAAATCTTTTTCAAGAAAAGTTTGTCATGTTTTCCCCAATTCTAAAATTCATAATACCCAAAATTCAAGAAAAAAATCACAATAAAATTCTTATATTTTCCCACTGAATTGACCTTTGCGTCATTGACGTTTTTACTTCAAAGCCTCAGCCTGTCTAAACACCCACAAGGCCAGGAATACTTGTCATCTGGCCTGACAGACATCCTGCTTACTCTTCCTCCATTTCTATCCATGCAGGACAAGCTGACACACAACAAGAGGGAGAGGTCACAGACCAGTGGCGGAATGCCTGAAATCAAGCTCCTCAAGGACTTTGAAAACAGAACCCTCCAGCTGGCCAGCGAGGATCTGGACTGTTCTTGCGCTGACGTCAGCGCTGCTCTACCAAGTGAGGATCCAGCAGTGCAACATCCATCAGTCAACCATGCCACGAGTGATGTGTCCTCTTTCACAGGGCACTGCCTTGCACTAATTATCTCCTCTTTCTTCCGCAGGCACATCTACCAAACAGCCAATGGAGTCCATGACCCAGGGCCTCCAATCAAGCCTTGAAGAAACCTCTGAAAAGGAATCTGGAGACACCCTCCCTGAAGTCCTGTCATGGCGCTCACCCACACCCTCCACCAGCGCAGAGACACACACCTCGGTGGGACTTAGCTTTAGAGTAGCCTCGAGATCACAATCTGGTGAGCACATTGCACTGTCTGATCCAATGCAGGCGACGGCAGGAACTTCCCTGGTATCCGGAACTCGGAGGACTGCTGGAGGCCAGAACGTTGCTGAGTCCAAGTCAGATGTCGAGCCTCTGGACTTGGTAGTGTCACAGTTGCTGGAGCTGCAAAGGCAAGCTCAGGAACATCAGGAAGGGATGTCCACTGCACTCCTCAGATTCCAAGGCACAATGGAGGCATCTATCTGCCTTCAGTCTGAGGTGTCGGCATGCCAACGCATCGAGGTCAACACTGGTAGGATAGTGGCCGCCGTGGAGACCGTGGAGGTCCTGGATATCACTCCTGCACTGCTGTGTGGCCTGAACCCCATCGCTGATGCCATAGTTTGCCTCCAATAGTGTGTACGCGAGAGGGGTGTTGGGCAGCTACCCTGCTCCTCAAGGAGTCAATCTGGGGTCCCTGGACACCCACAGGGAGGAGGATCCACAGGTGCACACTCCGGGGCCATCCATCCAGGTGACTCCAAGAGTGTCCAGCCCATCTAACTCCCCTCTTCCTGTGATTTCAGCAGCTCTAGCTCCACAGGTCGAGGAGGGTGCCACTTCCACACAGCAGGACCCCGAAAGCAGGCCGGAGCCCTCTAAGTCTCGGCCCTCCAGAGGATGCACGCCAAAGTCATCACAAACAGGGCGTCACAGTCAGCAGACTGCCTCCGACTCCGCTTTGGACGACTGGGGAGCACTAAGACATAGCGGCAGGGTTAGAACAGTTAAGGAGAATTAGTTGCACAGCCTGGGCATGGGCATTAATCACTTGTACATACTGTTCATTGTTGTCAATAAACTCTCAAGAATGTCTCCTTGCCTATGGCTCCTTGTTCTGATGATCAGTGTTCTTGTCACTCAAATGTGAAACCTTTCTGCACAAGATAAAGGCAGGTGACTCAGTCCAGGGCCTCCTCCCTGGGCTGGTCCAAAGTGATGGTCTGGCCTCACACTCCCTGGACACATTACTGATGCCTGCACCTCGATGGTGCTTGTCATTGCTGCCAGAATGTAGTGGGCAGGTGTCACAGAGTTCCGTCATTCTCTCTGTGTGCTCTCAGTGCCTTTATGGAGGGGCTGGCCCCCATCTCTTCAGCAACTGTGACCACTGGTGCTGTGCTCCAGCTCCTGAAGGGCTCAAGTGCTGAAGACGGACAAAAGCACCAGATGCTTCTAAAGTTTCATGGCTGCATTTCAATGATATGACCCTGATCACGGACCGCAAGCGAGCCAGACAGGAGTCACACATTCTCAGAGGCTGTGTGAAGATCTATGGAGTGTCCTCACCGCATGTGTTCATCATCCTCCTGCAATCGAGTGACTACTAGGGCCTCCAAACATCTCCATGACAGGAGCATTCCCACAGAGGGTATTTGCTCTGCCATAAGCCAAACTGGAGTCAAATGTTCACAAATGCGATGTGAGGAACTATGGGGTCACCTCATCATCCTCCACAAATTTAGCATCTATGAAGGCCTCCTGAGCACACCTGCCTCGTCTAGCCAGTGTGAGGGCCTCATCCCTGTCATCGTTGCCTCCGAGGTCCTCCTCAGCCTCATCCCCGTTGGCGTCCTCCTCATTGGAGGAGATGTGCAGCTCCTCCATCTCCTCCTCAGCCAGATCGTCTCCCCGTTGCAGTGCCAGGTTGTAAAGGGCACAGCAGACGACAACGACAATGCGTGACACCCTCTGCGGACTGTATTGCAGGGCTCCAGACTGGTCTAGGCACCGGAACCTCATCTTCAGCATCCCAATGGTTTGCTCCACCAAACTGCGAGTTACAGCATGAAACTCGTACCTTCGCTGTGCTGCAGTCTGAGACCGCCACATGGGTGTCATCAGCCACATCCTCTGCGGGTAGCTCTTATACCCGAGGAGCCAACCCTGCAGCTTCTGTGGACCCTGGAAGATTCCAGGGACCTGTTACCGACTGAGGATGTAGGCGTTGTGCACACTCCTTGGAAACTGAGCGCATACCTGCAGGATGCATTGCTGGTGGTCGCACACCAGCTGCACATTCAGTAGATGATTACAGTTGATGTAATCCACCATGTGTTGCGACGGAGGTCTAAGCGCCACATGAGTGCAGTCAATCACACCCTGAAACTGTGGGAAACCCGAAATCTTGGTGAATCTAATCGCTCCTGCATCCTGGCTGTCCTGGTCCTGGGAAAAATGCACAAAGTTGTGTGCGCTTGCAAAGATGGCATCTGTGACCTCATGGATGCATTTTTGGGCAGAGGTTTGTGAGATCCCACAGAGGTCACCTGTGGAGCCCTGAAAGGAGCCACTGGCATAGAAATTGAATGGCACGGTCACTTTCGCTGCCACTGCCCGCCATGTCCCCGTGGCGCCAGACCCTGGAGTGAATGGCAGATGTGACCAACCAGTTCCCTAGACAACCATAGTCTTCGGCGACACTGGTTTTCAGTCAGCTGCAGGAATGAAAGGCGGCATCTATAGACCCTGGGTCTAGCTAGGCACCAGCCTGCGATGGCTCACTGTGGCTTTTGGGTGGCGTGTGCGGGTGCCGCCCCTTTTTCCTGAGGTTGCTGCTCCCGCCTCTGTCCAGCCAGGAGCCTCAGGCACTCTCCTCTCCATCTTTTTTGTGCTCTGTAGGCCATCAGGCATACAGCTAGTTCACCAGGCCCCATGATCCTGATGTACTCCTCCTGCAGGTTGAAAGAGAGAGACACGTGGTTAGCATGGGTGTACGAAGAACCTGTCCTAGTTAAGTGTGACTGCCCCTTAACGCTTCACGAGGAGTGCTGGCCACCACTTGGATGACCAGAGATTAGTGCGCTGCAAGGCTGACCTGTTAGCTTGAACCATGGGGGAGACTGGTCCAAACCGGGATGCTGACTTTGCAAGGGGCTGTGAGAGCCTCTAGCAGCGACTGCTTTATGGCCAGCTTTAGCGAGGAGGTTGTACAACGTGTGCAGTCCCACTGCTCTGAAGTCCACTAAAGTGCTAATTTACAGTTTGTGCCGGGGGGCTGGGGGGGTGGGTTGTGGTGGCAGGGGTGAAGCTCTGGAGTACTTGGTGGCACTTTGATGCTGCTGCGTTGCTTGAGTGGGCAGATAAGCTAGAGGCCCAACTCCAATCATATCAATGTGGCTGTGTCTGAACTGTCTCAGCTGCAGAGGATTGGTCACTTTCTACAGGTTTCCAGAATGCGTGACCACTTCCCTTGGCCACCCTAAATCCCCCACCCCAAATTTTTGTGCGCTACATTCAACAGCAGGGCTGCCCTTGCTACCTCCCCCTCCCCCGCCACCAGTCACCTCAGAGGCTGGGCTGCCCTTAACCACCATCCCACTGCTACCAGTCGCCTCAACAGCAGGGCTGCACTGGCCTCTCGCCACAAGTCGCTCAACGGTAAGGCTGCACTTGGCTCCGGTTCCCCTTCACCCTCAAAAGTCGCCTCCAAGGCAGGGTGGCACTTGCCACCTGCTCTTCCTCACCCTCACAAGTTGCCTCACAAGCAAGGCTGCGCTTGCCCCCCGCACCCCCCCTCACCCTCAAAAGTCTCTTCCCAGGCAGAGCAGCACTATCCTTGATGCCCCCAGTGCCCCTGAAGCAACAGGCAACCTTGGCGAGCTCTGCAGAACGTTTTTGTGCCCTCACCTCCAATTCACCCAAAGTGTAGGCCGCCAAGTGTACATCGCCTCTGTACTGTTGTGAAACACGTTGTCGAGCTTTCCCGCCGATGTTGATGGACGATCCAGTGGGGGTGCAAGACCCTGGCGGGATAACCTGATAATGATATGCTGATGTATCACAATGAGGTTCCCGATAACTGACGGTGGGAAATGCGGCCCGCTGTCGGCAGGCTGAGCAGACAATCGCGACCTGCCTTCCCGTCGTCATGAAATCGATGACACCATATTGTCCGCTCGCCCCACTTACCACGCCCAAGACCAGCAGGCATGGAAAATTCCGCCCAACATTTGTAAACAGCAACGGGTTCTGTAATGGTTTCTTTATTGATTAGACATGAAACCCAATAGGCTGTGGCCGGGATTTTGGGTGGTACCCGTTGCAGGCAGGACGGAAAATTTGGCGAACAAGCAAAAAGTCCAAGTTTCAGCGGGAATTTCGGAAAATCCCGACCTGTGTGTGGACAATGGGCTTTTTTATCCAATCAACTGCCATATAAAGTTAAGAAAGTTTATTTTTATATCTCTTAGCTGTTCTGTTTTCCTATCTCACAACAGTGACTACACTACAAAGCTACTTTACTGGCACAAACCTCTTTCAAGCAGGGCTCATTTCTATTTGATGCCCCATCAACTGGGCTCTGGTACCCCATGTGTCTGCTACATGGGGTAGACACCCTGCTAGACACTGTTTTAATGTTATCTACAACCTTCTTCTCCATTCCTTTCTCACCCCAATTCCCATTGCCAAATCTCAGGATCTCCAATCAGCGACCACTGTCCCCAGGCTACATTCCCAGGGCTCCACGACATGTGAACTATCGCCAATGCCCCAGACTCTGAGACCTTTCTCTCCAATGGCCCCAGATCACTGAATTCCTTTCCTTAATGGTCCTGCCACACTGTTCCTTTAAACCAACATTTTGTGTTCCCAGATCTACAGCAACTTCCTTCCAGTGCTCCCAGATATTGGGCAGTGAACCCTTCTACTACTAGTCCCTAACATCCCATCTCCATTACTATCAGATTGAAGCCACCTTCCCAGTAGCTCAAGATGCCAAGTCTACCCTGAATGCCGTTATGTCAGTTTCCTTGATGGTATCACTTGACATAATGCCACTATTTTCACAGATGCGCTGACTTGCAATGTGTGACAGTTCGGAGACCTGCCAGGCTTTTTAAACAGGATAATGGATACATGAGACTGAATTACATGCTGGATTGTAACCGTAAAGCCCAATTGGTTACAATGACACCACAGAGTACATTAGAGCTAAAGTCTAACTGCAGGGTTTTTGAACATTACAGAGCATAGATCAAATCTTCAACAATTTATAACCATCATGTGAAAATCAGGATAGGGTTACAGCTTTTAAGCAGGTATCTATACATACTGTGGAGTGTCTGGAAGCAGATTCATCACCTCTTTTTGCCAGTAAAATGTTACTGAAGATGGTGAGAGCCAGTGAACTCCGATATTGATGCTCAGTAATGGTCATACTGAAGTATTAATGATTGACTCATTCATTGCAAACTAGTTGATTTAATTGCTGGGAAATTACTGCTGTTCATTCATGCTTCTCATGAGTTAAGAATGTTTCTACAGCTGCACCTCGCTCACCCCGACATGGAACTGATACCATGTCAGAGCATATCGGCAGCTCAGAGAATAACATAGGAATGAGGTTGAATAGGAACTGCTCCCTATAAATAAAGCATGATCAATGTGTCATTTACCCAAGCCAGTAAGTAGCGCTGCATACAGAAGACTTAGGGTCAAGTTAAATTGCACCTTTTGACTGGACACTGGTTCACCCTCAAGTGTACAGCAGATCAGAGTTAAGAGCAGAAGAGAAAGGCAAGAATGAGAAAAGGCTGATCAGCCCATCAAGCTGGTCTATTGACTATTTCATCTCACTGTTGTCCAGTATGTGATAGGTCATTTCAAATGTTTAGTACTGAATAAATGCTGTGGCGTAGATAAAGATGCAGCTGCAGTTAAATTCAGCTGAAGTCAAGGCTTGGGGATGCTACCTGAGCAATTAAAATTGGACAAGATCTAATTCAAAAAGATCCAGCAGGCCTTGCCAGCCTGACATTCGAGGTGAAGACATTCTGTAGAGGCAAGAAGTCAATCCACCTGGTGATCAGCACAACGGGTCCGTCTGCAGGATGAAAGTGCTGATATGCAAAGCTGTTAGGTCCAACACTGATGCTAATAAGAAGATATACAAAAGCACTGAGAACTATGTGGAGATTGGAAACCACAAAGAATACAGCTGATGTGTACACTACATGGATTGCGATGGTTCGAGAAGGTGGCTCACCATTCCCTTCTCAAGGACAATTAAGGATGAACAAGTGCTAGCTTTTCCAGCAATGCCGACATCCCATGAAAACAATTTTTAAAAATCAGCAGAGCTGGAAATTGGAGGAGAAACTCTTTCGAGTTATCAACAGTCACAGATTGCAACTCTTTCGAGTACAATCACAGTTCTTGGTTTTCCCGGGAGTGGGACAGGAACCCACAACCCTCTGATTCAAAGGCGAGGGTGCTATGAACTGAGCCACAGCTGACACCTCCAATTGGAGGAGAAGATGAACAGTGTTTTGAAGCAAATAGACGAGGTGCATTTGACCAACGAGCACCAATAACACTCAAAAGGAATACTCCAGCACACCCCTCTGATGATATAAAACTTGAAGGGCAAGAATGATCAGTGTTAGCCCTTACAGTTACCAGGAAGAGGAACAAAGAGAAGACAGAAGCAGCAGCTTCATCGACTGACTGACTACATTCTACTATGGACTGATCAGCTGTAGTGTGATTGTAAGTAAAGGGAACTTTCAGTCACAATACTGTAGGCTATTCATCCTATTCTGAATACTAAAATTTGAACCATAAATTGAATTTAGAAACTATCTTCTTCTTCTGGCAGTCCCTCGAAGCGAGAAGGATGCTTGCCATGGAGTACACCCCGTGGCAAGAACCTGCGTGAGGAGTCTTTTAATGTGGGGGTGCTGTTGCGCTGCAGCTACCACACGATTCTGGCTGACAGGAGAGTCTCTTGCTCTTACTGCCAGCTGCCATAAGAAACTATGTAGAGTGATAGTCAATCTTGTAATCCTAGAGAAAAAGAACTTGCGAAAGGACTGGGCATAGATTTAATTTACAGATAGTTTCTGTTTTGAGTGTAAGTGGGAAATTGTGTTTGGCAATGCATTTGAAATTGTATTGGTTAGGTTAGGCTTCAAACTTCTGCAAAAATCTCATTTGTATAACCAACCTCAGGATAAAGCCTTCCAAGAACCAGCTCATTTGGACAACGTGATAGGACGTAATAATTACTTTTATTTTCTTTCCATGAGAAAATATTCCTTGGTGCATTTAAGAGTAGAAATCAAGTTTAGTTTTATTAACGCAGTTGAAAACATGTTTTCAGACACAATAAGCAATTTTTTCAAGACTGTTCAGTCTTCCAACTGTGAACAGCCCGATATAAAGTCACGAAAATGATGTTAAAAGACTATACTGTTATAGTTTTATTAGTTTCATTAGCACAGGCTAGTCAGTTTCTTAGTGAGCTAAATATTTTTTTGTTAATAATTTAAAGAGCTTTCCCAAACCAATAGCATCAGTGGAATCTCACAATTTCGATCAGTGGGTGGGCGGGGTATGCAGCTGGATTGTGGGAAAATTAAACCTTGAACCAACTTTAAAGGTTATGGGGCAGAATTTTGCCCTTGGCGGGCGGGCGGGCAGGCTTGGCGGGGGTGGGTGGGTAGCCGACCGCTGCCCATAATCAGCACCTCACCGCGATTTCACGCTGCCGAGAAAGGATGAGTTGCCTCAGAGAGATGAAGAGATATTAAAAAAAAGTAATTAAAAAAAAAAGAAAACATGTCCCCTCAGGTGACTCTGTCACATGAGCAGGGGCATGTTATTAATAAAAAATTAAAGTATTTATTTCATTTTTGTTTGCTTTTGGAAACCTCATCCCGCCCGTGGATGAGGTTTCCAAATATATGCAAAGGCCGCTTGGTCTTTTTGCCTTCCCGCCAGCCGTTAGGTTGGACAGGCAGTGAAAAATTTACATTAATTAATGGCCTTAACGGGCCTTTTAATTGTCGGCGGGCGTGCTGCTGGCTCTGGCACACGCCTACTGACCGAACTATCACGTGACTGCACGTTGGCGTCGGCACACTTGGCCGACGTCAACGCGCGTCATTTCAAACTCAAGCAGGTCAGGTGTGTGCCTGCCTGCCAAGCAAAAATTTCTGCCCATGGAGAAGACAATTGTAAATGGTTTTGGATGTAATCCATTTACATTTAAAATTCCCCAACCTTTTTGTGTTGGTTTGGCCAATTTTGCTCTGATTGCACAAATATAATTAACACAAGTAAGCAGAAGCTTGATCAAACTTTACATTTTCTTGTCACGAATTTAACTTCATGCCCTTCTGTTCTTTGGTCTGAATGGCCATAAAGTAATATTTTGGATTGACATTTTTGCCATTTAATACTTTGCATAGTTCTATAAATTCATCCCTAATCCCTAGAATGAAGAGCTCAGGTTCTCTAGATCTCATTTTCTTAACACTTGCTCTTCGTTAAAACCTTCCCAATACTCCCCAGAGCTACACATCCGCTGATGAATTTCAATGATTCTAAAGCTCATTCATATTCACTAGGAGTGCAAGTACTCTTGTCCATGCTACAGTCCTGTTTACGAGTGCATGCATACCTAAGTCTGAATACATGCATTTCAAGTGAAAGGGAAAGCTGAAAAAACATTTGTGCAGCGCCCAAAAACCATGAACTTGCTCGCTTATGTCTCTGATATCACCGCATTCTTTTCTGTGGGGCAAAAGTGGCAGTGCAACTGCAGCCTCAATCTATAGTGCCTAATGTACTTGCTAATCACTGCGTACAAGTGCCTGGCTTGAGCAAATCCTTCAGATGATGTCCTGTACTTTGTTGCTTCTCACCACAATGACCAGCAAAGCAAAACCTCAGTCAAAAAGCTTTTCTTGTTTGCAATGGTTTTCTTGATGTGATTTTCTGCAAGTTGACTGAAAAAGACTCAAATTTATCCTAACAGTACAGCTTTAAAGGGACATGGTCTTCAGGAAAGAAAAACAACGTTTGGTAAAACCAGTTTTGCTTGGGGAAGGAGATCAGAGAAAAACATGCATTGTTTACACAATGAAGAAATTTTAGACAGAAGAAACAAGGGGGAGTTCCAGCACAAATGTGTCATGATATTGTTTGTGGCCTTCCCATGAGAAAAGGTTCTCCAAACATTATTTTTAATCAAGCCCACACGTCTTAAAAACTTTCCTCAGATTTTCAGCACTTTTTCCGTATTAAGAATGCCTTGACCGTATTGATTGAACATGTCTTGAGACAGAAAGGAAAAAAAGAGAGATGAGAGGTGATGCTTTTCAGAGGATAACATGCTAATGAAATGCTTTTGTTTCACTTACGCTGTATGTTTAGTCCCAAACTGTCATTGAATTCCCCAACAATTACAAATTTAGCCCAATTGTTTCTTTAATGTTTGCCAGTTTGAAAATGATTGCTTTTATTTATCCACACATAATTGTGCAAACTGGCAAAAATGGAAATGGATAAGCAGAATAAAATAATGAGCACTGCCTGTTCCTTTTTTCCGATTTCTATGGTACAATAAGAACTTGTATTTGTATGGTGTTTTCAATGTAATGAAACATTCCAAGATGCTTCACAGGAAGATTATAAAACAAAATATGGCACTGGACCATAAGGAGATATTAGGGCAGATGACAGGTAATGTTATGGAAGTGGAAATAATTGACCTTATTGATGCCGTGGATGTGTGGCTGAAAGCTCATATTGAGGTCAAATATGACATGTAGGTTCATATAACACATTGCACCCCGAATACTTTCTGGCTGATTTTCCTGTCTGTTCTCCTGTATATATAGATGCACAAGTGCAAAGGAATCAAGATGAATCCTATACTTTACTGGGTGCTTTCCTATTCAATCACAGAACAGAAAAAACTAATACAAGATCACAGAATCACAGAATTGTTATAGCACAGAAGGATGCCATTCAGCCCATCGTGTCTGTGCTGGCTCTGTAAATGACCAATGCACCTTATGCCATACCCCCTCCTTCTCCCCATAACCTTGCACGTTTGTCCATTTTGGATAATAATCCCATTCCCCCTTGAATGCTTCGATTGAACCTGCCTCCACCACATTCTTAGGCAGCGTATTCCAGATCCTAACCACTTACTGTGTGACAAAGTTTCTACTCATGTCTCCATTGCCAACTACCTTAAATCTGTGCCATCTCATTCTCAATCCTTCCACCAATGGGAACAGTTTCTCCCTATGTACTCGGCCCAGACCCCTCTTGATTTTGAATACCTCTACCAAATTTCATCTCAACCTTCTCTCCTCTAAGGAAAACAGTCCCAACTTCTCCAACCTATCTATATAACTGAACCTCCTCATCACTGGAACCATTCTCGTGAATCTTTTCTGCACACTCTTTAATGCCTTCATACCATCCCTAAAGAGTGGCACCCGTAACTGGATGCAATACGCAGCTGAGGCCTTACCAGTGTTTCATATAGTTTAACATAACCTCTTTGCTCTTGTACTCTATGATCCTATTAATAAAGACTAGGACACTAAATGCTTTATCAACTGCTCTCTGAACCTGTGCTGCCACCTTCAATGACTTATGCACATATATATCCATGTCCCTCTTCTCGTGCACTCCCTTTAGAATTGTACCCTTTATTTTATATTGTCTCTCCTCATCCTTCCTACCGAAATGAATCGCTTCACACTTCTTTGCATTAAACTTCATCTGCCACTTGTCCACCCATTCCACCAATTTGTCTATGTGCTTTTGAAGTTCTACACTATCCTTCTTACAGTTCACAATGCTTCCAACCTTCATATCATCCGCAAATTTTGAAATTGCACCGTTTACACCAAGGTCTGGCTCATTCATCTATATCACGAAAAGCAAGGGTCCCAACACTGACTCTGAGGGTCTCCAATAAAAACCTTCTTCCAGTCTGAAAAACATCCATTAACGACTGCTCTTTGTTTCCTGCCACTCAGGCAATTTCGTATCCATGTCGCTACTGTCCCCATTATTGCATGAGCTATAACTTTGCTCACAAGTCTGTTGTGTGGCACTCTATTAAATGCCTTTTGGACATTCATATACACCAGATCAACAGTATTAACCTCATCAACCTTTTCCGTTACCTCTTCAAAAAACTCCAGAAAACTAGTTAAATGTGATTTGCCCTTAACAAATCCATGCTAGCTTTCCCTATTAACCCACATTTTCCCACCTAACTATTAATTTTCTCCAGAATTTTTGTTTCTAGAAGCTTTTGGGATATTTTGCATTTTCTAGTTTGAGTATTGCTGAAAAAAGAGACATGTTGAAGCTTTTCATCTGGCACTCATCAGGACACTTCGCTAGAATACCAGCCATTCGCTGACTCATTCCTCAGAGCAATGCCTTGGCCAATCAAGATCAAGTTGCCTGGTTTAAGTTTCAAATAATGCTTGGCAGTTAACTATCAATCACCATCAATTGGTGCATTCTCCATGGCAACACCTCTACCAATCAGAGTCCACTTGCCAACCAATCAGCACTCTCTTTTCAGTATACAGTACAATTTATACAGTATAAATTGTTGTTTTTCTCTTTTACCGGTATTCTTGCGAAGTACCCTGATGACTGCAAGACAAAAGCTTCAACATGTCTCTTTTTTCAGCAGTACTCAAATTCTGTACTACCATACACTTATTTTCTATTTTCTCTTCCTTCCATTAGCCTTTGTCTTGATTTATTAACCTTTGACTTCTCTTGAACAGCTGCTGTTTCCTAGCTTACTCATCCCTACAGTCTCTTCAGTTTTTCATTTCACTTTCATTCAAGACCTCATTACACAATATTTCCTTCCCTTACCCTGATTTCTATGATACAATAATTTGCATTTGTATAACAAGTTTTATAATAAAATAGCTACTGATATTCAGAAAAAAAAAACACATTTGAAGTGCTTTACATTAAGTTCAGTAACCATGAGGATAAATATAGATTGAAGGGAAGGAAATCAATGTAAGGCCACCCATTGTGCGTTAAATAGGAAATAGGCCTCCGAATTTCAACGATGTGATCTGATGGTTGTTCAGATCACTTGTCTGAAACAAACAGTAGACGGTGTAAATAATTAAATTGGGGTGTGACAACAAATGTGAAATTGAGGTACAAATAGATGAGCTTACTGGAAGCTGCTCATAAAAAGTTCCAAGAAATTATGGTAGCAAAATTCGTTGTGTAGTGCCCGTATTTTTGGAGACACAGGTGTCATTTCAGGTTAAAAACAGTGCCCATGGCACGTGCAGACATTTCTGGTGTGGGCCACACCAGACACCATTTTGGATCAGACATCAACACAGGTGCTGGGAATGTGCACCAAAAGTATGCAGAATGGGAAAATTGTCATATTCATCAGGGTGTAATACTGATAATGACAACAGCGGTGCAGTATTCAAAGCCCAAGGTAATGTCCTTTCTTAATCTTGCACAGTGACTGCGTTTTGAGCAGAAGGAAGGGCACCCACAGGCGCTATTTAGAGGGATCATCAACAATGCAGAGATTAAAGCCACCTCAAAACAACTTGCTCACCCAGCTTTATCAATCAAACCATTTACTATTCTATATAAAAATCAACTTAATCACCCTTAAGTATTTCTTGGTGTCTGTCTTCAGTGTGTCTTTGTCTGCCTAGTGCTTGTACCCAGTTTGACCCCAGTGTTCGCAGCATGTGTGGCGAATGTCAGTGGGGGAGACTGCAGATGGCCTTGGAAGATGACCTTGAGAATTTCTGGGCCTTGCAAGTCCTGCTTCAGACAGTACCACGTTGGCATGCGCTGGCTTGACATAAGACTACAGCAAGGAGCTGGCAGATTGGCAGGGGTGGGAGGATGAATGTTGCCTTTCTGAGAAAGGACAGCAGGTTTGTGCTCCACGGCATCGCTACCACTCTCGCAGGGCAGGGCCTCAGCAATCCTAGTGATTTGTTAGAGGACATATTGCTGTACTACTGTGTCACCCTACAAGCCTCATTGAGCACTTGGATCTGCAGTTGTGAGAGTTATTGTAGCAACAAGCTGAGCTTGCATGACCACTGTCTGAGATTCCATTCAGGCTTTAGGGGATTTCTGCTTGTGAAGCAATGGAAGCTGTACATTGACAACCAGGTGCTACATTATGGTTGGGTCCACCAATGTGGTAATGGGGTTGACTATAACCTTCCACAATGGAAACAAAGGGCTCTGTGCTCTAAGCAAAGCTCAAAGTCAGGTTGGAGCCGGACTCTATGCTCCTTGACATTGAGCGCAGGCTTTCTGACAGGCCTGCCAATGCACCAAGCATTTCATTGCCCATACCCATCAGTCTTTTTCTGTAGTTTGTCTCCTCAAAACCCTCAATTTATACTTCAGCAGCGGAGCCTGTGTATGATCTCACTCTCTAGTGAGTGGCACCTTCTCTACCCTTTCCCCTGCCCTGTGGCTGCAGCCCATTATGTTGGGTCTCTCACCTAAACGCAGATCCTCTGACTCTGAGCTAGCCTCTAAAGTATGTTCACTGTTAATACTTGTACTAGTGGCTGCAGATGTGTTTCTCCATCATCACTCTGATCCTTTTTCCCTTCGCTGTCAGGTAAGGCAGCCTGAAGGTGCTGGAGATATGGTTCGGAGGGACCAGGGCATGCGTTAGAAACTGGAAGGGCAAGTGGCTATGGTGAAAAGGAAACTGGACATGTGGGAGCGATGCTCCCTCTCCATTGTGGGTAAGAACCTGGTCATCAGGTGTGAGGCACACTTGGTGTTGCTGTATGTGGCGCAGGTCTGGCTCATTCCTCACTCTTGCATGGTAGCAATCACCCGAACCATCTTTTGCTTTATCTGGAGGTCGAAAATGGATCGTGTTCGAAGGGATACGATGTACAAGCTTCCAACATTGCCCTCATCCTAAAGGCCACCTTTGTGTGTGGCTGCATCAAGCTGTGCGTAGACCTTCAGTATACAAACACCAAGTGTCACTACGTGCTGAGGTTCTATCTGTCCCTGGTGTTGCGAAGGATGGGTCCGGCCACGCTGCTGTGAAATGCTCCATGTAGTTGGATTGTGCAGTACCACCTGTCCCTCGTGGAAAAATTTATGCAGAGAAACACCTTTGACTATAAGTTCATCAGGCAGTGGTCAGCATGTAACGTCCTAGAGGCCCTGAGGGAAAAGTAGATGGTGGATCCTGTCAGATAGTTCCCTGAACAGACAGTCACAATCATTTCGCAGAATACCTCATCACCAGAACTTTCCAACAAGCACCAAGGTGTAGCTTGGCTGATGGTGAGAAAGGCCATCCCTGTCAGATCCTTCCTACACGCCAGGAGTCTCACCCCCTCTGTACATTGCCCTTGAGGTGGCTGTCGTTGGGAAGTGACCATTTTTCACCTCCTTGTGGATTGTGCCTTAGCAAAGAAGGTCTGGAAAGAGATGCAGTGGTTTTTGTCAAGTTTCATCCCGAGCAGTGCTATGACACAGGACTTTGTGCTCTACAGGTTGTTCCCAGGGACACACACCGAGACAAACATCTACTGCAGCTGGAGGACCATCAACTCTGGTCTGCCTGAAACTTGTTGGTCTTCCAGTGCAAAGAGTTGTTCCCATCCGAGTGTTGCAGACTGGCAGATTCCAAGGTCCAGGACTGCGTGCTGAGGGACGCACTAAAGCTTGGGACAGCTGCCGCAAAGGTGCAATGGGGAAAGGTCATTGTCTAAGACCTTTCTGCCATAGTGCAATGAGGGGCTGGGAACTGTTTAGAGCCCCTTGGGCTGTACGACTCACAATGAATGTAAGTAGTGAATACTAAATGTATTATAATTGTATTGAAGCACCTCAGAGTGCAACATGATGTATGTCGATAACTCCAATACCATTGCATTGTCTGACTGTCTGTAATTGCCATATTGAAATGTCTGTAATATTTGTTGATTGTATTGAAGCACCTTGTGATCCATGTGGGAAACATGAATCTGATTGCACTTTTTGTGATGGCCATTTTGAAATGTTTTGTAATGTTCTTTCAGGTATTTTATGAATAAAGTATATTTTTCCAAAAAAAAATCATCACTCTCTTTGTTCTCTTCCTGCTTCTTGCCCCTGCACCACTGTCTGGCCAGGTAACAGTTCTTGGGGATCTGAAAGGAGAAGGTCACAATGGTTAATGCAAAATACTGCAGATCCTAGAAACCTGAAACAAAAACAGTAAATGCTGAAAAAACTCAGCGGGTCTAGCAGCATCTGTGGAGAGAGAAATGGAGTTAACGTTTTGAGTCCATATGACCCTTCTTCAGAGCTCTGAACAAGGCACAAGGTTCGTGGTGAGGGTGGGGGGGGAAAAGCAAGAGGCTTTAAAAAAATTCTTTCGTGGAATGTGGGCGCCACTGGCTGGGCCAGCATTTGTTGCTCATCCCTAATTGCCCTTGAGAAGGTGGTGGTGAGCTGCCTTCTTGAACCGCTGCAGTCCATTTGGTGTAGGTACACCCACAGTGCTATTAGGGAGGGAGTTCCAGGATTTTGACCCAGCGACAGTGAAGGAACGGCGATATATTTCCAAATCAGGATGGTGAGTGGCTTGGAGGGGAACTTCCAGGTAGTGATGCTGCCCTTGCCTTTAGAGGTTGCAGGTTTGGTAGGTGTCGTTGAAGGAGCCTTGGTTAGTTGCTGCAGTGCATCATGTAGATGTACACACTGCTGCCACTTTGCGTCAGTGGTGGAGGGAGTGGATATTGAAGGTGGTGGATGGGGTGCCAATCAAGCAGGCTGCTTTGTCCTAGATGGTGTTGAACTTCTTGAGTGTTGTTGGAGCTGCACTCATCCAGACAAATGGGGAGTATTCTATCACACTCCTGACTTGTGCCTTGTAGATAGTGGTCAGGCCACGGGGAGACAGGAGGTGAGTTACTCACTACATAATTATCAGTCTCTGACCTGCTCTTGTCGCCACAGTATTTATATGGCTAGTCCCGTTCAGTTTCTAGTTAATGGTAACCCCTAGTATGTTGATAGGATGTGTTTACATCATCTGCAGCTTGTAAATCAGAAAAGGTTGTGGGATGACGGGGAAGTGGGATGTGAGAAGGAGAATTAATTATGAGCATACTGTCACCTTCAATGCTTTCAGAAGTACTGCTAGCCAAGGCCTCAGTCTTGGCAGCTTCAATGACAGCGAGCACTGTTTCCTCTACTTGTTACTTTAAGTCCATTTAAGTTAAAGGGTATACAGCTCTTGGAGGTTGGTAACTTGGCTAGCTTCAGGCGGAACTTAGTGGTCCTTCTGGGTTCAGTATTGAGGTAGTTTAAAGATTGTTAAAACCATGAGAGGAGGGGCGAAATGACTTCCCTATTCTCCCACTCCAGGTTTGACAGTAACAGGGTTTTTTTTGTAAATTTAGAGAGGATGTGCTTTGCCAATTCTGTAAGAATCCCACCATTTATGCATTAGGTTGTACAGAATTAGTCAGACAGGTTTTCTTAGGTTAAACAAAGAACAAGATAAGTTTATTGAAATTATCTGCCGAAATAAAAAAAACTAGGGCCTGAATTTTTCAGTCAGTGTGCGGGGGCGGGCCCCACACAAATGAGTGTAAAATATCGCATCATGTTTCATTCGGTGGGTGCGCGCCGGAGTCAGCTGCATGCCCGCTGATATTTAAACAGCCTATTAAGGCCATTAAGGGAGTAATTAAGGTCAACCTCATGCTGCCCGTCCAACCTTACAGTTGGCGGGCAGGCAAAATGTCCAAGCAGCCTTTACTTTTTTTAGGAAACCTCATCCACGAGCGGGATGAGGTTTCCTAAAGCTTTTATTAATTAAATAAAAACATTTCCTGAAATGTAAAAACATGTCCCAACTCATGTGACACAGTCACATGAGGGCACATGTTTAATTACATTTTTAAACCATTTAATTGTTTATTTCAAAAGCACTTCAATCTCTCTGAGGCAGCTCCATGAAATTCCTCTTTCACGTGCATGCACGAAAGAGCGCTGACCCCGGTTCTCCCTCCTCCCCACTCCTGCATAGGTAGTACTGAGCGCAACCGCTCGCGTCTTACACTGGGCAGGCCTTAATTGGCCAGCCCGTGTAAAGTGGCGGCGCGGAACTAATCGTGATCAGCGGTCGGGTCCGTGACTGCCCCCGCCTGTTCCCGCCAAGCCCACCCGCTGATTGAAAAATTCAGGCCTAGGTAAATTGCAACCATCATTCATACATCACAAGCATTTGTCTGGGCCTACACACACACTTACCAGTACAGGTAGTAGACTAAGAGGATATGCTTTTAGGATTTTTACAGCTCATGAAAACTTAAACAGAGGAGGATACAGTTAGCTGTTCCTTGGCTGGTCTCGACGCAGTGATTCCACGTTGTGGCTGTTTTGTTCAATTGTCTTCCTGGGTGTAGTTGTACGGTGCAGATTTCCATGTTTTTTCCTAAAATGGTCTCAATTCACAGTTAATTTCTCTTCTCAGGATGGTTACTTTGCAAAAATGGGCACAATATTTCTGAGAGGGAGAGGCAGAAGGCAGACAGCTTCAACAGCCTGTGTTCAGTATAGCACTGTCTTTTGTTCTCTCATTCCTGCTTGGTAAGCAGTCCTTAAAGTACCTTACTGGCTGTATATTGCAGAGAAATTCTATCAGTTCATGCCATCGGCAGTTTTTGTTTCAGAACAGGTAATTGCATTTTGATGTCACATCTTAGAAACAGTCTAAGGATTGTGTGAAGCCAACAGAGGATGGGGGCCTATCCACTCCCCAGGTAGTTGAGTATCTGCTTTTCATCCCACTTGGGGTAAAGTGAAATTGTGTGTATTGTAGTTGTCTGAGCAGTTTCGTCATTGTCTGTAAATGGTTCAATTCTTTTAAAAATCCAGATAATTAGAAATTGTATCTTTAAAAGCCTTACATTCTAAACATCTTTGTAACAAGGCGTAGATGGTTGATTTAATTGTTCTTCTGGAGACAGCAGTGCTGCATTGAGTTTTTATAAAATCTCTGTCTGTGGTACGTGGATAGTCAAAACTTGCAAATTGGATAGAAAGAGACAGAGACAGAGAGAGAGAAGCAACCCACTCAGGGTCTCAGTTGCTTGTCCTGTTCTATAGAGAAAACAGTTGCTTAAACACTCAAAGTGTTGGCTTGTCACATGGCCTTCTTTCTTCAACTGCCCAGTAACCAAAATATGATCATGGCTAATGTATTCCAGTTATAACATGATTGGATCACGGCTGGGAATTCCTCTCTCAGCCAGAGTCCCATTGTCCTAGTGATTATATTGAATGGTTTGTCTCCACCCAGTTGAGTAATCAGGTGATTGTCTGGACGCTTTATTAGTGGAATAGGCGATGGCCCCCATTCATACTATTTCGAGGCCATTGTTCCTGGTGCAACTTTGCAGACTGGCTGTCTCAATTTCAATGGTTTTAGGATGTAGAATGTACAGTGATACAAATGTGCAGCCATCTTTGATTATGATTCCAAGTCACTGGAATGTGGCTTTAGTTTTTTTAAAAATTAATCGTCAGGGGTTTCCAGCCAGTAAATTCAAAAAAATATCATTTGATATAAAGTTTCACAACAAAGCCATCCAGAATATTACTTACTCTGAAATAGCCAACAATATTTGACTGTTTTACTGTAAGGTCAGAGACTATAGGTAGCAATGCTCACCCTAGCCATTTGTCCAAGAGCCAAGTGAACAAAGAACACAACAACTGTATTTCATAAGTGTCCAAATTGAACAACCAGATGATAGGACAAAAATAGCCTTGTTCCAGTTTTCATGTTTTTTGAGTAGACGTCACAATTATATATCTAGCATGGACTCTATATTTAGAGTTGGGCTTATAAAGGCACTTTTGACATGGTCTGAGCATTAAACATTCTACCATTTGCGGTGAACTGGTAAATATTTTCCCATCCAACGAGTTGAATCATCAGCAGTAAGCTGAGCTGTCCAATCACAAAAATGGCAGTAATAACCACACTTATATATCTAAATGAACTAAATAGAAGAGCACTGATCTTTAAATTATTGGGTGCTATTAGTAATGGAAGGACTGCTCTTAAACTGGGGACTATGGTTGAATAAAGCAGAAAGCCTAGGTTCATGAGGGTCAGCACAATGAGCCCTAGGTCACATGGAAAGCTTTGCGAAAAGTATCCTTGAGGGAGAGAGGGAGCAACGCGACAATAGACCGTGTGAGAAAGAGAGAATGTAAGAGAACAATTGTACTACCAGTACTTGGTACATCTGTTTTTACACCCCTACTTCAACATCTTCTGGCACTACTCCTGTGGAAAAAGCAAAGGATACATTCTACATTTGTCCGGATGACTCCACATGCCCTGGTTTTGCTGTGAGCTTGCTTCTCCTGTTTATCTTAGTTCCCATCAAACAGAACAACTGCTCTTGTCACAAGACATTTTGGAGGCAGCCAAAAATATTACACCTAGCCTAATGATGATGATAAGGCCTGATTGAAATGTGACTTATTATGCCGCTATCATTCATGGTTTAAAATATCAGCGACGAGAAACAAAAAAAAAAATCCTGGGACAGATGTCAGCCTCTGGTTACTTGCCCAAATGACCTTCACTGAAACGAGAAGCTGAACAGCGTGTGTGTTGGTTATTTGAACATGGATGGGGTGGGAGAGAGAACATCACTTCTGTGCCTGATCCTGTCCCTACCCAATATTCACATAGACACTCACATTTCCTGGTTACTCTTCTCATTCTGTACCAAAGAGTTGCTGCGGTTGCTTGTGATGCCTCTATCAATGCCTGGGATGAAAGTAGCTAATTCAGCATAAGCTGGTCATCAAACCAGGAACCTGGTTTGCCCAGGCTTTGCTACTCACTGAGAGGCATCATAAATTTACTAGAATTCTCCCCATAATATTTAGCTAATCTTCTTGGTTTATAAGCGTTAAAACATTTATAGTCTTATAAAACACATAGCAGCATGATCGCTGAAAATTATATCTTTCCCTCTTATCATCGAGTGGGCAGTAAAATGACCCATTGACTGAAAATAGGAAATGTAATTTATTTTATATTTACAAGTCTTGATAAAGACTTTCAAGTTCAGCTTCTCCTGATGTTTTTCAAAGGGCTTCTTGTGTTCATCCTCTGGAAATTCCGACATTCAGAACACCATGGATAGCATCCCTACCTACACAGTCTTGCATTCTACTCACTGCGGTCTTTCCTAGTTCCACTGTCTTCCCATTCCTTAACAAATTGACCAAGACTCTTGTCCTCCCTTTCAAATTCTTCCATGGCGGCCTCACTTACTCCTTACCTTTGCAATGTCCTCAGGTGTACAGCCATCCAGGAACCTTGTGACACAAGAGCATAGATTTTTGCGGAGTCATGGAGACTCTGTGCCTTATCCAAAATGGCACTGGCAATCAGATCATGATCCAAGCTAGTGTGAAATTTCATGCCAGTGCTGTCATTTTCCAACTCTACACTCCAGCTAATGTCCTTTTTAACCCTCAGATGGATGAACACAACATTAGCAGAATGAAGGGCCCTCCACCAGTACAATTTAATAAGACCTTGAACTACCCCTCTAGGTTTGTTGCTGTTTATTTCTTCTAGTTGCTAATGCAGATGTATGTGTTTTTTGAGCTTTCTTGCTGAAGTTTGAAGAATCTACAGGAGGTGCTCTGGCTGGTGCTGGAATAATATGTTTTTCTTCATTTGCTTCCAGACATGGGTGGCCTGGTAAGGCTTCCTCTGGGAATTGAGCATGACTTGGAGAATGAGAAGAGTCCACACTTAACAGGACAGACTCCTATAAGAAGGAGGAGGAGAAGAGTCAGCAGGGGGCTAAGTCCACCAAGGGTCTTCAGGGAGCAACTTCCTTACCTCAACTTTTTGAAGAACAATGCATGAGATGATTTTGCTTTACAACAGAGCTTCCCACTGAAACCTGCCAGGTACTGCAGCCAAAACTGCAGCCTCAAAGCAGGATAAGGACGTCATTGCTTCGGCTGTCAAGCTGACCACGGCTCTTAACTTTTATGTGCCTGACTCCTCCCAGGATGCTAGTTGAGAATAACATCTCACAGTTTACAGTTCACTGCTCTCTATACACAGGTAAATGGATTAATGTTATTTCTTCTTGGCAGAGCCAAGCCAGAAGAACGAGTACAAGAGTTTGCATGGATGCAAGCTTCCCCATGGTGAAGTCAGTCATTGAATGCAGGCACATTGCCTTGCATGTGCCTCATGTGAACCCGATGATTTTCTCAAATCAAAAAGATTTCACCCCCTCAATGTACAGCTGGTGTGGGATGACAGGCATTGCACCATGCAGGTGAATGCCTATTAACCTGGCAGCAATCGCAGCTCTTTCATTCCACGTCAATCACAGAATCGCAGAATTGTTATGGTGCAGAAGGAGGCCATTTGGACCATTGTCTTTGCACCGGCTCTCTGAGCATCTTAACTTAGTGCCAATCTCCTGCCTTTTTCCCATAACCCTGCACATTGTTTCTATTTAGTAATCATCCAATGCCCTTTTGAATGCCTCAATCCTCTGTACCACCTGTATTTGACGCAAAATGGCATATCAAAGGTTGGCTACTTGGAGACGAGGGCTATCTACTGATGACATGTGTCGTGTTCTTATAATGATATAAATTCTTGAGCTTATATACTTATTTGACACAAGGCACCAGTCATTCATAAGGGATTGGGGTAACACATTGTGGGTTCATTTATGAAGACTAGATACATAAGAACAGTCTTATATTGTTGTAAAGCTTGGAGATTTAGGAGCTATTGTTTGCACTACTGCTTAAAGCAGAAGTGAAACTAAACCTGGAACACACAATACATACATCATTTCCCTTCTAGTGATGTATACAGAGACATACTCATATCCTTAAAGGTAAACTACAACAACATAGTTTATTAATCCAGTCCAAAATTCATGCACACAAGCACAGCAGGCCTATAGTGAGAACCATGCTGTCATGAAGAACATTATAGAGCACACTGACTACACCCTTAAGCTGCCTGGGCCATTCTGGAGGAGCCCTGCAGTACTCAGATGAGAGGGTGTCAAGATATATGGTGATGTGCTTCATGTTGCATCACCTGACCATGATGAGGGAACAGCTTTTGTCACTGCTTATTGGGTGAGAAGCTGATGAGCAGGAGCATGAGGAAGAGGGGAAGGAAGAAGAGGAGAAGGATGCAGTAGAGCATGAGGAAGTACAACAGGAAGAGGAAGGTAGGCTACAATGTTACAGGCCTTTCTGCCCAAGTTCTACATGATCAAATTATTCTATATGATCTTCATGATCATTAGGGGAGGTAGTGGCGTAGTGGTAATGTCACTGGACTAGTAATCCAGAGGCCCAGGCTACAACCCGGGTTCAAATCCCACCATGGCGGCTGGTGGAATTTAAATTCAATTAATAAATTTGGCATTAAAAAATAGTAACAGTGACAATGAACCTTTGTCGATTGTCATAAAAACACATCTGGTTCACTAATGCCCTCCCCTTAGGGAAAGAAATCTGCTGTCCTTACCTGGCCTGTATCTCACTACATACAGATCCCACCTCCAAGTTATCCTCTAAAATACACACAATGTCAGTGTCTAAGCTCATGGCTGAGAGTGTAGGATCAAGTGATGATGCTGTAATAGTCATGGAATCATACCTTACAGACAATGTACCATATACCACTATCGCCATCCCTGGGGATGCCCTGTCCCACCAGCAGGAAGGACCAACCAGAAGTGGCAGCATAGTGGTATAAAGTTGGGAAGGAGTTGCCCAGGGAGTCCTCAACATCGACTCTGGACTCCACGAAGTCCCATGTCATCAGGTCAAACATCCTGCTGATTACCACCTACCACCACCACCACAACCCCTCCCCACCCTCCCCCCTCAGCTGATGAATCAGTGCTCCTCCATGCTGAACACCAACCTGGAAGAAGCACTGAGGGTGCCAAGGACACAGAATGTACTCTGGGTAGGGGGCTTCAATTTCCATCACCAAGAGTGGCTCGGTAGCACCACTACTGACCGAGCTGGCAGAGCCCTAAAGGACATTGCTGTTAGACTGGGTCTGTGGCAGGTGGTGATACACCCAACAAGAGGGAAAAACATACTTGACCCCGTCCTCACCAATCTGCCTGCCACAGGGTGCATCTGTAATTGACTGTATTGGTAGACATGATCGCCGTACAGTTCTTGTGGATATGAACTCATGCCTTCATATTGAGGATACCCTCCATAATGTTGTGTGGTACTACCACTGTGCTAAATGGGACAGATTTCAAACTAATCTAGCAGCTGAAAACTGAGCTCCCATGAGGTGCTGTGGGCCATCAGCAGCAGCAGAATTGTACTCAAACACAATCTGTAACCTCATGGCCCGGCATATCCCCCACTCTACAATTACCATCGAGCTAGGGGGTAGGAATGTAGGAACATAGGAGCAGGTCTAGACCATTCAGCTCCTTGAGCCTGCTCCACTGTTTAATTAGTTAATGACTGATCTTTTACCTCAACGTCATTTTCCCACATGCTCTCCTTAATGTCATTGCTTTCTAGAAATCTATTGACCTCTGTTTTGAACATACTCAATGATTGAGCCTCCACCACCCTCTGGGATAGAGAATTACAAAGGTTTACCACCCTCTGACTGAAGAAATTCCTCCTCATTTCATTCCTAAATGGCCTATCTCTTATTCTGAGACTGTGTAGCCTGTTTCTAGGCCCCCCAATCAGGATCAGCCCTGGTTCAATGAAAAATGCTGAGGATATGCCAGGAACAGCACGGGGCATACGTAAAAATGAGGTGTCAATCTGTGAAGCTACAATACAGGACTACTTGCATGCCAAACAGCGGAAGCAGCATGCGATAGACAGAGCTAAGCGATCCCATAACCAATGGATCAAATCAAAGCTCTGCAGTCCTGCTACATTCAGCTGTAAATGGTGGTGGACAATTAAACTGTGACACTAAAAGTGACTTCACTTTGGCGCACAAGCTACCTGCCATCTCTGCGGGTTCCTCTCAGGGTGCTCTGGATGATGGTAGCAGCTCCTCCACCCCTCTGCCAGTTATTATGGCATCTGATGAGGCTGCGGCGACTGGGGAGATGCCAGCTGTGGCACTGGATGCCCCCTCCCAGGCGGGGCCAGCACAGGCTCCACTGGCCAGAGGACGACCGCCAAGGTCCTCAAGGCCAACAGGACAGCAGAGTCAGCAGGCTGTCTCCAATGCTTGTGCCAGCGATGGGGAGCACCAAGAATAGTACACGCAAACATAAGTTTAAGGCACCATGAGCACAAGAGGGACTGGTCACGATGATTTTCTGTTGTGCAATGTTTTGTTTATGTTTACTGCTCTGGGGTTAAAGACCAGAGAAGGTTCTGTTAATTGGTTTTGACTGTCAACATGAAATAAATTATCTTTTGTTGTAATGGCCTGAGTATGCTTCACCTTTTTTATTTAATGTGGTGTAGGGTACGCCAGTATGTAATGCTGGATGTGAGTGGCTCAAAACTTTATTGCACAGACACTGAGTGGACTTTGGGGTCAAACATCCGGGATGGAGGCGGCAGCCCTGGCATGAGGTGGTAACGCTTATTTGGCAGCCTAGCTGAAGAGGCGGTGGACCAAGGCATCCCTGGTGTCCCTTCCTCCATGGAGGTTACCAAGCTCTGCCTCTACACCCTCAGTGTTCTCCTCACCATGCTCCTCTTCTAACTCACTACTGGATTCATCCTCTGTAGCCTCTGCAGCTGCGTCAAAATCCTATTCCTCCAGTGGTCCCCCATTGCCAGTGCCAGATCTTGGAGAGCGCAGCATGTGATCACTATCAGTGACACCTGTTCTGGGGGGTTATTGTAGTGCTCCCACTGAATGATCCAGGCATCGGAAGTGAATCTTCAGAAAACCTATGGTTCTCTCTATCATCACCCTTGTGGAGGCATGGCTCCTGTTGTACCGCTGCTCTGCCTCTGTTCTTGGGTGGCAGGTATGCGTCATAAGCCATCTTTTCAATGGATAACCCTTATCACCCAACAGCCATCCATCCAGTCGGGCTGGAGCACTGAACTCAGCACCTGGGAGTGTCTCAGGATGTAGGCGTCATGGGAGCTGCCAGGGTACCTTGCACACACTTGCAGAATCTGCATCCTGTGGTCACACACTATATGGACGTTCATGGAGTGGAAGCCCTTCCTGTTGACAAAGGCACCCGGCTGACCCGCTGGCACCTTGATGGCCACATGTGTGCAGTCAATGGCACCCTGGATACGGGGAAACCGGAAATCGCTGTAAAGTCTCTGGCTCACACAGCCTGGCCGGCCTCGTTCATATGGAAAAGAAGGAAAGTCAATGCTCATCTGTCACTGGCTTGATGCAACTGTGGACAGCTGATTGGGAGACTCCACACAGATTCCTCCACTGAACCCTGGAAAGAGCTGGAGGCATAGGAGTTGAGGGCCACTGTGACCTTCAGAGCCACTGGCATGGGGTGTCCACCCAAACAGTCGGAGCTGATCCCAGGCCCAATCACCTGACAAATGAAGGCCACTGTCTCCCTTGAGAGGCAGAGCCTCCTTCAGCATTGCACCTCGGACATGTTGAGGTAGCTGCATCACTGCCTGCAAACCCTGGCAGCAGGATAGTGGCGTCTTCTGTGGCCCCTTCCACCTTGGGCCTCCTGCTGGCCCTGCGCCCCTTGTGCCCGTACTTCTCCTCCCACAGGTCACTCCCCTGGAAGCTGCATTGAAACATCTGGCATCCTCTTCCTTCAGCCCCTCTCTTCCTCCTCAGAGGAGGTGCCACCAGCAGAGAGCACAAATACCGTTACCAGGGTAACGGAAGGCTGTCTGATACCTGGAAGAGTCCACATGGTCTGAGTTCTCCGGGGTCCTAGGAGACACCAAGGAGTCCTGAAATGAAGCCTGGAAGTGCTAACAATGTAGCCCTGAATAGAGGTGAAGCTGCCATATACCAATAAGTCACCAGCAGCAAACTATCTACCAATCTCATCAATACTCACAATGGCAATGCTGCTAACCCCTTTTATCCCGCCCGTGGATGAGATTTTTGAAATTGTTGGCTAGCCGCCTGCCCATTTTGCCCGTGTGACAAGCATGAAATTGAATGGGCAACAGAAAATCGGCGTCAGTTGCCTTTTTAATGGCCTTAACTGTCCTCTTAATTAATGGCGGGTGCAGCTCTGGCACCCGTGCGCACCCACCGGCCGAAATATCGCACAAGTGTGCAATGATGTCAGGACACTTTCCCGACGTCACCAAGTGCTATTTTACACTCGAGCAGGTCAGGCACGCTCAGTGAAAAATTCTGCCCTAAGGGAATGAAGGGACATTGGGACATCGAGGGAAAGTACAGTTGATGTAAAAGTTCAGCTCCGATCTTATTGAAAGGTGGGAGCAGGCTCTTATCTTCTGGCTATGCCACTTTTACATCCTTCAGCTCCCAGGGATTTTATTATCTTTTTGTTAAAAATAGGTCAAACAAAAATGTATTTTTGTTAATGGAAGGAAATGGTTATCACTCAGCCATCTGTTGTTGTTTACCACACTTTGCCATGATATGGGCATAATGAGAGAGTGTCAGGTCAGACAGCTGTTAATATAATATCTACAATGCATTTTACAGCATTTGATTGATTACAATGGTTCTCATAAAGAGCTCAAGAATTGAAGAGGTTTGCTAATGCTGTTGAAAAAGTAACTGAAACTCTTCAATTGCCTTGAGCATCTCATTTTGTTTTCTCTTTTTCATGCCTTGATTGTAATTATGTATATTTGCCTGATCTATCATATTGCTGTTATATTAGATAAACCGGAAGAGCAAACAGATTAAGCAAGGCATAGCTGATTAGTATGAAATACATCCAATTTAGGGCATGGGTTACCTGCCAGGAATACAGAAATAAATCGGATCCTGAATAAAATCAATGGATTGAAATTGTTCGAAGACTGTTCGGAAAAGCCACAATAGACAGAAAGGCATATGACTCACGACAGAAAGGCATATGACTCACAATTGAAAAGCCGACAAAACAATTCCGAATGATGTGGTAGCAATGGTATAGAACAGCAATGCATTGTGGCGTATAATGGTGCAGCGTAGGTTCACCATTCTATTCATAAATAAAAAACAAATTCAGCTAATTCCCAGAGAATAGGGAAATCACCAGGCTACCTGGTGCACTTTATAGTTAAAGTTATAGAAGAGCATTGCTTAATTCCTGGGATCTGACCACCACTTCATATTATTAGGCAGCGACATCCTTTTCTTCCAAGGATTTAAAGAGTCAACTTTCAGGCTGAAAAGATAGGCAGCCATCTTGGTATAACATACAACTCACACCCTGAAGGAACAGGGCAGCTCGTCACATCTGAGTCACTAGACTTGTATTAGAGATGGTTTGGAGGAGGTAGGATGGCAATGTCGAAGGTGTGCTACTAAAATCAACAGTAGATTTTAAAATGGTGTTAGAAAACAGTGTTATGTGACATGGATAAATTATTTGATTTATTGTCTTGCCTGATTTCAAAAGAATGACATAGGAAACAAAAGTAAAATCCAGTTTTAAATATTGTACAGATTTTTGAAGACTTGTAAAAATAATTCAGCATTTTCCAAGAGATATTCAAACTCCTTTGTAATTGATCTTAAACAGATAGGCTTCCTGACAGGTCATGCAAATGGGCCCAGCATTTTGTTGCATACCCCTACTAGCCTTTTTGTGTAAGCTGCCCCATTGAAGTCCCCATCCGAGTCCTCTGCAGTAGGTCTAGTGGGTGACCTCGCCCTCTGGTGAGCTAACATCCATACTATCATTTCCTCCTGCCATGGCTGCAGCCCACTCATGCCCAGTGTCTCATCATGTATAAATCCCTCCTCTATCCTATCCTCGAAATTACATGAGATGGGAATATCTGATCTGGTGGATGCAACCGAAATGGACTGATGTTGTTTCTTCAGCTTCACTGTCTTCCTACTCATTCATTGCTGCCTGGGCAACTTTAGTATTTGTGTATCTGAAATTGTTGGGTTATGGTGAGGGAGTGGAAAGAAGTAAGTAAGAAGTCTATGCTTAAACCATCAGCAGCTTCTAAGTCAGATAAGAATTAAGGATGAAGGAGAAGTGGAATGCGAGAAGGAGGATTACATAGGAAAAAAAATGTCATCTTCAATGGCTTCAGCCTCGTCAGTGGCCAGTTCCTAAGTAATGGCCCATGCCACAATTCCCAGCACCATTTCCTTCGTGTAGGTTAGAACCTGCACGTGTCACTTTCCCCATTCGCTTAGTTCTTGCTCCCTCCAGTTGGGCACCACTTTCTCTTGCAAGAGAGAGGTCAGTGTGTCAGTGAGTGATGTGCAATCTGGTTGAGTGATGCGGTTGCCATTGTTGAATAGCTGGTGGTGTGTTAGAATTGGACTTGAGGCTTGCAAAAGTGTGAAATGTGTGATGGCAAAGTGATGCATGTTGGGTATGACTCAGATAGAAAGAAATTCACAGAATCCTTTGCCACAAAATTCAACTCCTTAGGGCCCAGATTTTCAGCGCAACTAATGCCTTTTTTGCCTTCTAAATGGTGTCCAAATACACTTCTGGGTGTGAGCCGCCCTGGATGCCATTTTGGTAAACGTGTCATCATCTGCTAGATTTAGGCAGATCATAATGGCAAACCACTCACTCCCTATCTTACTGTCCAACTGATGTGTGAGAATACACAGTTGCAGCCACCAGCTCAGATACTAACACTGTGCATACTTTAGAGGTCTTCTAAGAGGTGGAATCTGCACAAGGTGTGACACCGAGCATGAGCTACCTACAGTCAGGTCATGCAGGTCAGTGCCTGGTACCCTGGCAGCAGTTATGCTTCTTTCATTCTGCAGCAGTACACTGTGCCATCTGCACCTGAGACATTACGACAAACCAGAGGGTGGCTTCTAGATGACTATTGCTATCCGTTGTCCACATTACTCTGGTGTGCAGCCTAAAGGGACATGGGCAGCCGGCAACAAAAACCATGTTGTCACACCAAAATTTGATCGATTAGACCATAGGGGTGCTTAAACAACACTTCCTCTGACTGGACCACACTGGAGCAGCCCTGCAGTACTTAGCAGAGTGAGTATCTAGATTCATGGTGGAACTACACCAGCTGAGAAGGAGAGGGAGGACGGAAGGATGCAACCGGTCCATTGTTGGAGGACAGATTATTGGATCACTGTGGTGCACTGAAAAGCTCTTTGTACATTGTGATCCGCAGCTATGATAACATCGATCTGATCTTGCATGGCAGTAGGTTCAGCTTGCATGATTTGCACCTGAGCTTCCAATGCAGCATTCAAACATTGGGTGGTTTCTAATTGTGCTACAATGGAGACTCAGTCATCAGCCATCAGATGCTGCACCATGGTTGGGTCTGAAATTCTGCTAAAGGTGTTGGTTGCCATTACCATGCTGAAAAGAATGGACTCTGAGCTCTGCGCAAGGCTTGAGTCAGGACTTCTCCGTGATCCTTGACATTGCCCATGGGCTTTCTGACAGCTTGTTGATGCACCATGCTTCTTATTGTGCCTGCCCATCAGCCTTCTTCTGTAGGCCGCATCACTGAAGCCCCCATCCGCGTCCTCTGCAGCAGGGTTCATGTGTGTGACCTCACCCTCCACCAAGCTAAAACCTGTGCTACTCTTGTCCCCAGCTCTGACTGTAGGTTGCTCATGCTCGGTGTCACACCTTGTGTAGATTCCACCTCTTAGAAGCCCTCTAAAGTATGCGCAGTGTCAGTATCTGAGCTGCTGGCTGCAACTATGAGAGCGAGCGATGGTGTTGCTTCATCATCAATCTCTTCCTGCTCTTCCATCACTGCCTGGCAAAGGTGCAGCTCTTGAGTATCTGAAAGGAGAAAGGCACAAGGGTAGGTCTGTAGCAAGAGGAGGAGGGGAAAGCAAGAGATGTATGCTTATATCATCTGCAGCTTGTAATCAGAAGACAGAGTGGGGCAGAGAAATGGGGATGTGAGAAAAAGGATTAATTATGAAGATACCATCATCTTCGATAGTTTCAGCCTTGCCATTGGCTATGGCCTCAGCAATGGCTGCTCCCATGATGGTGACCACCATCTCCTTCATTGGCATGAGGATATTCATCTGTGGAACCTCAAAGGGCCTCATAGCACCCAGAATACAGGCACTACCAAGCCTAACTTCACCTCTTCTTTTTCACATAGATGTGCTCATATACTGTGCTCAGTATAATGTCTGCAGAATGAAAAAAAGGTTCTTTAAAAAAATTCCAAATTTAAAAAAAGGACATCGCGGCAGGCCTCCACAGCATCCAAAAGGCACCCCAGGGATGCATCACTGTATTGGGGGGATGCGCTCTTCTTGGCTTTTGGGGCCATGTCTTCACCGGAGCAGTCCTGGGCTGCAAGCATTAAGAAGTGTGTGTGCGGCTGCAGTTTAAATATGGTGCCCAGAGTGAGGAAGCGGCGAGGTAATGGCGTGGTGGGCAAATCGGAGGATGGCTTCCAGTGATCCAATGTGTTTCCCGTGACTGCATAATTTATGAGGCGGGAAGGAGATGATATGGCGTGAAAATCTGCCATTGTGGCCGACGGGCAAAATGTCTTTCTTCACGCCCGCTTCCGCAGTTAGTGCAAATCTGGGATGATTCCGCACCATCTTTTCTCATTTAAATTGACCATTGTAATCATTTATTTCCTTCTTCCTCATATGCCTGTCTGGTTCCCCATTAAATGCATCTATGGTACTTGCTTCAAACACTCCCAGTGGTACTGAATTCCACATTCTCACCACAATTAGCGTAAAAAAATGTTTCTTCTGAATTCCCTATTGTATTTCTTGGTGATTATCTTATATTGATGGCCTTTATTTTTGCACTCCTCCAAAGTGGAAACATTCTCTCTAACCATCTATCAAAATTTTTCAAGTTTGAAGACCTCTATTTGTCATTTCTCAGTCTTCTTTTTTTAAAAGAGAAGAGACGCAGCCTGTTAATCCTTTCCTGAAATGTATACACATGCATTTCTTGTATAATCCTTGCAAATGTTCTCTGCACCCTGTCCAGTGCCTCTATATCCTTTTTATAATACGGTGACGAAAATCACATGCAGTGCTCTAAGTGTGGCCTAACCAAGGTTCGATACAGGTTTAGCCTAATTTCCCTATAGTTCAATTCTGTACAAATTCTATTCTGTTCAATATAAACTCAAATCTTAAATAGATCATTTTTACTTTAAATTATTTTAAAAATGACAAATTTGCAATTTGTTTTATTTCTGTTTAGTAGAAAGTGAGATTATGAACTCCAAAAGTAAATTATTATTTTCAGTGTGAATTTTAGAAATGAACTGCAGACAAATCGATCAGCCATGAGCTACACAACAAATAGTTGTTTTGGATTGATCAGGAGTGATGCTATGGTTTCTAAAGAACTTAAGAGTGTAGCTTCTATTCAACACTAGGTCAGGAGGGGAAACCTATTTCCTATTGATTAAATCAGACCAGATTGCTTTAACCACAATCTCAAGGAGGATGCTCTGCTAAAATATTCCATTTGCTGCCCTGATGTAGATTTGATAGATTATGTCGCAATTGCTTTGTGTGTGTAGGGCTGACAAGTTATTTCAATAGTCTAATCAGAAAACCAACATGCTCAATTACCTGCCCTTGCACTGTGTGCAGGGAGGTCGTGAGGTGCATCTCTCCTTCTGGGCTAGAAACTCTGGGTTCAAGTCCCATTTCAGGACTTGATGGCCATGGAAGTGTGGCCAAATAGGCTAATTACCAGCCTGTAAATCCTTCCAATATACCTGATGGCAGGCTGTAAAGAGTGGGAGAGTTTCTTGGTCAACCATACTGCAGAGAGCCATGGCATACCACTGCAGTACCTTGCTAAGCATAGTCATGGACCAATCCAATGGAAGCCCATGGTTACCAATGCCTTCTTAGGGCAGGAAAGAGGAGAAAGAGGATAAACTGTGTGCACCCTGAGAGAGACAGATTCCAAAGAAGTCCTCCGCCATCTTCCTTTCCACAGAAAGCCACATAGTGAAAACAAAGTGACATTAGGGCTGAGTTTTCTCTGCCCTGCTCTCAAATAACACCCAGGGATGGGCGCAATGCAGGCAAAAAGTAGGTGGCAGTTACCGACTTCTATTTTGCTCCTGAGTAGTGCTATACACAAAATTTTTCAGTGTCTTTTCATAAGGCCTTGTCTGAAGGCAGCACAGCAATATAAATTATTTTAAAATGAATGTCAGAGGCCTGACATAGAGATTTCCTTGAACAGCATCGGGTACAGAATGCCTCCATTAAAAACTGGGTACTAGTGCTGATGTTTAAGTGCTAGCAGTGTTAAAGAAGCAATTCATTAGAGGTTGCTAAGAGCTGAAACTGGTAAATTGCTTGCTGATTCATTTTGCTGCATCCAATGTTGCTTGTAATAGTACTGAAGGGGCTGATTAATTTATTCTGCAATTCAGCTGTAGATGTACTATTTAGTATACCCTTATTTGAGTATGATTAAGAGTGGGTGGATGAGGAGGAGAGAAAAAAAGGCGGAGATGGAAATTGCGGACGGGGACAGAAGGGAAAAAAAAATCTTTAATTCATCAGTATCCTCTAGACAACTGTGAAGATAAAAGCAAAGTTTTGAGGAATGGTGACTACTTTGACTGAGGATTCTCAAAGATGGTTGGTAGGGGGTGGAAATTGTGTGATCTGCTATAGATAACCTTCAGTTACATTCCTAGGAAGGCACCGATCTATCTGTGGGAGTCCAATTCGTTTGCAACTGGCTTTTTCATTGGTACGACATAAGCTAATTTGTCATTGATAGTTGCATTGCCCTAGTCACCAATGGCATTTTTAGAAGGGCAGAGTTTCTCTTCAACAGCAGCAGGCCAATGCACTTTGCTTTTTTATTTGGGCAGCAGATTTCTCCTGAATGCAGAACGTCATGAATGGAATCAATTTGACTCTTAACATTCCCATAGTAAGATGTGTCCCATACACACAATTTCAAGGTCTTCTTTGCCCTTAATACCGAAATACATGGTAATCATCACAACAGAACCCACACAGATAAATGTGAGACATGAGAGATGAGCACATGATTCATGGTCAACAAATGAGACAAGATACGCAGTGTCAAGCTAAAAGGAAGAAGCATATGCAATGCAAGGGAAAGTGAAACCCAACAGATGGGTGTGCTACAAAAAAATAACAAAATGATGTAAATAGAGTAATGAGACACTCATAAAGGAAATATGAAAAATATGTTCTCAAGTGATATCGAAGCTAACAAGAGTTTTTATAAATATATTGAGAAAGAGAGTGGTAAGGGGTAATATGAGTTCATTAAAGACTGATGAAGGCAAGGCTGTAAGAAAATGACAAATGCATTAAATAAGAATCCACTTTCACAGTGGAAGAAGATGGCAAAATATCACTGGTGCAAGGACGTCTAAAATAAATCAACTGGAGGACCTGATTGGATTTAATACAAGTAAGCAAGTAAAAGGTAATGGAATGGAACTTTAAATAGACAAATCTCTATCACCTTTAGTCTCCTTTTCAGGGCATTAAAAGAAATGGATGAACAAATTACAGATAATTTTTTAAAGCTCTCCAGATTCAGTAATTCTGCTGTTGGTTTGGAAAATTGGAATGTTACATAATGAGTTAGGAAGGGAGGGAGGGCGAAACTAGGCACCTCCAAATTTGTCAATTTAACATCAGTTGAGGGAACGTTATTGGTATCTAACATCACAGAAAGCATGACTGAGCAATTGGACAAGTATGAGCTGATCAGAGAGTTGACAAGGGAAAGCAAGGAATTTGCATAGTGAATATTGAAACATTCACTCCCTCCATCACTGGTGCAATGTAGCTACAACGTACACCATTTAAAAGATGCATTGCAGTATCTCCCATATGCACAAACTCTACCATCTTGAAGGACAACTAGGGAATGGAAACATCACCACCTGCTTGATTTCCTTTCAAGTCACACACAATCCTGTCTTGGAAACATAATGCTGTTCCTTCATTGATGCTGGGTGAAAATCCTGGAACTCCCTCCCGAGCAACACTGTGGGAGTGCCTTCACCACGCGAACTGCAGCAGTTCGAAAAGGCAGTTCACCATCACATTATCAAGGCCAGTTAGGGAATGGACAATAAACACTGATCTTACCAGTGATGCCTACATTGCGTCAACGAATAAAAAAATACAAGAAATCCTGGAAAGCACAAAGGACGTTCAGCTACTCAACTCTGGATCCCCAGGGGGCATTTTTTAAATATTTATTCATGGGATGTCAACATCATTGGCTAGGCCAGCGTTTATTGCTCATCCCTAATTGCCCTTGAGATGGTGGTGGTGGCCTTCTTGAACCGCTGCAGTCTATGTGATGTAGGTACACCCACAGTGCTGTTATATGGGGAGTTCCAGGATTTTGACCCTGCGACAGTGAAGGAACAGCGATATATTTCCAAGTCAGGATGGTGAGTCACTTGGAGAGGACCTTACAGGTGGTGGTGTTCCCCTTGTCTGCTGTCCTTGTCCTTCTAGATGGTAGTGGTCATGGGTTTGGAAGGTGGTGTCTAAGGACGTTTGTTGAGTTCCTGCAGTGCTAATGCTCTGGGGACATGGGTTCAAATTCCAGCACAGCAACTAGCATAATTTAAATTCAATTAATAAACCTGAAATTAAAAACTAGATGAAAAAATTGGGCAAGCAACAGCCTGACATAGTCATACTCATGGAATCATACTTTACAGAAAATATCCCAGACATCACCATCCTTGGGTATGTTCTGTCCCACCGGCAGGACAGATCCATCAGAGGTAGTGGCACAGTGGTATAAGTCGGGAGGGAATTGCCCTAGCTGGAGGTTGTAATATCCTCCTGCTGATTACCATCTACTGCCCAACAGCCCCCACCCCCTCAGCTGATGAATCAGTGCTCCTCCACTTGAACGCCAATTGGAAGAAGCACCGAGTGTGGCTAGGGCACAGAATGCACTTTGGGTGGGGTATTACAATGTCCGTCACCAAGAATGGCTCAGTAGCACCACTACTGGCCGAGTCCTAAAGGGTATAGCTGCCACCCAGGTCTCTGGCAGTTGGTGAGGGAACCAGCAAGATGGAAAAACCTACTTGACCTCCTCCTCACCAATCCACCTGGTCTGCACAGTCTTTGTGGAGATAAAGTCCCTTCTTCACACTGAAGGCACCCTCCATTATGTTGTGTGGCGGTACCATCATGCTAAATGGGATAGATTTTGAACAGATCTGGCAATGCAAAACTGGGCATCCATGAGGCACTGCAAGCCTGCAGCAGCACCAGAATTGTATTCCAACACAATCTGTAACCTTATGGCCTGGCATATTCCCTACTCTACCATTACCACCAAGCCAGGGGATCAACCCTGGTTCAATGAAAAGTACAGGAGGGCATGCCAGGAGCAGCACCAGGCACACTTAAAAATAAGGTGTCAACCTGGTGAAGCTACAACTCAGGACTACTTGTATGTCAGACAGCGTAAGCAGCAAGTGATGGACAGAGCTAAGTGATCTCACAGATTAGATCTAAACTCTGCAATCCTGCTAGAGGAGGAGGTTCCACAAATATCCCCATCCTCAATGATCGGGGAGCCCAGCACATCAATACAAAATACAAGACTGAAGCATTTGCAATCATCTTCAGCCAGAAGTGTTGAGTGGATGATCCATCTTGGTCTCCTCCTAAGGCCCCCAGCATCACAGATGCCTGTCTTCAGCCAATACAAATAATCCCACGTGATATCAAGGAATGGCTGAAGGCACTGGATACTGCGAAGGCTATGGACGCTGACAATATTCTGGAAATAGTGTTGAAGACATGCTCCAGAACCATATCTCTAGCCAAGCTATTCCAGTACACTTACAACACTGGCATTTGCCCGGCAATGTGGAAAACTGCCAGCTATGTCCTGCACACAAAAATCAGGATAAATCCAACCCGGCCAATTACCATCCCATCGGTCTACTCTCGATCATCAGCAACGTGATTAAATGGGTCGTCAACAGTGGCACTTACTCAGCAATATCCTGCACACTAATGCTAAGCTTGGGTTCTGCCAGGGCCACTCACTTTTGACCTCATTACAGCCTCAGTTCAAACATGGACAAAAAGGCTGAACTCATCAAAAGGTGAGGTTATGGTGTGCACTTCACATCAAGGCTACATTTGACCATGTGTGGCATGAAGTAGCCCGAGCAAAATTGGAGTCAATAAGAATCAGGGGGAAAACTCTCCACTGGTTGGAGTCATACCTAACACAAAGGAAGATAGTTGTGGTTGTTGGAGGTCAATCATCTCAATCTCAGGACATTACTGCAGGAGTTCCCTGGGGTAGTGCCCTAGGTCCAACCATCTTCAGATGCTTCATCATGGTTTTCCCTCTATCATAAGATCAGAAATGTGAGTGTTCACTGATGATTGCACAATGTTCAGCGCCATTCGCAACTCCTCAGATACTGAAGCAGTACATCCCATATGCAGCAAGACCTGGACAACATTCAGTCTTAGGCTGCTAAGTGGCAAGTAATATTTGCACGACACAAGTGCCAGGCAATGACCATCTCCAACTGGGCGAATCTAACCATCTCCCCTTATCATTCTATGGGACTACCATTGCTGAATCCCCAATGCCAAATTCTTAGGGGTTACCATTGACCAGAAACAACTGGACCAGTCATATAAATGCTGTGGCTACAGAGCAGGCCAGAGGCTGGGAGTTTTGCACCAAGTAACTCACTTCCAGGCTCCCCAAAGTCTGTCCACCATCTACAAGGCTTACATCAGGAGTGTAATGGAATGCTCTCCATTTATTCCTTCATGGGATGTGGGAATCGCTGGCTAGGCCAGCATTTATTGCCCATCCTTAAGTTCCCCTTGAGAAGGTGGTGGTGAGCGGCCTTCTTGAACCGCCTCAGTCCATGTGGTGTAGGTACACCCACAGTGCTGTTAGGAAGGGAGTTCCAGGATTTTGACCCAGCGATAGTGAAGAAACTACAATATATTTCAAAATCAGGCTGGTGTGTGACTTGTAGGGAACTTGCAAGTGGTGGTGTTTCCATGCATCTGTTGCCCTTGTCCTTCTAGGTGGTAGAGGTTGAGGGTTTGGAAGGTGCTGTCTAAGGAGCCTTGCTGTGTTCATTGCCTGGATGAGTGCAGTTCCAACAACACTCAAGTAGTTTTACATAATTCAGGACAAAGAAGCTCACTTGATTTGTACCCCATCCACCACTTTAAACATTCATTCCCTCCACCATAGATGCACAGTGCCAGCAGTGTGTGTACCATCTACAAGATGCATTGCAGCAACTAACCAAGGGTCCTTCAACAGCACCTTCCAAACCTGCGACCTCTACCATCTAGAAGGATAAGAGCAGCAGATGCATGGGAATATCACCACCTGCAAGTTCCCCTCCAAGTCAAACACCATCCTGGCTTGGAACTATATTGATGTTTCTTCACTGTCACTGGGAGCAAATCCTGAAATTCCCTTCCTAACAGCACTGCAAGTGTACCTACACCACATGGACTGCAGCGGTTCAAGAAGGTGGCTCACCACCACTTTCTCAAGGGCTATTAGGGAGGGGCAATAAATTCTGGCCTAGCTAGTGACACCCACATCCCATGAAAGAATAAATAAAATAAAATATCTCCAGCAATCATTAGAACAAGAGAGTACAAATCTATAAAGACATTTACCTCTCTCCTTCTTTGAGCTGCAAAGTTTCCCAAGGCCTACGAATGGTGGCTACAAATAGGAGGACTGTTACAATGAAAGCATGTAGCCTCAATCTAATACTTAAATCCAGTGAATGGGTTGGTCATCCACCCCACACCTCACATTAAGGTGGGTTTGATTCCTCTTCCAAACTTTTTGTATTTTAACCTCTTGTTACAATCCTAACCCACCCATGTTTGAGAGTTAAGATTCAGCTGTTGACTTTGATACTCAGCTGTTCTGTTTGTTACAGATGTACAACATTCGAACCAATAACTGTTTATCAGGGAAGGGAGGAAAATGATCAGATTTTATTTTTATTTTTTTTACAAATCCTTGTTTTCATGTTTAAATCTTTTTGAAGCCTCACAACAAAAATAAGTGCAAAACTATTCGGCACGTATCTTTCATTGCAGCTTTGCTTAAGAGTATCAAATTCAACAATTTTACTACAATAAGTTAGGTGAATAAAATGCAAAAATAGCAAATCCTGAAATTTCAACATCACAGACAGCACAGGAATATGGGTTTTCTGTTGATAAAGTCACTTAGGTCAACAAACTCTCTGAAATGAATTTGTAACTCCCCAACTCTGCTTGTTGCCTTAAGACAAAATGCACATGACCAGACTGGCACCAGGTTTATTACTAAGGCAATGCAATAAAGAACGATAGAGATTAACAGATACATGACAGCAAGCCACAGGAAGTAATCTAAAGAAAAGGGTTGAGGTGACATTGCAAACTTCAAAGGCAATGCTTGAACACTTTAAGGTGAGATGCGGCTTTGAAATAACTCAAGTTCAAGCTATTTAAATAGTTCTTTTTCAACGGTAAAGAAGCCTGACCTCTCGGAAACAAACATTATGCGCCTTGAACAGTTTGGGCCATGGGAGTGACCCTATTTTGCAGTGACACTGTGTACTGGAATTTGCAGTGTTACTGAAAAGTAAGGTAACCATTTTCATTACGTGCTCAAAACACAAAAAATATACTGTACAGGTTAGAATTAATAAAATAAGTCAGTATGTTTAATGTTTACAATGTCGTGTGTTATAATGATACAAAAGCACCAATCGCTCATAAGGCCTTGTGCATACACAGTGTGGGATCATTTATTAATACGAGGCACATGTGAACATATATAAATAGATAGAAATCTTGAGGGCATCAGCAGCAGGGCTGTGTCTGTGTGTGCTCTGCTGCAGGCCAGTGAAACTGAGGCTGGATCACATGACACACTTCCCTTAAAGTGATGGTGTGCTGCTATTCCTTAAAAGCATATTACAACATCCCCTTTCTTTTTAAAGATACCTCCCCAAATGCAATGAAGTATAACTATTTACAATACATGTTCATGTTTAGTTACCATTACTTAAGTACATAGAAAAGATAAATCTATGAGTCTCTAAAGCCCAGATCATGTGGTGGTAACCTTGTCTGGAGGGGTCTTTAATTGCTCACAGTGATTTATGGGATTGTCATTCTTGGATGCTGTTCTTGGTTGCATTTACGACCTTGTCCTCTATGCATTAGGAATGTACAATGGTTGAGGAGCTGGAACAGATCTGATTTGTCCTTGGTTACGCCTTTGCATGTAATGACTTCATAGGACCATGGTTCCAAACAAATCCTTGACACCTCGACAGGTTGCTATCTACCTTCTGTGGGATCCTGGAAGAAAACTTGTCCCAACTGCAAAAATTGACAAATCTCTGCTCGCCTTTTTATCATGTGCATTGGCCATCTTCTCGTGCAGTTTTAAATGGTTCTCTCTAGTTTCCGAGAAAGTAGAATGGATAAAAGTAGGTAAGTTGATACACACTGGTCTGCCAAACATGAGCTCTGCTGGTGATGGAATAGCTGCACTTAAATGTGTCTCAGATGCAAAATTGCAACACGTAGGTCTTGCTTGGTCTATCCACATTTGAGAATTAGGGATTTCACTGTGCAAATAATTTGTTCAGCTAGGCCGTGAGATATAGGATAATGAGGAGAAGAAGTAGTATGATCAATATTCCATGTCTCACACATATCCTGAAATAACTTACCAATAAATTATGGACCATTATCTGTAATGATGTCTCTAGGCACACAAATAAACTGAAAATAGCACTTAGAATGTGTGTCACAGTTGTACTTGACATGTTGTGCAATTGTCGAATAATAGGGTACTCGGTAAAGTAGTCAACGATGACGACGAGGATAATGCTGCGTTCGGTGCCATGGATATGAAAGAGATCATTGCTATTTTGTACCTAGGATGGGTAGGAACTTCATATGGAATCCATGATTCTTTGTATTGACTTAGCATATGCTCTTGACATGCCTCACAGTTCTTGACGATAACTTCAATGTCATTGTTAATAGCCAGCCAATAGACTTTCTCTCTTGTGAGTCTTCTCATCCAATCTATACTCATCTGTGAGTGAATAGTTGTTGAAGAATATCAGGTCACAAAGTACAATGAACCAGCCTGCCTTTAAAAATGAATCCCTGGGAGATGCCTTTCTCATCTCAATTAAGCCAGAATGGTCTCACATGTTCGTGAACATGCTGAATTGATTCAGGCCATCCTTCACTGATGGTTTTCTATATTGTGGAATTATTTGCTGTTTCTTCTTGTCGCTGCTGGCACTTTCATTGCACATAATGGACCAGATCAATTTGGAGAACATCTTCAAGTTCAATGTCAATGAAGCCAACACGTAGATCCAAGGATATATCTTCTGTTTTTGCTGGGTTAGGCAATTTGCTAAGGGTGTCTGATGGCACCATCAAGTTACCTGGTTTGTACCTAATCTTACATTCGTAACTGTGAATCTTTATCAAGAGACATTGCAATCTTGGTGGCGCATTGGTCAATGGCTTTTGCCAAATCATCTCCAGTGGCTTGTGATCAGTCTCTACCACAAATCTTTTACCAAATAGATAAATATGAAAACGCAAAAGTTAATGTTTCCCACTCAATGTTGGAGTAGTTGGATTGCATTACAGACAGATTTTGAAGCAAAAGCCTTTTTGTAGTATGCATGCTCCCAGAGCTTTCTGTGAGGCATCTATCTCCAGGGTGGTTGTCTCCCTAAGATCATAAAATTGCAATGTTGATGCTTCTTCTAATGACAGTTTCAGTGTTTCGAAGAGGTATTGGTGGTCATCGCACTACAGGAAAGGCACAACTTCCTTCAACAATTTCCTTAGTGATGATGGTTTTTGAGTGAAATTGGGAATGAATAGAGACAGGAAATTAAAGAGACTTAGACACCTTTGAAGATCACCTTGTCCAGAGGAGTTTGCATGGTTTCAATTTCCTCTATTTTACTTCGATCGGGTCATTTGCCAGGACTGGAGTAAATAGAACCAAAGAAATTGATCTGCTGCATGTTGATGGGCACATTTCAGACAGCTAAACACCAGTCCTTCATTGTGTGCTGCTTGCATCAATAGATGCAGGTTATGGTCATTTTCTTGTTTTATTCTGCCCACAATAGCAATGTCATTAGCGAAACAGATGCATCCTGGCACAGTGCATGTAATGCAGTCCATGCAAGATCCTGGCTAATAGATAGTCCAAAAGGAAGTCATTGAAAACAGTATCGTCTGAACTGTACACAAAATGTTGTAAGCTCTTGGGGCTTCTGCGAGATGTACAGACCAGTAACCATGTTTGGCATTAAGCTTTGAGAAAAATTTTGCACCTGCAAATCTCAGATTTAACTCTCCTAATGTGGATATTTTGTAAAGACAACATTTCAAAGCTGTGTTTAAACGTGTGGACCGAGGCATACTCTCAATGATCCATCCTTCTTTATGACATATGCATTGGGGCAGCACCAATCTGTGTGCTCCTATACTCATCTGATGATTGCGTCTTTCTCCATTTTGTCCAGTGCGACATTCAATTTCCCTTGTAAGTGGATACTGCAAATATGTGGTTGTCAATGGATGGACTTGAATTCTCCTGCAAGTGTAATGTTGCAACTCCCTTGAAACTGCCAATTTTGTCAAAATATTCTGAATATTTCGGTGCTAGGTCATGAACAGAGGCGATAGGGGTAGTTTCTGAGGTTGATTTGCCATATGAGGTCTGACTAATTCCAAAGATTGTCACTCGTACAAGGTCACGTCATGCCTATAGACCTACAATCACTGGGTCTTTGATCTCCACAATGCAGAACATATGTGGCACCCAGGATAGTCGATTGTAGTAGCACTCCAGGACTGTGGAACCTGCACACGGAATTAGTGAACTGTCGTACACTGAGAGTCTCATAGCCTTCCATGTCTGTGGGTAAATGTCTTTTAGAAATCGTAGGGATAGTATGTTGGCACTTGCCTTGTGTCAATCTTCGCCAATAATAAGTAATTACCAACTTTCTTAGGACAGATAATTTGAATTTTGGCAAACACTTCTGGTAGTGAGATGATATCTATGGTTTCCACGAGATTGACGGTGTGAAATATATGTTTAATGCTCATCGTCTTGTCATGCACATCATTGTCATTTTCTGGTTTGTAAATCAACTCATGTACATGTCTCTGACAGGATACTGGATGGTCATTCTTATTGCTTGAAGTACCCATAGTGTGCGGTTTGTTTGGATCAGTGCATGGCTCTTTGTAGCTGTATCAGCCTTTGCTCTAGTGCACTGCCGCTGCCAATGGCCCTTTCTGCCACATGCCTTGTGGAATTGATGAAAAGCTGGGCATTTCCTTGGTGCATGCAGAAGGCCACATCATCCACATGTCTTGCTAGGTTTAGGTGTTCTAGTGAAGCATCAACAATTGGGGTCGTACATAGGATGCGTAAGCTTCGTCGACGTGTAAGGATCACTTCGCACTTATGTCCATCATTGAGTAGCTCATCAATGCTATACACTTTGGACTTGTCTACCAGCTCAACAATTGTGTCTGCTAGCTCTGCATCTGAAAAATCATGTACACTTTTCTCTGCCTCTGCTGACGTAGTGGTCTGTAGATTCTGTAAACTGTTGTCAAAATGAACTTTAGTCGATAAATACGGAAGTTTAACCTAGTACTGAACCTGTCTTCAAATATAGTCCATATCTTTTGGGCTTACTTTAGCTCTTCTGCTGTTAACCCTATGGTAAACAGCCTATGTAGACCTTCATTCCCAATTGCTAGGTGAATTTTTATGGCTTGCTTGTCTGGTTCAGGTACACCTGAATCAAGAAATCATAACACTGTACATTGTCTAAGCATTCTAAATTCAGACAGTAGATCAGCCACTTCCTAAGAGACTGGGGAGTTTGGTGGACATTTTTGCTTCTCCTATAGTACCTGGAATGAATGCCGCTGTAGCTGCTTTCACACACTCTTCAGAAGCGCTGCCTATTATAATTGCAATCTTTTCTGGACCGATTTTTTGAGGTTTTTTTTTGTTTGACTCTCCCTTGCTTCCTATTGATCCAGCCCACACTCTGGTCACTTGACATTCCTGACTGAGCTAACCCAGTGCTGGTCCTCTCGATGCACTGTCCCACTCACTGAACTGACAGGCTATGCGCTACAATCTCACCACGAGGGATCCACCCGCTTACCAGCTTTATCTTTGAGCATGATCTCTGCACCGTGCCTTCATAGCTTTTCTGTGCAGTCACCACGTTGCAATTTCAACTCTCTCCAATGTTTCAACTCTGTTGCAGTCTGACCAGAACCTCAAGGGTCGTCTCATGCCATGTAGCACAATCTAATACTGTTCACCATGTCTTATCTCTGCTTAATCTTGCTGCCAGGCTGAGCATGATGTTATTTAGAAGGAACCACTGCTGTACACCAATTCATATCATAAAGATACAAAGGCACCAGTCGCTCAGACAGGATTGTGCAAATATGTTGTGGGTTCATTTATTAATTCTAGGCACATTTGAACAGATATACATGGATAGAAAGCTTGAGGACATCAGAGCTGCAGACTGTGTGTGTGTGTTATGCTCCAGGCCAAAGTGAAACTGAGACAGGATTACATGACACACTTCCCTTTAAGTGATGGCATGCTGCTATCCCTTAAAGGCATATTACAGCATACAATTTAGAGAGGCAAAAATAACAAGCAAATATTATAAGAGTCTAGTAACTATATGTGATTGATAAACAGTTTACCTTTCTTAAGCTTATGGCTTATTCCCTTGAATAAAAATAAGTCAGTCATGGCAAATTTCCAAGTTTTCTTAATTTCCTGTAATGGAAGGATTTCTTTGAATGAACCAGTGAAGTCTTATCTTGTATTTTTGTGCTTTGCAAGTGTCATATATACCAACATACAAAATTGAATAAGTGAACAAAAACATTCATGAAATTCCATCAATCAGAATGCATATTATCCTAATATCTGTATTATTCAACTGTGAAAAGTTCTTCTACTGAACAGCCTTTGAAACAAGACTGTAAATTATGCTCAAAGGGATAACAGAACAGATGCTTGTAATAATAGAACAAAAATATATGCTGAAGTAATGTATAGAAGGATAATGAAAAGATCTGGTGACACTACTGGTACAATTTATATACAGATCAGCTATCTATCAACATAATCCAGCAAAGACTGATACACAAAGTTGTTCCCAATTACACAAAAATATACCCAGTGACAAAGTAAAAATTTCACATCAAAGACAATTGGTTCTGTTTAGTGCTAACTTAGAATAGGGGCATTGGCCTGCTTTGAAACCCCAAAACCTCAGGCTGAATTTTACCGCAGTCTTCGAGTTGGGCTGTAAGACATGTACCGAGCACTTAGCTGCTGGCAATGGGACCAGCTCGGCAACTTTGCCACAGCGGCTTCCTAATTGATCACCTGCAGGCCCACCATCCAATTAAGGATGGTGCATGATTTCCTGATGCTGCCAGCCCAATCGCAGCAGCTCTACTGGCAGCTCTGAAGCCCTGGCAGTGCCACCAAGAGAATTGGGCACTCCTGAGGCAGGCAGGAAACCTCAGGACATCTCAAGATGGAGTCGCCTCAGAGAGGTAAGTACAAATTAAAATTCAGGGTGACGGACCCACCAATGACAGGGCAGATCGCTTGGGTAGGGGTTGGAATGCTGGGTGGGGTGGCCTTCTTTGTCCTGGCCCCCTTTGTAGAACATGGAGGCTGTGGGCAGCTGCTACTTTTTGAATATAACAAAAGGGTCATTACATTGTGGAAGCTTTTTATTTTACCGGGAAAAGCTAAGCTTACTATTACTATTTAACGTTATTTATCAGGCTCACATCGGCTAACTTCTGCAAATGAGTTAACAGAGAATCTTTACGCTGTGTTCAAGGTTTCGTGCTAATATTAGGAAGGTGACTTGTTAAAGGCCAGGCAATAATTGTTTCTTTCCAGTTTGTGACCTTTTTGATTCCAAATATCGTGTAAAGTTGTTTGCTTAAAACCCAAAGTAAGGTCTTGTCTTGATGTAATGCAACTGATGGTTGCTGTTTGTTTAGAACATAGTTGAATAAGTAGAAATGCGGCAGTTTGTAATCACCCTTGCTTGGTGGAACTAGGGACAGATGGGGAGGTGCTGAAGCAAGCAGGTCTAGGAGGAGATTGGCCAAACTTGCTGTCGGGGTTTTCCTGCTCTGGGTGGGTGGGGGTTGCCGGGGGTGAAAATGAACTGTGAAAATGACAGTCATGGACTGTCACTATCAGAGAAGGGAGATAACCATGGACTGTTGCGATCAGAGAACGGAGCTAACCATGGACTCTTGTTATCAGAAAGGAGCCAATCAGGAAGTGTGCAATGGCAGGGCAGGAAGCAGAGGCCTATTTCAGCAAGGTGTTCTTTAAGCTCGAAGCCTTCGCTGCAGCCGGTCAAGGAGGGAGGAATAGCCTGGTTAGCTATTTAAACAGAGAATGGACAAGGGCGGATCGACCACCCAATCCTGTCTATTTCTCGGGGAAACCAAGCAATTAAAGCATGGGGTGAGTAGTCACTGGCATAAGTATTATTGAACTGTCTGTAACAGGAATCAAACAATAAAGTGCAGTTGTTATGGGTGAAGTCTCGAGTTTTGGGTCATTAATTTCCAGAGTAAAACTCCAAACTCTAGTGGTAGGAATAGCCTACTGGATTTTGGCAAGCCAGCCAGGAGGTTGAAGGGAAAGAAATGGCTAAACTTGGGTTGGAGAGTTTAGTGACTCAGTATGCAGTCAAGAAATTATCCCTCAAAGAGAGATGGGTCCAGATGATCTTACAGAGTTAGAATCCAGTGAATGATGAGGACGGGTGGATGCAGGGGTTGACCTGGAAGCCAAACATGAGAAGGCCATTTGGCTGCTGGCATATCAAAAGAACTAAGCTATACAATTGGAAGGGCTAGAACCACTGAAACAGAAGTTAGAGCAAAAGGAAGCTGTTGTCAATAGGCTAATGAAGGAACTCGAGGAAGTACAGCAGGGGCAATAAGAGGTGGTAGAAAAGCATGAGGTAGAAAGGAAAAGTGATGTAGGCGGTTACAATTTGCGGAAAGCCAGTGCATGAATAACCAAAGGCAGTGTGGCTCATGGGCAGAAAAGGAACACAGACAGAGATGCAGGGCAGAGGAAGCTGAAAGGCAGTGTGCCGATCTGAGGGTTGCCTACCAGTGTTTGGTGGGGAATATCACCAGACCCGGCAAGCACTAGCTGACAAGATTGAGAAGTTGAAAAGGGAATTGCAGATAAAACAGGAGATAGTATATGCAATGGGGGGAGGGGAAGTAGAGGAGGATACTGAGGGCAAGTCGGAAGATGAAGGCGGCAGATGACAGGGCATATGGGTGGACGGCCACTTTCCTGGAACCCTGGCGGATGTCTGCTGATGGCACCTGTGCGGCAAGAACGTAGATTGCCCAATGGTCAATTGGACAGGGAATTTGTCATTCCATATACTCTGATCAGTTGTAGGATATGGCCGAAAAAAATCCCAAAATTAAAAATGGGAAGGGATCCATATGGCCAATTCTTAGAGATGAATCAATTGGCCGTATTACATGGTCTGGATGATGATGAAAAGAAGAAAGTACTACTGTTCACCTTAGGCAGTAGTCTCTTTGCTGCCCACTCCACTGAGGTTAAGTGGGTAGGAGGGCGATATGCTGCCTTGCAGAATAATGCTTTAGCCGCCAGGGGAACCACCAGGGGGGACTCCCACAAGCCACTGAAAGGGGTTACACAGGGACCCACAGAATCACCCAATGCCTATGCCAACTATTTCTGGGCCACCTATGATGCAACACATAGGGACCACCCCTGAATAGGGGTCAGTTACAGGGACATCTCCTAAATCATTGGCTGAGGAGCCTGATAGCCCATTCTTTGCCATACGCAAGGCAGCCTTTGAGGATTTTGATCCCGAAGCCACCAACAACGCAGTGGCAGCAGTGTTAAGGAAAATGACCTGCAGGTTTGAAAGGAAATAGTGAGATAAGAAAGTTGGGTCTGAGCAGAAGCAAAAAGGAAAAGTCTGTGAGGCCAACAGTACAGCTCCGAAGTCATGGAAACAGGAGGGAAAATTTAAGGAAGGTAACAGTGGTAGTTTGGAGCACAGTAACTGTGGACAAAAGGGACATTTTAAACCAGAGTGTCAAAAGCCCCCAAAAGGGAGATGGCCACCCCTGGAAAGGGATAAACACTTGGACAAAGGAAGTTCTGAGGTGGAGGAGTTACAAAGGGAAATGGCAGAGTTAAAGGCCCAAATGGGGAAGGTCCACTGTCAAACCAGAGGCGGTGGGAGCTCCCCCTCAGTCCCCTCCCAGGTGCCTATTCTGAGTACCTGTGCCCGATAATTTATGATGAATGGGGAAGACCTTGTATCCATATGAGTTTTGGAGGGGGGAAGGTAGGTTGCTACCTGGTGGACACAGGAGCCTCCAGAACAGTGATCCACTCGACCATGCTGCAAAATTTACCCCTATCTAGCGGCGTGGTTTTCCAGCTGGAAGGATTCACAGGTGACTCGGCAATGGGAGCGATATTTAAGCCATTGGGTCTAAGAGTGGGGCCCCTTGAGATGCAATGAGAATGCATATTAGCCAAGTGCAGGGATTTGACTAAAGAGTTTTGGGAGTGGACTGGTTGACAGCCCATTGTGTGGCCGTCGATATGGCCCACGACTGCCTGTGGGGAGAGGTGATGGAGGAACCGGGAATACTGGCGACCCCTGCTCAACAACGGAAGGGTGGTCGGGTAGCTGCCATGAAATCGAAAAACTTACAGGAGTTATTGATAAAGATGCCTGAATTGTATTGGAGCCATGTACAGCAAGGCATTAACATGATTGTGGGAGGACGCAGTGTAGAGAGGTGCAGATAGATGGTGACCCCATGGATGAACCGCAAAATCAATATCCATTTCCGAAAGAGGCAAAATGAGATCTAGAGACAGCATTAAGGTTTTTAGTAGAACAGGGAGCACTATGCCCCGTTGCAACTAACATATTCCCCCATATGGTCGGTCCAGAAACCAGACAGATCTTGGTGAATGACAGTGTACTAGAGGGTCTTGAACAAGAATATATCACACTGCATCCCCATTGTAGCTGCAGTGACAGATCTGATAGTGGCTGTTCCCAGTGAAGCTCGAGTATTTACAGTTCTTGATGCATCCAACGGGTTTTGGTCAATACCGATCCAAAAGGGGGATCAGTGTAAGTTTGCATTCACTTTCAAGGGACAGCAATGTACATAGACGTGCTTGCCACATGGTTCCACAGCAGGCCCTCCATATTTGCACAGCAGAAGGTGCCAGGGACACTAAAGGGGGCATGTGTGCAGATATACATCCTGGGGGAAGGGAAGTTTATATGGACGGGTCTCTCTCGATGGTAGAGGGAGAAAGAAGGACCAGTTGAGGGATTTACGATCCTGATCGAGAGTTTGAATTAGCTTTGAAATTACCCTCCACCATAAGTGCCCAGCAGGCCTAGATGGCAGCAATAACATATATGGTCACCCACCCCCAAATGCCATATATGATCTGTTTGGATTCAATGTTCACCTGTAACTCCTGCACAGAGTACCTGGCTATTTGGGCCAGGAAAGGCTTCACCTCAGCAGAAGGGAAGCCTCTGGTCACCAGACCCATGTTGAGAACCAAACTGGAGGAACAACAATATTATATCCACAAGGTGAAGGCACATTCTAAGGCAGGAGTTAGGTGGGAAGGCAACAAGAGGGCAGATGAGTTGGTAAAGGAAGGGGCAGAGAAAGGTAACCCCTGGGACCCTTATGAATCAGGAATGGTGGTAGCTATTACAGGCAAACAGAACCAGTACCTGTAGGCAATCTCCAGATTTGAAGGAGGTACAATATAAGGACCCGACCATCAAGACAGTAATTCAGGCCAAGGATAAAGGAGAAGAATTGGAAGGGTCACGACAGGTAGGTGATATAGTGGTTAGAAAGGGAATGTTGTTTAACGGTGACAAGTGGGTGGTACCAGGAGGATATCAACAGGAAGTAATGCAGTTAGCACATGGGGGACATGGAGCAGGTCATCCAGGAAGTGAAGGCACTTGGGAAAAAATAAAACAGGTGGGATGGTGGCCGGGACAAGACGTGGGGGATTTTGTGAAAGGATGCCTGGTGTGCCTGGTGAACAATCCAGACCCCCAGAAAAGGAAGGCAGAATTGGGAGTGATCCAAAGGGTGGAGAGACCATGGCAGTCAATCCAGATTGACTTTATTGGACCCTTACCCACCACCAAAAAGGAGAATAAGCACTGTCTGGTATTAGTGGATAACGTCACGAAGTGGCTGGAAGCATTTCCATGTAAGTTGCCCACAGCTTTGTGGACCGCCTGGACCCTAGTGAAGGAAGCATTTTCTCATTGGGGACTGGCAAACATAGTGAAACCCTATCAGGGGAGCCACTTTACGGGGCAAGTACTGAAAGCAACTTTGAAGTTATTGGGGATAGAGGAAAAATGACATGTATCCCATAACCCCCAGTCATCAGGGATAGTTGAGAAGATGAACCGAACCATGAAAACAGCTTTAAGGAAAGAACTAGAGGATCAATCTCAGAGATGGGATGAGGTACTAGCCCTGGTTCTAATGAACACCCGAGGTCAGAAGTCCAAGGGGACCGGATATTCTCCACACGAACTAGTAACAGGCAGACCCATGAAAACACCAGCCCATTTATTGATTCCCACCCTGATGGAACAACGGGTACAGGTACAAATTCACCTGAGATCTATGGGATCAATTGCAACTGTTGCACGAAAGAGCAGAAAACAATATTGGGAAGCGACACCATCAGAACAAATTGTTCTTGATGCCTGGGAAACCTCAAGAGTGGGACATTGGTGATCAGGTAATGATCCGAAACTATGCAAGGGTGGGGGTATTTGAACCCTTGTATTAAGGTCCCCACAACATTGTGGAGAAGGCTAGTCCCATGGCCTATGCCACCCAGTTTCCCAAGCGAATAAAATGGTTTCACATCAATCAAATTAAGAGTATACGTCCCAACTCCAGATCAGGGACAGGAAACGGCACCCATGGCAAGTTGTGAGGGGATCCTACTGCTTTGCATGTGGGACGACATACATAGACAGCAGATCCTGGCTGATCACCGAAGACGCCAGAGTAGTTGGAACCCAAAGTCACGCCGCCTGCCCGAATTCCAGTACTAAAAGGGGGCCAGGAAGGGTAAAAAGAAACTAACCTTACAGGCAATGTCCTGGAAAAGGAAAGACCTCAGTGACTTGTAAATATTTTGTTTTACAGGAGCATGAAGTTGTGCCTGATCGTGGGGATCATTGTGGTGGTCATGGTTACTGGTGTCGGCAGGGGCAATAAAATTGAGCGGAAAAGCTGCCCTGATGGGTCTCCAGGGGTAATATTCAACATAATAGATGGGTCATGTCGGGATGGATGGATCAACATCGCCTGAGGAGTGGACACAATTTGTGTCTTGTGCGTTACACTGGAGCTTTAATGTGTAAAACCGATGTGAAGGCGGACCCGAGTTTTGGACCAGATACAAACTATCAGTTGGTGGAATGTGCCCTCAGAGGGGAGAATGTGCATCCCCATTCTCCAGTGATAACACCTAGGAGGGGCACCCAATAAAAGTGTAGCAGTCGGGAGTACCTGTAAGGGACAGGATATATCCCAATGGCACCCGTTTGCTGGGCACCACCACCACCCATACCAGTAACCACACCAGCTCCAACTGCCACAGTGACCATTTTGAAGCCCAAACTAGAAGAAGGGCCCACCAATGGACTTGTATTAGTTAAAGAACATAAGGTTTTGTATGACAATGTACACCATGAGTTGGTACCTGTTGTGTTGAACATCTCACATATTGGATTCCCACCCTGGTGCTCCAACCTGACCAGGCCATTATATGAATGGTTGGTAAAACGGGTTATTAAACAAGAAACACAAGCTTAAGGATCACAGGCAAAAGCTCCAGAAGGGGGAGAGCCCAACTGGAAACCCTGCCAACCAAAGCCCCAATGAGGCTTGAAGAGGGAAAACTGAGGATTGTTTAATGATTTAGTGACTAGGCTTAATACGGGGATGGGGTGATAAATACCTTGGACATAGCCAATCTGGACCAAAAGGTGCGCATCCTGAGCGCCCAGCTGAAAAAGGGATGGACAAAAGTTACAGACTGACAGTTTGGGTATTGGCCAGTGTTTTGTGGATCAAGTGCAGAAGGTAGCCACTGTTTTGGAGGACCGCATAAAAACAATAAATAACTTGATCAAGGAGGAAGAATGGGCTTTTGAACAGGCTGCCAAGAATGATGCATGTGTAGCACTTACAGGTCCTGGGTGGTAGAGCAAACCAGGAAAAACCTGAAACAGGTTCACCAAGGGGAGGTACCTCTATGGATTAGTGATGACCAATTGGGTAACTTACCTAGGGGAAAGTCCAGCATAACCGGTTGCCAACTCAGAGGTCTTAAGTGGGTGTTTTCTACTAATACCGATTGTATTGTAAAGGGGGAATGTCGCTGAGAATGGTACTGGCCATACTTATTATTACACCAGACAATGTTCCCAAGGGCGTATATAGAGTATAAAATATTGGAGTAATGAGAGAGGGTCACCATGTGCTGTACCATCACATCCACCCCCATGTTGTGAGAACTGGAGAAGTGATGCTTGGAACATCCCTGGAAGGTGTAGCATAGGGAAATCAACATTGTGTGTCCACATCCTATCTATGCAATGGAGGAGGCTCTGTATGGGTTCAATGCGACAGTAAATTGTACTGTGGAGGCAGCTTTGGCTGTCATGAGCGCAACCCGATTGGCTTACATGGGCAAAGGGTGATATTGTATTCCCACTTCCCAAACCTTATTCTGGCTTGGGAGCATGGAATGCCCACTGTTGAACAGAACTGTTTGTTTCACCCTGGACTCCCCATCATGAGTGGAAAGGTCAAGCTAGGGCATTATATGGCATGTATGTCACGAGTATGTCGCAATATACATGAGACAGGCAGTGGTTTTGAATGTTGCAGAAGACCTAAGGGAAAACTGGAACAATACGTTAATCAATTCTCCTTTCCCATCCCACCCCTGCCAGATTATTTGATAGAGATCAGGCAGGGCCTGAACAGGGTGCATAAAGCCTATTACATCCTCCAAAAGAAGCGCAGGCAGGTACAGCAGGATATCGAGGGAAATCCAAGTCACAACACGACGGGAGGACTTGTGGACTGGGGGCTCAATGTGCAAATTCATCCCTGGATCAGTATATTCTCCCATGTTGTGATAGGGGCCCAAATGATGGTGCTGGTATACATGATTTGTCTCACCTGCACCTTCCAACAAAGGAAGAGAAACAAGGAGATGAGGAGGCTAATGGAAAAGGTCTTAAAGGGGAAAGAGGAAGAGGAGAGAGAAATGCGGAAATTATTGTATGCACATTTGGAGTCTAGAGTGACTAAAATGTACTTAAAGTGTAGACAGCTGTGGGCAGCTGCTGCATTTTGAATATAATAAAAGAGTCATTACATTGTGGAAGCTTTTTATGTTTACAGGGAAAAGCTAAGCTTACTATTACTATTTAACATTATTTAAAAGGCTAACAAGGCTAACTTCTGCAAACGAGTTAACAGAGAATCTTTATGCTGTGTTCACGGTTTTGTGCTAATATTAGGAAGGTGACTTGTTATAGGCCAGGCAACAAATGATTAAAGGCCAGGCAATAATTGTTTCTTCCCAGTTTGTGACTTTTTTGATTACAAATATCGTTTAAAGTTGTTTGCTTAAAACTCAAAGTAAGGTCAAAAGGCAATGCCTTGATGTAATGCAACTGATGATTGCTGTTTGTTTAGAATATCACTGAGTTGAAATTCGGCAGTTTGTTTTTCGCCCTTACATAATGCTTGCTTGGTGGAACCGGAGACAGATGGGGAGGTGCTGAAGCATGCAGATCTCAGAGGAGATTGGCCAAACTTGCTGTTGGGGTCTTCCTGCTATGTGGGTGGGGTGGGGGTTGACGGGGGTGAAAATGAGCCAATTGTGGACTGTCGCTATCAGAGGAAGGAGCCAACCATGGAACATTGTTATCAGAAAGGAGCCAATCAGAAAGTGTGGACATGACAGGGTGGGAAGCAGCAGACAGGGAAGGGGGGATAGCCTGGTCAGCTATCTGAACAGAGAAGGGACAAGGATGGATCGACCACCCGATCTTGTCTGTTACTCGGGGAAACCAAGCAGCTAAAGTACGGGGCAAGTAGTGACTGGTATAAATATTATTGAACTGTCTGGAACAGAAATCAACTCATAAAGCGCAATTGTTTTAGGCAAAGTCTCAAGTTTTGGGTCATTGATATCCAGAGTAAAACTCTGAACCTAGGTGGTAAGAATAGCCTATTAGGCCCTGGTTCTGATGACCTGCTGGGTGAAACAGGGAGGCTGCGTCCATGAAGCTGGGTTCCAGGGATGGGAAATTTCAGCAATGAGGATAGACTCAAGAGGTTGGGACTGTTCTCCTTGGAGAACATAATACTTCATGGTATATATTAAATGTACAATATGCAGTGATTTAAGAGTAATAATCTTCAATGAGCCCAGAAATCAAGCTTTGCACTTGAGAAAAGAAAGATGAAGAGAGCTTGCATTGAGACATTGCTTTATTGCCCTGGGGATGGTACAAAAGAAATTTGATAGAGGTGTTCAAAATTATGAGGGGGCTGGGCAGAGCAGATAGGGAGAAGCTGTTCTCGCTCGTAAAATGATCAAGAATGAGAGGGCACAGATTTAAAGTGATTTGCAAAAGAAGCAAATGTGATGTGAGAAAAACTTTTTTACATGAGTGGTTCGGGTCTGGAATGCACTGCCTGGAAGTATAGTGGAGGCAGATTCAATCGAGGCATTCAAGAGGACATTAGATGATTATTTGAATTGAAACAATATGCAAGGGGACGGGGAAAAGGCAAGGCAATGGCACTGGGTCATAATGCTTATTTGGAGACTCGGGGCACACATGATGGACCAAATGTCCTCCTTCTGTGCCATTAAGATTCCGTGATTCTGTAAACTTTAAAATCGTTGACTTGACTGGAAGCCAATGTATGTCAGCAAGCGCAGGAGTGACAGGGAAACAGGTCCAGGTGTGAGTTAGGATAGAGTTTTGAAAGACCTCAAGTTTACAGAGGTTAGAATATGGGAGACCAGCCAGGAGTGCACTGGAATGGCATGGATGAGGTTTACAGCGGCAAGACAGCAGTGAAGTCAGGCAATGTTAAAGAGATGGAAATAGGTGGAAATATTGAAAGGAGGGCAGTGAATTGTATTGGCATCCTATCCAACATTCATCCTTCAACCAACACCAGAACAAACTGATTTATTAGTCACTCACATCATTTGCTTTTTGTGGGACATTGCTGCACACAATTTACTGTTTAACTGTTGTTTATTTGCCTTCATAACAACTGCGGCTGCACGAAATGCAGTTCATCATTGAATTGCTTTGTACCATCCCGAGGGTGCAATAAAGCAATGTCTCAATGCAAGTTCTCTTCATCTTTCTTTTCTCAAGTGCAAAGCTTGAGCACTGAGCTCAGTGAAGATTATTACCCTTAAATCACTGCATATTGTACATTTAATATATACCATGAAGTGTTATTCAGATTCAGGAACTGAATTTGTCAAAAGTATCTCTTATTTGCTCATGTGCTATTCATAAATGGTGTGAAATATTGTTCAGAAGTACAGATGACATGAATCACAACAAGCTAATTGCATAATAATTAGCAGGTAAATTTCTGAGAAAGAGCAGCTATTGTATACATCTGAGGCGTAGGAGAACTGGGGCTGGACAAGCTTCCTTGCAGAAGACCGATGGGAATACCAAACTAGGTTAATGTTCAAACCTGTGACAGAGTGAGTAATAAATTATGTATGGGCCATCCTTTTTAAAATACATTTATTATCAAACTGCAATGTAAATTTTCACCAAGGTATAAAAGTGCATCTGCATCAACAATATTTGAAGAGATTTGTAAGCATATTTAAGTTATACAGGAAGTTCAATCCCGTGGCGTTACAGATTTAAAGATTACAAAACAAGCCAGAAAATTGCTGTACAAAAAGGTTTAAAAAAGCAAACATTCTATAACCAGTTAAATCCGTGAAATGAAATGTTTAATTGCGAAAAAAAAGCAATGCAAATATGGTGTCAAACATTTTCTTCTTCTAGTGCCATATTTTACAATATTGGCGATCATGTCGCTCCAACTTTCACAGTCCTTGATAGCAGCCAACATCTTGGTGTTGTTCTCAAATTTTATACCTGCTCTGCATCTCGAGCTCTCATTTTTAATTGTACAGATTTACAAGCAGAATTTTCTCTGTATACTGTTTTTGACCAATTGATTAATTTGGATGAGTTTTATTTTTTATTGGGTTGTGGGAAGCACAAGAGAGGTCATATTGGCCATTGTCACAACTTGGTATTGTGAGAATTGAAAGCACAAATCTTTGGTTTGCTGGTCCAGTACCATTATGGTTAAGTTACCATATTGGTCTTAATGTTAAGAACTCAATTAAAAATAGTGTCATGCCCATTAAAGGCACCTCATATTCATAACTTTTAAAATATGAACTTTATTCAACATGGACTCTTTGATGTGCTCCAAGATGGCCACTGGAGGTCCAATGACCTAGTCCGTGTATTCCAAGGACTAACTTAAGAAAAAACTTATTGTCTCACAAGGCCAAAAGGAGCATTCCAGACTAAAATATGTTAATTAGACATACCCTGAAAGACTATCAGAAGGCATTCCTGAATTGAATAGGTCTTTTTGAAAAGAAGTGGACATCAAGGTGGATGTCATAAATTAACGGGACAGTGATCCAGAAACAATAAAGCAGGATGTGGCTCATCAACCTAAGAGCACCAGCATATTTAGTAAAGAAAGCACAATTGTGAGGAATCACATAATAGAGCAGCCATGTTCGTCCCTTTGAATCTTAAAATCAGAAATACAGTCTGCACAAAAAGAGAGATGCAGAAAAGGCTGAAACATCTGTGCCTGAGAAAGATCTGAAGCAACATTGTAAAATCTCCAAACCTGTTCCATTTTGGATCCACCAGAACAGCAAACTAACCCCTGATAACAAACTACAAGAAGCTGACTTTGTGACCTACAGAAAGTCCATCGCTTAGAGAAAATTCTCCAAAATTCTTCAGCATATGACTTTGGCTGTTGAACTCACCCTAACTGCACTTCAGGCATGAAGAAGACTTCCTATCAGGCCTGCAACATTCCTCTTCTGAATCAAGACAACCATGTGAGTTATGAATGTTTTCTTTTTTCACAACTTGTAAATGTGCACTATTCTCTCCAACTGTACTTTCCTTGAGTGCATTTGCATGATTGATTGTGTGCGTGGGTGCTGTAGCATTAAATTTCGGGGTGAATGCTTAAATAAACAATCATCTTACTTTGCTTAAACCCAAACAGAGCTTGCTGTTGGTTATTCAAATCATCCACACACTCAGGGGTTAGAAAAAATTACACACGCATTTTCTTCTCAAAAATTCACTGATTATAGACAGTTGGGAAGGTGGCAAGGATTTCAGCAGTTCTCTCTTACCCTATCTGCAACAATAGCAAAGAGAAATTTCACGAAAAATATCAAACTCAGCAGAGAGGAATTTCTGCCTTTTCGTGTTTGGATTAATCAGACTTTGGCTGATCCCAGTTTCAGCACTGAGTGTGGCATGTAGTGCAGCAATAGGACTAATCAAATGAAGTTCTTATTTGTTGAACAGGCAAAGGACTAAAGCCCATTAGCCCATTACAGTCACATATGACATTTGCTTTCTTTCTGAATTTGGTACATTATATAGGATTTGGTGCATTTAGGGCTCAATTTACCAGCATGGTAAATAAAGAAGACTTGGTCATAGAGAAGGTTAGACACTTACTTTTATCTCTGGGGCCCCAAGTTGGAATCGATCCCCAAAAGATCCCCCTTGAGTCACTTGAGAGTTCTTTGTGGAATCAATTTAGGCACATTAACCAGTTCCTGATTCAGAGCACAAAATAGGCACTATCAACAACTACATTCATCAAAAGGACATACCTGATAGGCCGTTCACCCCCCAGCAGACTGGCTTCTCAATGCAACCTCTGCAAATAAGCTAAAAACCTGACCCGGGGAAAGAATTCACAGCCAGCTACACCCCAATGGGAGAGAAATTCCTGGCCTCAGATTGTTGGTTTTGGAAATGTTGAAACAAAATCATATTCCAGTCAGGGATGGCCTTTCTGTGGCTGAGACACATTTCAGGAGAAGCATAGTATAAAACTCTTGAGAGCTCCATTTATACAGTAGTACAGTGTGAGAGCAGTGTGCTTCAAAAACTCCAAAAAAACTAAGTCCAGAAATAGCTCAGGGATTTTTTACAAACCACCAGGCACTGTGTGTGAAATCACTGAACAGTGAACAATGATCCACAAACTCCTTACAGCTTTTTCCACATCAGATAATGAGAGTGGGAGAGAGAGAGAGACAGGAAGAGAGAAAACAATTCAAAGGGTTTTAAGACAGTGGGCAGAATTTAACATTCCCCTGTGGGTGGGTTTGTAGGTGCTGAGTGGGCAGTAAAACTCCTCAGATGGCCTTCCCACTGGGCTTCTGCCTGCCCTGACCTCTTCACAACTTTACGCTGGGGATGGGTGAGACCTAGGCTGACCCATCCGCCCTTGCCCCAACAGAGGCCCTTAAGTCACCAATTCATGACCATTCAAGGGCTGTTTCTCACCCACCCTCAATTTCCAGACTGGTGGGACGTTATGGACAGGGGAGAAGCCCAAAAAGTCACCTGTTCGGACGTTGGGTGGGAAGGAAGGGGGAGGGTGGTGGGAGTACCTCCATCAATAGTCTCCTTTCAACATTGCCCATTGCCCTCCCCTGGCCAACAAAGTCTGTCCCCCAAAGGAGTTCCCTTCCCCCTGCCCTCAGCCTTTTTACCAACACCCCCCCTACCTCTAACCAACCGCCTGGGCCTCACCTCCCCTCGCTGCCCTGAGACCCCCACAATTACCTGGTCTGGATGCCTGGCACTTAGACTATGGGGATGGCTCGTATTCCCAATCCTGTCCACTGCAGCTTCTGGCACTGGATATCTGCCGGCCAATCAGATTGTTTGGCAGCTCTCTGAGATGGGACATTATCCTGAGTGAGGGGCAGAAGTCCCATCTCCAGTTAATTAATGCTTGTTGGAGTGTTAAATGGATACAGGGCAGCCAGTATCGACAGTGATGCATTTGCCACCGATTCCTCAGATGACGGGAAAGGAAACCCCACTATTTGAAAAACCCTGGTCAGCGGTCTTAAGACAGTTTGGGCATCACACTTTAGGGAGGATGTCAAGGTCTTAAAAAAGATACAGAGGAGATTTATTGGTAAAGTCTTTCCAAGTGAAACAACAATTTACCTGTACTTCTTTCAATTTAGTGTACGTTATTCGCTGCTCACGATGTGGTCTCCTCTATACTGGGGAGACTAAATGCAGACTGGGTGACCGCTTTGTGGAACACCTCAATTCAATCTGCAAGCATGACCCTGAGCTTCCTGTTGCTTGTCATTTTCATCCACTTGCTCTCACTCTGACCTCTCTCTGCTTGGACTGTTGCAGCATTCCAATGAAGCTCAACATAAGCTTTCAACTCGATACTCTACGGCCTTCTGGACTCAAAGGCAAACAATTTTAGGTCATGACCTCTGCCTCCATTTCCTTTCATTTTTTTTGCTGGTTTTGCTGCTCATTTCTTTCTTTATTCTTTACTTTGTATTCAGAAGCCATTCACACCTCATCCAGACACACCTTTGGTTCCTTTACTTTACCTATTGCCACTCCCTTTGGCTTTTATACGATGAAACCTTTGGTCATTTAATCTCTCCTGCCCTCCGCCCTATCACAAACCTTCACTTTGTTCTTCCTGCCCCTCCCTCCTTTCACTTGCTCAAAAGCTGTCTTTTCTGTCTTTCCTCAGTACTGATGAAGGGTCATTAACCTGAAACATGGGGCTGGATTTTCACGTTGGAGTCAGTAATCGGGAGATGGGACTAATCTTGATGCAGGTTTTGTTGATTTTCATCCATTTGATTGCTTGTTGCAGGTTTCCTATCAACAGGTGGTTCGCCCATGGATTCTACCATGGGGTTAGCCTGGAGATTATCAGTTGCCACTATGGATTCATGGTTGAGGAGTTGTTAAAAATGTTCTTTCCAGTGTGGACGGGTGGCATTGTCATCCTTAAGAAGAGCAACACCATCCTGTGACTGAAGGGATTTTTGTCCATTGACCTCAGTCTTTACGTGGCCCTGGTGGTTTCAAAAAAGCTCCGCATGTCATGACGATCAGCATATTGTTGTATCTCTCAGGCTTTCTCTTCACCTCACACATCCGTGATCTTTGCCAGGGTGTAAGCGCCCTTACAGTCCTACAGTAGTGCTTCAGGACCCCTTTCTGCTCCTCCAAAATATGGTAGCTTCTCATCATTGAAAAAGTACACTGACCTATATTTCTTGTTCCAAAGTGGACGACCTCTCACTTTCCTATATTGAACTCTGTCACCTCTTCCCATACTGTCTGCCATAGTTTTGCTCACTCAGTGAGCAGCATCTTCTGGGCCTGGCTCGAGTGGGAAGCTTGGCGGGCAGGGGAGCTTAACTTAGTGGAAAGCAAAAAAATCAGTTTCCTGATGGTAGGATGAACTTCTGCAATTAAGTTCTCAGAACTTTAAAAGCGGGTCAAACGTCCTAACGGCCAGTCTTGGGAAGCCTATTTTTCATGCATTTGCATGTCATGCATGCTCATTAAAAGGTCAGCTCACCAGAATTAAGTGCTCCCACCAAATTAAGCTCTTTGCGAGCGAGAAATGAGTGCATTCAGATTCACGACTGCATATAAGTGGCATGCACCTGGCGAGGTTGACTTCCTCCTGGACTTTGAGTGAGTAGCTGCTGCTTTGTTCTTCTTGGGGACCGCTCATAAATGTCAGCCTATTGATTGAAATCAGGTGCTGGTAGTCCAAGCTGTGCGGAGGCTGGGCAAGGGAAGCAGGGTCAGTGGGGAAGGGTGGGAAGGTGTCCTGGGAAGGAAGTGAGACTGTCCAGGGCAGTTTATGAGGGTGACCGGGGAAGGAAGTGAGACTGACCGGGACTTTTCGAGGAGGATAAACATATCACACATGCGCTGGTCCTATTATAGGGTGGTGGATGGGCTTTCTGGGCAGTGAGCATTGTAGAGAGATGGGTCTAAAGGGTGGGGTCAGTGATGTCCAGAGTTGGGTACTAAGGGTTTAAATGAGCGTACTGGGAGGCAGAGGGTACACTGACAATTAGTCAGAATGGGGAGGTTGAATCAGGTAGAGTGGAAGTTCTGGGGTCATGGGTGGGTAGTGGACAGTCTTATGGGGAGGTTGTCAGGGAAAGTTAGGGTACAGCTGGCCTTGAGAATGGGAGGCATCAGGGTCAGGAAGGGCTCGGGCACATCAATGGTTATGGGCTCAGAGGGGAGAGCAGAAATGTCCACACAGATAACAATAAGTTCCAGCAGGGTAGCATGGGGAGTTTGAAGGGTTACAGGAGGGAGAGGAATGACAATTGTATGTGCACGAAGGCACCTACCTGACTCCTCGAGGAGAATGGGCACCAGGAGGGAGGTCGAGGTGCCCTCTTGTCTAGCCACTGCTGCAATGCATCCATGACTAGTGAGATGGAGTGCAGGTCCGATTGCATATTCAGCAGCCACTGTTTGTTTCGCTGGACCTGGGTCTCCAAGGCAGCTGCTGGCCTTCCCATGGAGGCAGCCAAGCACTCGCACGTTGTAAACATGACAGCAGACAGAACGTGGACAAACTCCTCCAGCCTTCGGTTCAGCCTGTGCATGGCCTCTGGCAACTCCGTCTGATATTTCCCTGGTTGTCTCTGCATTTCTAACATGTCTCTTATGGCCGAATCCAGAGACTCATCACCTACATGGGGCTAAACATGGGGCTGGTCTCCAGAAGTCTTCCGAGTGTCAGAGACCTCAGCTATCACTTCCCCCGTCATCTGTGGACCTGTGTATGTGATGTTATCACCAGATGGTGACCCTGAGCCTAATCTAGAATGTGCACCCACTGAGGTGAATGTCTCTGTGCTGGTGGAAGATGCAGGTGAACGCCATGATGGTGCATCCTCAAGATAGTCTCCAAGTGGAAATGATTCTCATTTCTGATCCTGACACCCAACTTATACTCCAGAAAGGAAGATGCCACCCAATCTAACTGCAATTTCTGCTCCACTCTATATTACATGTTGTGCCACATAACTGGGTAGCATCAGCAAATTTGGACATATAGCTCTCTATTTCTTCATCTAAGTCATTGATAAATATAGTGAAAACTTGAGGCCGCAGTGCAAATCCTGACGGGACCCCATTAGTCACATCTTGTCATTTTCAGTACATGCTCAATATCCCTAGTCTCTCGTTAATGAGGGACTGAAGTGTTTTGTGCTGGCTTTAAAAATGGCAGTTGGGTCCCAAATCCAGAATTCCTGGCCCAATCACCAACGCCAGCAATTTTCAGTGCTGCAAGATAAGGGGGCAGGCCGGGAGCTCGATTGCTGATGCCCTGACATTTCAGAAACTTCCAATTGGTCTCTTAGGCGCCTGAGACATCGAGGAACAGTGTAGCCTCCCGGAGGTGGCCTCCCAATGGCAGACCAGGGGTACGTCATTCCAGGCAGGCACTAGAAGCCTTCCTTGGTGGTCTGGTTGCTGCAGCCATTTATTTTTTAAATTAAAGTGTAAAATGTTGGAGAGAGGGCACCTCAAAATGGAGGCATCCTCTCTTTCGCTCTGTCTCTCTCTATCTCTCACTTACCTGAAAAAGCAGCCTGCTTTCTCCTCAGTTCTGGAGGGCCTCCTCTTGGCTCTCCAGTCTCAAGAACTGACCAGCCATTCTTAATTGGACAGCGAACCCACCCTCTAGCCATTAATTGGCCAATTTGGGTAAACTACCGCTGACTAATTGTTTCCTACCCATTTCGGGCTTCTTACTCTATTTGGCCATGAAAGCAGGATCCGATGCCCATGGGGAAAATCCTGTCCCAAACTCCACACATCATGACTTGGAGATACATCACCTTTCTTTCATTGCCAGCAAGTTAAAATCCTGATACTTCTTCTGCACATGGACTACAATGGTTCAAGAATCTCATCACCATCTTCTCAAAGGAAATCAGGGATGAACAATAAAATGCTGACCTAGCTAGCAATGCCTTCATCCCAATGATGTTTTTTTTTACAAAAGCTGTGGAAGTTTATTGGCTTTTGTGTGACTGAACATCAGTAAATAAGGCTTTTTGTTGACAAAAAAGTGGGTCCAATGAGCACAGATGTTCAAGATTTCATGCATCCTTTCTATTCTTTCTTCGCTTTATATCTCACTGATTAACTAACACATTTGTTTGAAATGCTTTTTTATTATTTTACTTATGAAAATCACTGTCTCAGCTAGTCTGGGACAGCAGGACAAGTGTTAACCAGACATCAAAGTTAGTTACAGAAACCTATGGCAAATGCTTGCATTTTTCCACTTGCTCCAAATTATATTTGACAACTTAGTCCATGCTTTGCAGCATTCACCAAGCCTAAGTGCTCAGAACAATTCCCTTGTTAAAATGGGCTTCACTTTGAGGCATGTGTGTAGCCTACATCAAGGTCAGTGAAGAAACATTTCAGACTTTATTTGAAGCCTGACAAAATTGTTATTGGTGGATGTTGAAGTATCCAGCCTGTACCCCAGGGAATGTCCCCTTTCCAGACACCAGATTAGTCTACCACTGGTGTTGCTGAACTGTACATTTTATGTGTCAATGCATTATGAATTTAGCAAAAAGTTTGAAATTATAACTTAAAAAACAAGCAAATTTGCATATGGAGTCACTCATGTTCTGCAGAGATGCCCTACTGTTGGACTTCAAGTGTTTGTCACTGTGGTAAATCTGGTTGGCTCCGTAATGAAATTGTCTCTTTCCCAACAATTCCCTGTCCTCTTCTGAACTCCATGTCAACTCCATGTGTTTAAGGACACTGCATGAGCTCGAGTAATCACTTATGTCCAATTGCCATGCAGAAACCTAGTGAGTATTGGCTGGTTATTTGATAACAGCTGAACACAATAGCATATCCCTCCTGCTGTTTATACATTTCCAGCAAGGGCTGTTCACTAATGATCAGAAGTGGAAATATTGAGCAATGTTCCCTCTTTCTAACTCAAGGGGATTGAGACTAAGGATATTGCCTACTGTCAGCCAATCTGCCTCAGCAGAGTATCAAACATAAAACCCTTACGACTGTATGGATTTTGCTGACTTCTGCATCCATTCTGTAAACACAATGGAAAACATCAAGCACAGTTATGAAATAAAAATGCACAACTCTTTGCTCTCCTACATGGTTATGGCACCACTTTAAATTACAATGTTCAGAGAACCCGCCAGCACAGTATAGATGACCTTGTCTTACAGAGAAGTGCCTAAACATAAATGCATTCCGTGGTAGCACTCTCACTTCAAGTCAGAAGTTTGTGGGGTCAAGTTGCAATCAAGAGATTCCAGTACAAATCTAGGCTGACACTCCTGTGCAGTATTGAGGAAGTGCTGCACTGTTGGAGGTGCTGTCCTTTGAATGACATGTTAAACCCAAGCTCTCCGATGGGCATAATAAGAAACAATGACACTATTTGAAAAGCAGGGGATATCTCTCTGGTGTCCTGGCCAATATTTATCACTCAAATTATAATCACGAAAAGAGATAATCTGGTTATTATCACAACGCTGTTTGTGGGACCTTGCCGTGTGTACAAATTGACCAGCCAAGCTTTCTCCATTACAATAATAACCACACTTGCAAATTAACCAACTGACTATAAAGCACTTTAAGACTCCCTGAAGTCGTGAAAGGCACTATATAAATGAAAGCCTTTTTTTCATCTTTCAAAATAAACTGATTCAATGTCAGAGAGTGTGACCAGATGCAGAAAGTAAGCCCACGTGAAATTAGACAGGAAGAGCAAAGGAGGCAATGCGCAAGAAAATTGCAGAGGATTGTAAGACTTTCATCTAATTTTTAAAGTTCTATTCTCTGTTCCAGGTAAACAAAGTCTTACGAAAAACCATAAATCAATGAAGTGTACACAGAGAATTTTGACCAGATAAATCAGAAACAGCAATGAAGCACTAATTAACATTTAAAAATGGCACTAATTAAAAAGAATGCAAATAATTAGTTCAATGAAAGGAAGGATATCAACACCGCAGTTTCAAAGAAAACCTGAGAGGTTGTTAGCAGTCATTGACAGACAGATTAGACATTCAATTTGGATATTCTGTCAGCCTGTCAGTACACAGTCATCATTCAAGAACATCCCAGTGGATGCAGAAGTGCTGCTTAAATAAAATTGAAAGCAGCTCCACCTACGATTCATAGTGGTTAAATTGCAAATTTATAAAGAATAAAATAAAATCTCAAAAGCAAAAAATTACTGCAGATGCTGGAAATCTGAAATAAAACCAGAAAATGCTGGAAATATTCTGCAGGTCCAGCAGTACCTATGAAATAGAAGTGAACTCCATGACAAGAGGTCATCAAGCTGAAATGTTGGACAAAACCATAACAGAATGGACCCACAGGCAGCAGGGGCGGCTGGTAGTGGATGGGGAACCCATGAGTTCTGTCACAGGGTTTTGTCTTGGCTCGTTAACTCAGCCATGGCATTCATATCCTGCTTCTTGGTTTCCTGACTAATCAAAGGTGGGGCACGATGAGGCATCAAATCTGTCAAAGGAAGGATTTCTAGTTAAAGGTTCAGAATGACTGAACTTTACACTGATTCCTGAGCTTCAGCAACAGCAGGAGTGGAAACGAGACCTGGGAACACTATCATTCCTCACCCTCCTCCAACCCATCTCCCGGCCCCACCGGGTCTCAGGCTCTTACCTGGAGTTCCTGCTGTGGGATCTGGGGGATTGAAGTGAGGTGATGTTTGTAATATGCTTTTAAGGTAGGCAGCGTGCTGTCACCAGAAAGGAAGTGTGTCCTGTGATCCAAGTTTCATTCTCACTTTGGCTTGAGAGCAGAACATGGCGCACACACAGCCCTGCTGCTGATGTCTTCAAGCTTTATCCCCATGTCTCCCCGTTCTCCTGTGCCTAGTCTTAATAAATGAACACACAACATGGTTACCCAATCCCTTATGAGAGATTGGTGCTTTTATCTCATTATTAAAACACAACAGTGATGTTTCCCAAGGATCTGAGGAAGAGGACAGTCTCTTAAGCTAAGCAGCTGTGGATGGAAGTGGCTAAGTTCAAGTGAATAGCAGAAGTGCCATCCCTCGAACATTGATACAGTGTTCCAGGAGGTCCAAGGACCTTAGGAGGACAGGAAAGGTAAGCTTTATAACATTCTCAGGTGACAACCACCACACTCTGAATTTCTAGCATGCTCCTGTTCAGCACTCCTCAGAACAATTGACCCTGCAGTTCCACTCATTGCTCTCTCGCCAGTCACCTCTTCACATCCCCATCTGGACAGCCATCAATCACCCTCCCCTCATCCCACACCCATGCCACACAGTCACTCTCCACATGTGTCCTTCTTTACAATGCATTTCTCATGCTCACAGTTCTCTGCTTTCCTTCTATGCAGGAAAGGAGAGCACAGGACCCCAGGGAGGGGCAGAGAACTGGGGGTGGGTGGAAGGGGGTGGTGCTTGACTCTCCAGAAACAGGAAGCTTTGACTGTCACTGGAAATGAGTGCCCATCTGGTCCACTGATAAGGAGGTCTTGTGCCAGGAGGCTGCAGAAAATTGCCATAAAAGTCTAAGCCTCCTGAGGCACTGGTGCTCACACATGTTGAGGGAGCTGAATCTCTGCCTGTGGATACTGTGTTCACAGGTGTCTCCCGCTTTGAGCTGAATCTCCGTATCCAACGCTTCTGTCTATGGAGCAACATATGCTGAGGAAAAGGCAGCTGATGCTGCTGCTCCTGGTTCTGTTGGTTTCCTCTTGTCCTTCATCAGGGGTGCAAGGTAGAGCTGCATAAATTATTCCCAAGCTGTGGTGAAGGCTGACAACAGGGATATGCCGATCAGGCGAGTTCAGATCAAGAAGCTGACAAGAAGTAAGAGCATATTCTTAGAAGTGCTGTCAGTAGTAGCTGCCCACCATGGCTGGGCTGCAGCTCTTCAGACTGCTTGAAGGTTTTCCAGCCTGTCAGTCTCACTGTACAAAGAATTCCCACTGTGCTCTCATCTTGCTGACCTAGGCAAGTTCCACACAGCTTGGGAAAGTTGTGCACTGGTTGCTAATGCCAAAATGCTGCGTTAAATCCTTAGTTCTCTGTCTTTTTGCATTGTTATGATCTCCAGCTGAGGCTACCCCTGGACAAGCCTGATCCCAGAGTGGAACCCAGCTTGATAGATCCTAACTTTAATTTTTTTAGATATGTGGACAGTAGCTACTGAACAGTCACAGAAGTTGGCTGATGAATTTTTAACAAAATAATAAAACATTTATTAAACAAGAAAAGATGAACTATATTACAATACTCCTTCACCCACAACTATACCTTTACAGATATACACAGATTGTATGGATAACCCAAGTTACAAATGCTATCTTATACTCTAATGTCCACAATAAGTACACAGTCCATGTACCAATAGGCACCCTGTGGTCAGGCTCACTACATTCTGATACCAAGTGACAGATGCCACCTCAGCCAGTTGCTATGGATCTCTCCTCAACTCTCCCCAGGCACTTGCCACACCGTGAGCCAACTGGTCTCATTGCACTCCGTCTTTCACACGAGGGTTTCCAATCTCCATTCTCCAAGACCTTGCCCTGGAATCTTCTCCCAAACTGATGCTTTCTCTCAGACATCTTCCACAAGGGTTCACCTCTAGGGTTTCGAACTCTCCTTCTGATGTTCCTCTTCCCTGGGTCACCACATACATTCAAACTATCTTCCACACACTCTCTCTTACTGACTCAGCCATCAACAGTACCTCTGCTTCACCTGTTCACAGCAAAGGGTTGCAGACCTTCAGTTGTCTCTTGGAATGTTTTTGCCTCTTGCAAGCTGTTCTCACTTAGATCTGTTTTCTGCAGCTTTTGTCTCTTTAAATCTAAAGCTTGGAGCCTTTATCTCTGCCCCTCACTCTTAACTTCACTTAACAGGACCTCGTCCAGGTTCCTGTCCTTCCTTTGACTAGAAGGTCTTCTTTGGACTTTCCCCTCTTCCACTCCCCTAGATTTTTGGGTCTTTTCCTTAGCTTGGGACTGGCTGTCCCTTCTAAGCTGCTCCTGACTGGCAGCTATCTTCAAAACCTGCTGAACTCCAACAGCTTCCAAATCAAAACTGCTGGCTTCCTTCTTCTGTGTGTGTCTGTGGGAGGGACCTGCCTCTTTGGCCCCCTAGGCAACAGCCCAATTCTTCTACCCTTGTGTTTAACTTCTTATGTTGTAAACTCTTATTAGAAATGCAAGTACCTTTTTAAAGTGAAACTAAAGCTCAATTTGACATTTCTTAACACACAGATACAGAGATACAGAATCAAACTTAAACTTTAAAGCTAAAACTCATTCCTAACACCCACACATACAAATATAATTTACTTAAACTGTCTCTATTTCCTAACAGCATAATGTAATGACTTACCCAACAGTTGCAGTGATGGGAGTTCCCTGTCTACCTGCAAATCCAGCCTGGTTAAATCTGAAAGCGGTGGGTTGGCATCATGCTGGTTTCCTGACTGGATGCCACTTTTCAGATCTTTAACCACCACCTGCACCTGGACCCACCTCCCTTTGGCAGTTAAAATTCTCCTGAATAACTCTTCCTCTCTCTACAGATGCTGCCAGACCAGCTGAGTATCTCCAGCACTTTCTGTTTTCATTTCATATTTTCAGCCTGACTAAAGAAAATCAGTGCTTAAATATGATAATTAATTAATGTTTCCCATCTCTTATTTTAGCACTGCTTAGCTATAAGCCTCGTCACACCAGTTCTTTTGCTAATGTAGAGGGCACAATGGCAGTTATCTGGTAACCAGATGCAGCCAGTAGGGCTGAATGTAGAATTGGAAATGTCAGTTGGCTCTTGCAAGTCCAAAATGTGATGTGCACAACAGATTGTGAGGCTGTTCCCAGCAATTAACTTGTGCTATTCTTGTTGACCTCTTTTGTGTTACTCACACAGATGATCCCCTAAAAGACTTATGGGCATGTTTTGTGACTAATGTCATATTGTGCACTTTTTAAGTGAGATCTTGGAGGTCTTGATCAGAAGACAGCTGTCCCTCAACATCCCTCTCCTTAAGCCATCTCCCAATTGCTTGCATCTCTTCAGTGAATTGTAATGACAGCTTGTCATTGATCATGATTATTACACGACTTCGCTAGCTGAGCTTTAATGCTTATTACTTTTACGTTGGTGTGCTGGCCTCAAACTGAACATCACATTAATTATCCCACCTTGCCAGGAGATTCACATGATTGCTAAGAGATTTGAAATGCCTACAATAAATTATCCTTGTTTTATAATCAGCACTCCATGGTAAAGTTTGATTTGAACTTTCAGCTGGATACAACTTTGACTGCTCACTCAATTTCTCACTCTACTAAAAGCTGAAATAATAGGCGAAACGTTGCTGTCTGTCACAGTGGGGGCGGGGCCGGAAAATGCAACAAGCAGTCTAGCCATCCATTCAGCCTTTGAAATAGTACAACAGGTAGCCACCTGTTCAGGCTACTTCAAAAAGCTTTAATGTTTTCAGTGCTTGAGGTTTTGTTTATTCAGTTATGGAATGGAATCCTACCATGGCTGAGCTCCAAATGTACTAATGGATTCAGTTCAGCAGAGGTTGTTGATGCAGCTGTCAAGAGGATTTTGAGCTTTGTGTTTGATTGACAGTTTTATGAGCTCCCAAGAGGATTAAAGTTTTTGAAGAGGTTTTTGAATGGCTGTTTGTCTATTTTGACAGTTTCATGAACATCTCAAACACTTCCCAATGTTATTATAGAGTTCATAAGTTCTGTCCATCGTGGTTACTGTGTGAGTGGGAATGAGAGGTATGGCGGGAACATGGGGGAGTGGTATGAGGAGGCATCAGGGATTGTGGGGATGATGGGGTGAGTGGGTGAAGGCTAAGGCGCTTAACATTCATGTTCAGACTTGGGCCGATGCTCCAGTGAATGGAGATAGACTTTCTAATCTACCCGCCTCATCATCTTCCCACCTCTATTCCTGCCATGGGCCTACTGCAGGAAGTGGTTGACCTGCCTCCAACCCATCTCCACCACTCTGCCTTGAAGATAGCATGGGCAGGCACAACCACTTGGGAGGTGGTGTGGCAACATTGGGAAATGGCCTGTCACGTGATTCACGCCTCGAAGGTGAAAATTAGCTCTCCGGAGTTCACAAGACAACTTCCTCTGTAGAATCAATATTACCTTCAATATCTGGGGATCCTTAAATTATCACCTGCACTGCCTTCATGATTAGCTGTTGGCATAGTGCAAGGACACTATGATCATCACACACACCCAGACAAGTGCGAAAAAGTGGTCACAAACAAAAAAAAGTCATAGATTTCTTAGCCCAGCACCAATCTTGTGGAGCTTATGTACTGGTCTAATAATCCTGAAGCCAAAAATAATGATCCTGAGACACAATTTCAAATGCCGCCATGGTTGCTGGGGAATTAAACTCAATTAAATATATAAATAAATAAGGTTTAAAAAGCCAATATCCTTAATGGTGACCACGAAACTATCAGGCTGTTTTAAAAATCCATCTGTTTACTTATGTTCTTTAGGGAATAGAATCTGTTATCTTATAGGTCTGGCCCATATGTGATTCCAGGCCCACAGTAATGTGGTTGATTCTAAACTGCCCTCTGAAATGACCTAGCAAGCCACTCAGTTGTATTGAAGAAGGTGACTCACCATCATATTCTCAAGGGCAGTAGGGATGAGAAATAAATGTTGGCCGTGCTCAAATCCTGTGAATGAATTAATCTTTTACTTTCCGAGTTTTCGGTTCCAAGCACAATGGTCAAATTCAGCAGGCAGCATCATCTGCAAACCTATGTCCTTCTCATTTTCTCCTCCCTTCATGTTTTTTGTTGCTATTTCCTCCCCCACCTACAAAAACACAGAAAGGTAATAGACCACATTGAGATATGTCATGTACTTTGAGTTTATTACAGAAGTTATGCAGAAGCAAAGGTAAGTCGGGTTAAATCATATATATTTCCTGCAGAATTTCAAATACAGCATAAAACTGCGTACCAAGATTTTTATTTCTCGGCTAGTGCCCTTAACCTGTTTTAGAAATATGTACCGTAAATTGCAGCGCATAAGTTGACCCAGTTTATCCACCCCCAAAAATCATGCTTTTTGCATATTCTTGGCATGTAAATTGAGGGCCCTCCACCTCCACTTTTCAGCCACGATATGCTATACTCGCATTTGCAGTCAGACTCAATTTTTCATCCCAAGAATACATGTTTTACATAGTGATACCTCATAATTGAGTATAAGGGATCACTAAGGGATCAAACAGGTGATATGGGCTGTGCTGAGAGGATGCACTGGAGTTTAAGACACTTCCAACTCATTGCATCGGATTCTGATGACATTTCAAAAGGGTAACCACCCATACTGGCAGTTCACCTTTTATATTTGGCGTATAAGTCGACCCCTGTCTTTGGAGGGATTTTTTGAGGCTTCAAAGGTCAACTTATACACCAACATTTATGGTAATAGTGGACACTTCAAGTTTCATGAAGTGCCTCTCGAGTTGTGATACAAGGAAGTGAATTGCATGAATCAAAATAAAGAACTAGTAAAAGCTTATCCTGTTTATTCTCAAATGTAGGCAGCTTCTAATTTTTGATTGTTAATCAGACTACATGCACAATTTTTCGTCAAATTTACCCAGAATATACGAATGGTGACAAAATTTGCATGTATTCAGCTCTACAAATGCCATACCTTCTGGTTTGATCTGGCCATTACTGATCAAGCAAGCTGCCCTGTTTTCTCAGACAGTGATAAAGAGGAAAGAAAGCTTTCATTTTATCACTAGCACTCAGAAAAATAACTCACCTGTTCTCGGTATATACTAACAGAATAAAGGAAACAATGTATAATGCTGCAATTGTGATTCCAAAAATGACAGGCATAACTCCATCAGTACTTCTCTCAAAATGCTAGCTTTTTTTCTTCAGATTGATGTCTGTGTCCACGCGTGGAATTTTATGGCCACGTTGCGGCAAGTCAAATCCAACCCAGCCAATTACTGCCCCATCAATCTACTCTCAATCATTAGTAAAATGATGGAAGGGGTCATCAACAGTGCTATCAAGAGACACTTGCTTAGTAATAACCTACTCACTGACATTCTGTTTGGGCTCTGCCAGGGTCACACAGCTTCTGACCTCATTATAGTCTTAGTTCAAACATGGACAAAACAGTTGAACTCCTGAGGTGAGGTGAGAGTGACTGCCCTTGACTTTAAGGCAACATTTGACCAGATGTGGCATCAAGGAGCCCTAGCAAAACTGGTGTCAATGGGAACCATGGAAAACTCTCCACTGATTGGAGTCACAAAGGAAGATAGTTGTGGTTGTGGGAAGTCAATCATCTCAGCTCCAGGCCATCACTGCAGGAGTTCCTCAGGATAGTGTTCTAGGCCCAACAATCTTCAGCTGCTTAATCAGTGACCTTCCTTCCACCATAAGGTCAGAAGTGGGGATGTTTGTGGATGATTGCATAATGTTCAGCACCATTCGTGACCCCTCAGATACTGAAGCAGTCCATATCCAAATGCAGCAAGACCTGGACAATATCCAGGCTTGGACTGACAAGTGGAAAGTAAGATTTACACCACACAAGTGCCAAGCAATGACCATCTCCAACAAGAGAGAATCCAATCATTACCCCTAGACATTCAATGGCATTACCATCACTGAATCCCCCACTATCAACATCCTGGGGGGTTACCATTGACCAGAAACTGAATTGGACCAGCCACATAAATACTGTGGCCAAAAGAGCAGGTCAGAGGCTAGGAATCCTGAGGCGAGTAAATCACCTCCTGACTCTCCAAAGTCTGTCCACCATCTACAAGGCACAAGTCAGGGGTATGATGGAATACTCTTCACTTACTTGGATGAGTGCAGCTCCAACAACACTCAAAAAGATTGACAACATTCAAGGCAAAGCAGCCCGTTTGATTGACACCCCTTCCACAAACATTCACCCCCTCCACCACCAACACACAGTGACAGCAGTGTGTACCATCTTCAAGATGCACTGCAGGAGCTCACAAAGGCTCCTTAAACAGTGCCCTCCAAACCCTTGATCACTACCACCTAGAAGAACAAGGGCAGCAGACACATGGGAACATCGCCACCTGGAAGTTCCCCTCCAAGCCTCTCACCATCCTGACTTGGAACTAAACCACTGTTTCTGTTGTGAATTCCACGAACAACGGTGATTCTTTGTTAACAAGCGTAATGGTGCTAACACAGTTAATAAGTTCGGCAAGAAGCAGCTACAGGAATTGATTGTACCCATGAAACACTTGAGTTTGGTTACATTGGATGGTGAGGGCACATCTTTTATTGCCCAACCTTTCTCTTCTACTGGATGCAAACTCATGGCGTCCACCCTGTGACTCAGGTAAGTAACCTTTGGTGTTGGAAGATACATTTTTCTTTCTTTAATTGTACACCTGCTCCATGAATCATCTTAGCACTCCCTCCAGGTTGGCCAAGTGTTCGGTCTCAGTTGACCCTGTGATAAGAACATCATCTAGGTATACTACCACTCGGGGAAGTCCTTACAGAAGACTCTTCGTTGTCCTTTGAAAGATTGCACATGCAGACGATACTCCAAAGGGTAGGCCAGTGTACTGATAAAGACCCTTGTGTGTGTTGATAGTCACATATCCTCCTAGATGTGCTATCCAGCTCTAATTGTTGGTAGGCATGGCTCATATCTAATTTTGTATAGGATTTGCCTCCAGCTAGCTTTGCAAAAAAGTCATCTATCTTTGGAATGGGGTATTTGTCTAGTTTGGCTGCCTTGTTTACGATCAATTTATAGTCCCCACAAATGTATATGATTTGGTCAGGCTTAACCACTGGAACTATGGGTGTTGCCCACTCTGAGAATTGGACAGGTTGGATGATGCCCAGCTTTTCTAACCAGCGCAGTTCTGTATCCACCTTCTCCTTCATCGCATAAGGCACAGGTCTGGCCTTAAAGAAACGTGGTGTCACCTGAGGATCCATATATATTTTTGCTTGCAAGCCTTTTAATTCTCTTTAATTCTCTTATTCGTGCTGAAATACACTGTTGTATTTCCTTAGCAGTTCAGGAACTCCTCCTGTTTTCAGCTGAAATATTTCAGATCAGTCGAGCTTGATTTTCTGTAACCAGTCTCAGCCCAGAAGACTGGGTTCTTCTCCTGTCACTACTATCACTGGAAGCTGAGCTGTCTGTTGCCTATAAAACACTGGTACTGTGGCGATGCTCTTTACCTGTATAGATTCTTCAGTGTATGTCTTCAATTTAGCGGTTGTCTGCTCCAGATTCAGTTGCTGGGTACCTTCATTTAGCTACTTAAATGTGTGCTCTCCCACCATTGTTGTTGAGGCTCCCGTATCTACCTCCATTATTGGTGGCTTTCCATTCACTGGATTGTGACAGTGATAGGTTCAGTTTTTACAGCGCTGACGTTGAACAGAGAATAGATGTCAGCATCAGCAGCTTCAGGTTCTGTTGTACTTTTCAATTCAATCCTGTTGGTTTGCTGCTTTATGGGCTGTTTTGACTTCGTCCTGCATTGCCTTACTACGTGACCTTTCTTATGGCTTTAATGGCATTCTGCCTCCTTGAATCTGCTGGTGTCTGGTCCATGGTCACTCCCACATCTATAACAAATTAACCTTGGAATCACTGCTGAAATGTTTCTACTAGAACTTCTTGTGTTTCTAACAGCGGACATTGCCTCTCACTTCTATACTGTGGACCTGGTTTTCGTGCCACGCCAGTGGTAGGTTCCCGCCCCACATGAAGAACAGCGCCATGTCGTATGTGTTGTAAAGCCTGCAAGTTTCTCGCAGCACTTTACATGGTGAGAGAGATTTCCAGAATACGCTTCAAATCAATGTTGACCTTTGTGAGTAAACAGCCCTGAATGGCATCGTCATGAAGTCCACAAACTAATTGCTCTGGCAGCATACCATTGAGTGTGTCTCCAAAGTCGCAGTGTTCTGTCAACTGCTTCAGCTTCGCTACATCGATTGCGATGCACTCTCCCGGGCCCTAACTCTGGAATTAAACTTAAACCTCTGCATTATTATGGACGGCTTCAGCTGGAAATGCGTTTTCATGAGCTCCACTAATTCATTAAAGGACTTGGAATTGGGTGTGTTCAGGCTGCGGATGAGATTGAATGTCTTGCTACCACAATGTGTTTCTATGTTCTCGTTTTCTCTCTTCGCCCTTCTTCCACTTGGGCCTCACCGTTACATCACCTGCTCCATCTTGCCGGACATGCATCCCCAATTTTTAAATTGTTACAGATTCTTGAAGAAAATGTGTACAATTATTTCATTATGGAATCATGTATTTCCTGCAAATCTGTGCATAGCTATTCCCAGTTTCTTTCCTGAAGGCAGTTACTCAAACTTGTTACAATTCCACAGATACTAATCCTCTAGCTTTTGATGTAAATCATCATTCTCCATCTGAAAACCTATTGAGAGTTGCTGCTGAATTATTTTACCATGTTGCAAGTGGGTTATTTTACATTACAATAGGTATCCTAGCCCAGAGCCTTTAAGGCTGATTCTGGCTTAACACGGTTACCACCTCAGTGCAAAGCAGATTCTGAATAGCAACCTAAAATAAGAGCAAAAAGCTAAATCACGGATGTTTGACAATTCAAGAAGAGCTTTGAAGCAAGTTCCATGATGTGTGAGAACAAGTAATAGACTGAAGTTGCAATGGCATATGGACTTGCAACTTAAGCTGCAAGCTTACCTCACTATTCATCACTGGTATTAGAGGGGGGAAAAATAGAATGTACACAAAAGTGCAGGTTTTTTTGTGGTTTATTTCAAAATTTCTGAATGTCAATTTCAAGAGTTGAAGGCTCAAAGTTTATTTTCTAGGGTCTTCTTGGGACTTATCATTTGTATGGCAACATCACCACTTTCAATTTCCCCTCCAAGCCACACACTGGGCAGAATCTTGTGCCCTCACTGTTGGCGAGCTTGGAGCCAGGAAGGGTGTTTTCTTAAATGGGATGGTGGCATACCAATACACTGCTGCCTTCTTGCCTCCGCCTGAATTAAGTTCTGGGCAGGATGACCATGGTCAACCTTCCCAGCCTGTCATCAAATGAGGCCCTAAAGTGACCAATTAAGGGTGTGTGTGTCCCTCAGTGCCTTTGATCAAGGAACTGGGCATCAGGAAAGGAGGGGGCAGCTGAGAACCACCACTCCCCAATGCTCTGGCTTCCTACCCTCCTGCTTCCCCTCCCCCACCCCCCCCCCCACCACCACCACCCCCCGCCCCCCTCCCACCCCATGCACCCTCCCGCCACGTTACTTGCCTTTACTCTGGGTCACTCTGCAATTCTGGAATTCTGGGGGATATTCTTTTGGCAGCAACCATGACTGCCTCTTTCATTGTGTCTGAGTCAAAATCCTGGAACCCCCTTCATAACAAAACTCTGGGTGTACCTACACCACATGGACTGTAGCGGTTCAGGAAGGCAGCTCACCACCACCTTCTCAAGGGCAATTAAGGATGGGCAATAAATGCTGGCCCAGCCATCGATGCCCACATCCCATGAACAAATTACTGGAAACTTTTGAATTTGACGTATGTTTTGTTTTTTGGTATTTTGGAGTGCAAGGTATTTTCAACCAAATATAATTTACTCCGTCATAAGTTAGGAAAACTAACTGTTGGGTTTCCAATATAACCTTGTATTGCCCCTTTCTTTTCATTGACAATTTAACTCATAAAAGGAACCATCGTGTCTTGCATGGAATTGGTGTAGGAGTTTCCAGTAGGTTGCAATTTTTTTCCAGTGCCATTCACCTAAAACCAGCCAAACCGACTTAAAAGATCATAACATTTTAAGTGCAAATTGCACCCAGCTCAAATTGAGTTTCAGCGATGGTTTGTGCCAATTAAAAAAAATGTAACCTGGCCCCACCCACAAAACTGGCTACACGTCCAGATTGAATTAATCACCATGGCCACTCATTGCACCAATTTGCAGCTTAATTTGAAATTAAGCTAGTTTGTTTTAAAATGTAGGCATTAGGATAGTAATAGACACATTATAAAAGATTTTTAATCAACTAGGAAACTAACTACTTTTCACCAATGTAGCTAATATAATGTAAGGAAGTGTGAGCTGTGGCTCAGGTAGCCCCCTCACAAGGTTTTGGGCCCACGGCCCATTGAACACAGCAATTAAAAATCTCACGAATAGGATGCTAAACCCAGGTCCTGTCTCCCTGCTTGGGTGGATGTAAGGGATCCTATGTTAGTACTTCAAAGAAGAGCAGGGGAGTTAGCCAGTGTGTCTTGGCCATTATTTAAATCTGAATCATCATCACAGAAATGAATTATCTAGTCATTTTCACTTTGCAGGTTGTAGGAACTTGTATGGAATAGGCTGTTGTGTTTCCTACATCACAGCAGTGACTAGACTTCAAAAAGTGCTTTATTGATGGCAAGGCACTTTGTGACAGTGTTCATGAAAAGCATTATATAAATCCAAGTCTTTCTTTGTTTTTTGAATGTATTTTTAATGTTCTTAATGTATTTTCAAATATTTAAAATTGGGTTGCACCGGTGGCAGAGTAGACACTGTGATTAAAATGCTGAATTTTTTGTGATATACCCATTTTGGGTTGTTTTAATAAAGCTGCACCAGGTCGCCATGCTTGAAGACATCACAGAATATTTTTATACAATTTCTTTTTAAAATATGCCCGGTTGCGCATGGTTGATTTTCTTATCGTTGATATGCAAATGCGGTTGAGCGGAGAGTTGAAGGAAAAAAGCACTGCTCAAAACTAACACAGCTTTGAGTGCCATTTGCGTTTGGATTGGCAATTTCACACAAAGCAGAAACTCTTGGTCCAGGTATTAATAGCTTGCCAGTTAGAAAAAAAACAAACATAGGAGTAGGAGTAGGCCATTCAGCCCATTGATCCTGCTCTGCCATTCAATACGACCATGGCTGACCATCCACTTCAATGTCTTTTTCCCACGCTATCCCCATATTTCTTTACATCATTGGTATTTAGAACTCTGTCAGTCTTCGCATTAAACATACTCAATGACTGAGCTTCCACAGCCCTCTGAGGTAGAGAATTCCAAGATTCACAACCCTCTGATTAAAAAAAATTCTCCTCAGCTCAGTCCTAAGTGGTTCCCCTTTATTTTGAACTTGTGTCCCCTGGTTCTAGACTCCCCAACCAGGGGAAACATCTTACCTGCATCCTGCATCTACCCTGTCTATCCCTTTAAGTATTTCATAGATTTCAATGAGATCACCTCTCATTCTTCGAAATTCAATGGAATAAAGGCTCAGTTTCCCCAGTCTCTTTTCATAGGACAATCCCACCATCCTGGGAACAAGTTTGGTGAACCTCCATTGCACTCCCTCCATGGTAAGGGGAGCAAAACTGCACACACTACTCTAGGTGGGGTCTAACCAAGGTTCTATACATTTGAAGCAAGTCTTCGCTACTCCTGTACTCAAATCTTCTTGTGCTAAAGGCTAACATACCATGAGCCTTCTTAATTGCTTGCTGCGCCTGCATGTTAGCTTTCTGTGGCTTATTGATGAGGACAGGTTCCTTTGTACATCTACACTTTCTAATCTCTCACCATTTAAGAAATACAGTGCACATGGGCAGAATTTTTAGGTAAGTGTGCAGGCACGCGCCCGACTTGATCGGATGCAAAATCATGCGAGGTACGTCAGGCGAGTGTCCCGATGTCACCCTGCACTCACGTGATATTTCGGTCGAGGGTCAGAAGCGCACCCACCGATAATTAAGAAGACAATTAAAGTTGTTAAGGTTCGAATTGTCCCCGATCTTTCGTGGTCTGTCCAATCTTACAGTTGGCGGACGGGTAAATCTGCCTGGCGGACTTTGCATTTTTGATGAAACCTCATCCAAGAGCGGGATGAGGTTTCCGTTATTAAATTTTTAAAAAATGTATGAGCAGAATTTTCATCATGTGTAGTGTGTTCAGGTGACTGATTCTAATGTGTGGACATTTTTTTCCAGATTTTAAAATCTTTATTTAATTGTTTTGAAGTCTCCAGCTCCCTGAGCTTTCATTCACCATGCGCCCACGCTTACGTCAGCACCTGCCCTCCTCCCGCCCCCTCTGAGTTGAGCATTTCAGCATGTGCTTTACGCTGGTTGGCCATTAATTAGCCAGTCAGCATGAAATCGCAGCCGGGGGCTGATTGTGGGCGGTAGTCCATTGGCGCCCGCACGCCGATCTAAAATTCCTGCCACATCTGTCCCTCCTACCAAAATGGATAACCTTTCATTTTACCACATTATATTCCATCTGCCATATTCTTGCCGTCTTACCAATTCTGTCCAAATCCTCTGGAAGCCGCTTTTCATCTTCCTTACAACACACATTCACACCAAACTCCCCAATGTAATGTTACATTGCATTGCAACAGTGATCACACTTCAAATGTGTTTCATTGGCTGCAAAGTGCTTTGGGACATCCTGAGGTCATGAAAGGCACGATGTAAATACAATTCTCTTTTTTTTCCCCTTTATTACACAGAGGTCACTCCATGAGCTAGTTTTTCAGTGCGTGAACTGATGGATTACATGGCTCCAATGCGCGGCACTACTGATTATTTGTTAGATGCCAACCATCTGGTTTTTTTTTACCATTCGCCATTAAAAATTAAACTGTGGTCTTTGCAGTTTACTCAAGGGTCAGCTGGTGGGGAATTTTTGGGGACTCTGGTTATGTCAGGAGCTTTCACCTGAGTTACTTGCTTATTTTTAAAATTGCATATACAAAAGATACAAACTGACTGGGTCCATCAAGTCCATCCCAACCACAGTCATGTGGCACTCAAGTGTCACGGCTTTCAGTGCACCCTCCCATTGATGGTCATGTAATATTTAGTGAAAGTAAAAAAAAACAGAAAAAATCTCCTGGAAGGATTCAGGGGAAACTCATACGATATTTCGGTTGGCGGGCACATGTGAGAGTTGGCAGTGCGCCCATCGACAATTAAGAGGCCTATTAAGCCCCTTAAGCTGGTAATTATGTTACATTTTTTGCTGTCCATCCAACCTTACGATTGGTGGGTGGGCAAATAGGCCTGGTGGCCTTTGCATTTTTTGTGAAGCCTCATCCACGTGCGGCATGAGGTTTCCAACAGTGATTTAAAAAAACAATAAAAAATTTTAAACTCATTTTCAACATGTCCCTGCTCATGTGACAGAGTCACATGTGGAGACATGTTTCCCTTATTTTTCAAATCTTTATATCTCACTTTTAAATCCTTCAGCTCCCTGAGGCAGCTCTGTGCCTTCAGGGAGCTTTCAGTGAGCGCACCCCCGGGCATGTGCACACTTCAGCGCTCGCGCTCCTCCCACCCGCACCCCGGCAGCGCTGAGGCTCTCAGTGCACAATTCACACTGGCTGGCTGTTAATTGGCCTAATTGGCCAGCCAGCATGAAACTGTGATCGGGGCCCAATCGCCGGGGGCATTGGGTGGGGGAGGGAGGGGAGGGTGGACTATTTCGAGGCCACTCCCGGGCCTGCCCGCCCGCCCGATGAGGGGAAAATTCTCCACCTGGAGATTTCTCTCTGAACCCTGTAGGTGATCAAAGGAGTTCCAAGAGCTGACACTGACTTTGAGAATCAATCCCACTGACCTTTTGCATGCAGAGCTTTCAAGCTGTGAAATATTGAAAAATGAATTTTAGTCAGATCATAATTATCCAGGCCACAGTTAAAATGTTTATTCATTGCAGTTACCAGGTGAGCTATTCATTTTGTTCATACCAAGACTCTAGCTCAATTGAACTGGAATGAATTTCCTTACTAGACAGAAGCTTCTAGCAGTCCAGCTAAATCTTGTACCCACCTTCCCCTATTTACAGACAATTAGTACTCGGTCCCACCAGGCACAGAGCCATGCAGTCCAGTGGCAGTAGTGTCCCTTTAGATAACCTTGGAGGAATGTGGGGAGTTGCATTTTAACAAATGCATCGGAGTGGATGCTGGGTACAAAGTCCTGACGCTCTCTGTGAAGCATGAACTTTTGGCATGTATGTTAATAAGAGAAGCCATCCATCTCCCCACAACCTGCAATAGCAGATTGAGCCTTCTACTAAATAAAATGACAAGAATCCCATCAGTCACAGAAAAGCAGCTAACAAACCTGTCACACACCAATTTAATCTTGTAACATTGAGCTGGAGAGAAAAGCATCTCCACATCACTATAAAATAATAATCCACTGCCTTGCAACACATTCCAAAATTGCAAATTTCAAAAAAGGTTGTGGGTGGAATTCTCCCATCCCACTGGTGGCGGGTAGGAGCAGCGGAGGCTGGAGGCAAAAAATCGGAAACCCATAATTGTAAGAACAGGTCGCAATTTTCCTGACAGTGTTTTCATGGCGGGTCGGTTATGCCGCTGTCTAGTTGTGCGCATTCCGTTTGCATTCGTTAGCGTGTCATGAATGCTCATTAAAACAGCTGTTTGCCGGAATATTGCCACGCTTTCCAATCTTCCATCACGCCAGTGGGAAATAACGTTGGCCTCAAACCCGTTTGAAAAGGGGTGGCGTGCACAAGTCGGACCTCAGTTTGCTGGTAACTTTGAGGTGAGTGGAACATACCTGCCATAACGCTGTGCCAGTCTTGTTGCGATGAACACTACTCTGTTGGGGCTGTAGAGTTCGATTGCTCCTTCTCTTAACTTTCATTGTCCCCAGGAACACCACTGTGCCTCCACTTTCAGAGACTAGCACTTCAACCAAGGGTGGGCTGTGAGGCGAGGGGTCGGGCTGACAAGCACGAGGGGGGCAATGGGGAGGGAAGGCTGTGGAATGGCAGTCAGGGGGAAGGGTGAACACAAGGGGGGGGCCACTCTGGGGTCGCCCTCTAACCTCTTGTTACTGCCTGAGTGAGCAGGAGTCTGCTTAGAAAGAAAGGAGGAAGCCCTTCTTGTGGTGAAATCCACAGAAAGCCAATGGCTCCATTAGCACTGTTAAAGAGCTACTCAGAACTCAGTGGCTTCACATCACAGTCGCTGCATCTCAAGAGTAACACATAAGAATGTAGAATTTGGGAATGCAGGTAATAGTGAAGCAGATACAGCTGTATCATACATTGCATTCCAACAATGAAGGTCTGCCATGTGTTTACCGCACGTGACACTCCTAATGGGTCAATGGGCATCCACTCAATGACCATGAGCAACTGATTGGTCATTAATATGCCACATCAGAGATTGGAGCACAGAGCTAGGTTGGGTCAATCATCTCAATTAAACTTTAGAATCCCACGCAGGGCTCAAGATGTTGCATATCTGCAATGCCAGCCTGGTCACCTCAATGTGTGAGCTAGTGGCAGCATCAGCCAAAATGCAAGTAGGGCAGGAAAAACTATAGATTCTTACAGTGTCCAAACATGTCATCTTCTGAGCATACCTTTCTTGCCCCTTGAATCATTAATGTCTTTAATGTTTCCTTTAAGGGAGAAGGTAAGGCAGATATGGATCCAGGGCTCAATGCTACCTTTGTCAGGGTCTTAATGCAATGGAGGAGGCAAAGGAGGGAGAGGTGACTCTGCACGCAGCTCCAGCAGGAGGGACATGGTCAAGCAGAGCCACAGCATGAACAGGAGGGTCAAGAGGAGAGACCCAGACAATGGGGGTGACTCGTCAGACCTAGGGTTTATTGTCCATAAGTTTCCTATTTACAAATGAGTGAGAGGCAATGCCGTGCACGTCTGCGCTTATCCCAAGCTCTGTACATCACATATGCCACATTCTTCATGAAGACTGTACACCACATGGAGTTGGAGGGTATCCCCTGCCAGTGGCTTTGAATGTGACCGCTGCGTTCAATTTCTTTGCCTCTGGTTCTTTCCAGGAATCAAAAGGTGACCTGTGCAGCATCTCCAGTCCGCAACACATCGCTGCATAAAGGAGGTCACAGATGCCCTTTACAGGAAGGCCCATCATCATATCAGGTTTGCTCTGGATGAAGGTAGCCAGGCTGCAAGATTCACCAGTTTCACCGCTATCTCAGGCTTCCCAAGAAAGCAGAGTGCAGTAGACTGCACCCATGTGGCTATACAGGCTCCATGGTAGCAAGCCCTAATGTTTATCAACCATCAACGTGCAACTGGTGTGTGATCACTGGAAGCACGTACTGCACGTTTGTGCACGGTACTCTGGGAGTTGTCAAGGCTCCTACATCCTGAGTCACTCCCAGGTGCCTGAGATTTTCAAGGGTCTGCAGGAATGGCTACTTGGGGATAAGGGGTACCCACTGAAATGCTGGATGATGACACTGTTGCGTCGCCCTTAGAGTCGATCCAAGGAGAGGTACAATGGTGCTCACAACTCCACAAGCTCCTTTATAGAGCAGACCGCAGGGCTTCTGAAGATACGTTTTAGATGTTTGGACTGCTCAGGTGGCTCACTCCAATACACTCCCGACAGGGTTTCCCGAATCTTCACAATGTGTTGTGCCCTTCACAATCTGTCAATGCAAAGAGATGAACACCTGCTAGAGGATGAACTGGAGGAGTATGAGAGCTCATCAGAGGCTGAAGATCCGGAGGCCCAGGAACCTCAGGAGGCTACTGAGGGTCAGTATGAGCACGATCAATCCATGGGGAAGGAAGACGTGGGAGACTGGCCTTGATATGTTAATCTCTGACAGGTTCCAGGAAGAGTAAAGTCAAGTGAGGGAATCTGGCCACATCTCTCCTAGCCCTCAATGCTATCTTCTTTCAACTCAGGGGATATCCACCCACTTGCAGCGAGTGTGAGCTCACTCTGGGAACTGAGAGCCCACTTAGGAACGAGATTGACGCAAGAGAAGACTTGAAGCCTTTGCTGCCATCTGCTGCTAATAAGATGCGGACATGCCGAGGGATCTCCTCCTCCCGTGCAGGTCTTTCTTTCTGCCACTACCACTGAGGAGACACAAATGCCACTGGATTATCAATGCTGATCAGCTATCCTCACTCAATGGCGCTCCTTGAGGGAGAAGAGTTAGAAACGCTTACATCACACATTTCCAATAAAGATTTAAACACATCTCCCTGACATCACACAAGGGGTGCAGACACTAGTTCAACTGAGGCTGACATCACAGGAATATGAATCTATCACTGAGTGGGAGGAAGTGGGAGGAAGGCTAAGCTTCAAAAATAAGAGGACTCCAAAGTACAAAATCACAACGCCTTCAATTGACAGGAACATTCACATAATCATCAAATATATTAACGGAAGTGCAATTTAGATACATGTTTAGCACAGTCGTGACCCAAAAATGACATCAATTTTTCTTAACTCTCCTAAATCTAGCGCTACCCCTGGGTGCAGCCCTGACATCTGCAACAGAGGTGGAGGCAGCCTGCTGACTGCTACGTCGTGATGTCTGTGATGGCCCTGGCGGATGTCCTCTGGTGGCCCATGGCCTGGAGGACCACCTGCTCAGGGCAGAAGCGCCCTTGGCAGTCTGAGAAGCTGGAGTGGATGGGGTGACAGACAGAGGGGGCTGTGAGCGGCTGAAGACCCTTGGAGTGTCCTGAGAGGAGGCCCCTGGGGTGTCCGGCTGACACTCATTCTCCCTGGGCCCCACCCTGACTCCTGCAGGAGATGGTGCACCTAGAGGGAGTCAAGATGCCTGCATCCATGCCACCTACATCCTAATGGTGCCCACCAGGGTGTGTGGCCAAGGAGTGCAGGGCCGAGCACAAATCTGTCAAGAGCTGCTGGACCAAGGTTTCCATGGTGGCCGCCAACCTTCCCATGGCGACCTCGAGGTGCTCGTATGTTGGAGCCACGACATCAGACAGAACACGGATGGACTCCTCCATCGCTTGCTCTAGTCTGCTGAGTGACTGACAAATCTGTGCCTGATGTTCCAGCCTGTCATTGCATCTCCAGCATAGATTTGGCTGCCACTTCCAGATGCTTATCATCTGACTCGGACTGAGCAGGGTAGCTGGTCTCCAGCAGCCCTCCGAGTGCTGGAGACCTGGGCTGTCCCTGCCTCCGACTGCTGTGGGGACCTGTCAGTGAGGTGTTCTCCAGAAAGTGACCCTGAGCCTAATCTATATCTGTCCCCCACCAATGTGTGTGTGTCTCTGAGCTGGTGGGGGGGCGTGTGTGAGAGCCATGACGATTCTTCTGGAGCTTCCTCTTCAGATGAGGTCCGGGGGCTAACACTGGTGCTGGACTGGCTTGGGGACCTCGATCTGCTGGTGCCTAGAAAATAGAAAAGAGAGTTTCAGTTAATGAGCATGAGCTAGATGAGACTGCATGTGACTCACTGTAAATGTCAGGGTTTGATGAGCTGATGGAGCTGTGATCTGTACTGGGTTGGTCCAAGAGGCTGATCTCCCCTTCCCCACAGGAACAATCTCTATTGTCCCCAGCTAGCTCAGCTGCAGCCTCCTCGAATTCACTGAGGGCGAGGATGTCGGATGTCCCTCCCTCCCTCAGCCTGCGCTCTCTCATGCCTGTTGTGTGCCAGCTTGGCCTGTATGAAGAATAAAGAAGGGCATGTGATGAGGAGGGATGGAGCAGAGGTTGGGTGAGATACATGCCTCCTGTGTGTGGTGAGCCCTCCCCAGAAGGGCCAAAGGATGGAGTGTGAGCAACATGACAGATGGGATGGTGGTGATGTGAAAGTCCTAATGAGAGAATGAGTGTTAATATGTGCCCCTTGCTAATGGTTGTGTGAGACCCCTAAGAGAGTAGCCATTTGATTACATGATGCCATAATGAGAGTTTGATATTGATGGGTGTTAAAGGATGACTTACTTTAGTGGAGTAGATGAGATCATTCATCCTCTTTCTGCGCTGGGTGGCATTTTGGGTGCGGTTCTCAGCCGTGCTGACCTGTTCCGCTACGGTGTCCCAGGCCTGAGAGGTGAGGCTGCTGTGCTTCCTCCAGCTATCTGTGGGGTAGAGCATGTGTGGTTGTTCCTGCAACCTTCTGACCAAGGTCTGGAGGGCCTGGTGAGTGAAATGGGGTGTAGACTTCATCCTGAGCCTCTCGGCCTTTCTCTTATGGGTTGCAGACATCTCTGGTGGGCCCGAGAGATTGAGATTTTGGGTTGGACTGGCGTTTAAATATGGCACCCAGCCCTTCGAAGCTGCCAGCTGATGGCGGGTGGACGAATCAGCTCTGGACCCGCCGGGTGATTTGGAGAGAAACGCGCCTCTGCTTAATTATTGAGGCTGCAAGCACAGAATTGGGCATGAGTTGTCACCATTAAGGATGACGGGCTGGGTGCTGCCAAAACCGCCTGTCACCGCACTTCATTTCATTTTGGGATAACTCCATCCTCTGACTTTGTTTTTAACTCAAATTTAAAAATTAAAGTAGATTTTTGACAAGAGCTTCCCTGTAAAGGATTTATGCATGACTAATGTTGGAGCTTTTTTGTATTACATTTAAGTGCTGTCTTTTTTCAGTTTTACTCACTGGCTTCTGTTCTATCAAAACCCCTTTTTTAATCTCCACCAAAAGCCAGTGATTTGTTCTGCTTAACATGGGGATCATAGTCAGTTTGGCTCTGTGGTAATACTCTTGCCTGCGAGTCAGATAGTTATGGGCTCAAGTCACACTCCAGAGCAGAAAATCATCACTGGCTCTGTAAGTTTGAATCTGCACTGTCAGTCATTTCCCACTGATAAGCAGTAGCACTGAGGGAGTGCTGCACTGTCCAAGGTGCCATCTTTCAGATAAGTTGTTAAACTGAAGTCCTGCCTGCCCACCGGGATTGATGTAAAAGATCACATGACACTATTTGAAGAAGAGCAGTGGAGTGCTCCTTCTGATGTCCTGGCCAACATTTATTCCTTAACTAATAGTCAACACAGATCATCTGGTACTCACTTCATTGTTGTTTTTGGTACCTTGCTGTTCAGAAGTTAGCAAGTGATTTGGGACATCTAGAAGTTGTATGGATCCGCATTGTTCCTCCTTTAGCTCTGTAGGTTGGAGCTGCTGCTCTCCATTGCTTCCTGCTGAAGTGTGCTGTAAGTTTGAACCTGCACTGTCAGTCATTTCCCACTGATAAGCAGGCAGTGGATAAGCATTGATAGGTAACATATGTGTAAGGTGGAAGCTGGGACCTTTCTGGCATACCATAAAACCCAAAGAGCTACTGATGCATCACAAGTCATTTTCTAATAGGCAAGATATAACTATTTCTGACAATTAGATAGCTGATTAGGGTGTGTGTGTATGTGGGGATGTTGGGGGAGGGGTGTGCAGCATCCACAAACTCCACAACATGGCTTTATTAACCAGGTGCCAGTTTTGGAAGCTACGTTCAGCTAACATTCCCGTCTTGGTTATTAATTTGTTGGACCATTTCTTTGCCACATAAAATACAATTATTTTGTGTTCCAACGACATTATTGCCAAAACATTAACCCTCAGAAGGTTAGTTTACTGGGAAAATTACAAGTAAATTAATACAGGGGGTAATTTGATGAAAACAGTATCTCACTGATTATCTGATCTACTGACTCACAAAAATGCAGAGATTTATAATTAGCACTTGTCCTGCAACTTGGTATTAGGTCAAGAATTTATAATACATGGAATAGAAATTTGAAATCAAGTACAAAATAAAATCAAACAGTTGTGGATGCATTTTAAATATTGCACCACATATTTGGCATAAAGTATTTGTAAAACAGAGCACTTGAAAGAATGAGTTCTTTTGTGCAAAGTCATTCAGCTTAAATACAGGGCCAGAACAAATTATTTATATTATAGTTTATATTCAACTTCTAGATGGTCAAACTTCATATACCAGTGCAAACTCACCAACTACAAAAACTTGATACTTGATAGTTTAATCCTGAATTCTTGATTTAGATTCCATCATGGCCCAATACATCATTAACTTTTCTTTCTCTCTCCCTCACACTCCCTTCTTCCCAATAACAGATAACCAGCAAGCTGAACAAAAAGCTCCAAAAATGGTTGCCAAGCTTCTCTCATAAAGCACTCAATCCACTCTTGTATTTTGTCCAAGAATTGCAGAGTACTGCAACATCTATTTTAGACCATTTGGTGCTATAATCCCATAGGTGGCCAAATTTTTTGGAACTCATTTGTGTAAACATACTTAGTGAGTGATTCCCATAAATGACTTTTTTCAACTGTAGCTGATTTCAAAAATAAATGGCATTGGAATTTTGCTTAAGAGAGGTGATGAATAGGAACAGATAGATCGACCCCAACGTCAGGGATACAAGGCGTAATTTTTCCCACCTCATCTTTTGTTTCCTTTCTTAAATCTTTTAGGGTTCAGTTTTATCCAAAGCTCTCAGCTTTTATTTTTAAGCTCACAAGAATTATAATTCCCAAAAGCACTGACTTTACCGCAAGTACCTTGTGCCAATTAGGATAATGTTGACCCGACAATCAACAGTGGGGAGAATTTTCCAGTCAGTGAGCAGGAGGCAGTGCCTCCTCAGCTGCACGCCTGCCGAACTGTCAAAGGCCTATTAAGGCCTGTTTAAAACTAATTAAATCAATCAAATGAGTTGCCCGTCCAACCTTAAGGTTGGTGAGCAGGCGAAGAGCCCAGGCGGCCTTTGCAATTTTCATGTAACCTCATCCACAGGTGGGATGAGGTTTCATGAAGTGTTTATAAATTAAATGAATTTTTAAATTAATGTTCCTTGACATGTTCCAGCTCATGTGATACTGTCACATGAGGGGACATGTCTTAAAATATTTTCAATTTTTTATTTAAATATTGAACCTTAAATCTCCCTGAGGTACCTCTATGCCTCAGGGAGATTTCTGCGCTCTTTCGCGGGCATGCATGAAAGTGCGCAGGCCCGGACTCAGGGAATCCAACCCACCTCCACCCCCCCCGCCTGCACAGGGAGCGCTCAACGCTTCCGGGCGAGCATCACGCTGGGCGCGCCTTATTTGGCCCGCCCATGTAAAATGGCGAAGCGCACCCGACTGGGGGTGCTGATCGAGTTTGCACCTGCTCCCACAAAAACCCCCTGATGGGGGGAAAATTCAGCCCAGTAAATTCATAACCATTCAATTTCCAGCAGGAGCACTGGGCTACAAAGCTTTAAATTAGATACAAACACCATGCTCATGCTGCCTCTAAACTTTTACCTGGATGAATGGAACTCAGGATTATGCATTAGTACTGCACCCTATAATCATTAAATTATGAATATTTTTTGTAAAGGAAATATCTTTTTTTTCTAATATTACTGAGGGATACTGAAGCAGGCTTGTGTGTGTGTGTGGCTAATTTAATTAAACTGAAGACAGGCAGTCGGCAATGTTTAAATCATCAAAGGGGTGAGGCAGGCTAATGGAGATGGACGAGCTAAGATAAGAATCCAGTAGATACAGTATGAATGGGAATTTTCATTAGGAGATAAGTGAGGAGTGAATTGTTCGCTGTTTTAATTTCAAAAGAGTCATATCAGGAAGTTTTACAACTGGCAAAATAATAAATAAATAAGGCAAAGTTATTAAGTTTATTTCTCCTGAAAGTGCTGGCCATAATTACTACATGAAATATTTTTATATTCTGGGAAAGATAACTTCCAAAGAAAGTTTAGAACAATGGATTTAAATAATCAAAGGGGAGAAAATATCTTTAAGGAAAGATTGAAAGCTGTATGAGGTGAGTGGTCATGTGAGATCCTGGAAGGTGGGCTGTGCAAAGACAGACTTGTGAAAAGCAGCCTCTAGTTACCCCAGGGAAGTGCTTGCTTGTTCCAGAAAGCAAGTTTTTGATAAAAGCCTTGTAATTCCATTGTCGAGTGAGAGGGAGAGAGAAGCTATGAAATTCCTCCCTTATAGCAACAGTGGGTGCCGTCTGGTAATATTACTGGTTGTTTTACAGACTAAGAAACTATTTGGACTGTTGCTTGGGAAAAGGGGTTTTTTTTGGGAGTCTAGCTAAGTAGAAATCTCTTGGAAATGTTGTAAGACTAAATTTAACTGTGTAACTGCAATCTTGTGTGCATAAGTTTTCTTTTCTTGTGTTAATAAATGTTTTAATTTAATACTTATAATCACCAAAAAGTGGTAGTGGACTCTTTACTTCTGACTTCAGTGCACATACCTTCTCGTAATAAAAGTACAAAATGCAAATCTCTGTGATAGCTTGGCCAAGTTTCCCTTTGGGATTTGGTCAGCCTGGCAATTACCACCTGCCATATCATAACACTTTTTAATCTTAACTATTATTTCCAAACGTCTCTTGATAAAGTAGGCAACATCTCCAAACTCACAGCTCCAAGTGTTTTCCAAAATCATCACTTATGTAGTAGAGAGAAAAGAAAATACCGGTCTCAATTATCTATTATGCAAGTCACCTCAAAGTACATTTTCTTCAGCAGAACACCAGCTGGAGTCATTAACAAAGCACTTAATGTTGCCCAAAAGAGAAAGATGGTTCTTAGTCAGTTAGTTATATTCACTAAGATTACAGTGCACACTAACCTAGAACATGACCTCTGCTTGGGTTTATTTTTATCTTGTTTAAAATGAATGTCAACTCTGGCATGAAGTGCAGTGTACATGATTTGTTATCTAAGCAATGATATCTATTAGGCTGTTTATATAACCAGCACAAAATGATCCCTCATTAGGTAATCTCACAGCTGTACTGCATAAAGAGACTAAATCTTGTCATTGCTAATACTCTGACAGAGACCTCATGCATGCCGGTGTTTTTAATGTCCGAATTAGTTAAGTTGTCCCACAAGCCAAAGTCAAATTAATTTTTCAGCAGGTATGTCCTTTTCCCTAACACCACAGACATTGCTGTAACTAAATAATGGAACCCAAATGGAGAGTCATATCCAAGATGCTGCTTTTGCCAACTTTGACACCATCCCAAGGATTTAAATCCAATCTGCCTGGATTCCTGATGCAAATGTAGTTTTGGGTGTAACTATCTTAAGTCCAGCACTGGCCCCCAGCCAGTGATCTAGCATTGATCTTGCATGGAATCCTTTCCAAGACAGGCAGCTCTGCTCCTATGTTTTGGATTGTTGTATTGCAGTTGACCTTCAGGTGCTGGAAAGCCATTTTGCTCCCCACTCCTTCCCCCCAACACTGCCTGCCTTAATCATGCATTGGTGGCCTCCTCCAATGATGCAGCAATATATAAACCTCCATAACTGACCTAACAAAGCAAAGTTGAAACTTGTGTAAACATGACACTGTTTTATAGAACCGCGGACACGGGATGGATCAGGTGAGTTGATGCCAATCAATATGTGCAAATATATCCCATTGAACAATAATCCCTTTCCACGTAATTTTCCTCATTCTGTTGAGATGTTCACACTTCAACAATTTTATGGCTTCATATAGAACAAAGAACAAAGAAAAGTACAGCACAGGAACAGGCCCTTCGGCCCTCCAAACCTGCGCCGATCATATTGCCCGTCAACTAAAACATTTTGCACTTCCAGGGTCCGTATCCCTCTATTCCCATCCTATTCATGTATTTGTCAAGCTGCCTCTTAAACACCACTATCGTACCTGCTTCCACCACCTCCCCTGGCAGCGAATTCCAGACACTCACTACTCTCTACGTAAAAAACTTGCCTCGCACATCTCTATAGTTTTCTCCTCTCACCTTAAATCTATGTCCCCTAGTAATTGACTCTTCCACCCCGGGAAAAAGCTTCTGACTATCTACTCTGTCCATGCCACTCATAATTTTGTAAACTTCTATCAAGTCACCCCTCAATCTCCGTCATTCTAGTGAGAACAATCCGAGTTTCTCCAACCTCTCCTCATAGCTAATAACCTCCAGACCAGGCAGCATCCTGGTAAACCTCCTCTGCACACTCTCCTATACCTCCATATCCTTCTGGTAATGTGGTGACCAGAATTACACGCAATATTCCAAGTGTGGCCTAACCAAGGTTCTATACAGCTGCAGCATGACTTCCCAGCTTTTATACTCAGTACCCCTGCCAATGAAGGCAAGCATGCCATATGCCTTCCTGACTACCTTATCCACCTGTGTTGCCACTTTCAGTGACCTGTGGACCTGTACACCCAGATCCCTCTGCCCGTCAATGCACTTAAGGGTTCTGCCATTTACTGTATAATTCCTGCCTGTATTAGACCTTCCAAAATGCATTACCTCGCATTTGTCCAGATTAAACTCCATCTGCCATTTCTCCGCCCAAGTCTCCAACCGATCTATATCCCATTATATCCTTTGACAATCCTCTTCACTATCTGCAACTCCTCCAACCTTAGTGTCGTCTGCAAACTTACTAATTAGCCCAGTTACATTTTCCTCTAAATTATTTATGTATACTACAAACAGCAAAGGTCCCAGCACTGATCCCTGCGGAACTCCACTAGTCACAGCTCTCCATTGGTTGCCAGTGACTTTTCATGACCCCTTTTAGCCCTCCTGACTCCTTGCTTAAGTTTCTTCCTACTTTCTTTATATTCTCCACAGGCTTAATCTGTTCCCAGCCTTCTAGCCCTTACAAATGCTTCCCTTTTCTTTTTGACTAATCTCACAATATCCTTCGTTATCCAAGGTTCCTGAAACTTGCCATGCTTATCCTTCATCCTAGCAGGAACATGCCGGTCCTGAATTCTTATCAACTGATGTTTGACAGCCCCCCACATGTCAGTTGTTGATTTGCCCTCAAACATCCGCCTCCAGTCTAGATTCCTCAGTTCCTGCCTAATATTGTTATAATTAGCCTTCCCCCAATTAAGAACCTTAACCCGAGGACTCCTGTTATCCTTATCCACCAGTACCTTGAAACTTACTGAATTATGGTCACTTTTCCTGAAATGCTCTCCTACTGAAACTTCGACCACCTGACTGGGTTCATTCCCTAATTCCAGGTCCAGTATTGCCCCTTCCCTTGTTGGACTATCTACATATTGTCTCAGGAAGCCCTTCTGGATGCACCTTACAAATTCTGCACCATCCAAACCCCTAGCACTAAGTGATTCCCAGTTAATATAGGGAAAGTTAAAATCACCCACAACAACACTATTGCTTTTACATCTTTCCAAAATTTGCTTATATAACTGTTCCTCAATCTCCCGCCGGCAATTGGGAGGCCTATAGTAAACCCCCAACATTGTGACTGCACCCTTCCTATTCCGGAGCTCTACCCATATTGCGTCGCTGCATGAGCCCACCGAGGTGTCCTCCTGTCGTACAGCTGTGATATTCCCCTTAACCAACAGTGCAACCTCCCCACCTCTTCTACATCCCTCTCTATCCTGCCTGAAACATCTAAATCCTGGAACGTTTATCTGCCAATCCTGTCCATCCTTCAACCAAGTCTCTGTAATAGCAATAACATCATAGTCCCAAGGACTAACCCAAGCTCTAAGCTCATCTGCCTTGCCTGTTCTACTTCTCGCATTGAAACAAATGCATTTCAGACCCCCAGTCCCACTGTGTTCAGTATTTTCTCCCTGCCTGCCCTTCCTCTTAGTCCTACTGGCCGTATTCACTGGTTCCCAGTCATTTATTTCACCTGCTGACTTATTGCTCTGGTTCCCACGCTCTGCCATACTAGTTTAAACTCTCCTGAGTGACACTAGCAAACCTTGCAGCCAGGATATTGGTGCCCCCCCAGTTTAGATGCAACCCGTCCTTCTTGTACAGGTCCCACCCAACCCGGAAGAGATCCCACTGATCCAGATATCGGAAACCCTCCCTCCTACACCATCTGTTCAGCCACGTGTTCAGCTGCACTTTCTTCCTATTTCTAGCTCCAATCTTTGGAATTCTCTACCCTGATGCTCAATCCCTGAGTATGTTCAAGACAGAGGTTGATAGATTTTTGGGAGCTAAGTAAATTAAGGAATTATGGGTGTTACATTTCAGAAAGCGAACTGATGAAAGATGTAACTGTAGCCAATCTTTACACACTACTTATAATCATTTATGTACAGTTACACATTACAAGCACCTACTAACCCCTTATGTGGCCATTGATTGACTGGCCATCCAATCCTTCCCCCATCCTCCATATAAAATTTCAGGCAGGTCAGGGGTGGACACGTAGATGGTGGGAAGGCCAACTGATGAATTTTACGAGGCCCCACCCCCCCATCTTCAAAGCTACTGGCAGGGGAGTGTAAAATCCAGGCCAGGGAGTTTATTCAGTTTGAATCTGTTATCAAAGAGAAACTAAAATCAATGGAACACTTGAAAAACAACAGCTTGCACTTGAGTATTCGGATGGAAAATATTAAATGCTTTATATTCATATGAATGTACCATTCGAAACAAAACAGATGAACTGATAATGCAAATAGAAATGGATAAGTATGGTCTGAAAACCATTGCTGAGACATGGCTATAGGGTGACATGGATTGGGAACTGAATATTAAAAGGTACGTGACATTTAGGATGAACAGGAAGCTAGGAAAAGGTGGAAGGGTGGCTCTGTTAATTAATGATGGTATTAGCACATTAGAGAGGGATGACATAAGTTCAGGAAACCAGGATGTAGAAGCGGTTTGGGTTGAGATGAGAAATGATAAAGGTGAGAAGTCACTTGTGGGAGTGGTGTATAGGCCTCCTAATTGTAACAACATGGTAGGACAGAGTATAAAGGAAGAGATAATGGGAGCATGTCACAAAGGTGCACAATAATCATGGAGGATTTTAATCTACATATTGTTGGAGTTTAAAAAAAGGAAGAAAACCTGCAGAGTTACTGCAAAAAGAGGACTTGCTTCAAAAGTTAAAACAAAAAAGCCAAGCAGCCACTATCGCTGGGGAGCCTGCCAAAAGCATAAAAGTACGAGAAATTCACAACAGCGAAACCAGCAGCAGCAGACACAAACTGAGGGAGAATAAATGGTTACTGCACTGATAGCTCTTAAAGTGGTAATGACATTTAAATCAGTAAATACAAAAGGGAAGAAACAGCCAAGGGCAGAAAATTGGAAGAGACTTCAGAGAGAGGGCAACTCCACTAAGGGCAACAAGAGACCCCAGAGAGAGAGGGGAACCCTGCTGAGAGCAACAAGAGACCCCAGAAAGAGGGTGCAACTTCACTGGGGACAACAAGAGACCCCAGAGAGAGGGTGCAACTTCACTGGGGACAACAAGAGATCCCAGAGAGAGGGCACCAAAAGACCCCAGGATGAGGGAGACTGATGGCTGTGCAGAGTGAACAGATGGCTATGTATGAAGGAAAGCTATCTGAGGTAACTCAAAAGAAGCAAAATGGGCAAAAAGTAAATGACGCTGTTCTACCGAAAAATGTTTGCATCAGAGCTGAGCTGGAAGATTTGAAGCGCAAGATTCAAGTTGAATATATATCTCTGAAAATGTACGACACACAGAAATCTTCAATGAACCAAGCTGTTCAAGATCTGGACCAACAAATTTCGAAGATGAGACAAAGGTATAAGGAGGAAATAATGATCCTCAATTCCACAGTTAGCAAATAAAAGCAGGAGTTGGGAAAACTCAACCGATGCTCAGCCAGGCAAAACAGCAGGCAGAAAAGGCAGGCAAAAGACTCCTTGAAGAATCAATATGTAGCCATGGAAAGACACGAGGAGCTACAGAGGATGTTGAATATTACTTCAGAAAAAGGTGCGTTGGAATTATCAGTAGCAACAAAATGATGCATTGAAGCCTAGAATGAGTTGGCAAGAGACCAACAAGAAAAGGAACAGTTGAAAGAACAATTGATTGCACTTCAAGATCAATTGCAAAAGGAATGCATTATCAATCAGCAACACGAAGAAATGAAGACTGTCATCAACAGCAGAATGGAAGCACAGCAGAAGAAACTAGAGGAGACTAAGCTAATTACAGGAAAACTCAAGATGAAGCAAGTGAGCTTCGCAAAGAAAAGGAGAACCTGTTGAAGAATCTTCACACGCTACAGGAATCCCTCAGGACAAAGTTTATTCTTCTGGAAAATTATGAAGAGATGCAAAATGTATTTAATGCTGCTCTGAATAAACTGAAGAACCAGTTGGCAGAGAAGACTCTGCAGTGTTCTATATTCTAAGAGGAAGCCAAAAGCTACAAGAGAAAATTGAAGAAGCAGTTGAATGGAAAGGAGTAGGCATTGAAAGGAAAAGCTGTAGAACTTTCCAAACTGTGAGTGGATAATGAAGTCACGAGTAGCACAATTAAAGAACTGAAACAAATTAAGACTTTGCCAGAGACAGACCTGGACAGACAGTGAATCCAAAAAGAAGGACAAGGACAAAGTTATGTTGCAGACAGAGAAAGAAAAGACAAAAATAAGATTGTAAAATGTAAATCTGACAGTGGAGCGCGAGGAGCTAGAAGAAGAAAAAGCACTGGATGCCCCAGACGTGCTGAGACCCACTGAGCTGAATGAAAAGATTCATAAGCTCGCAAAATGGTTTGACAATAAAACAGCAAAAAATGTTTGGCAGAAATCGTGAAACAAGTGGAAATGAAGGCTCCATTTGTGAAATGTATACATCCAGAAAAATAAAATTCGAATCCACTCTGGGTCCCTGCTGAAGGAATGGAACAAACCCATAGGCCAGGATTTTCCAAACCCATTGTGGCAGGATCTGAAACAGGAGATTTGGCAGCCCAGCCAATAGTCCATTGACTTCAGGAAGGAATGGACGATCCTGGTGGTGGGCAGGGCAGGAAAATTCTGCCCACAGTGTCTGAAAAAAGATGAGTTGTTAGTGAAGAGAAATGCAACTCGAAGGAGTGCATGTAGTGAATCAAATGGAGATAGCCAAGTACCAGAAACACTGAGTATTACTACCATTCCTCCAAACGTGACAGACCGAGATGTGGAAGAACTTTCAAGCCTTAAGACCATCTGAATGTATAAAGTCATAGATGTGAGATGCGGGAGCAGGGATAACAAGTAAAGATTGTATTACAAATACAATTTATTGGAAGGGAAAATTTTCTTTGGTGAAGAAAGGGGGATGTTGTATATATCTGCATGCCACTGTAATGTAAAGGTGCAAGGGTTAATGTGGGACTGGAGAATAGTACCGCCCACGATGTGATGTATAGAGTCACATGTAATAGACTGAAAGAACTGTCTAGAAAGAACACTCTGGAATCAGCCTCCATGGAGCCAACAGCTCCTTACATGATCATACATTGGATCTGTAAATAGTTTAAGTTAACAATAAAGGGTTCATGTTCAAATATACAAGTCTCAAGATCTCATCATTGAGACATCACTGAACACCATAATACAACACATAGAGACTGTAAAAATCAAATGGGCAAAGGCAGCATAGATGAGTGGCTCATAGAAAGTTTTCAGGAGGGTTTCTGACAACAGCATATTCTGGACCCAACCAGAGAGCAGGCTATACTAGACTTGGTGTTGTGCAACAAGGTAGGATTAATTGATAACCTCATTGTTTTTTAAAATTTTATTTGTTCATGGGATGTGGGTGTCACTGGCTAGGACAGCATTTATTTTCCCATCCCTAACTGCCCTTGTTCAGAGGGCATTTTAAGAGTCAACCACATTGCTGTGGGTTTGGAGTCACATGTAGGCCAGACCAGGTAAGGACAGCAGATTTCCTTCCCTAAAGGACGTTAGTAAGCCAGATGGGTTTTTAGAACAATTGAACAATGGTTTCATGGTGATCACCGGACTTTTATTCCAGGTTTTTTTTATTGAATTCAAATTTTACCATCTGCCGTGGTGGGATTCGAACACAGGTCCCCAAAGCATTAAGATAAAAGCAAAATACTGCGGATGCTGGAAATCTAGAACAAAAACAAAAATACCTGGAAAAACTCAGCAGGTCTGACAGCATCTGCGGAGAGGGATACAGTTGACGTTTCGAGTCCGTATGACCCTTCATTAGAACTAAGACATTTAGAAATGAGATGAAATATAACAATATGAAATATATTTCATCTCATTTCTATATGTCTTAGTTCTGATGAAGGGTCATACGGACTCGAAACGTCAACTGTATCCCTCTCCGCAGATGCTGTCAGACCTGCTGTGTTTTTCCAGGTATTTTTGTTTTTGTCCCCAAAGCATTACCATGGGTCACTAGAATACCATTCCAGCGACAATATCACTATGCAACCAACTCCCCGAGTGAAGGCACCCCTAGGAGCAGGGGTCATAATATGATTGAATTTTACATTCAGTTTGAGGGAGAGAAGAGTGGGTCCAAGACTAGTATTTTAAATACCTGTTCCAACAACTCGTCGACACCAACACCCATCTAGGACCCTCCACCCCTGCCTGTCCCTCCGTCCCCAACCCATCTTCCAATCCCAGCCCCGGCCGTGTATTCACTATACCCCCTGACCTTCCCCTCTCCGACGCTGAACGTTCAGTGCTCAGCAAAGGACTTAGTTTCATACCCTTACGCCCTCATCTCAATGAATTTCGGGCTCGGCACGATGCTGAACTCTTCTTCCACCGTCTTCGTCTCCGTGCTCACTTCTTTGGGCAGGAGTCCTCTCCCCGTTCAACGGATCCTTTTACCCACCTCCAATATTCTCCCTCCACCTGGACCCCTCCCTCTGGATTCTTACCTTCTCTTGATCTTTTCATTGAGAACTGTCGGCGTGACATTAGTCGTCTCAATTTCTCTGCTCCTCTCACCCATTCTAATCTGTCTCTCTCTGAACTTACTGCACTCCGTTCTCTCAGGTCCAACCCCAACATTGTCATCAAACCCACTGACAAGGGTGGTGCTGTTGTTGTCTGGTGCACTGACCTTTACCTCGTGGAGGCTGAGCGTCAATTCGCAGACACTTCCTCCTACCTCTCCCTGGACCATGACCCCACCACTGAACATCAAGCCATTGTTTCCAGGACTGTCACTGACCTCATCTCCTCTGGAGATCTTCCTCCCACAGCTTCCAACCTGATAGTCGCCCAACCTCGGACGGCCCACTTCTACCTCCTACCCAAAATCCACAAACAGAACTGTCCTGGCAGACCGATCGTGTCAGCCTGTTCCTGCCCCACGGAACTCATTTCTCGTTATCTTGACTCCCTTCTCTCTCCCCTTGTCCAGTCCCTTCCCACCTACATCCGTGATTCCTCTGACACCTTACGTCACATCAACAATTTCCAGTTCCCTGGCCCCAACTGCTTCCTCTTCACCATGGACGTCCAATCCCTCTACACCTCCATCCCCCACCAGGATGGTCTGAGGGCCCTTAGCTTCTTCCTCGAACAGAGGCCCGAACAATCCCCATCCACCACTACTCTCCTCCGTCTGGCTGAACTTGTTCTCACACTGAACAATTTCTCCTTTAACTCCTCTCACTTCCTCCAAATAAAAGGTGTGGCTATGGGTACCCGCATGGGCCCCAGCTATGCCTGTCTCTTTATGGGGTATGTGGAACATTCCTTGTTCCAGTCCTACTCCAGCCCCCTCCCACAACTCTTTCTCCGGTACATCGATGATTACTTCGGTGCTGCTTCATGCTCTCGTCGGGACCTGGAAAAATTTATTAATTTTGCTTCCAATCTCCACCCCTCCATCATTTTCACATGGTCCATCTCTGACGCTTCCCTTCCCTTCCTTGACCTCTCTGTCTCAATTTCTGGTGATAGACTGTCCACCAATATCCATTACAAGCCTACTGACTCCCACAGCTACCTCGACTACAGCTTCTCACACCCCGCTTCCTGTAAGGACTCCATCCCATTCTCTCAGTTCCTTTGCCTCTGTCGCATCTGTTCTGATGATGCTACCTTCAAAAACAGTTCCTCTGACATGTCTTCCTTCTTCCGTAACCGAGGTTTTCCACCCACGGTCGTTGATAGGGCCCTCAACCGTGTACGGCCCATCTCCCACGCATCCGCCCTCACGCCTTCTCCTCCCTCCCAGAAACATGATAGGGTCCCCCTTGTCCTCACTTATCACCCCACCAGCCTTCGCATTCAAAGGTTCATCCTCCGCCATTTCTGCCAACTCCAGCATGATGCCACCACCAAACACATCTTCCCTTCACCCCCCCGGCGGCATTCCGTAGGGATCGTTCCCTACGGGACACCCTGGTCTACTCCTCCATCACCCCCTACTCCCCAACCCACACCTATGGCACCTCCCCATGCCCACGCAAAAGATGTAACACCTGCCCCTTCACTTCCTCTCTCCTCACCGTCCAAGGGCCCAAACACTCCTTTCAAGTGAAGCAGCATTTCACTTGCATTTCCCCTAACTTAGTCTACTGCATTCGTTGCTCCCAATGCGGTCTCCTCTACATTGGAGAGACCAAACGTAAACTGGGCAACCGCTTTGCAGAACACCTGCGGTCTGTCCGCAAGAAAGACCCAAACCTCCCTGTCGCTTGCCATTTTAACACTCCACCCTGCTCTCTTGCCCACATGTCTGTCCTTGGCTTGCTGCATTGTTCCAGTGAAGCCCAACGCAAACTGGAGGAACAGCACCTCATCTTCCGACTAGGCACTTTACAGCCTTCTGGACTGAATACTGAATTCAACAACTTTAGATCTTGAACTCCCTCCTCCATCCCCACCCCCTTTCCGTCTCTTCCCCCTTCCTTTTGTTTTTTCCAATAATTTATTTTCTTTTCCCACCTATTTCCATTATTTTTAAATCTATACCTTTTATGCCCTGTCAGTCTTTCCACCCCACCCCCACTAGAGCTGTACCTTGAGTGTCCTACCATCCATTCTTAATTAGCACATTCGTTTAGATAATATCACCACCTTCAACACCTCTTTGTTCTTTTGCCTGTGACATTTTTTGATTATCTGCTCCTATCACTGCTTGCTTGTCCCTTCAGCCACACCTCCCCCCCCCACTTCTCTTCCCCCACCACCCCACCCCCACCTTAAACCAGCTTATATTTCACCCCTCTCCTAATATTACTCAGTTCTGTTGAAGGGTCATGAGGACTCGAAACGTCAACTCTTTTCTTCTCCGCCGATGCTGCCAGACCTGCTGAGTTTTTCCAGGTAATTCTGTTTTTGTCTAGTATTTTAAACTTCAATAAAGGCAATTATGTGGGCATGAAAGCAGAGCTAGCTAAAGTGAACTGGCAAATGAAGTTAAGAGATATGTCAATAGAGATGCAGTGGCAGACATTTAAAGGGATATTTCAGAATACACAAAATAGATACATTCCAATGAGAAAGAAAAATTGCAAGGGAAGGACCCACCATCCATGGTTAATTAAAAAAGTTAAAGACAGTATCAACCTAAAAGAAAAAGCATATAATTACGCAAAGATGGGTGGCAGGTCAGAAGATTGGACAGAATATAAAGGACAGCAAAGAATGACAGAAAGGTTAATAAGGAGGGAAACGTTAGAGCACGAGTGAAAGCTAGCTAAAATATAATGGATAGTAAGAGATTCTATAGATATTTAAATAAGAAAAGAGTTAACAAAATGAGCATTGGTCCTATAGAAAGTGAGTCTGGGGAATTAATAATGAAAAATAAGGAGGTAGTAGATGAATTGAACAGATATTTTGCATCGCTCTTCACTCTAAATGATACAAGTAACATCCCAGAAATAGCTGTGAATCAGGAAATGGAAGGGATGGAGGAACTGAGGAAAATTAAAATCACCAGGGAAATGGTACTGAGCAACTTGCTGGAGCTGCGGACTGACAAATCCCCGGGTCCTGATGGACTTCACCCTAAGGTCTTGAAAGAAGTGGCTAGTGATGTTGATGTGTTGGTTTTAATTTTCCAACACTCCCTAGGTTTGGGAAAGTTCCATTAGATTGGAGAATAGCAAATGTAATTCCTTTATTCAAAAAGGGAGGGAAACAGAAAGCAGGAAACTACAGGCCAATTAACATCTGCCATCGGGAAAATGTTAGAAGCTATTATTAAAAATGTTATGGCAGGGCACGTAGAAACAGTCAAGGCAATCAGGTAGAGTCAAAATTGTTTTTTGATAGGGAAATCACGTTTAGCCCATTCATTGGAGTTCTTTGAAGGAGTAACATGTGCTGTGGATAAAGGGGAACCGATGGATGTACTGTACTTATATTTCCAGAAGGCATTTGATAATGTGCCACATCAAAGGTTATTACGGAAAATGAAAGCTCATGGTGTAGGGGGTGCCATTTTGGAATGGATAGAAGATTGGTAAACTAACAGGAAACAGGGAGTAGGCATAAATGGGTCATTTTTTGGTTGGCAGGATGTAACAAATGTGTGCCACAGGGATCAGTACTGGTGCCTCAACTTTTTACAATTTATATAAATGACTTGGATGAAAGGACCAAAGGTATGGTTGCTAAATTTGCTGATGACACAAAGATAGATAGGAAAGTAAGTTGTGAAGAGGACATAAGGAGGCTACAAAGGGATATAGATATGTTAAGTGAGTGGGCAAAGATCTGGCAAATGGAGTATAACGCGGGCAAATGTGAAATTGTCCATTTTGGCAGGAAGAATAAAAAGGCATATTATCTAAATGGTGAGAGATTGCAGAGCTCTGAGATTCAGTCAGCTGGATGGCCTAGTGCATGAATCACAAAAGGCTAGAATGCAGGTACAGCAAATAATTAGGAAAGCAAATATAATACTATCATTTATTGCAAGGGGGATTGAATATAAAAGTAGGGAAGTTATGCTTCAGTTGTACAGGACCACATCTGGAGTGCCGTGTACAGAATTGGTCTCCTTATTTAAGAAGAATGTAAATACATCAGAACCAGCTCAGAGGAGGTTTACTAGGCTAATACCAGGAATGGGCGGGTTGTCTTATGAGGAAAGGTTGAACAGGCTTGGCTTGTACCCACTGGAGTTTAGAAGAGTAAGAGGCGACTTGATTGAAACCTTTAAGATCCTGGGGGGTGTTGAACGGGTGGATGTGGAGAGGATGTTTCCTCTTGTGGGAGAATCTAGAACTAGGAGTCACTGTTTAAAAATAAGGGGTCACCCATTTAAGACAGAGATTAGGAGAATTTTTTTCCTCTCACAGGGTTGTGAGCCTTTGGAACTCCCTTCCTCAAACGGCAGTGGAAGCAGAGTGAATATTTTTAAGGTAGAGGTAGATAGATCATTGATTAACAAGGGGATGAAAGGCTATTGGGGTTACACAGGAGGTTACAATCAGATCAACCATGATCTTATTGAATCATGGAGCAGGTCGAGGGGCTGAGTTGCCTTCTCCTGCTCCTAATTTTTAAATTAATAAAAAGGCTGAGGATATCTTTTCAACTTTTATCCTTAACATATATTCATGCTAACGTAGCTGTTCCCTAAGTGGACCTTAAAATTCCATTTAATACCACTGATTTACTGCATAAACCCTAAATAAAACAATAGAATGTGCACACTTGTGTTTAGGGACAGTATATTTTTAATGACCTCATCACCCCAATAATTTGAGAAGACTACTAACAGCAGACATGATAATCAATTTCTGAAGGGATACTTTTTTTTTGAATGGTTGGAAGTATCCATCACAAACAGAACTCGCAAGGTCAATCATTAACCCTTAAGGCATTATCAATGTTGAGAACACCACCACCTGGAAGTTCCCCTCCAAGTCACTCACCATCCTGACTTGGAAATATATCGCCGTTCCTTCACTGTCGCTGGGTCAAAATCCTGGAACTCCCTTCCTAACAGCACTGTGGGTGTACCTACACCACATGGACTACTGTGGTTCAAGAAGGCAGCTCACCACCACCTTCTCAAGGGCAATTAGGGATGGGAAATAAATGCTGGCCTAGCCAGCGATGCCCACATCCCGTGGATGAATTTTTAAAAATTTTATCACTTCAGACCTGTTCTGGGAAACATACTTTTCCACATGTTAGTGAAAGCTCCAATCTAAGTTATTTCAAAGTTTCAGTTTAGGGGCATGCAGCCAATGGTGTTCTTGAAGGTTGATGCAGAGGACTGCATCAAGATATCCTGAGAATGGGTGCAGCATAGAAGAAGACTATTTGGCCCATCGAGTCTGTGCCAGCACTCTGTCCGATCAATTTAGCTCGTTGCTTCATAAGAAGGCTTTTCCTCATGTCGCCTTTGGTTCTTTACCAATTACCTTGAATCTGTGTCATCTGGTTTTCAACACTTCTGCCATGGGAACAATTTCTCCTTATCTACTCTGTTTAAACCCCTCATGATTTGAAAACCTAAAATCTCTTTTCAACTTCTTCTTTTCTAAGGAGAAGAGCTCCAGCTTCTCTAATCTATCCATATAACTCAAGTTCCTCATCCCTGAAACCATTAGACCCAAGTGAAACAGATAACTCAGCCACAAAAGAGTCCATCCACTCTAGAAGCTGATGCCTACATCCTGTGTAGAGAGCTTAATGAGTCAACCATGCATTGTGAGGATGAGGTCACATGAGCTCTGAACATTGCCAATCACCTACTTCAGCTATTTGATATGACTGGCTATGAACCACGAGGATCCCAGTGCCTGATAACTGTCTAATAAAATCTCCATATGCACTGATAACCTTCATAGGCACTGATAACATTGAGGATAACAATTAGGCATATCTGTGATGGCCAAATTGCTTTGTGGCACTCGTCCATCTAGACTTACACATGGAATATATTTTTAAATCTTGGGATGCAGACATTGTTGCCGTTAATTCCCCATCCTTAGCTGCCCTTGAAAAGGTGATGGAGGGTGGTTGGGTTGGTCAGAGAATATTTCTCTAACTTTGCTTCTTTCCCAGGTAAGAATGATGTTTAATCTATTCATGGAATTGAACAAGCAAATCAATGTTATTATTAAGTTTTTGAAAAAGGGCACTAGCTTACTGAAAATTTATTTGAAAGACAGTTTTGTACAGGGAAGTTAAATAGATGATTTATGATGACATCATTGGAGAAGTGACACAAAAGAGGTTGTTCTTAACTTTTTGCACTATTGAGAAATGTGATAGGGCAGTTCACAGGGGCAGTGACCATTGCAATGTCGATGAGATAGAATCAAGAAGAAAGTAGGACTTCCAGGAGAGAGGAACCACCTTTAATAGGAAGGCAAGAGAGTCATTAGGAGAATTTCCCTGGATAAGGAACAGGACTAGGCCATTCGACCCCTCGAACCTGCTCCATCATATAATTAGATCATGGCTGATCTTATTGCGGCCTCAACTCCACTTTCCTGCCTGCCTCCCACCCCATAACCCTTGACTCCTTTGTAGATTAAATATCCGTCTAACTCAGTCTTGAATTTATTCAACGACCTAGCCTCCATTGCTCTTTGTGGAACAGGATTCCAAAGACTAACAACCCTTTGTGAGAGAAATAAATTTCTCTTCATTTCCATCTTAATTGGGAGGCCAGTTGTTTTTAAACTATTCCCACTGGTTCTAGATTCCCCTACAAGACAAATTGTCCTCTCAGCAAGTACCCTGTCAAACCCCCTCAGAATCTTAAATGTTTCAATAAGATCATCTGTCATTCTTCTAAACTCCAATGGGTAATTGCCCCACTTGCTCAACCTTTCTTCGAAAGGCAAAGCCCTCATCCCAGGAATCAGCCTAATGAACTTCTCACAACTGCTTCAAATGTAAGCATATTCCCCCTTAAGTAAGGAGACCAAAATTGTACTCAGTAATCTAGATGCGGTCTTAGCAATATGCTGTATAGTTGCAGCAAGACTTCCCTACTTTTATACTCCATCCCCCTTGCAATAAAAGTCAACATTCCATTTGCCTTCCTAATTATTTGCTGTATCTACGTGCCAAATTTTCAGAATTCATGTACACGGACACCCAGGTCCCTCTTTACCCCAGTATACTTCAGTCTCTCTCCATTTAAATAACATTCTGCTTTTCTATTCTTACTGCCGAAGTGGACAACCTCACATTTTCCTACATTATACTCCACCTGCCAAATTTTTGCCCACTCAATTAACTTATCTATTACCCTTTGCAGACTCTTTACATCCACCTCACAACTTGTTTTCCTACCTACCTACCTTCTTATCGTCAGTGTGACCCATCTCATCACTTTCAACTCACACAATTACAAGACCACCACACATTCACTGGCATCCCACTCGCTGCCAGCTTCAGGGACATCACCACTCACTATCTCACACCCTTACACCCTCTGCTGAGGCTCTGATGACGAGCCTCCAGGCTTGGTCCTAAACCAGTTGGTGGAACTGCAGCGACAATCATGGGAACATCAGGAAGGGATGTCAGCTGCATTCCTCAGATTGCAATGAACGGTGGAAAAATCCGTCCACCATGGAGACCTTGGTGGAGGATATCGATCCTGCACTCATGCAGGAGCTGCACTCCATCGCTGTAGTCATTGGTGGGGTATCCATCAGTAGCCATGCGAGAGGGGTTGGGGCACCTTGATCTCACACCAGCCACCCCTTCTCCTCAAGGAGTCAGTCAGGGGTCCTCAGGCACCCATAGGGAGGAGGACCAGCAGATGGACACCTTAGGGCCATCCACCCAGGTGACTCCAGGAGTGCCCAGCCGATCCCAATCTTTCTTGCTGTGACTTCATCACTTCCAGTTCCACAGGCCAAGGAGAATGCACCTGCCCCACAGTAGGACACCCAAAGCAGACCTCCTGGTTTCAGCCTTCCAGTCATCACAGTCAACAGGGCGTAGCAGTCAGCAGGCTGCCACCACCTCCACTGTGGATGTTGGGGATGCACCCCGATAAAGTGGTAGGGTTAGGAAAGCTAAAAAAATTTAGGAGCACAACGGTGGCAGGCATGTTCACAACATATATATAATATTCACAAATAGAATCGCACCCATTTCACATCTCTTGTGTATGTCTCCTTTTTATGATGAGCTGTGTTGCTGTCATTCAGATGTGATACCATAGTGCCTTCCCCCATTTAGCGCAGATTTCGTTATCATGGGCCTCTCATTTATGTCGTGTGCTTCCCTATCACCACAGCATGTGCTCCTTTTTCAGATCACTCTTGACATCAGCGATGCCTCAACCTTAATGTTAAGTGTGCTTGTGGAAGGAGCCTCATTCACATGCTTTATAGCGTTGTGTCATGTTTATTCTTGGCTGTGTAAGATTGAGGCAGAGGTGTTCTCCTATCTCGTCTACATTCTTGAAAGGCGTAGTGTACAAGGAGAGATGTGTTTATGCATGGAGAAGGGTTCATCTGCTGTCTGTCATCCAGCAGGGTTTCCATGCTATGAGCCCATACTCATGTGTGCTCGTGTGCGCTCCTGTCTGCCAACCACGTTTCCGACTTTCCAAGCGTGCATCTGCTAAGCTCACCAATAAGTGGGAGCACCTTGCCACCTCTCAGCCACATTACTTCCATGGTGCTCAAACCTACAACCTTAAATGTTTCTCAACCTGTAATTGTCTGTATTGCAGCCACAATGCTCTTGTCACAATGTTGGGATGTAGTGCTGTACGTCCCATCACTAAACACTCACCGAAACGTGTGATGCTAATTGCAAATGGAAATTTTGGGCGGCCGATAGAGCCTTTGAGCATGCCCTGGAAGCGCACATCTTAGCTTTAGACAATGTTGAGGGGAGCAATAGGATAGGAGCGAGGGTGTACTGAAGCTGAAGTCTACTCTTTATTAGCAACAACTCGTCACCTTTATGGCATCATGGTGTCTGAGAATTTTGAGGTTCACGAGGGCCAGGGCTGGCCATAAGAGCATAATGTGTGTCTCAAAGAGGAGGCATATTAATGTCTGGCACACAAGTAGTTGAACATCGTCATCTTCAGGTGGTCCACATGCAGGGTAAGGTGAGGATAAAAGCAGGCCAGCATCCATAACTGTGAGTGCCAGATGTTAATGTGACAGAGAAGAAGGTTGCACAGAGGATTGAGCCATCTCTGATTAGGTGCACATCTGCGGAACGTCCTCGGCTGCATTGGCCCAAGTGTCATCTATCAGTTTCACCATTGACGTTACACAGAATGTGTTGTCCCATTGCTGAAGATGGATCTCTTGAGGAACTTTGTCAGATTGAAGGCATACAGCTACGAACCCACTGAGGATGGTGGAACAGCTCCTGGCTCTTATAGGTTGCTGTTGTGACTGGGATGCTGGAGAGACGCTTGAAGAGGCAGCATTTTCTGATGTCTGATGCCGAGACTCCCTCCTCCAGTTAGAACCTCATCTCGGCAAGGCCACATACCCCCGAGGCTTCATCATCCTTCAGAGGATCAGGACAATGTGAGCCTGATGTGCAATTATTCTCTCTCAGAACAAAGTGCTTGGTTGAAATGAGAGGAATTGCAACGCTGGTGTTAATGTTGGCCCATGATGGAGGGCACATGTCCAAGAGGGTACTCGCTGCAATTTGTCATCTTCCTCATGCAATCTGGTGGCAATGAGGGCCTCACATGCATGCCTGTCATGGCTGGCCCATGCTATGGCATCTTCCCCTACAACCTCGGCTTCCTCAAACTCAATAGCCTCGTCCCCTTCGATATCCTCCTCATTGGAGGAAAACTGCAGCTCCTCCATGTCGGCATCTGTCGAGTCCTCCACCGTTTTTAGCGCCGGGATGTGTAGCGTGTAGTAAGCCTTGATGATCTTTGAGACCCTCTGGGCACTGTACTGGACAGATCTGTCTGTCAGATGCATCAGAATTGCATCTTTAAGATGCCTATGGTCTGTTCTACTAATGCTTGGGTAGCGCCATGAGCATCATTGTACCTTCTCTCTGCAGGAGTCTGTGGCCGTTGCACAGGCATCATCATCCATGTCATTTGCGGGTACCCCTTGCCATCGAGTAGCCAACCCTGGATTCTGTGTGGTCCCTCGAAGATGCCAGGGATCTGCGATCGACTCAAGATATATGAGTCATGGATGCTTCCTGGGTATCTGGCAGAAACTGCTTTCATAAGAAACCTGATAAGATTCTTGTGGTCACGGATCAGCTGTACATTGAGTGAGTGTAAGCCTTGTCTGTTTATATGTTGGAGTGCCTGTTGCCAAGAAGCTTTTATAGCCACATGAATGCAGTCGATGACACCCTGCACCTGTGAGAACCCGAAAATCACTGCAAAATACACTGCTCTGGCATCTTGGCTTGCTTGATCTCTGTTGAAATTGATGTAATTGTGGGCCTTGACAAAAAGGGCGTCTGTGACCTCATGTATGTATTTGTGCGTGGATGCCTGAGAGATCCCGCAGGGGTCTCCAGTAGAACCCTGCAAGGAGCCAAACACATAGAAGTTCGGGGAGGCTGTTACTTTCAGAGCCAGTGGCAATGGATTATCTCCTAGTCCCCGTTGTGCCAATTCCTGGAGAATGTGGCAAATTCGAGTCACCAGATCCTTGGACATGCGGAGATGTTGGTGACGCTGTCTCTCACTCATTTGCAGATGAGACCTGTGAGTTCTGTACGCTCTCGGTTTTGTGAGGGGCTTACACATAACGTCTCGGTGAGCCTCATCCTCTGCGTCTGAAGGGGGTCCTGCTGCCCCTTGGTCTTGAGGGTTTAGATCCTCCCTTTGGTGAGCCAGGCGTCTCTGTCACAATCTCCTCTTCCTCCTCTCCTGCCTGTATGCGATTATGCAGGCAGCAACAAATCCGGGCTTCACCTTCCTGATGGTCTCCTATCTGTAGTATCAATGAGAAACAGCAGTCATGAGTCAGCATCAACCTGCAAAGTCCTATTTCTGTCAATGACTCATCAGTGAACGTGGGTTCAAGGGCTTTATTCCAGTATCAGAAACTAATTGCCCCAAAAATCCAGGCCAGTATAGGGTTCGTTCCAAGGTGTGCCTTCCCCCTCCTTCTACATAACCAACTGCTATGAGATTGCTTTGGCCAGGTGTTTGGATGTGCTGCTTTCAGCCCGGGCACTTGGATCCTCATTTACTGCCCTCTAATACCACACGCTTTGGAAATCACATGAGAGAAAATTTTTCGTCAGCAATTGAGATTATTTTCGGGGAGGGGGGGATGCCTGTGGCTTCTCTTCCCTCCAAGAACCTCTCCATTCCCTCTAAGAACCTCTTGATGCTCCCCCTGTATTTCTTGATCCCATCATTATTGTGGTGGATATCCCTTTGTTACCCTGGGAATATGGTGCCTCCCCTGACTGAGTGTGCCATCTGTGGCCCGGTATGATGCCAGAAACTCCCCAGACCAATGTGTGTGACATTACGACAATGCCCTATGCACAACTGCTAGGCATGACTGAGACTGGCCTGACATGCCCTCTCCCTGCCTGGACTGGGACAAGGACAGCCTTTGCAAGCTCAACATTCCTCCTGTCCTGGCCCAAAGTCGCTTATGTCACTCTGTAACTGACTCTCTCCCCATCCTGGAGCTGAGGACACTTCACCTGAGGACCCCTGCACTGCCCCAGTCATGTGCCTGAGTGCAATCTTCCCCACTGTTACTCCCAAATGGAGGCCTTGCCCTGCAGCCCCTTCCCATGCCTCAGGCTAGCTTCCCCTCTTCCCCAGTGGAGGCCTTACCCTTCAGCACATTAAAAGCCACCCCCACCTGAGTTACCGTGAGCGCTGTGCGATGCCAGGTAGGTGAATGAACCTCAAAGTCACGAGTGAAGTGCAGATCGCCAGGTGCATGTCGCTTAGATACCGTTGTGAAACACGTCAGTCTAATTGGATGCTGACGTGTCCTCCTGATCCAACGTGTGGCGATGATCCTGATGAGCAGCCCTTATAATGAGATGCAAATATATTAAAATGACCTTCTCGTCATGCCATGGTGGGAAACCGCAGCCCACCACTGACAGCTGGAGCGGACGATCCTGGACTGCCTTTACCATGGTGGTAAACTGATTTTTCCGATTGCACGATATTTTCCAATCCTGCCCGCCATAATGCCCGCTGCAGGCAGGGCCAGAAAATCTCACCCTAAATCGACTGGTACTCCTTTATCCACCCTGCTTGTTACATTCTTAAAGAACTCTAATAAAGTTGTCAAACATGATTTTCCTTTCACAAAACCATGTTGAGTCTGCCTGACTGTATTATAATTTTCTAAATATCATGCTACTGCTCCCTTAATAATGGATTCCAGCATTTTCCCAATGATGTTAGGCCAACCGGCCTATAGTTTCTTGCTTTCTGTCTCCCTACTCTCTTGAATAGTGGTGTTACTTTTGTGGTTTTCCAATCTGCTGAGACCTTTCCAGAATCTAAGGAATTTTGGAAGATTACAACCAATGCATCCACTATCTCTGCAGCCACTTCTTTTGAGACCCTACAATGCAGGCCATCAGGTGGAAGGGACTTGTCAGCCTTTAGTCCTATTAGCTTTCCTAGCACTTATTCCTCTACACGATTATTTTATGTTCCTTGCATGCTTTTGCTCCCCTTGCATTTCTATTCTTGGGATGCTTTCTGTATCTGCTACTGTGAAAGCAGATACAAAATACTTGTCCAAAGTCTCTTTCCTTGTTTACCATTATGAATTCCTCAGTCTCACCCTCTAAAGGACCAATGCTCACTTTAGCTGCTCTTTTCCTTTTTATATACTTGTAGAAGGTTTTACTATTTTTATATTTCTTGCTATTTTTCTCTCATACTCCAATCTCTCCCTTACTATTCTCTTTTAGTCATCTGAGTTTTTTAGGCTAAGAATGTCAATAGATAAATGAAATGCAAAGGTGGAGTCATCAAAAGAGTTCAGCAGCTGATGACTTTTAACTAGACTTGTCGTAGCTGTGAGAAATCATGCCTTTGGAAAACTTAAAAGAACATGTTTTTACTGCCCAATTGTAAGGCATAGAAGAGATCAAAAAACAGTTCAATCATTGTGCCACAAGAGAATGGAAATTTTGTGCACTGTGTTCCTAGATAAATCAAACAAGGTTGGCCAAGCATTTTAACAACAATGATGACATTACAATTGAAACCATGGGGCTGAATTTTCCCCCCATTGGGGGGGAAGTTGATGGGCAAGCACGCTTCCGATCGGTGCCCCTGATTGGAGGCGCGGCGCCATTTTACGTGGGCGGGCCTATTAAGGCCCATCCAGCCTGACGTCCGCACAGAAGCGCAATGCGCTTCCTGTGCGGGCTGTGGGGGATCCCAAATTTGAAAGTGCGCTCTTTCGCGCATGCGCACGAAAGAGCACCCTCATCCCCCTGAGGCTAAGTGCAGCCTCAGGGAGATTGGCTCTATTTTCAAGAATATTAAAAATGGAAAAAAAAATTCCCTTACATGACCTTAAGGTTGGACAGGCAAGTCCTTTAATTACTTAATTGACCCTGTCAATGTCCTCAATTGGCCATTGACAGGTCGGCGGGCGCGCAGCTGATTTTGCTGTGCTCCCGCCTTCCTGAAAATTTAAATTGGGCGCGGTGACGTCGGGAGTACCGCCAACGTCACCGCGTGTCATTTTACGCATTAGCGAGCGGGCCCCATCCCCGCTCGCCGACTCGTAAAATTCTGCCCTATGACTCTGTGTGCAATTCATCTAGAAATCTATACAGTATAATTATTGGCTGTAAAATTGTGTCAGCATTCTTGGATTATATATTAATTTAATTTGAAATGCAATCTTTTTGATAGGGGTCTATAAAGCTAGGTACAAAGAGAGTAACATTAATTTTTGGTAGTTTTATATACAAGTTGATCAACATATAATGCACCTGATTTTCCATGTTTAGTATTTCACTTAAAAATATGTTAATAGTTGTCAAAACTGGATTAGCACCAAGAATAGGATGAGGATTTAGCTAAATTTTGTTGAAATATTTCCTCTGTAGTTCTCAAGGATTAGTTCAATGATAACTGAAAGGATATTAGGGTAAATAATGAATGATTTATAAAACAATAACTGGGTTGCACACTAAACCTAAAGGACAATCCATTATTTATGGGAATTGCATTTGAATCCAACCTAGATAAACAGGATTAAAGTCTTTATCTGACAGTGTAAGAAGTTCCATGTGAAGCAAGTTTTAGTAATCTCAAACCGGTTCCCAATGGGTTTGGGTAAACAAGCATAAAAACAGCCTTAATTCAACAGAGATTGGCAAGCTTGCAGAAAACCTAGAGGAATAGTTAATTCTGGCGAAATGGAAACTTCACAATTGTGCAGCAGGGAGTTGCTTTACTGAGGTCAGTATTCACACAGTTGGGGTTGTGTAGAGGGAGCTACACTTTGCTTCTAACCTATGCTGTACTTAAGCTGGGAGTGCCTGATGATGTCAAGGTTGCCCATGGTAGAAATGTAATCAAATTCGAAGCTGAGAGTGAATGAGAGCATTTATTAAAAACATAAACACAAAAGAAAAATCAAAACTCATCCAGACAGGAAGTAGGTTTAAAGTGAGTTTGAGCACTTGAACTGATGACCTCCTCAAATTATGTCAAATAACTGTTGGGTATTTTATGAAAAGTAGGTACTCATTATAAACTATCGATAAAATATTAATATTCCATGGAAAGTAACAGATAATGCAAAATATTGATAAAACATAACCCTTTCTTTCTCTGCCATCGTGATTTAAGTCCGTAATTAACCCCTAACAGGAAAAAAAAACATTTTGGGGTGACAAGAGGTTAGTGAGACTTTAATTTAAAGTGCTGTATCTTCCGAGCTCCAGGGCACATATCTGGGGGGTACTCCAAAGATGTGCTGGGGAACCACCCTCCTCCTACACCCCAAAAGTTCCCAGTTAGGTTAATAATGGGGTTTGAATAGTTTCTCTGGTGTGGGTGTGTGTGTGTGTGTGTGGGATTTAAGTGAATTGGAGACAGCTGGTCTGGAGGCTTTGACTCATCAAAAGAAGCTGGGTTTGAAATGCTAAATACGTAAACATGGCTGAAGTCTTAGAATGTGAGGTGAGGAGAATTTGCATTTTTAGATAAATCAGGGGTTTGAATTTAATAGAGATGGTAGGATGTTACAACTAGCCAGAGAAGCTAGGCCAAGCAGTGTGTTTATTTTTCCCAAAGATTACTGAGAATATTAGCACCATGAAGAGATTTATGAGAAAGGTAAAATTCCAAAGACATATGGGAACAATGGGATTTAAATTAAAAGGGAGAAACATGTATAAAGGAGAAGAGGCTATGTGTCAGGAAAGGCATTGTAAGATCTACCAGAAGTGTGAAAAGTCTCGAATATTTGTGCATGAAGCCTGCTGTCTACAGAAACCGAATCTATGAAAATCCATTTTGAATTCTACTGTCTAGGGTATTGTGGTAACTTGCTGGCATCTGTTTAAAATCTATTTTTTTTACCGCTGCCTTAACTGGGATGTAACTGGAAACCAGATTAATTAGGGTTTTAGGAGTTATTATAGTAGTAATTTGTAGACCTATGTATGTGCTTGAAAACTTTTATTTTGTTAATAAATGTTTAAGTTAGGTTTCTAAAAATAATCTCTAAAGTCTTGGTGGACTTATTACTACTGAACTCAGGACACACATCTCGAAATAAAATAAAAATTGCAAAACCGTTGTGACCAAGTTTCCCTCGTGGATTTGATCCGCCTGGCACACATCATCTGTCGGGTCATAACATAAGGTTTACACAGCAATTGCCCAGTATGTGCAAACTTCCCCTGGGCAAATACCCTGTACTGGGAACCATCTGAAAATTGTGATTTAAATTCCAAACTTTGGATGATCCCATCAATAGTTATACAGAAACAGTTAGAAGAGTTAAAACCACTTCTAGCTTCTGGGTAACTATTGTACAGACACACACCAACCCCACCATTTGACTCCCCCCACACACCCCCCAGGGGTCTCACCCTATCCCCCTGACTACTCCCCCCATGAGATTCCCCTAAACCCCCTCCAAGGGATAATCCCCCACCATGGCACCACCTCCCAATCCCTAATTAACCCCCTTCAGGCCTGGCCCGACCTGACCCTACCCCCCAACTGCACAAACCGCCACCCCCCCTACCGATTAGCCGACACCACCTCCCCCCGACTGGCCTACGTTGCCCCCCCAACCCCTCCCTCCCACTCCCACTGTGCGAAGTTCAGGCCCTAAACAATTTAGGAAGTAGCATTATTAAGGTTTAAACATTGGATTTAGGATGAAAGTAAGAATACCTATTTGGATCAAACTATTTTCCCTTATCTTTTCATTTTCTTCTTATCTCTAGTCAGCAGCATATTGAGCCCCAGTTTCCAACTTTGCCCTCATCAAGTGTCCATTTCCTAATCTTGAGTCTCACGGACATCTGTCAGCAGACATGGTTACTGATAAATAATTTTTACTTGCCAATTCTGATTTTGCACAACATAAAATTATGACAATAGGAAAACACTTTGGAAAGGAAGTCAAACTTTTGGACAAGATACCTGTGCGTACATAAACACGCAGAGATTGAAAATATTACATTAACGCTCTCCTTTCATGATGCACACTGGATGCACATTTGAAGTAGAGTTAGAGGGCAGGGGATAGCCCTATTTTAAAGTCATGCATTTTATTGGGCCTGAACTTCCGCAGCGTGGCAATGAGAGTTGGATTGCCACTCCGCTCCTATTATTTACCTTAAAATTCTTCCGATCCTTTCTCGGTCGACCTTCCCACTCAGGCTGGGCGAGAACTGTGCTGGGCAGCACATTCACAGGGCCTTCTGCCGAGGGCTTCAGGGTCGGACGCAAGGAGGCCACACCCCCTTTTTTAAGGCACTGGCTGCCATAAATCAGATGAGTTTAAAGGTTCAGCCACTTTCAAGCCATGGAGAAGGGAGGTTTGTCAGGTAAGTGGTTAGAATTTGGGGGGGTCGGGTTGGGCCTGGGGAAGGCGTACGGGATTAGTCAGGGGTTGGAGGGCAGAGGGTGGGGGGAGACCCCTGGAGGTTCGGTGGGGAGTTGGGGGTGCGGGCGGTGTGGGTCTGCACAATAGTTACCCAGAAGACAGAAGTGATTTTAATTCTTCTAACTTTTTCTGGGTGACTATTGATGTAACACAGTCAGAACCATCCAAAGTTTGCAATTGAAATTGCATTTTCAAAAGGTTCCCAGTGCAGCGCAATTGCCCAGAGGAAGTTTCTACTTTCCAGGCAATTGCCATGCAATCCTTACCTGGGAACCTCCTGGGGGTTTCCCATCACATCTTTTGGGTTCCTCCCAGTTACACTGACCTGGAGCTTGGAAGTTACGGCCCTAATTATTTTAATAGAATTTTATTCAATATTAATTACAGTTAAATAGTAAAACTGCTTGGCAATTTTGGAAGCAGTGTTGCTTGGAGAATAAAAGCTTTGATGCAATGTAGCCAAGCAGCTAGCAATATAAAACTGGCAATGTAAAATTCTGAAAAACAGTCATACGGACTCAAGGCATTGGCTCTGTTTCTCTCTTCACAGATGCTGCCAGACCTGTTGAGCTTTTCCAGCATTTTCTGTTTTTATTTCAGATTTCTAGCATCCACAGTATTTTGCTTTTATATTAATATAAAATTGGTGCTAGAGTGTGACGACTGGTGGGAGGCAAGGTTACATTAGTAGCTTCTGTTAGCAATGCAGTTGTAGAAATTCATAATAAAAAAGCTGACAAAGTGTGACGAAATCACATAGAATAGAAGTTTGTAGACAAAAAGTATGTGCAGACATATGGGGCCAATTTAAATAAAAACGATCAGAGGTGGGAGTGGAACGGAATGGGCCCACGATTTCTCACCACATGTGTGCTGGGATGTGTTCCCATTTCCAGGCCATTTTTAAATATGTTGGTTCAGGGGGTTGGTGGCAGCCGGGCAGGCGGGGCTGTGGGGGAGACAACTGTCTGCCTGCACAAAGCAGCAGGCAGCCAATTAAGCTCCTTACTGGGCTTTTGAAGCTGTACAAATGCTGAGACCTGCATCCCCCCCACACCCACCCCACCCAGTTGAGACTGAAACATGGAAGGGCCTCCTGGTGACAGACCAGTGGGTCAGAGCTCCTGCTTTTTATGATCGCAAGATGGCTACAGCTGCACCACAGGCCTCCGTGTGTAGGGGCTCTTCCTCGCTGATAATGGCCGAGCAGCACTGGCATCTTTATTTTTTCAAGTTTTAAGAAGTTTTCCATCTTGGGGCGTGCTCTCTTAGCTACATCAGCAGCTCCCACTTCTGTCATCGCTGGAGGGTGTCAATTGGCCCTCCAGCCTTGGGAGCCTGTCCCCTGTTCTTAATTGGGTGTTGAGCATGTAAACTGACCATTAATTGTCCTGCTCTTCAATGTCACGCCAGGCATCAAGCACTAATGTGACGCAGGGTCCGAAAATACACCCAACATCGGGGCCGTGACCCTAAGACCCTAAGATTTTTAATGACATAATTGATGTTAATTTTAGAGGATGCACGATACAAGGCAGAATTACCTTTGTGATCTTACAACACTGTAGCTCCCTATTGTTTTCTATGTGGAAATAGCCCCAAAAGGGGATTTACACATGGAGGCAGACAGCATAGCTGGGGTATTAAATGAATTCTTTGCAGCTGTCCTTACCAAGGAAGAAGATGCTACCCAGACCTTGCTGAAAGAGGAAGTAATTCAAACACTGGGAGGGTTTAAGAACGTAAGAAATAGGAGCAGGAGTAAACCGCATAGGCCATCGGACCTGTTCCACTATTCAATACAAGCATGGCTGACCTTAGGCTTCCACTCCATTTTCCCACCCTCTCCCCATATCTCTTAATTCCCTGATAGACCAAAAATCTACCGATCCTAGTCTTAAATGTATTCAACGATGGAGCATCCACAACCCTCCGGGGGAGAGAATTCCAAAGATTCACAACCTTTTGAGTGAAGTAATTTCTCCTCATCTCTGTCCTAAATGATCAACCCCTGACCCTGAGACTGTGTCCCCATGTTTTAGATTCCCCACCTAGTGGAAACAATCTCTCAGCGTCCACCCGATCAAGTCACTTCAGAATTTTGTAGGTTTCAATGAGATCGCCGCTCATTTTGCAAACTCCAGAGAATATAAGCTCAATTTACTCAGCCCCTCACAATAGTACAACTGCCTTATTCCAGGAACCAATTTAGTGAACCTTTGCTGTACTGACTCCAATGCAAGTATATCCTTTCTTATATGTGGATACCAAAACTGCATACAGTATTCCTGATGCTATCTCATCAAAACCCCAACTGTAGCAGGACTTCTTTATTTGTGTACTCCAATCTCCTTAGCAATATAAAAACAAAAAACTACTGCGGATGCTGGAAATCAAAAACAAAAACAGAATTACCTGGAAAAACTCAGCAGGTCTGGTAGCATCGGCGGAGAAGAAAAGAGTTGACGTTTCGAGTCCTCATGACCCTTCAACAGAACTGAGCAATATCAGGAGAAGGATGAAATATAAGCTGGTTTAAGGTGGGGGGGTGGGGGGAGAGAAGTTGGTGGGGGGGGGGGTGGTTGTAGGGACAAGCAAGCAGTGATAGGAGCAGATAATCAAAAGATGTTACAGACAAAAGAACAAAGAGGTGTTAAAGGCGTGATATTATCTAAGAGAATGTGTTAATTAAGAATGGATGGCAGGACACTCAAGGTACAGCTCTAGTGGGGGTACTGAATATTGAATTCAACAACTTTAGATCTTGAACTCCCTCCTCCATCCCCACCCCCTTTCCGTTTCTTCCCCCTTCCTTTTGTTTTTTCCAATAATTTATATAGATTTTTCTTTTCCCACCTATTTCCATTATTTTTAAATCTATACCTGTAATGCCCTGTCAGTCTTTCCACCCCACCCCCCACTAGAGCTGCACCTTGAGTGTCCTGCCATCCATTCTTAATTAGCACATTCTCTTAGATAATATCACCACCTTCAACACCTCTTTGTTCCTTCGTCTGTAACATCTTTTGATTATCTGCTCCTATCACTGCTTGCTTGTCCCTACAACCACACCCCCCCCTCCCCCCCACCGCCAACTTCTCTCCCCCAACCCTCCCCCACCTTAAGCCAGCTTATATTTCACCCTTCTCCTGATATTGCTCAGTTCTGTTGGAGGGTCATGAGGACTCGAAAAGTCAACTCTTTTCTTCTCCGCCAATGCTGCCAGACCTGCTGAGTTTTTCCAGGTAATTCTGTTTTTGTTTTCTCCTTAGCAATATAGGCCAACATACCATTTGCCTTCCTAACTGCTTGCACGCTAATTTTCTGCGTTTCTTGTAAAAGCACACCCAACTCCCTTTGAACATCAACACTTAGAAGTTCCTCACCTTTATTTTATTTTTTTTTTATTTTACATACAAGGATACTGAGGGAGGTGAAAGTAGAAATTGGGGTGGCAATGGCCATAATTTTTCAGTCTTCCTGAGACTCAGGGTGGTGCCAGAGACCTGGAGAATTGCAAATGCTACAACCTTTTCAAAAAAAGGTATAAGGATAAGCCCAGCAATTACAGTCAGTTTAAATTGAGTGGTGAGGAAAGTTCTAGAAACAATAACCTCGGACAAAATTAAAAATCTTTTGGACAAATGCCAGTTAATTAAGGAAAGCCAGCATGGATTTCTTAAGGAAAATAGTGTTTAACTAACTTGGTGGAATTTGTTTTGAACAGATAACAGGGAGGGCTGATGAGGGCAATGCTGTCGATGTGATGTATATGGACTTCCCAAAAGACATTTGCCACACAACAGACCTGTGAGCAAAGTTATAGTACATGGAATAAAAGGGACAATAGTGACATGGGTATGAAATTGGCCAAGTAGCAATTTTAAAAAAGTAGTCATTAATAGATGCTTTTTAGACTAGGAAGGTTTGCAATTGAGTTTCTTTGGGGTCAGTGTTTGAATCTTTGCTTTTTCTGATATATACTAGTAACCTAGACCTTGCTGTACAGGGCACAAGTTCAAAGTTTGCAGATGATACAAAATTTGGAAGCACTGTGAACAGTGAGGAGGATAGTGTAAAACTTCAAAGGACGTAGATAAGTTGCTGGAATGGGTGGACAGATGGCAGATGAAGTTCAATGCAGAGAACTGTGAAGTGATTCTTTTGGAAAGAAGAACATGAGAGAGAATATAAAATAAAGGGTACAATTCTAAAAGTGGTGCGGGACCTGGGTGTATATGTGCGTAAGTCATTGACAGGTTGAGAGACCAATCACTAAAGCATGCAGTATCCTGGCTTTATTAATTAGGGGCATAGAGCACAAGAGCAAGGAGGTTATGCTGAGCTTGTATCAGACACTAGTGTCCAGTTCTAAGTGCTGCACTTTGGGAAGGATGTGAAGATATTGGAGAGAGTGCAGAAAAGGTTCACGAGAATGGTTCTAGGAATGAGGAACTTCAGTTATAAAGATAAGTTAGAGAAGTTGGGTCTGTTTTCCTTGGAGAAAAGAAGACTGAGAGGAAATTTGATTGAAGTACTCAAAAAAGTGAGGTGCCTGGACAGAGTAGATAGGCAGAAACTGTCCCCACCTTGTGAAAGATACAGAATTAGAAAACACAAATTTAAAGTAATCAGCAGAAGAAGCAAAAGCAATATTAGTGATATATGAGTGACGCAGTGAATGGTTAAGATCTGGAATGCACTGCCTGGGAGTGTGGTGGAGGCAGGTTCAATGAAAGCATTTAAAAGGGAATTAGACAGTTATCTGAGACAGGAAGAATGTGCAGGGTTACAGGGAGAATGCAGGGGAATGGAACTAAGGGAATTTCTCATTCAGAAAGCTGGATCAAACACAGTGGGTTGAATGGCTTCTTTTTGCACTGTACGTTTTCTGTGATTCTTTATAGATGTGTGTCTGTCAAGACATTTCAAATTATAGGCTTGTGCCACACAGGAGAGGAGGCAGTGGTGTAATGGTATTGCCACTGGTAGTCCAGAGACCTAGAGTAACGCTGTGGGGACCCCAGTTTGAATCCCACCACAGCAGATGGTGGAATTTGAATTAAATAAATATCTGGAATTAAAAGTCTAATGATGACCATGAAACCATTGTCAATTGTTGTAAAACCCATCTGGTTCACCACTGTCCTTTTAGGGAAGGAAATCTGCCGTTCTTACCTGGTCTGGTACGTGTGACTTCAGACCCACATTAATGTGGTTGACTCTTAAATGCCCTCAGAAATGACCTAGCAAACCACCAAAAAGACTAAAAGGAGTGAAACTGGACAGACCACCCAGCATCGACTTAGGCACCGGAAACGACAATGGCAATTGCAACCCTGTCAACCCTGCAAAGTCCTCCTTACTAACATCTGGGGGTAGTGCCAAAATTGGGAGAGCTGTCTCACAGACTGGTCGAGCAACAGCCTGACGTAGTCATCCTCACGGAATCATATCATACAGATAATGTCCCCGACACTACCATCACCATCCCTGGGTATGTCCATTCCCACTGGCTTGACAGACCCTGAAGAGGTGGCGGCACCGTGGTATACAGTCGGGAGGGAGTTGCCCTGGGAGTCCTCAACATCAACTCTGGACCTCATGAAGTCTTATGACACCAGGTCAAACATGGACAAGGAAACCTCCTGCTGATTGCCATGTCATGCCCCCTTCAGCTGATAAATTAGTGCTCCTCCATGTTGAACACTACTTGGAGGAAGCACTGAGAGTGGCAAGTGCGCAAAATGTACTCTGGGTGGGAGACTTCAATGTCCATCACCAAGGGCAGAACCTTCGACTTGGTGAGGTTTAAAAAAACGCATGATGGCGTCAGGCGTGCGTCCCGATGTCACCGCGGGTCATTCAGATTTTCAGTTCGGCGGGCGCACACCCGAGCCGGCTGCGTGGCTTAATAGGTCAAAAGCCTATTAAGGCCAGTTAACTATCAATTAAATCAATAAACTGAGCTGCCCGTCCAACCTTAAGGTTGGCGGGTAGGTGAAGAACCCAGGCGGCCTTCGCATTTTTCATGGAACTTCATCTATGGGCAGGATGAGGTTTCATGAAGGTTTTTAAAGGTTTTAAAAAATTTTAATAAAATTCATGGACATGTCTCAGCTTATACGGCAGTTTCACATGAGGAGACATGTCCTAAAAAATTTTTTTCCCCTTTATTAAAATTTTTTAAACTTGAACTAATCCCCCTGAGGCAGCTCTGTGCCTCAGGGAGATTTCTGCCCTCTTTTGAGTGCATGCGCGAAAGAGTGCAGACCCCGACTTAGGTAAACCCCCCCCACCCGCACAGGTAGCACTCAGTGCTTCCGGGCGCGCGTCACGCTGGGCAGGCCTTAATTGGCCCACCCAAGTAAAATGGCAGCACCTAGCCGATCGCGGGCAGCGATCGACTGTGTGCACACCCGCGCCCGCTCCCGCACAACCCCCCTAACGGGGAGAAAATTCTCCCCCAAGAGTGTCTCGGTAGCACCACTACTGACTGAGCTGGCAAGTCCTAAAGAACATAGAAAGCAGAAGCAGGTCATTCTGCCTTTCAACTCTGCTCTGCCATTCAATATGATCATGGCTGATCCTTTATCTCAACACCATACTCCCGCTCTCTCCCCATACCCCTTGACTCCTTTAGAGTCCAGAAATCTATCTATTTCCTTCTAAAATATAATCAGTGACTTGGCCTCTACAGCCCTCTGTGGTAGAGAATTCCACAGGTTCACCACCCTCTGAGTGAAGAAATTTCTCCTCATCTCAGTCCTAAATGGCTTAACCCATATTCTGGGATTATGTCCCCTTGTTCTAGAGCCCCCTCAGCCAGAAGAAACATCATCATTGCATCCAGCCTGTCCAGCCCTGTCAGAATTTTGTACATTCCAATGATATCCCCTCTGAGTCTTCTAAACTCCAGTCAATACAGACCTAGTCGACCCAATCTCTCCTTGTACAGCAATCCTGCCATCCCAGGAATCAGTCTGGTGAACCTTGGCTGCATTCCCTCTATGGCAGGTATATCCTTTCTTAGGTAAGGACACCAAAACTGCATACATAAGTCCAGGTGTGGTCTCATCAAGGCCCTGTACAGCTGCAGTAAGGCATCCTTGCTCCTGTACTCAAGTCCTCTCGCAATGAAGGCTGACATATGATTTGCCTTCCTAATTACTTGCTGCACCTGTATGCTTGCTTTCAGTGATTGGTTTACAAGGACACCCAGGTCCCTTTGTACATCAACATTTCCCAATCTATCACCAGTTAAATAATACTCTGCCATTATGTTTTTCTTACTGACATGAATAACTTCACACTTATCCATGTTATACTGCATCTGCCATGTATTTGCTTACTCACTCAACTTGTCTAAATCACCTAGAAGCCTCTTAACATCCTCCTCACCACTCACATTCCCACCTAGTTTTGTGTCATCAGCAAACTTGGAAATATTATATTTGGTTCTCTCATCCAAATCATTAATATAAGACCATAAGACGTAGAGCAGAAGAAGGCCATTCAGTCCTTAAAATCTGCTCCACTTTCATTCAGTCCTTAAAATCTGCTCCACTTTCAGTGAGATCATGGCTGATCTGATAATCCTTAACTCCACTTTCCTACCCTTTCCTCGTAACCCTTGATTCCCCTTCTAATTAAAAAACTGTCTATCTCAGCCTTGAATATACTTAATGACCCAGCCTCCACAGCCCTCTGCAGTAAAGAATTCCACTGATTCACTACCCTTTGAGAGAAGAAATTCCTCCTCATCTCTGTTTCACCCCACATGCTACAGCAACAACCCATCACCCGTCCTGCCATCACTATCGTATTTTATTTATTTATTTATTTAATTAATTAATCACTCTAGTATTCCTGCTCTTTGCACTATTGTGAATAGCTGGGGTCCAAGCACTGATCCCTACAGTACCCCACTAGTCACCACCGGCTACTCTGAAAAAACACCATTTATTTCTACTCTGTTTCCTATCTGCTAAGCAGCTCTCAATCCATGCCAATATATTACTCCCAATCCCATGTGCTTTAATTTTGCCCACTAACCTCTAATTTGGGACATATCAAAAGCTTTCTGAAAATCCAAATACACCACATCCACTAGTTCTCCCTTATCTATTCAACTAGTTACATCCTGACAAAACTCCAAATGGTTTGTCAAACATGATTTCCCTTTCCTAAATTCATGTTGACTTTGTCTAATCCCGTTGATATTTTCTAAGTGTCCTCTTATCGCATCCTTTACAGTAGACTCTAGCATTTCTCTACTACTGATGTTAGACTAACCTGTAACCTCCCTCCTTTTTTTAAATAGTGGGGTTACATTTGGCACCCTCCAATCCACTGGGACTATTCCAAAATCTATAGAATTTTGGAAAATGACAACCAACGCATCCATTATTTCAATGGCCACCTCCTTTTTACCCCGCGATGTAGATTATCAGGCCCTGGGGATTTATTGGCTTTCAATCCCTTTACTTTCACCAGCACTATTTTTTACAAATACTAATTTCCTTCAATTCCTCCTTCTTCTAGTCCCTGGCGAGTTATTTGTGGCTTCTTCTCAGAGGACAGAACCCAAGTAGTTGTTTAATTACTCTGCCATTTCCTTGTTCTCCATTATAAATTCTACCCTTGTGGATTGTAAGGGACCTACATTTGTCTTCAGCAATCTTTTTCTTTTTACTTTTCAATCTTTCATTCCTATCTTTGTTTCCCCCTCTTGTATCAACCTGCTCAGGTTCCCATCCCCCTTCCAATCTCGTTTAAATCCTCCCCCACAGTACTAGCGAATACCCCTGCAAGGATATTGGTCGCCGTCCAGCAGGAGTGGAACCTTTTCAGTTTGTACAGGTCCCATCTTCCCCAGAATCATTCCCAATGCCCCAGCGATCTAAATCCTTCCCTCCTACATCATCTCTCCAACCATGCATTCATCCGGTCTAGCCTCCTATTCCTGATTTCACTAGCATGTGGCTCTGGGGGTAATCCTAAAATCACTACCTTTGAGCCTTGCTTTTTAATTTATTTCCTAGCTCCCTATATTCTGCTTGCAGGACCTTATCCCCCTTTCAACTTATGTCGTTGGTACTGATATGGACCACAGCCTCTGTTCACCCTCCCCCTTCAGAATGTCCTGCAGCCGCTCAGTGAAATCCTTGACCCTGGCACTAAGGATGCAGCATACCATCTTGGTGTCACCTCTGCAGGTGCAGAAATGTCTATCTGTTCCCCTTATGATAGAATCCCCTATTACTGTTGCTCTCCCACTCTTTTTTTTCTTCCCCCACTAGGGAATCTGAGACACTCGTGGTGCCACAGACTTGGCCTTGCTGCATTCCCTTGAGAAACCATCCCACCAGCAGTATCCAAAACGGAAAATCTGTTAGAGAGAGATGGACCCAGGGGATTCCTGCGCTACCCGCCTAGTGTTTTAACTCTGTCTGGCGTTTACCCATTCCCTTTCTGCCTAGGCACTCTTTACCTGCGGAATGACCCCACCACATTGTGTGTACTACCCATAAAGATCTCATCCTTGTGGATTCGCCAAATTGACTCCAGCTGCAGCTCCAGATCGGAAACGCAGATTTCAAGTAGCTGCAGCTAGAGGTACATCCTGCACACGTGGTCGCCCTGGACACTGGGAATGTCCTGGACTTCCCACATCGCACAGAGGAGCATGCCACATGGCCGAGCTGCCTTGTCCTGACTTACCCTTAAATTACTCCCTTTACTTTTACTTCCTCTAGTTTAAAGAATATTAATTATATACTAGGGACATTACTTCCAATGCTTCAAACACTACTTGGTCTAAACTAAAGACCAGTTTTTACTTTAAAGACTGGACAGTAGAAATACTCATCAATTCCTACTTACCAAGGCTGCCGCTCCTCTCGTGCTGGCTCCTGGTCCCGCTCGATGAAATTATGTTTCCCTTGCGATGTCACTCTTAGATGTTTTCAAATATCACCCCTATGGTGCAACGTTTCAAATCCTGGTCTCTTGGAGGCTGAAGATAGAGAAAGAAAAGAAAAGAGCACCTGCCTCACCGAACTCCCTTCTCACCAAACTCGTAGTGATTCCACTCTGCACCAGTGCACTCCTAGCTACTAGACTAGGTCTGAGGCAGGTGGTGAGGGAAGCAACAAGAGGGAAAAACGTACTTAAAATCACCTTCACCAGCCTGCCTGCTACAAATCCACCTGTCCATGAGAGTATCAGTAGGAGTGGCCAATGCACAGTCCTTGTGGAAATAAAGGCCCATTGAGGATACCCTCCATCTCGTGTTGTGTGGCACTGCCACTATGCTAAATGGGATAGATTTCGAACACGTCTAGCAAATCAAATTTGGGCAACCATGAGGTGCTGTGGGCCATCAGCAGCAGCAGAGGTCCCTAGCATCACAGATGCCAGTCTTCAGCAATTCGATTCACTCCATGTGATATCAAGAAATGGCTGAAGGCACTAGATACTTCAAAGGCTATGGGCCCTGACAATATTCTGGCAATAGTACTGAAGACTTGTGCTCCAGAACTTGTTGCAGCCCTAGCCGAGCTGTTCCAGTACAGCTACAACTCTGGCATCTACCCGGCAATGTAGAAAATTGCCCAGGTATGTCCTGTACACAAAAAGCAGGACAATCCAACCGGGCCAATTACCATCCCATCAGTCTACTTTTGATCATCAGTAAAGTGATGAAAGGAGTCATCAAGGTGCTATCAAGTGACACTTGCTTAGCAATAACCTTTTTATTCACGCTCAGTTTGGGTTCCACCAGGATCATTCAGCTCCTGACCTCATTACAGCCTTGGTTCAATTGTGGCCAAAAGAGTTGAACTCCAGAGGTGAGGTGAGAGTGACTGCCCTTGACATCAAGGCAGCATTTGACTGAGTGTGGCATTAAGGAACCCTAGCAAAACTGGAGTAAATGGGAAACAGGGGGTAAACTCTCTGTTGGTTGGAGTCATACCTAGCACAAAAGAAGATAGTTGTAGTTGTTGGAGGTCAACCATCTCAGTTCCAGGACATCACCGCAGGAGCTCCTCAGGGTAGTGTCCTAGGCCCAACCATCTTGCTGCTTCATCAATAACCTTCCTTCCATCATAAGGTCAGAAGTGGGGGTGTTTGATGACAATTGCACAATGTTCAGCACCATTCGCGACTCCTCAGATGCTGAAGCAGCCCATGTCCAAATGCAGCAAGGCCCAGACAACATCCAGGCTTGGGCTGACAAGTGCCAAGTAACATTTATGCCACACAAGTGCCAGGCAATGACCATCTCCAACAAGAGAGAATCTAAACATTTCCCTCTGACATTCAATGTCATTACCATCGCTGAATCTCCCATAATCAACATCCTGGGGGCTGCCATTGACCAGAAACTGAATTGGACTAGCCATATAAATACTGTGACTACCAAGAGCAGGTCAGAGGCTCGGAATCCTAAGGCGAGTAACTCACCTCCTGATGCCCCAAAGCCTGTCCACCATCAACAAGGCACATGTCAGAAGTGTGATGGAATACTCTCTACTTGCCTGGATGAGTGCAACTCCAACAACGCTCAAGAAGCTTGACACCATCCAGGACAAAGCAGCCTGCTTGATTGGCACCGCATCCACAAATATTCATTCCCTCCACTACCAACAAACAGTAGGAGCAGTGTGTGCCATCTACGAGATGCACTGCAAAAACTCGCCAAGGCTCCTTCGGCAGCATCTTCCAAACCCACGATTGCTACCATCTAGAAGGACAAGGGCAGCAGATACATGGGAACACCACCATTGGAAGTTCCCTTCCAAGCCACTCACCATCTTGCCTTGGAAATATGTTGTCGTTACTTCACTGTCACTGGGTCAAAATCCAGGAACTACCACCCCACCCCCCCGGCCCTCCAACAGTACTGTGGCTGTACCTGCACCTCAAGGACTGCAACGGTTCAAGAAAGCAGCTCACCATCACCTTCTAAAGGGCAATTAGGGATGGGCAATAAATGCTGGCCTAGCCAGCAACACCCACATCCTGTGAATGAATAAAAATAAATGTTAGTCTTTATTGCAAAGGGGTTCAAGTATGAGGTAGGGAAGTATTACTGTAATTACATCGGCATTGGTGAGACCATACCTGGAGAACTATGTAGTTTTTGTCTCCTTATTCAAGGGAGGATACACTTGCCTGAGAGGGGATTATTTCTTAATTCCTTAAGATTGTAAACAATCTTTGGAATACAGCAATAAGTCTAATTGGAGGAGCAGTAGACTAATTATTTATCTTGATAGGATAAACATTTCCTCTCTGATAGTTATGAGAGTTATGTGCCTACATAACTTTGGCAGTAGCAAAAGAGCTTTGGGTAGTGGTAGATTCACAGCACAAAACCAAGCATGATTCAAGATTAATTGTGTTTATAATGCACTCCAGCCCTCCACATATTATAACACATTCAAAACAGGGAAGCCTACATAATCATCTATATTAAATTCCATAATCCTTTCATCAATGTCTGTAATAACCTCTACTTACAGAAATAACCCAGCGAATTGACGTCAAGGCCCTCCAAAGCCTCCACACCCTACGTTGCTGATCTGCTCCAAGTCTTACATTCCCCATATACACTCTGCACTGGCACCAAGAAGCTCCTTGTCCTATTCCCCTTGCTTTTCAATTGATGCCAGTTTAGTTACTAGCATATTGTCCTTCGAGCCTACAACTTCACCTCCTTTCAGTTTTTTCTCTTCCTTGGCAGCCATATGCTTCAAGGCATTTCCTGCACTTAAAGAGCACTGTAGAAATCTAACTAGTTTTTGTTTAATTATGTTCATCAATAAAGAATGGCTTGTGAGAAAAGCGCTAAACTCGTATATCAGATGATACTCGCCTGAGGTTTAAGTTAAGTTGTGAAGAACAAAAAGGTGATTACTTTGTATCTATTCATTCAATATTTCCTTAAGACTGTCTGACATGGAGACTGAGGAGAAAAGGCCATAATTTTCTGAATATAATATACATCCAACTATAATTCTGATTTTCATGAACAGAGACAAATTTACCTTATCACCATGTTTAACATGCACCTGGACTTCTGCAATAACTGTGATCAAAATGACTCTATTGATAAAAGTCATGAGTATACCAACAAAGCTAAAGAAACACTTCCCGCCCTAGTTTGCTGAACTGCTGGCTCCCACACTCATGCAAAAATGTGCAATACTTGAGACAACCAATCAGATGACATTTATCGATCAAATGAATGTAGCATGTGACATGCAGGCATATTAACACACAAAGTGCAGCGCCTACCAAACCAATCAGCCTTAGCTGAGTTTGCTTGCTAACTGGTTACTTTCATTAACAGAGCAATTCTTTATGGTGGGCCACTTTTTCTAAGACAGGATTCTTTCTTAATGACGCTTTGAGTTGAACATTTTAACCATTTACATGGCAGAGAAAAGAGCAAGTTACACGGCAGCCTTCAAACTTAAGGTGGGCCAACTTTTACCTTTCACCTTCAAGATCACAAACTAAAATGCCCAAAGTCAACTTAAACACAGATCATGAAACCTGCCTGGAGCTGTTTATGTGTTATATCATAAGTGTTGCTTGGGTCCACTGTAAGCTTAGTCTTAGATCAAATGATCCTTGTTTGAATTACTTGAGTTCACAAGAACACTGGAGATGGGCAAAACATTTGAATTTCTACAGAAAATTTAACTCTTAGCTAAATATAGTTTAGAATAATACTTTAGTTATTCTATTTTTAAAGCTTGCATGCAGTAATCTGGAAAATTTATTATGTACCAGTGGTGTATTTGCTTACGTGCAGAAATAAAACATTCCTACATTTCCCGCAAGGTTTGCAGTTGGCCTATTTCACAGTTATCGAGCATGAAAAATTCATTTATTGTTTGATTCCAAATCTGTAGAACTTCATTGGAAAACACAATGGTTCATTTTTTGTCTGGGATGTTCCCATGGAATGCATGGAAACAATAATTGCTTCTTTGTAGAAGAGCTACTTTCTAAATGTCAGTAAATCACCTCAACTCACCACAATAAAGTGGCCTTACCTAATCACTAATTTCCTTAATGTAAAGTTCAATATAAAAGCCACAATAATCTAAACTCTGCAGCCTTGCCACATCCAGTCATGAATGCTGGTGGAAAATTAAACATCTAGCTAGAGGAGACTCCACAAACATTCCCATCCTGAATGATGGGGGAGCCCAGCAGTACAAAAGATAAGACCGAAGCATTTGCAACCATCTTCAGCCAAGTGGATGATCCATCTTGGCCTCCTTCAGAGGTCCCCAGCATCACAAATACCAGTCTTCAGCCAATTCAATTCATTCTACGTGTTTTCAAGAAACAGCTGAAGGCACTGGATACTGCAAAGGCTAAGGGCCCTGACAATATTCCGGCAATAGTACCGAAGACTTGTGCTCCAGAACTAGCCGCGTCCCTAGCCAAGCTGTTTCAGTACAACTACAACATTGGCATCTACCCGCAATGTGGAAAACTGTCCACCTATGTCCTGCCAATAAAAGGCAGGGCAAATCCAACCCGGCCAATTACTTTTCCATCAGCCTCCATTCGATCATCAGCAAAGTGATAGAAGGTGTCATTCACAGTGCTATCAAGCGGCATTTACTCAGCAATAACCTGCTCACTGACATTCAGTTTGGGTTCTGCTGGGGCCACTCAACTCCTGACCTCATTACAGCCTTGATTCAAACAATGACAAAAGAGTTGATCTCCAGAGGTGAAGTGAGAGTGACTGCCCTTGGCATCAAGACAGTATTTGACTAAGTGTGGCATCAAGGAGCCCTGGCAAAACTGGTCAGTGGGAATCAGGGAGCAAACTAGCTGGTGGTTGGAGTCATACCTAGCACAATGGAAGATGGTTGTGTTGTTGGAAGTCAATCGTCTCAACCACCAAAGAGACAGCCTCAGAAGGGAAAGATAGGGCAAAAAAAATCCAGAGCTCCCTGGACAGCGTAAGAAACAGAAATTAAGATAAAGAAAAAGTGTGCTTATGACAGATGTCGGGTAGAAAATATAGTTGAAAACCAGGCCCAATATAGAAGGTTCAGAGGGGGAGTGAAGAAACAAATAAGAGAAGCAAGAAGGGAGTATGAAAAGAGATTGACAGTTAATGTAAAAAGGAATTGCAAAGTCTTCCATAGGCATACAGTAAAATTTGGTAAGAGGAGGAGTAAGGCCGATGAGGGATCAAAAAGGAGATTTATGCATGGAGGCAGAGGGCGTGGCTGAGGTATTAAATGAATACTTTGCATCTGTCTTTACCAAGGCAGAAGATGTTGTCCAGGCCATGGTGAAAGAGGAGGTAATTCAGACACTAGAAGTGTACAAAATTGATGAAGGGGATGTATTGGGAAGGCTGTCTGGACTTATAGTCGATAAGACACCAGGACCAGATGAGATGCATCCAAGGATACTGAGGGAAGTGAGAGTGGAAATTACAGAGGCACTCGCCATAATTTTCCAGTCTTCCTTAGACTCAGGGGCTGTGGCAGAGGACTGGAAAATTGCAAATGTTACACCCTTGTTCAAAAAAGTTTAAGTTAAGCCCAGCAACTACAGGCCAGTCAGTTTAACTTTGGTGGTGGGGAAACTTCTAGAAACAAGAATTCAAGACAAAATTAATTGTCACATGGATAAATGCATGTTAATTAAGGAAAGTCAGCATGGAATTCTTGAGGGAAATCATGCTTAACTTGCTTGCTGGAGTATTTTAAAGAGGTAACAGAGATGGTTGGTGTGGGCAATGCTGTTGGTGTGCTGTACATGGACTTCCAAAGGACATTTATTACAGTACTGCATAACATATTTGAGCAAAGTTATAGTTCATTGAGTAAAAGGTACAGTAACAACATGGATACGAAATTGGGTAGGTGACAGGAAACAGAAAGTATTGGTTAATGGATGTTATTCAGGCTGGAGGAAGATTTGTTGTGGAGTTCCTCAGGGGTCAGTGTGTAGTTATAAGAGTGTTTGGCAGAACAAGGGTGAATGTGGGACTGGGAAAACAGCACTGCCCACATAGTGATGTAGAGAGTCACATGATGGTAGACTGAGTACAGCAGTAGTCTAGCAAAAGCTGGCATGGAGACAGCACCTATGCAGGGTTGTATCTTGGAGATGTATATACTTATGAACTGTTAATAAACACTTAGGGCAGGATTTCCTGGTCGGTGAGCGGGGGGGAGGGGCCTGCTCACCAACGTGTAAAATGACGCGGGATGACGTCGGGCGGAACTCCCGACATCACCCTGCGTCATTTCAATTTTCAGGTCAGCGGGGGCTCAGCCGAATCAGCCTATTGAGGCCATTGACAAACTCATTAACATCATTAATGGACCTGCCCGTCCAACCTTAAGGCTGGCGGGCAGGCCAGGAGCCCTGGCAGGCTTCAGAGAAAGCATGAAACCTCATCCACGGGCGGGATGAGGTTTCATATAGGTTTTTAAAGTTTAACTAAAAGTGATGGACATGTCCCAACTCATGTAAAATGGCGGCGTGGCCCCGGTTGGAGCTGTGCCTCCAAGCACCTGCTCCTGAACTACCCCCCCAACGGGGGAAAATTCTACCCTTAATGTTCAACCATACAAGTCTCCAGACCTTTTAGTGGGACACCAAACAAGCTTTACAATATGGTGGCAGTGAAGGAATGGCCCTCAAATTCCAAAAGCGTGAATAAGTAAAGAAACTGCAGTCTGACCTGTGAGAAGTGCACCGAAATTGAAGACACAGATCCCTAAGAGAGTCCCAAAGCCAGACCTGATCAAACACAGCAGCAGAGTCTTAGGGTCTAGCCAGATCATAACGGGCTGAGCAAAATTCAAAAAAAGGAAGCTGAAAGGCAGAAGAATCATGCACTTTGTAGATGCAAAGAAAAACCTGAATGAACATAGAGTTAAGGGACATAGCCAGATCACAAAAAGGGTGAGCAAAATACATCAAAAGACAACTTAATTTTAAAAAAGCATCAGGGCACTAACCAGGCAAAGCATGCCAATTGTTTAACCAGCGCAGCTGAAGGAACACTGCAGCTTGCAGCTGAGTCTAGAGTTGGTGCCATACCACGTGGTGGCTGAGTGCAAATGAATACTTTAAAATAAATCTCCTTCAATTGCATTCTCCAAGCTTAAAAAATCAAGTACCTGACACAAACAGTTTGTTTGAATATTTGGTTTGAAGAGTTGGGATGGGATCACTGCAGGAGCCCACCAAGGTCTGATTGGTACAGGAAGAAGCATTGACAGGACAGGTATGCTGGAGCCATCTTGCAAGAGAGAAAATAAATTTAAAGCTGTGCTGCCTTCTTATGGAAAACTGCCATGGAAAGTAATTTAAAACTACCAGACCAATTTGAGCTCATGCAAGGGCCAAACCAGACACAAACTTGGGCATCATGGAGAAGAAATATTTTTCAATTATATGAGTACATCAGGATTAAGCAAGAAATCAGAAGATGTCCAAGTTAATCCATTGTTATACTTGTTTTGTGTATTTGCGGATGAAATAATCCAAATGCAAGGCTTTGATTAATCCTCAGCCAGCTTTGATGAAATATTAAAAGCCTTTGACAAGTAATTTAACCTTCAAGTTGTGGCGAATTCAGACCTTTAAAATAAGTGTAGAACACCCCAATAAAACACCAAGGGCGGAAGATGCCTGAGGGTGAGGAAACAGGAGACCTCAGGCTGAGGCGGACAATACCGAAGCAAACCACACAATGGCAGCAGACAGGCAGAGGCCCAGCCGGGAGTCTTAAAAATAAATCTTTTTTGACAATGGCGACACATTTCCCACACTGCAACTGCAGGTGGCAGTGCTGAGCCACCTGACTATGATCAAAGGGAAAGTCATAGTGCATTCTAAGCTACAAGTAGAGAAGCCACGAATAGTATGATTACAGAAATGGAAACAGTTAACATTTCACCAGAGACAGACCTGCCTAACAGTGAAACCAAAATGAAGGACCAGCACAAAGCTTTGCAGCAGGCAGAAAAAGAAAAATGCAGAAATAAGATTTGAAAATGTTTGTATCAAAGCTGAATTGGAAGATTTGAAACACCGGATTCAAGCTGAGTACATAACTTTGAAAACGTATGATAAACTAAGGTCTTCAATGAGCCAAAATGTTCAAAGATCTGAATCAACAAATTTCTGAGATGTCGCAAAGGTTCAAAGAGGCTTTGAAAGAAACAGAAATGCTTAATGTTGAGGAGAATGGAATAAGTGAAAATCTGAATCATGTTCAGACTCAGTATGCATCTGCAGAAAAGCATAAGGAGGAAATAACAACTCTGAATTCCATTGTTAGCAAATTGAGGAAGGTGTTGGAAAAACTCAACCAGAAGTGTAGCCAGGCACAGCTTCAGGCAGAAAAGGTGCTCAAAGAAGTTGTTGCCCTGTAAGACACTTTGAAGAATCAATACATAGCCATGGAAAAACATGAGGAGTTAAAAAAGATATTGAATACCACTTCAGAAAAAGCTGTGTTGGAACTATCAGTAGCAACAAAGCAATCCACTGAAACACAGTGCAAGTTGGCAAAAGATCAACAAGAAGATAAACAGTTGAAAGAACAGCTGACTGTCCTTCAATATCAAATGCAAAAGGAGTACATAACCCTTCAGCAGCATAAAGCAATGGAGACTGTCTTGAATGGAAGAACAGCAGAACAGAGTTGAGGAGACTCTGTTAAATTACAAGAAAACTCAGGATGAAGCAATAGAGCTTCGCAAAGAAAAGGGAAACCTGTTGAATGACCTTTACATGGTACAAGGATCCCTTAGGTCAAAGTTAGTCCCTCTGGCAGATTACAAAGAGAAGCAAAATACATTTAATGTCGCTCTGAAAGGACTGAAGAACCAATTGGCAGTGAAGACTCAGAAATGTTCAATATTCGAGAAGGAAGCTAAGAGGTACAAGAAAGTGACTGCAGAGCTGAAGCAAATGGTTAGACATTTGGAAGAAAGCTTGGAAAAAGATTACATTTCCAAAAATATATATGAAGAAATGAAAATCAAGATCCTAGAATGGCAAGAGGAAGCAGAAGTTCTCACAAAAGAGCATGAAGAGTCTCGGAAACAATTAGGAGAAGTAAACTTACAGAATGAGAGCTTGAAAAATAGCACAGAGGAATTAGGCTCTGCTAAGGAAAAACTGTTCAGTGTAGAGAACCAACTTTCACACATAAAAGATGAGTTTGCTTGTGAAAAGCGACAACTGATGAGAACACTGGAGTGTGAAACAGCTAACTTCACCTGTTGCTCAAATTTTTGAGATACCTTGCCCTTCCAGGGTAATCTGATGTAGACTGACACTTTTCAGGGCCAAAGGAGCCTTAGGTCCATCCATGAGTTTGCATGATATACAGTGTGCAATGATCTGATCAGTGTAGCCATTATCCTGCAGGATGCTTTTGATGCGCCCTATTCAGCCTCAGGCTTGCATGGTGAGCAAATGGCCCTATTTACAAGGTTGCCAATAAGACCAATCTTATAGTGTGTGGAACTGTAAGAATCCCAATGCACATTGACCAGTGAAGGTAGGCTTGCGGTAGACCGTAGACCACTTTCAGGGGCCCTGTTCTTTTCAGGCAGAAAGAACGTGTACATACATTACACCTGTTCCAGCTAAAGAAAATAAGTGACAGCCATTCACTGACTCATTCCTTAGGGCAATGCCTTAACCAATCAGGGTCAAGCTGCCGGGTTTAAATTTCAAACAATGCTTAGCAGTTAAATGTCAGTCACCATCACTGGTGCATTCTCCATTGCAACTCCATTTGCCAACCAATCAGCACTCTCTTCAAATACTGTATGAATTGTTGTTTTCCCCTTATATAGGTATTCTTGTGAGTGTCCTGATGAATGCAAGATGATAAGCTTGGATATGTCTCTTTTTTCAGCAATATTCAAGTTCGGTACTACCAAACTACTAGAAGGAAATTTCTAAGAAACAGACTGTGGATCTAACAAGTAAATTGAAAGAGTCTAAGGACCGGTGGGTGACCACGGAAGAAAGATCCTGAAAGGAACAGAATGCCCAAGTGAAGTTGTAGAGCTTGTATAAGGGTTCTTCAGATAACTTTGAAACGGACAACTGAACTCAGCAGAGTAGTTGCACAGCTGAATGAAAAGATCAATTCTTTTTCAAATTTATTAGAAAATAAGTTTGTGGAATTGTGAAACAAGTGGGAACGAAGTATTCATTTTTGAAATGTAAACTTCCAAGAAGAACATTTGGCAGACGCCATGGAGAAAGAAACCCCGAGTCCACTCTATGAATGAATGGAAAGAACAGGATGAGCCCATGGCATCAATCAAAGATGACAGGTTGTCAATAAAGAGAAATGCAACTTGAAGGAACACAAACAGCGAATCAAATGTTGATAGCCAAGTGCTGGAAACACAGAATACTATGATGTCAACTAGAACCACAAAGTCAACCTGAAGCAACTGAGGCTACCATTCGTCCAGACATGACAAGAATGAGATCTGGAAGAATTGTAAAGCCTCCAGACTACATGAATTTATAAAGTCAGAGACTTGAGAGGGAAGGGGTGGAAAAGTGATAGTACGTAAAGAAGATTGTAATGTAAATATATATGCTGGGTAAAGACTGGGGGAGGTGTAGTATACGGGTGTTTGGCAGAGCAAGGGTTAATGTGGGACTGAAGAAACAGTGCTGCCTACATAGTGATGTAGAGAGTCACATGATGGTAGACTGAGTACAGTAGTATTCCAGCTAAAGCCAGCATAGGGACAGCACCCATGCAGTGTTGTACCTTTGTATGTGTATTTGGTTATGAGTTGTTAATAAACACTCAATGTTCAACCATACAAGCCTCCAGATCTCTCAGTGAGGCACCAAACAATCCTACATATGTTGGGATTCTTGCTTTTCCTGATAAATATTAATGACCTAGAACAGGGCACAATTTCAATACTCACAGATGATATGAAATTTGGAAGCAACTGTGAAGAGGATAGAAAAAAATTATTCACGCAGTGAGTGGTTAAGGACTGGAATGCACTGCCCGAGAGTGCGGTGGAGGAATGTTCAATCAAAGCATTCAAATGGGAATTAGACTGTTATCTGAAAAAGAACTTCAAAAGGTCAAATTGTTGGAATGGGTACAAAGGTGGCTTATGATGTTCAATGTGGAGAAATGATTCTTTTTGGTAGCAAGGACTTGGAGAGTCAATATAAAATAAAGGGTACCAGCTCTAAAGGGGGCACAGGGGCAGATGCACTTGGATGTACATTTGCATAAATCATTGAAGATTGGCAGGACAAGTTGAGAAAGTGGCTAATTAAACATGCAATATTCTAGGCTTTATGAATGGGGGCATAGAGTAAAAGAACAAGGTTGAATATGTATAAGACTCTAATTCAGCTTCAGCTGAAGTATTGCGTCCAATTCTGGGCATGCAATTCAGGAAATATTAAAGGTAAATGAAAAGAGTACAGAAAAAATTCAGGGGAATGGATGTGGAGATTAGAGAATTTAGGACTGTTCTACTTGGAGAGAAGAAGGCTGAGAGGAAATATGATAGAGATATTCAAAATCATGAGGGGCCTGGACAGAATAGATGGGGAGAAACTGTTCCCACTTGTGAAAGGCTCGAGAATGAGAAGGCACAGATTTAAGCTAAGCGGTGAAAGAAGCAAAAGCATTATGGGAAAAAAATTATTCACGCAGTGAGTGGTTAAGGACTGGAATGCACTGCCCGAGAGTGCGGTGGAGGAATGTTCAATCAAAGCATTCAAATGGGAATTAGACTGTTATCTGAAAAGGAAGAACATGCAGGGCTATGGGGAGAAGGTGTGATAATGGCACTAGGTGAATTGCTCATTCAGAGAACCGGTGCAGATCAATAGGCCGTATAGCATTTTTCTGTGCTGCAACAACTCTGTAATTCTGTGAACCCAGGTCAGAGGCTGGGATCTACAAGGTACAAGTCAGGAGTGTGATGGAATATGCTCCACTTGCCTGGATGAGTGCAGCTCCAACAACACTCAAGAAGTTACCATCCAGGAGAAAACAGCCTGATGGATTGGCACCCCACCCACCGCCTTAAAGTTTCGCTCCCTCCACCACCAACACACAGTGGCAGCAGTGTGTACCATCTACAAGATGCACTGCAACAATGCACAAAGGCTCCTTCGACAGCACCTTCCAAACCAACAACCTCTACCACCTAGAAGGTCAAGGGCAGCAGACACATGGGAACACTACCACCTGCAATTTCCCCTCCAAGCCTCTTACCATCCTGACTTGGAACTATATCACCATTCCTTCACTGTCACTGGGTGAAAATCCTGGAACTCCCTCCCTAACAGCACTGTGGATGTACCTATACCACATGGACTGCAGCGGTTCAAGAAGGCTGCTCTCCACCACCTTCTCAAGGGCAATTAGGGATGGGCAATAAATGCTGGTTGAGCCAGCAATGCCTACATCCTGGGAAAGAATATATATTAAAAGCATTTTTAATGGATTTTTACATTTATATAATAGTATCTCTGCCATGTGTTCTCTAACTTCTTTCAGCCCCATGGATGCGAGCTATCCACACCAGGGGCTTTATCCTGTCTTAATTGTTATTAGTTGATCAATTATTCCTCCCCAACATCTACCCCCAACAACCACCCCCCATCCCCCAACTCCCTCCTACCTTAAATATCCGGATATCATTTTTGATTTCTTCCCCTAATGTTGCGCCCGCCTTGTTCATCTCCTTGGTAAATAATCTAGCAATGTCAGTATTCAATATTTCTGCCATTTTGATGTCATTATTTTTGAGCTAAACTTGTGCATCCCTTAGTGGCCCTACTCATATTCTGATTTTTTTTGTTATTTAAGTCAGTAGAATACTTTATTATTTCTGTTCATATTCCTTGATAATTTAATGTTGTAACTCACCTCTGCATTCCTAATTTCCAACTTCTCTTCTAACCTCATTCCATTTTGCCATTCTCTCTTTTGAGTATGCCTTTTTGTTGAGTTTCAATTTCACCTTTATATCTTTAGTTATCAATGGTGATTCGTTATTGGCTAGCTTGTTTTTTCAGTGAAATATATTACTCCTGAACTCTATTTTTCATCATTTTCTATATTTCCCATTGTTGTTCTATGTCATCAGCTATCAAGAGTTACCTTCTCCTCTTCCATCTCAGTCCTTCAAAATTAGCTTTATTTGGCAAGCTTGGATCACCAGGCATTCCCATAATTCTCCAACTCATTAATCTTTCAATGCAAACAGAACTCAATCTCCCCTTAGTGACACTATTTTTTAAAAAAAATCTTCCAATCTAAATCCACAAACTCTCACAGGACAAATCCTAATTAGAATCTGCTTCCGCTGTAGTTAATAGCTGGGATCCTCAAATCAGGGTTAAGCACTGTCCAATAATTAGTACAATCAGTTTGTAATTCAAACCACCTTTTTAAAGTATTTCAAGTTTTTAAACCTTTGATTGGATGAAATAGTCATCCCACCTTTTATACTGTTAAATTAGGGGTTTTGCATTGAAATTATATTGAAAAGCCAACAAATCTTTCAGTCACTTCCTGCATGAGTAAAACCAGCAGACTCACATCTGCAGATAAAACGAACAACACATACTAGAGACTCCACTTTTCCCCTAGACTATGTGCATCATTGTGCATCCATATGCAACGTGTGTATGATGCCAGTCATCATTTGAACATGGCCACAAAACACAGAGGGATTTGAAACTTAACCCTGAATATGACAAGGGCATCAGTTACCTTCCTTTCCTCTCCTTCCCTTCTCCTGAAGGTGTTCACTCCTTGCTGGGGTATGACTGAATGGACCCAAGTAATCATCAGTTTTTCAACCAAGTTAACATTCCTTATGTCTGTGCCTAGTGCGCTCTGGTAGATTATCTGACTGTGGAAAAATTACATTGAACTTATCTCTGTCCTGGATTCATGCCTACACGGATACATGCTTTAATGTATCCATCTTGGATCAGTGGAAGCACTCTAGCCTCTGAGCCAGAAGGTTTGAATGGCTCTAGTCCCACTCTAGGGACTTCAGCACATAATCTAGGCTGGCACTTCTCTGGAGTACTGAAAGAGTGCTGCATTGTTATCTTGCCGATAGGACATAAACTGAGGCTCCATCTGCCCACTCAGTTGGGCATAAAGGATGCCTCTGGCAATATTCCAAGAGCAACACAGGAGTTGTCTCTGGTGCCTTGGCCAACATATATCTCTTAACAAACACCTAAAACAGAATATCCCATCATTCATTTAATTTCTGATTTAGGGAGCTTGTTATGACTGACCTGTTTCTTACATTATAACAGTGACTAGACTGTGCTTGAATGGAAAGGTGCCATGGAAAGAGAAGGGGTATTGATTGATTGAGGAAAGGGCAAACATGTCAAAGAGGGCATAGTCCCTCCAGAATATGGAAAGACGAGGGAAGGGCAAAACATGTTTGGTGGAGGCAACAGTGTAGAATGATCCGTTGAATGAGGAGGTTGGGGAAGTGAAAGGTGAAGTCAAGGGAAACCCTACTGTGGTTCTGGGAGGAGAAGGAGCGAGAACAGAAATGTGAATGAAATGGACAAGCTTGATCTTGTCAGGGTTAAACCTGTAAGACAGGTTAAAGGTGAGTTTTCCAACCTCAGTATAATAGTCAAATGACTAACTTTTCTCCTGGGAGTATGTCGGCTGTCTGTGCTGTGCCGCACCTCTGTTAAATCTGGATGTGGGTGGCTTGCTTTGAGCTGTTAAAAAAAACTTACATCTCACCCAACCCCAACTCAAACATGTGGGGTGTTAAAATTAACCCAATGTAACTGGTACAAATGAGTGTTCAGGTGAAATTGGATTTGGAAGAGATGAAATATAGATCCTGAGTTTTGAAGGCTACAGCATATGTCAAAATGGCTCTGACTCTTAATCATGTTTACTCTGGAAAGTGTGGTTTTATTCATTTTAAGGAACAAGGACAGAGCTCAATGTCATTGTGTGCTTTGAAACCACTACCTGCACAAGGCTGGAATTGACCAAAACTTCCCCTTAAAATTGTCAGTGGCTAAATAGATGCAACCCCAACAGAAAGCCAATAGTTGAAACTGTGCCAATTGTACCAGTGCTACTGCAGTCCGTGAACTGTATCCTGGACACTTGGGACCTGCAGGAATCAGACCATATCCCTCACACATAGAGGAATAATAAACACCCTCTGGAAATAAGAACCTGTACACTATCAGGCTGACTCGAATTGGAGCTTCTCTTTCCCCGTGAAAACCCGAAATCATTGGCTGGCATTTAAACCTTCTTCTCCTTTCAATTCCATTGCTCCAGTTAATTGTCAACTGATGGTCAAATGGTTTCTTTTGAAGTTTCTAAAGACAGGCCAGAATCAGAATCCTTTGGTCCTTCCATTAGAAAGGTAAAAGCAATCAAAACCCTCTCTATTCAGAGAGAATCAGGAATCACCATTGTTAGAATAATAGGATTCAGGCCTGTTACCAATTCATTGCAATTTAAAAAAATATATATAAATGGGTACACAGCTGTCCGGTCAGCTAAGAAATAAACCTTTGAAACACAGCTGCTTAAAAATCAGATTTTTCTGGACAAAGCAAGCATGAAACTTAAGAAGAAACACTGTCAATCATTCAGATTGAGACAAAATCCATGTTAATTTTTCTCCCAATTAAATCCACATCAGGTTAATCCAGAATTTATCCCTTACCACAAGGGGTAAGCATAATGATATCTTTCCCATGTGAATTCGAAATTTTTCTGTATAACAACTCCTGCTCACACAGGCTTCATTGTTACTTCTTATTTAACATGGGTGGAAGCAAAGGAAAAAGTGAACATTTGTGAAACACTGGTTCAGCCTCAACTGGAGTATTGTGTCCAATACTGAGCACCACACTTTAGGAAGGATGTGAAGGCATTGGCGGGGCAGGGGAGGGGGGGGGTTGGGGGTGGCATAGAAAAGATTTACGAGAATAGTTCCAAGGGATGAGGGACTTCAAATACATGGATAGGTTGGAGAATCTGGGGCTGTTCCCCTTAAAGGAGAAAGGTTTGAGAGGAGATTTGATATAGATGTTCAACATCATGAGGGTTCTGGACAAAGTAGATAGGGAGACACTGTTCCCATCAGCAGAAGGGTTGAAAACCAGGAGACACTGGTTTCAGGTGATTGGCAAAAGAACCAAAGGCGGCATGAGGAAAACCTTTTCACACAGTGAGTGTTTAGGATCTGGAATACTCTGCCTGAGAGTATGGTGAAGGCAGGTTCAATTGAGGCACTCAAAAGGGAATTGGGTAGTAATCTGAAGAGGAAAAGTTTGCAGAGCCATGGGGTAAGGGCGGGAGGAGTGGAACTACTAGGTTGCTGGCAGAGAGCCAGCAAGGGCATGATGGGCCAAATGGCCTCCTTCTGTGCTCTAAAAATTTTGTGATACTGTGAAAAAAACCACTCCTATAAAATGAGAATTAAGTGCATAGTGTTTGTTTGTAATTTATGGACATGGTTCTTTTGTAGCATGACTTGCATAAATGATACAGGGTTTGCTTTAACATGGATAGTACAGCATCTCAGGAAATAATTTAATTATGTAGTGCAGTCAACTCAACGTACCAAGGGCAAAGGGAATAAATTGATTAAATATCTTTTAATGGATCGAAAGACAAGCTAGAAAGACAAGCTAGCTCTGATGATCCCTGAACCAATAAGCTCACTGTTAAAGCAATGTCAGTGCATTGATGTCAAGCACAAACTGTGTACTTTTTAACAAGAAGCAAGATAAAATGACAGGGTATACTGGTCTGGAGGAGTTACAATTCTGATGGTTTGAAGGAGCTGGATTAACTTACTCTGTTGATATCAAACATATATGGTAATGCCCCTTGCCTCAGAATTTAGATAGAGCAGTTAAAGGAAACATGGAGTGAATTTTTACGGCCCTGTCATGGCAGGGGTGGGGCGGTAAAATGCAATGAGTTGTTCAAAAGTCCATTGACTTCGGCGGGACCATAAAACCCCGCCAGCGTCAAATTCTGCCCATGGTTATAGGAAGGCGTTGGGGATGGGGTGTTGAGGCGGCAGAAGGAATTTCAGTTGGAAAATGGCGGGGAGAGATCCTGAATGTGAGTGAAGTAATTGTGATGGGGAGAGGAAGATCATGGTCGGGGAAGAGGTCGTGGTTGTGAGGAGAGGTCACGGTCAGGGAGAAGTGCGTGGAGGCAGGGGACATCAGGGACTTCACAGATCGTGGAGGGGTGTGAGGTCAGCTGACATTGAGAAAGGATGCAGATTAACTTGCAAGGCCCGACGGAAACACTGCTGCCTCTCCTGGCCCACAAGCAGTGCTGTAAAATGAATCTGGTCTTTCTTGCCTCTTTTTACCTGTTGAATTTCTAGACGCCTGGGAAGCTCAGACAAAATGAGTAAAAATGATAAAAAGCCTGCAAAAATGAAGGCACGTAACCACTTTGAAACTGCTGCCTCCTGAAATGGATTGGTCGCCCACCAAACCACACTCCCCCCACCCCATCACCCCCTCCCCTGACTAGTTTCTTTAAAAACCAGAGGAGGCTAGGTAGGGTCAGGATTGAACTTTTAATGGCACACTGACGGTTGGTGTGCTGGACTAAGGGAGTCCTGGCTGACACCCCAACTCCCCTTACATCGACGACTTTGTAGGAGCTGGCAATGGACCTTCCCACTCACAGGCCTAGAAACTCCACCCCATGACTGAGAGTGCCACATCTAACTCCTTGGGAAGCTTGAGGCAGTTCCGGCAAACACAGGACTGACCAGAAGTCTACCGGAATGCCTGTGGAATACTGGCCCCACTAACTTTACCTCCTTGACTGGACTTATTCACCTAGAATTCCTGTTGGTCTGTCAGGAGGTAAACAGAGGGATAGCAGAACATTTCTGGGAGAATTACCCTGACTGATCTACCTCCAATATTATTATTTTGCTAAAATATAGGTTTTCTGTACACCAAAGTGCCACCAAAGAAATGAGAGCTGCACTAATCCACTGAATTTGCTGTTATCTGGAGTGAGTAAAAATTAAATAGTAATGGGAAGATAAGGCTGGCTCTTTAATCAGCAAAATTACTCTTGACTATGGCATTACTGAGAAAGAAAGCTATGGCCTCTTTTTAGGCCATCTTACAGAACACACAGCGGGTAACAATTATTATGGAAATTTTCAGGGAAGGGATTTGTACTGTGAAGACTCTCTCCCGATCAATTCAAACGTTTGAAGTGCTGTTCATGAAGCCAGTGATATAATAAGGACAGTGCTGCTGCTGCAATGCAACAATTTCTAGGGTTTTAATTTCACTTCATAAAAATCTCTTTAATTCTCCAGAAAGTTACAGAAGGGAAAGAGTAATTAAGGATGAGAAATATCTTTAAAAGGCTAGAAATTGCTGTTGGTGATATCGGGTGATGAAGATGTCACATTACTTACTTGCTGTTTTAATAGTGGTGTTAACACAGTTGTAGTAGTTAATTAATGTATGTGTTAAAATAATGGATTTTGTGAAGCACACATGTGCTACCATTTCTAAAAGCAATTTGTAAGTTGTTTCATTTGTTTTTTTTAAATTCTTGCATGGGATGTGGGTATCACTGGCAAGGTCAGCATTTGTTGCCCATCCCTAATTTTCCTTGAAATGGTCCACATTACTGTGGGCCTGGAGTCACATGTAAGTCAGACAGGGTAAGGATGACAGATTTCCTTCGGAAATTAGTGAACCAGATGGGTTTTTGCACCAATCAACGATAGTTTCATGATCACTATTACTGCAATTAGCTTTAAAAGCTGAATGTATTAATTCCACCAGCTGCGGTATGATTTGAACCCATATCCCCAGAGCATGGCCAGAGTAGAGCATGGGATTACTAATCTAATGACATCACCACTACACCACCATCTCACACATTCTGTGCCAAGAATGTAAAGTAATAACCAACAAAACAAATATACTTTTGTTTATTCTGCATTTTTCCACTTTTTCTCCTCATGAGGCCTTTTATTTTCTTAGTCCTGATGAAGTTAGAACAGTTTTGGGTTTTGGCACCCTTCTGACTACCATTCAAGTAACTCCACGATACGTTAAGATCGAATGGAGCAAATTGTCTCTGGGCCTTGCATATACCCACTTTGTGACTCTGCGAAGTTGGCTTGTTCTCTGTCAATGTCTCTCTAAAGGTAGGGGACGACCAGGACTAATCTCAGAAGTGTCTCACCCTCTTGATATTTTCCTCCTTTTATCTGATAATGTGACTGTATCTCACTTAGAGGCTTCCAATAATGATATGGCTGAACTCAGTGGCCCAAGAGAATCCCAGATACAAATGCAAGCTTAACACTCCACAGCACAACATGTTGAACCTTCAGCTGAGTATATTACTATTGATTTATGTAAATTTTTGTCATACCACTTACTTAAACTTCCATTTTTTCTATGCTGTTGTCACGGTAACTTTGTTAAATCAGCACTTATTGTGTAGGAAACATCAGGCGTCTTGTCACAGAATCACAGCCTTCAATGAACAATATCTTTACAATCCTGGAATACTGCAAAAAGTGAAATTTTAAAAACAAATATTGTTCTGATCAAAAGTCAGCATTTTAACCAATTGGATGTGGTCAGTTTCATCTCAGGTAGTCTCAGGAGCTGTTTATTCCCAGCCATGAAGCAGAAAGCAAACTCAAAAATACTCAATAGTGTAGCCAGAAATTGGATGCCTTCCAGTTTGTGTGGCTCGGATCCAATAGCTGCTCAACGGTAACTGCAACCTAATTGAAAAAGGTGCAAATGTTTTCTCTTTGCCTTGGGGAAAAGAAAACCAATGTATGAGCACTGTGCAAGTATTTATTTTAATTTGGAAAAATAATTGGAATACTTATCAAAGGAGTAAGGAGCACATTGTTCCAAAAACAATTATAATTATAAACAACAGATTTAAATGCTGGCTGGGAGTTTATAACCATTCCCATGTCAGCGTAACATTTCAGGAGCAATGTAGGAATGTGACATTACATTGCGTATTGGGGGAACCAACTCTTATGGTACCAGGTCCTCATACTGTGATAAGGAAGGACAAGTACATGAGTGATTTTATTAGCTGATTGCATTATGGTTGATATCTTCATGACAACAGAATGCCAGGTATTCAGAAATGTAAGATAGCTTTTCCACTTCAAAATGATCACTTAGTTACTGTGCTTGCTCGTACTAAAGTATTGTGGTAGGGTATGGAAGCAGACCACCCCTGCAGTAGGCTGATTTCTAGGCCCAAATTTTCGCAACCTAGGTGGGTAGCTCCAGACGGGAGATTTCCTGACTCACTGGAACCGCCTCAGTAGACAGACCCCAAATGGCGTGATTTTCATGGATGCGGAATAGAGTCGGACCTGCCACCCCCAGACACAGCTCAAAGGCAGCCTTAAGGGTGGCCAAGAGCCAAGGCAGGCTGGTTAAAAAGCCCACCTCAGTTCCCTGGGATTTGGTCCCAGTTTTATGAAGGGATATTAGGTCCTCCAGTTCTTACCCCTCACATCCATTCACAACCCCAGCCCCCACCCACTTCCCATGGCCCCTTATACCCTCTATGCCAACTCAGTGCCAACTCATGCCCTCCACCCAGTATACACCATGTACAGAACCAATGAACTGCATAGTAACAATGGCACCTGTAGAACTTTTCAGAAAAAAATATCCATTCACAAATCTTCTTTGGAAAAAAAATGCTGTTCCTACAGCCCCATAAAAGGGTCAATCAAAGGGACTATTAAAGTGTCAGTAACATTTCCCATCTCTTAATCTTGTGCAGATAAACATTGGGACTGTAACGAAAGAGATAACGGGCAGAATTTTGCCCTTGATGGGCGGGTGGACCCCACCGGCTCGGCGGTGGGCGGGCAGCCAATCGCTGCCGCCAAAACGGGCCCCGCCGCCATTTTGAGTGGGCAGGCCAATTAAGGCCCACCCAGCGGGCCACCCGACCAGAAGCGCTATGCGCTTCCTGTGCTGGGGGGGGAGGGATTTCCCAACTGTCAAAGTGCGCTCTTTCGCGCATGCTCGCGAAAGAGCGCACAGCTCCCTGAGACTAAGTGCTGTCTCAGAGAGAGCACTGAAAGTTTTATAAACTTAAAAAATAGAAAAATAAAAAAAATATTAACATGTCCCTCTCGTGTGACAATGTCACACGAGATGGGACATGTTAATAAATATCACGTAAAGTTTATTAAAGTTTTTTAAAACAGACATGAAACCTCATCCCGCCAGTGGATGAGGTTTCATGTTTTTTCAGAAGCCCGCTGGGGCTCCTGGCCTGTCCGCCAGCCTTAAGGTTGGACGAGCAGGTCCTTTAATTGGCTTAATTATCCTCAATTGGCCATTGACAGGTTGGCGGGCGGACAGCTGATCACGCTGTCCACCCGCCTTCCTGAATATTTAAATGGGGCGGCATGACTTCAGGGGTTCCTCCCGTCATCCCGCATCATTTTCGCATCGGCGAGCGGGCCCTGCCCCCAACTCGCCGATGGAAAAATTCTGGCCTACAGTTCTGTCAACAGTTCTGTCCAGCTGTCAAAACAGAACCCCTACTGAGAAAATCACTTTATGAATCTGGGCTCACAGCCATTCATGCACAATGAGGCCATCCAATTCTGCTGAAAGAATTCTTCAACTTGTCCTCATCATGCATGTTTGACTCCAGAGTTTTTATGACTACAAAAATCTGGACCCTACACTCTAAAAGGAAACCGTTTTGCATTCACACAATAAACCGTGCGCTTGAAACTTTTGACTTTTTAATAAATCTCTCCTGTCTTTATTAATATACTGCAGGTAAATATCCAATTGAAATTGCAACATTAGCTTAAAATTTCCATCCTATAAGGGTGAGGGAAATGAAAGGAATTGAATCATTCTGTGAAAACTTCTAAACCCAGCAGAGCTACAACATTGAAAAGAACCATCTAGAGATGTTTAAAAGTGCAGTTGGTAAACGCTAAATGTGGCAGACTATTTTCCCAAAGGTCTCACACTGCTTGTTAAATTGCAAATGAGCATCAGTTTAGTAACTTCAATCTGAGTTATACTCTGCTGATGCAAGACCAAAATTGCTTTGTATTGAAACAGAGTGCGTTGCATAATTGGTTTTTTAGGAGTGTGTCCTGCATATAGTAACAGAACACAATCAAGGAGCGCATCAGCCAAATTATACACGCATTGTTAATAATTTAGGATTCAATCTTCCCTGCTAAGAGGTATGTGCATTTTTTATCTTGCCAGGTTGATTAACATGATTTTTATTAGTTGCTCTTTTCCAATTGCAAAGTAGCACCATTGTATTTTTAGGCAGAACTAACAACCTAAACCTTACAAAGTGTTTGCCATTTTCAAGCTACTTGCTCATTCATATGAAACATTAAATTGAGGTCCCCATCTGACCTCTTAGGTGGACGTAAAAGATCCAATGGTACAACTTCGAAGAAGAGCAGGGGAATTCTGGACGATCTTTAATCCTTAAATAACAGCTAAAAAAAGAATTATCTGACCATAAACACATTGCTGTTTGTGGGAGTTTGCTATATGCCAATTGGCTGCCATGTTTCCTACATTACAACAGTGATAACACTTCCAAATGACTTCATTGGCTGCTTTGGGACACCCTACGGTCAAGAAAGGCACTATATAAATGTAAGTCTTTTTTCTTTTCTATTTCACCAATCGTACAATGTCTGAACATTTTCTGTTAGTATCTAAAAACAGAAGTAGGTAGGAGTAACAAGTGAGCAACTGTGTATGTGAGCAGAGTAATTATGTTACTAGCTTAATTATCTAGAGGCCTGGACTAATTATTAGGAGATATGAGTTCAAATCCCACCATGGGAGCTGGGGAGGTTAAATTTAATTAATTAAATAAATCTGGAATTAAAAAGCTAGTCTCAGTAATGGTGACCATGAAACTAGTGGCTTCTTTTAAAAACCCATCTCATTAACTAGTATCCTTTAGGGAGCAAAATCTGTTGTCCTTACCTGTTCTGACCTATATGTGACTGCAGACCCACAGCGATGTGGTTGACTCCTAGGGCACAATTTTACAACCTGCGGGTGGGGCATGCCTGACCAGACCGGGCGTAAAATAGCGCCCGATGATATCTGGTGAGCGTCCCGACATCATTGCGCACTCGCATGATATTTCGGTCAGCGGGCACGAGCGTGTGCTGGAGCCGCACCTGCCATTAATTAAAAGGTCACTTAAGGCCATTTAAAAGCCAATTGACAGTGATTTTTCGTTGCCCATGTGATTTTGTGCTCATCGCACGGGCAAAATGTGCAGGCTTCCAGCCGACAATTTTAAAAACCTCATCCATGGGCAGGATAAAAGAGGTGAGCAGCATTGCCATTGTCAGTCGTGGGGAGTTTGGAACATAGTTTGCCGCTGGTGACTTATTGATACTTGGCAGCTTCATCTCTGTTCGGGGTTTCATTCTTAGCATTTCCAGCCTTCATTTCAGGACTCATTGGTGTCTTCAAAGGCCCCTGGAGGATTCAGACCGTGTGGACCCTTTTAGGTATCAGACAGCCTTCTGCTACCCTGATGATGGGGATTGTGGTCTCCGCTGGTGGCATCTCCTCTGAGGAGGGGCAGAAGGGAAAGGAGGCCAAGTGTCCAAGTGCAGCTTCCAGGGCAGGGACCCGTGGGAGGAGAGGCACAGGCACAAGGGGCGCAGGGCCAGCAGGAAGTGCAAGGCGGAAAGGGCCACAGGAGACACCACAATCCTGCTGCCAGGATTTATAGGTGGCAATGCAGCTACCTCAAAATGTCCGAGGTGCAATGCCGAACGAGGCTCCGCCTCTCAAGGGAGACAGTGACCTCCATCCGTCAGAGGATCGGCCCTGAGATCAGCTCCATCTGTGTGGCACCATGGATGCCCCATGCCAGTGGCACTGAAGGTCACAGCGGCCCACAACTTCTATGCCACTGGCTCTTTCCAGGGGTCAGTGGGGGATCCGTGTAGAGTTTCCCAATCAGCTGTACATAGTTGCGTCAAGCTGGTGACAGAAGCTCTGTTCAGGCGGGTACTGACCTTCATTCTTTACTGTATGGACATGGCCAGCTAGGCTGAGCGAGCCAGAGGCTTCGCAGCGATTGCTGGGTTCCCCCGTGTCCAGGGTGCCATCAACAGCACACATGTGGCCATCAAGGCGCCAGAGGGTGAGCCCGGTGCCTTCGTCAATAGGAAGGATTTCCACTCCATGAACGTGCAGATAGTGTGTGACCACAGGATGCAGATTCTGCAAGTCTGTGCAAGGTACCCTGGCAGCTCCTGACTCTTACATCCTCAGATACTCCCAGGTGCCGAGGCTCTTCAGTGCTCCAGCCCAACTGGACGGATGGCTGCTAGGTGACAAGGGCTATCTGTTGAAAAGGTTGCTCATGACACCTCTCTGCCACCCAAGAACAGAGGTATCGTTACATTGAAAGCATAATGACATTAAAATTACTGGCATTGGTGTCCACACCAGCAGACATATAAACCAAACGTAAATTAACATAAAATCACCTGTGACCAGTCCTTCTCGTGCTCATTGTGCCTTAAACTTACGTTTGCGAGTGCTACTTCTTGGTACCCCACCCCCCCCACCCCCCCCACCCCACCACCTCACTTGCACCGGCATTGGAGACAGCCTGCTGACCCTGGTGTCTTGTTGGCCTTGATGACCTTGGCGGTCGTCCTCCGGCGAGTTGAGCTTCTGCTGGCCCCGCCTGGGAGCCTGGGAGGGACCGGCCAGTGTCATGGCTGGCATCTCCCCAGTCATCGCAGACTCATCGGATGCCACGGTCACTGACAGTGGGGCGGAGGAGCTGCTGCCGTCATCCAGAGAACCCTGACAGGAGCAATATTTAAACCAGATAGATTTTGATAAACGTGTCCACACAGCAGCAAAGTCCTGATGGCAGCAACAGCCTGGAATAACAGGTTGTTCACATCAGAACAGAGGGGCTACTGTGCAGGTATATTACTTTAACATGCCAATAACTCAAGCAGCTCATGCGCCAACGTGAGGTCGCACTGGACCTCCCTGCTCACCATTGATGGACGGGCACCTAGCTGGGATACTGGGTGCCTCATCCATCTCCCACACGGACAGTGACCACCTGAGGCTTGCAGGTCTGAGCACAACCCCAGGAACCCCTGATTCTGACCTTGGAGCTGCCTCTCCATGAGAGTCGCCACTCTCTCAATGGAGGAAGCGGAGTGATCGGCCAGTCCTGATGCTCCGCATGGCACACAGGCTCACATGGATCTCCACCAGATCCTCCCACATATCTCATTGGACGTCCATCATCTGCCGCCTAATGGACGACTCCAGAGGCTCATCAACTGCCTTCGATCCAGTATCATCCTGGTCTCCAGCAGTCCTCCAACTGCCGGTGCCCTGGGCACTCTCTGCCTCCACCCTCACCTCAAGCGAGTGTGAAGCACCCTCAGCAATGTGCACCGACATCCTAGCCGCCAATCTAATGCCCACCGAGGTGCTGGTATCTGCTCTAGTGCCTGCTTCAGAGACTGGGTGTGGCACAGGTGAAAATGAAGCCTGGTGGTCCTCCGGCGTCAGGGTCCCTAGGCCAAGTGCGTGATGGCGAATCTAAAAGGGGGAAGAAGCACTGCAAGGCACTCATCCGAAAAGCTAGGGTGCTGAGTCCCCACCCGACTTGCCCTCCCGCCTGGCGTATCCAGCCACACTCAACTCCATCAAAACAACGCAGAACACATGTCCTTCCATGGGCAGCCTTTCCGGGGCTACCTGGGCCATTTTTAAACCAATTGGATCCGGCGGCCCCCGCTCAGCCCTTCCCAACCAGTGACGAGCCGCATTTCACGCTGGGCGGGCCTTAGTTGGTCCACCAGCGTGAAATCACGGTCGGGGGCCTATCGCGGGTGGTGAGCCATTTCCCAGCCGCTCCCAGTCCCACCAACCGAAACTGCCCCCTGACCTCAAAATTCTGCCCTTAATTTCTCCCTAGTGGTCTACAATGCCACTAAGTTGTATTCGAGAAGGTGGCTCAACCCCACCTTCTGAAGGGCAATTAGGGATGAGCAATAAATCCTGGCCTCACCATGTCCTGGGAATGAGTAAAAAAAAAAATCATGTGCTACTGCCTTGCTTAGAGAAAGCTTAGTTTTACATTTTTGTTTCCTTAAAACCCACCAACCATTGAAGTGTCCTAGGATATGCACAAATCATTGCACATGCAAAACCGTATTTTTGAAGTTTCAAAATAAATATAATCAGAACCAGATTGATTAGATTCAGAAGGACTTGATTCACTGTTATGCCTCTTTGACCCAATAATTGGTTTCTCCAGAAAACCAGACCAACTTCTTAATTCAGGAGTGACAAATGACGAAGTAAGATGAATGGAAAAATAATAAGGTTAAATAGTTCATGACACAGTGCTTTGTACTAAGGTACTTCTATTTTGTGGTATTCAGAATACAATACTTTTTCTGCCACTTTTGTTTGAGGTTGAACTGGAAGAGAATTCTGAAGTATTGGTTTGATACTTGTTAATATGTCCCACCAGAAGCCTTGGATTGTGAACCTAGCTTTTAGCATGCTGCAATCTTTTATGAGGCAGAAGAGCAGAAACAAGCTGAAGCTTGTGATATGAAGCGAGTTTTCATCATTGTCAGTTAGAATTGTTATATTAGGCAGAAGAGCTGTCCCTGGCATCCCTGTACGTGCTGACCTACATTGGCTTCCAGTCAAGCAACATCTTGATTTTAATGTTCTCATCCTTGTTTTCAAATCCCTCCACAGCCTTGCCCCTCTCTATCTCTGTAATCTCCTCCAGTGCCACAGCCCTCCAAGGTAACTGCGTTTCTTTAATTCTGGCATCTTGTGCATTCCCAATTTTAATTGCTCCACCATTGGTGCCTGCACCTTCAGTTGCCTAGGCTTCAAGCTCTGGAATTCCCTCCCTACGCCTCTCCATCTCTCTCCATCGTTTTCCTCCTTTAAGACACTCTTTAAAACATACCTCTTTGATCAAGCTTTTGGTCATCTGACCTAATATCTCTTCATGTGGCTCAGTGATATACTTTGTTTTATAATGCTCCTGTGAAGCACTTTGGAACGTTTCATTACTTTAAAGGCACTATATAAATATAAGTTGTTGTTGGTGGCAATGGTGGTGTGAGATGCCAGCTTTAGGAGGAATTAGATTGAGATCATAATATTTGTGCTTACATTGAAGTGAGAGCATTTTTAAAGATTACTTAAAAAAAGTACTTGTAGATGAAAAAGTTCAGGTTATGCAGCATAATAAGAATGTCGAACATGAAGACATGTGCTGCTTGTGTGACCTGCCAGAAATTTGCTTTTGTTGGGGGGAATCTTAATTAGTAGGGATATGATAAGATGCAGGAAGAGTACTTCACCTGAAATCTGCTGTTGTATAGAGAAACTCGAAGGAGACTTGACTAGGGAAGTTTTGAGGCCTCTAGGCGTTCCACTAATAAAATATTCTTGAGAAGTTAGAATTTGAAGATCAACTCACAGTGGCAGATATATGCACATTGTATCTTGAAAATGTACTATGCTGAGGTATGGATTTGAATGAGGTGCAAAGAACGAGCTATAGATTTGCATGATGGCAGGTCAAGAGTTAGGACTAAGCAACACTTTGTGGCAAGCACTCGTGGGCCAACCATGAAGAACAATGCAGTGGGATGCTGTTCCCACAATTCTAAACTGCCAAATTCTTTTTGTAGCCACCTTGGTCACCCAATGTCCATTCAGCCATCTTTAACACACTGGGAGGCCCTTCATTCAGTTACTTTCCCACAGAAACAATCCATCTGTTTCTTTCCTTTTAGGCTTCATTTCACCTCAATCCGCCCGCAATTTCTTAGCTTTCGCCCACCTCTGCCCTTAACCTCTTCCCCAGACTTGATATAGACTCAGAAATGTTTGAACTTGATTTTGAAGCTTTGAATAAACTCAAAGAAATGTATGTCCCAAACCTAATCACTCAGCTTAAAGTTTGCACACCCCTTTAATTAGGCTGCTTTTTAAAAGTGTTTCTTCCATGCAATCACACCTTTATTCGTTTAATTCTTTGTCTGACTGCCTCCATGCTCTAGTTAATTTACAAAGTCCCCTTGCTTCTGTTTCTTTCATAATTAATTTCTCTAGCTACTGACTGGAAGTTTGGCTTCTTCTGCTCAAACCCCGGGTGATGAAAATAATTGTACAATTGGACACGGTTTTAAAAGTATTTTTGAAACAAATGTTCAACAGAAATTATTTCAGCTATTCCTCCTTTGCCTTCATGCCTTCATTTTATTTAATTTATTCATAGAATCATAGAATGGTTACAGCAAAGAAGGAGGCCATTTGGCCCACTGTGTCTGTGCTGGCCCTCTGAAGGAACAATTCACCTAGTGCCACTCCACTTCCTTTTACTCATAGCCTTACAAACTCTTCCCTTTTCAGGTAATGGTCCAATTCCCTCTTGAATGCCTCGATTGACCCTGCCTCCACCACTCTAGCAGGCAGCATAGATCCTAACCACTCACTGTGTGAAGAGGTTTGTCCTCATGTCATCATTGCTTCTTTTGCCAATTACCTTAAATCTGTGCCCCCCATGTTCTCGATCCTGCCACCATTGGGAACAGTTTCTCCCTGTCTACTCTGTCCAGACACTTCATGATTTTGACACCTCTGTCAAATTTCCTCTTCTGTGTAACTGAAGATCTTCATTGTTGGAACCATTTTCATGAATCTTCTCTGCACTCTCTCTAATGTCTTCCCATCCTTCCTAAAGTGCAGTGCCTATACTTTCTAAAGTGCAATGCAATACTTGAATTGAGGCAAAACCGATGTTTTATACAGATTTAACAGAACTTATTTGCTTTTGTGCTATGCCCCTATTGATAAAGCCTATAGGATGCTGTGTACTTTATTAACCACCTCTCAACCTGTCCTGCCACTTTCAATGATTTGTGCACATAAAAAAAACGAGATCTCCCTGCTCCTGCACCCCTACAGAATTGCACCCTTTATTTTATATCGGCCCAAATCTTTTGCTACGCGTCGACGCTGAGCGCATTGATGCTGCCCATGAAGATTTCATTGATCTGTCCCTTTTACAATTTTTAAGTCATATTTTCTGATCCTGGCTGAAGCATTGAAGGGTTAGCTCAGCCTCTCCAGGGGAAGGTCATCAGGTGCAAGAAGGCACAGAAGAAGAGAGGACACACCCTCTTTTCACGACAGTAGCTGCTGTATGCAGGGAAGTTTTTAAAGGTTCAAGTCTTTCAGTAAGTGAGTTAGTGAATGGGTGAGGTGGGTAGGTCGCAGTGGTGGTTTGAGGTGTGTGAGGTAGGTGAGGCGGATGAGATGGGTAGGTGGGTGGATGGGTGAGTGAGAAGTCAGGTTGGGGGATAGTCAGGTGTTGGGAAAGTCGTCGGGTCTGTTTGGGGTGTAGCCGGGTCTGGTCGGGGTGTCAGCCAGGTGGTCAATGAGGTAGTTGGGTGGTTGTGGGGGTTGGGGGGGGGTGGGGTAGTCGGACCTGGTCAGGGGGGTTAGTTGGGTTTGGTTGGAGGAAGTAATCGTGTGGTCGGGGAGGTAGTTAGGTCTGGTCGGAGGTGGTCGGGATTAGTCGGGCCTGGTCAGGGGAGTATTCTGGTCTGGTCAGAGGGTGTTTGTTGGGTGGTTGGGGGTCTAGTTGAGTGATCAGGGGATAGTCGGGTGGTCAGGAGGGGTGGTTGGTGGTTAGTCAGGTGGTCGGGGGGGTAGTCAGATGGTTGGGGTTTCTAGGGGTAGTCAGATGGTTGGAGGGCAGTCAGGTGGTCTCAGGGTGATGTGGGGGGGTGTGATCAGTGGTGTTCAGTTCAATTAAACTAACTAAGCACTGAGTTAGACCAGGTATCAAACTGTGTAACATTTCCTGGTTAAGTCCCATGTATCTGGCCCAAGTCTCCACCCTGAGCTCAGAGTCAGAGGCATTCACATAGGGTCCCACTGGGTCAAAGTCTTGGAACTGCCTAACAGCGTTGTGGATGTGCCTGTGCCACATGGACTGCAACGGTTCAAGAAGTCGGCTCACCATGACTTTCTCAAAGATATTTAGACAATAAGTGCCGGCCATGCCAGTGATGCCCACATCCCATGAATAAACACAAAATATCAAGCTAATTTGCATTGGGATTTTGCTGTCACTGCAGAGTGATGAGAAAGGACAAGGTACGTTCGGTCCCATTTCGATTTATTCCCAAAGGTTTGTGCCCAGGCTATATTCAGCATGCACCAGAATGGCCAAGAATGGATATGAATTCTTCCACAGATCTTGTGGCTGGAATATATAAACCCTGGATAAAATCCAAGATTTGATTCAGTGACAGCTGACAGCTTCCAAATTCTTCACAAGGTAGTCAAATCCTTACTGAAATCAATGAAAGTAATGTAAAATGGGATTTCCATGAGCTATACAATACTCTGTATCTCATGTTAACATTTGGAGTCTAATATGATCCTTCTTCGGAAGTCCAAGTCAAGTATTGATGGCTGGCAAATACGTATTACATCCTTGGTTGTACATTTTAAATGTCTTTGTCTCTTGAACACAATTTCTTTGATCAGCCTCTGCATCATATCTCCCTTAAAGATCAGAAGTGCTTGCATATCTCCAGCTGCCATTTTATCATGAGGCAACACAAAGGCTAACTGTTTCTATGATAGCGCAGGCTCTTTTCTGTTCTGTCTTTTTGCATGCACAGAAAAAATGTCTCCATCTCTAAATGATGGTCTCAGAATAGTGGCCTGGCAGTACTGGATGTTTAAGTCACTGCTGACATTATTAGCCAGCGATGATAAACAGATGCAGTATCTGTGAAATAACCGGATTTTCACAAAAAATACATCTGGCTCACTAGTGTTGTTCAGGGAAGGAAATCTGCATCCTTACCTGGTCTATTCTAAATGTGACTCCAGACTCACAGCAATGTAGTTGACTCTTAACTCTCCTCTGGAAAGGCCGGGCAAGCCACTCAGCTCTCTGGTTATGGGCAACAAATGCTGGCCTTGCCATTGAAGCCCATATCTTGTGAACAAGTGAAAAAAAAACTGATCGTCGTCATGCATGCAAACCAATAGAATACTCACTTCTGTTCCTGAGATAAACATTTGACTACCATAAGGAATGATTTCTAATTGGTTTCTCACTGTGTCTTATGGGGTTCTTCCAAAAAAGCTTTCAGAATAACAGGGACCACAGCATGAATTAATTATGCTAAGTGTTGCTAAATTATATTGAATGCTGATGATGATCTTTCACCTGTGGACAGGAATGGTGATCAAGGTGATGTTTGATCAAAATATGAACTGTTTTTCAGAAAAATGATGATTGACTTACACTTTCTTTAGGTCTGAGCTATAATGGCTAGTTATCATGCCTACGCATCAGGGAACTGGCACATTCTAAACCATGTCAGACCCTCTGACATAAAACTGTACACAGAATAATGTTTAAAAGAAACTGGATTACAGGATTGCAATCAGATCTATGTGCCCATAAAATATTATAAACATAAATAAAAAGAGCAATTTATGAGTGTCATCACAACCATGCCTTTCGACATCAAGGAGTACTTTTTAGGAATTCTTTTCCGAAGATATTTTTGGTATGCAATTAAGTTTGTAATTCTTATTATTCTATTACCAATGTGACATGTTGTTAGTTCATTGTGGGCATGTTTGCCAAAGTGATATGTGGCAGAAGAACTGGGTGACATTCACAGAAGACATTAAACAGGTTTGCAGCATCATTATAGGAGGTTTATCAATAAATAAACAGGTTACTGGAAAATTGCCTACCCAGTATAATGGTGGACATGCAGGCTGCATAATGCATGCCAGAAGTTAGTGCCTAAATGGGAGGTGTTCATGTATATGCATGGTATGTAAATTAAGTAAAAGTCAAGTCAGTTTAGCAGTCATTGGAAAACAGATGGATACCACTGTAAAATATCAAGCTACAGTACCCAGCAGGAGACTACATTCCAGTTGTCTGAGTTGCCCACATTTGCTGGTCTCTAGAATATAGAACTTGAATACCATTTTGACGCAAAAAAGTTGAGACCTCTTCTAATAAAGGAGGACTGTTACTGTTCTGGGAAGGGAGAGAGACATAAATCATATTCGCCATCTCTGTGTCACATGCAATTAATAAAATACTGTTTTCATGATCCACTGATGTAATTCTTATCTCAGTAATGTGTTTCAGTGCAAAACATTATGGAGATAGAAATTACATTACTGCATTGCATTTGTTTGGAATGCTGCTTCCCATAGAACAGTTCAAGAGCGAAATGACCCAGTCAATCATGAAATATGTGTGTGCACCTTTGTGCATTAAGGGAGGAAGAGAGATCTATTATTTTAAGGTGAAACTGTTTTGCACCAAGTACTGATGATGATGATGATGTGTTAATTGATGTGATAATTTGATAGTACATTTATGACAGGTTCAGATGTATTTTCACGGACAAAACTGTTGTTCTATTGTGTCTTTGACTATTAAGACAATAATTTGCATTAATCTTGAGTCTTTAACATGGAAAGCTACCCCAAAAAGCTTTACAAAGACTTAATTTAAAAGATGGAAACTGAGCCAAAGGAGATGTTAGATGGGGGTAAACAAAAATTTGGTCACAGGGTTGGGATTTAAGGACAATTTTAAAGTAGCTAAGAGGGAGTGGAGTAGCAAAAAGGTTTAAGGAGAAATTTCTGGAACTTGGGCCTTAGGCAGTCAAGGTACAGTTAACGACGGGGTGAAGAAAAGGGTGAGGAATGCACAAAAGGCCAGAATTGTGAGGAATGGAGGGTTTGGGGGAGAGAGATTGTAAGGCTGGAGGAGGTAACATACATTGGCAGGGGAGAGGCCATGAAAGAATGAAAGACAAGGGTGTAAATTTTAAATGTGAAGCATTGGGGGACCAGGAAGCAATATAAATCAGCAAGGGCAGGGGTGACAGGTGAGTGGGATGTGGTGTGAAATAGGATGCAGACAGCTTAACTTACAACGAATTAACATTTGCAGAGGATGAAGGAAGGAGGATGTGCAGGGGAGCATTGGTGTAGAGGTAGCAAAGGCATGAATGATGGATGCAGCAGCAGATGAGCCAAAGTATGGTTAAAGTGGACAATGTTACTGAGATGGAATTTGTTTTTATGATAGAGAAGATATGGGGCTGGAATCTCAACTCAAGGTTGCATAGGATGCTAAGGTTACTAGAATTCTGGTTCATCATGGGACAATAGGTGTGGAGGGCAGTATCATATGGAGCTTATGGAAATAGCCAAAATAGCTTTAGTTGTCCCAATGTTTAACTGGAAGAAATTGCAGCACACCCAAAGACTGAACATCAGACAAAAAGCCTAACAACACAGAGGCAGAGGAGGAGTAGAACTTGGTGTCATACGTGTGGGATTTTTGTACCTTAAAGGAATGTATATTTGTTGCAAGTTATGTATTACTTCTTTAAATGTTAGCCGTTGCACATCTACCATCATGCATTTTAATATAAAATAGGAAAGATAGGAACAGTAGTAGGCCATTCGGCCCATCGAGCCTGCTCCGCCACTTAACTTGACCATGGTCGATCATCTACCTCAATGCCACTTTCCCACACTATCTCCATATCCCGTGATGTCATTAATCTCCAGAAATCTATTCATTTCTGTCTTGAACATGCTCAGTGATTGAGCTTCCATAGCCCTCTGTGGCAGAGAATCCCAAAGATTCATCACCCTCTGAGTGAAGAAATTCCTCCTCACCTCAGTCTTAAAGTTTTAGTTTTCCATCTATAGTTTTCCAACCTACCTTAGCCAAATTATCCCTCATGCCTACATAGTTTCCTTTGTTTTGAACTTGACTAAATAACTTTCAAACTCAAAATAAAATTCTATCCTTTATGGTCACTCTCCCCTAGAGGCCTCTTTACTACAAGGTTATTAATTAATCCTTTCTCATTGCACAATGTTAGATTCAAAATAGCCAGTTCCCTAGTGATTCCTCGACATACTGATCTCAAAAACTTTCTTATATGCATTTCATTTACTTGTCTTTCACACTATTCTTGCAAAGCTGATTCCACCAGTCTATATAAAGATTAAAGTCCCATTTGGCCACTGTATTACCAATTACATAAATTATTACATTACCTATTACATGTTGGTTGTGACTGGCTAAGGAACAATTGCTGAGACATAGGTATGTCTGAACAATAGCTGGTTTATTGGATGTACATAAACTATATACAGAGTATAATGCAGGATTATAGGTGTCACTCAGTCTAAGCCATGAGCATTCTCCTCTCGACTCTAGGTCATTTGTCTCTTATATCATCATGTGAGCAGTACTCTTTCTCCAGTCCGACACATTAACCCTTTCAACCCAAACACCCAATACTACATCTCCCCCCAAGCCTTTGTTCAAATATTTTTTACATTTATATTTACATACTACCCTATCTCCCCTCAGGTTTCTGACTTCATTGATTCAATTGGTCTGGAGGTTTCACAGCTCTTCCTGATCATGTTCCTGTGAGACTTGGAAGATCGATAGTCCTTCTTTGGGCTTCTTTGCTTTGACTTGGTTGGTCTTTGGCAATAATTGCAGTATCTGGTGCATTGTCAGTTTGACTTTCAATATCTGGTTTTTCCAAATGTATAATGAATGAATGGTTCTCTTATCTGGACCTAGACTTGACCCTCTTTTTCCTCTCCTTGCTGTTGTAACACCCTCGATCCAGTGTTTTGGTCTCATGATTGGATTTTGTGGGTTTATCCCTCTCTTTGCATTTAACATGTTCCCGATCCTTGTCTGTTGAGTTGACTCTGGTTCTTGATGGTTTTGGACATCTTTCTTTATTTCTGGAGCGATGTCTCTTTGTAGCTCCTTGTTCGTAACTCTTGGGTAATTCTGGGCTGCTGCCTCCAGAAATAGTTGTTTAGGCAGGACAGTAAGCTGTGAGCAAGGCACTTGATCAACATTTTGCTTTCCCTCAAATTCCAGTAACCCTGGTGTAACAGTAAGGTCAGTGTCTTCCAAAGTGGAAGAGGTGGACATTGTCTGGTTTGGTTCTGTCTCTGGTTCTGGAATTGGTTGACTGCTTGCCTCCTTGACTACCACTTTTGGTGGATGGATAGGTGCAGATACACTTACAAAGGGGTCACCACTGTCGGATCATGGTCTGACTCAGGTACTCATTGGTCCAATTGGTTCATTCCCTCTAATGTGAGAACACATTTACCCTCTCCCTCCTGGACATCTTCCTGGAAAAGGGCTGGATTATTGGCCTCTGTAAAAAGCATCAAAAAATCAGCACTGTAGTCCCAATCCAGACCGTCAGTGCAGATGCACAGTTTGAGGGGCTCAGATTTGGTATCATCATTGAATATCAGTTGATTGCCATCATCCACTGTCTTGATGAGATTGAGGTCTACACAGGCATTTTGGCTCAGAAGAGAAACTTCTTGATTGCAAATAACATATAATGTTTCCAGTATCTGTTTGTTCTGAGCGCTGCTTACAAAATGCCTATGACTTGTAGTTTGATCCCTCCTGGACCATATAACTGGTTTTCCGTTTTCCTCAGCCATTGTGTTAAGAGCCACGGCTCTGTATCGGACAAGACTGTTACACTTGCTTCTGTATCTAATATGAAATTAGTGCGGTGTCCATTGGTACAAATATCTGCATTCCTGAATGTGTATCTGGGGTCTTTGATCTCACTGAGGAAAGATCTTTGTTCCTCTTCTTGGTGAGACTCTTCTCTTTAATTGATCCCCTTGTGTGCGAAGACTCTTGTTATCCTCTATGTATCTAGAGGTTTTCATTCTACACATCTTTCCAGAGTGTCCAAATCTTTTACAATGAAAGTACTCTGCACTGCTTACAGGACGCTGTCCAGGCCTGTGGGGCTTCTTGACGTTGCAGTGCTGGCATGGTTTAGTGTCGCCTTGAGATTTTGTTCCATAAGGTGTCTTTTTCCCTGGAGTGTCTTTGACATTTCTTTGTTTAATAAGCTGTACCATCACTGGGGAGTTTTCTGAGCATTGGTTTGTCTTCTCATCTGAGTATGGCCCTATTTTGTTTCCGGACCTCTGTTAGTCTCACCAACTGTATTGCCTTCTCCAAAGTTAAGTCTTCAGCGGATTGCAGTAGGTCAGATCGGGTGTCATCCATTACCCCAACTACATAGCAGTCTCATATCAGCTCAGTTTTAAGGTCACCATATTTGCAATCTTCAACCGGTCAACATAGGTCATTGATAAAGGCATTTACTGGTTCATGTGGCTTTTGGATCTTTTTGTTACACTTGGCTCTTTCTAATACCTTGTTACTCTGTAAGTTAAAACAATTATCAAAGGCTTTTAAAACTTCTTCAAATTTGTCTGATGTTTTATTAATGCCTTGTCTTGCTGTGACATCATCTGTAATTACTCCAGTAGAGTACAATAATGTACTGACTTGCTCAGCAATTGGACTTATTGTCCAATCGAAAGCAATTCTGAATCTTAAAAATCTCTTCCTCCAGAGTGCCCAATTCTGTGTTTGATTTGGTCCTTCCATGTGCCGAAATCGGCCTGGCAAGGTGAATTTGAAATCCGTAAGTACTTTAAGCTTTTAGGAGGTTTCCCTTGACTTTTTAAACTTCTTTTGCAGGAATGGTGTTTTTCCACGCTGACCAGCCTTTCGCTGATACCCGCTGAGGTCGCTCACCCTTTTTGGTAATCATTCCTAAACTTAGCAGAATTTTTAAACTAATTGCTGGAAGTTACCCTTAAGCTCTATTCATTGCTTTCCCCCCACAGGCAGGGGGCAGCCAATTTTTTTTTCAATTGCTACCCCCCGGTTGCCACGAGTAATGGTGCCGACCTCGGACCCGGACTGTGAGGTGTATCGAAACCCGTGCTTGCTAAAAATGGAATTTTCCCAGTGCTGCCTGCGTATCGTGCTGTAAAATGGAGGATTTTCAGCCTTTTTCAAAGTTTGCTCACTCTTCCTTGAACGTCACTAGGTCCTTTGACTCTGCTACTGGATCGGGATTTTTCACAGACTACCACGTGCTATGGTGCAGCCCTGAGTAGGTTGAAAATTTGATTTTTTTTCGCTGCCTCTCTCTCTCCACATCATCTATGGAGCTCTTTTGGAAACCCTAATACTACATTAACCTTAATACATGCACCTTTAATTTCCTAATTTATACTGTGCCTACACTAAATTTACTGTTAGGGGACCTATAAACAACTCCCACCAATGTCTTCTGCCCCTTGCTTTTTCTTTGCTTCACCCAAACTGATTCTACTTGGTTTTCTGAGCTAAGGGGAAAAATTTCCTCCCCCCGTTGAGGGGGGTTTTGCTGGGGTGGGCGCAAACCCGATCGGCTCCTCCGATCAGGGCTACACCGTCATTTTACGTTGGTGGGTCAATTAAGGCCCGCCCAGCTCGCCCGGAAGTGCTGCGTGCTCCCTGTGCGGGCAGGGGGGGATTCCCTGAGTCGGGGCCGGCGCTTTCTCGCGCAGAAATCTCTCTGAGGCACAGAGATGCCTCAGGGAGATCAGTTTGATATTTAAAAACTGAAATAAAGTAATTACAAACTTTTAAAACATGTCCCCTCATGCGACACTGTCACATGAGCTGAGACATGTCAAAGAATTATTTTTAAAATGTTTATTGAATTTTAAAACCCTTTATGAAACCTCATCCTGCCCGTAGATGAAGTTTCATGAAAAATGCAAAGGCCGCCTGGGCTCTTCACCTGCCCGCCAACTTTAAGGTTGGACGGGCAGCTCATTTAATTGCTTAAATTAGTTTTTAAACAGGCCTTAATAGGCCTTTGGCAGTTCGGCGGAAGTCTAAATGATGGAAGAACTGGAAGTGTAAATGATGCGCGGTGACGTCGGTATGTCCGCCCGACATCACCGCACGTCATTTTACGCGTTGGCGAGCGTGCTCCGCCTCCACTGGCCGACCGGAGATTTCAGCCCTAATGCCCTATTACCCTTGTTATTCTGACTATCCCCCCCTTGACCCACTCTGCTTATTTTTTTACCCCAAAGGCTGGCCTGCTCTAGAACCTTGACTTTTCCCTTGCTACTATTGAATTGACCCTTTCCTGAATGCTCCCACCAACTCTGTCCTTCACTAGTTTAAAGACATGCCTCCTACCTGAGTTATACAATTCAGGACATGGCCCCAGCCATTTTAAGTGGAGCTCTTCTCAACAAAACAGCTCTTTCTTTCCCTAGAACTGGTTCCAGTGGCCCATGAAGCAAGACCCGTGCCTTCCATACCACCCCTTCAGCCTCACATTTAACTTTCGAATCTGTTTATCCCTATGCCAATTAGCTCATGGCTCAGGTAACAATCCAGGGGCTGTTACCTTTGAGGTTCTGCTATTTAATTTGGAACCTGACTCCTCAAACTCTCTCAGCAGAAAGTCATTCCTAGTTATACCTTTGTCATTGTTTCCTACATAGACCACAGCCACTGGATCCTCCCCCACCCACTCCGAGTTCTTCTCCAGCCATGAAATGTCTTTAACTCTGGCACTAGGTAGGCAAAGCCACCTTCAGAACTCTCGGTTGGGTCTGCAAAAAACAGCATCTATTCCCCTGACTATACTGTCCCCTGTCAGAACCACATTCCTTTTCGCACCCCTCTGCCTCCGGGAGAAAGTGGCTTGTGCAAAATTACCACACCACTCCCTGCACACTTCAGCAGCTTTAAACAGCTCTTTAAATCATCAAACATTTCTACAATTACAGCAACAGCCAATAGAAATCAATCCACAACTAATCTATAAGTAGCTAATAATCCCTTTAAACTGTGCTGGTAATGAGTTGAAGGGTTCTTCCTGCTGATGGATGTGTTTGTAACAGTGCAAGCTGAAGCGAGGTGACTATCAGGAGTATTGAGCTTCAAATGGCAGTGCTGATGTCAAATCAATGTTCGGAGACAAAATGCTACTCCTAACACTAAAAAATCTGATCTATGGCGTGAATAAACTCACTGCCACTTGTGCCAGCTATGGCACAGTGATATTACTCTCACCCCCTAAACTATAAGGTTGTGGGTTCAAGTCCCACTTTAGCACTGAAATCTAGGGCAAAATTTCCCCCCCAAAAGTTGAAGAGCGGGCCCATGGAGACGCACCTCCGATTGGCGCCGCCATTTTATGTGGGCGGGCCAATTAAGGCCTGCCCATCGTGAGCGTCCGCACGGAAGCGCTTTGCACTCCCTGTGCGGGTGGGGGGAGAATCCCTAAACCCGAGAGTGTGCTCTTTCACGCATGCACACGAAAGAGCGCACTCATCTCCCTGAGGCTAAGTGCTGCCTCAGAGAGATCGGCTGCACATTGAAAAAAGAAAACAAAAATTCCCTGACATGTCCCCTCATGTGACACTGTCACATGAGTTGGGACATGTCCATAACTTTTAAAAACACTTTAATTAAATGTTTTAAAACCTACATGAAACCTCATTCCGCCCATGGATGAGGTTTCATGCTTTTTCTAATGCCCACCAGGGCTACTGGCCTGCCCGCCAACCTTAAGCTTGGACGGGCAGGTCCATTAATTACTTTAATGACTCTGGCAATGGCCTCAATTGGCCATTGACAGGTCAGCGGGCACACAGCTGATTTTGCTGCTCCCTCGCCTACCTGAAAATTTAAATGGGGCGCAGTAACATTGGGAGTTCCGCCCAACGTCACCGCATGCCATTTTACGTGTCGGCAAGCGGCCCCCCCCTCCCCCACTCACCGACAGGAAATTCCTGGCCCTAGACTCAGTGCAGTACTGAGGGAATGTTGGAGGTACCGCCTTTCCTTACTTAAGAAAGGATATTATTACATTAGAAGCAGTTTGGAGAAGGTTCACTCAATTGATTCCTGGGATGAAGGGGTTATCTTCTGAGGAAAGGTTGGGCCTATACCCATTGGAGTTTAGAAGAATGAGAAGTGATCTTATTCAAACATATAAGATCCTGAGGGGACTTGACAGGGTGAATGTGAGAGGGTGGTTCCCCTTATAAGAGAGAATAGAACTAGGGGACACAGTTTAATAATGAGATCACCCATTTAAGGTAGAGAGAAATTTTTTTTCTCAGTGGGTCATTCCTCTGTGAAATCTTCTTCCCCAGAGAGTGGTAGAGGCTGAATCATTGCATATTTTTAAGGTTGAGCTAGATGGGTCCTTGAATGACAAGAGAGTCAAAGGGTATAGGGGGTAGAAAAGAAAGTGGAATTACGGCCACAATCAGATCAACCATGATCTTATCAAATGGTGGAGCATGGGTGATACTGGACCTAATCTTAGGGAATGAAGCTGGGCAAGAAGTGTGAGTGGGGGAGCATTTTGGGGATAGTGACCATAACTCTGTAAAATTTAAGGCAGTTATGGAAAAAGACAAAGATGGACTGGAAATAAAGGTCCTGAATGGGGGAAGGTTGATTTCAATATGATAAGACAGGATCTGGCCAAAGTGGATTGGGAGCAGCTACTTGTAGGAAAGTCTATATCAGATCAATGGGAATTATTCAAAACTGCACACAGTACTCCAGCTGTGGCCTCACCAAGGTTCTATACAACTCCAACATGACCTCGCTACTTTTGTAATCTATGCCTCGATTGATAAAGGCAAGTGTCCCATATGCATTTTTCACCACCCCATTAAATGCCCCTCTGCCTTCAGAGATTTATGGACACACACGCCAAGGTCCCTTTGTTCCTCAGAACTTCCTAGTGCTAGGAATACTTCCTTGTCAAATTACTCCTTCCAAAGTGTATCACCTCACACTTTTCAGAGTTAAATTCCATCTGCCACTTGTCTGCCCATTTGACCATTCCGTCTATATCTTCCTGTAGCCCAAGACACTCAACCTTACTGTTAACCACCCAGCCAATCTTTGTGTCAACCACAAACTTACTAATCCTACCCCCCACATAGTCATCTGTCGTTTATATAAATGACAAATAATAGGGGACCCAGCACAGATCCCTGTGGTACGCCACTGGACACTGGCTTCCAGTTACTAAAGCATCCTTCTATCATCACCCTCTGCCTCCTACAACTAAGCCCATTTTGAATCCACCTTATCAAATTACCCTGTATCCCATGTGCCTTTGCCTTCTTTATAAGTCTCCCATGTGGGGCGTTGTCAAAGGCTTTGCTGAAATCCATATAAACTACATCAACTGCACTTCTCTCATCTACACACCTGGTCACCTCCTCAAAAAATTCAATCAAATTTGTTAGGCGTGACCTCCCTCTGACAAAGCCATGCTGTCTATCCCTGATCAAACCTTGCCTCTCCAAGTGGAGATAGATACTCTCCTTCAGAATTTTATCCAATAGTTTCCCTATTCTGACATGAGACTCACTGGCCTGTAGTTCCCTGGCTTATCTCTACAACCCTTGTTAAATGGCTGTTCTCCAGTCCTCTGGCACCTCCCTCATGGCCAGAGAGGAATTAAAAATTTGGGTCAGAGCCCCTGCGAGTTCCTCCCTTGCCTCTCTCAGCAGTTTGGGACACAAATCATCCAGACCTGGAGATTTGTCCACTTTTAAGCCTGCCAACACCTCCAATACTTTATCACTCCCTATATCAATTTGCTTAAGAACCTCGCAGTCTCTCTGACCGAGTTCAATACCTTCATCCTCATTCTCTTGGGTGAAGGCAGACATGAAGTATTCATTCAACACTCTAGCGATGTCCTCTGGCTCCACCCATAGATTGCCCCCTTGGTCCATTATGGGCCCTACTCTTTCCCTGGTTATCCTCTTCCCATTGATATACTTATAGAATATCTTGGGATTTTCCCTACTTTTACCAGCCAGAGCTTTCTCATATCCCCTCTTTGCTCTCCTAATTGCTTTCTTAAGCACCACCCTGCACTGTCTGTGCTCCACTAATGCCGCTGCTGATTTGCTTCTCTTGTACTTGCTAAAAGCCTCTCTTTTCCTTCTCATCGTAACCTGAATATCTCTGGTCATCCATGGTTCTCTGGGCTTGTTACTCCTTCCTAGCACCCTAGAGGAAACATGTTGAGCCTGTACCCTCCCCATTTCCTTTTTGAACACCCCCCACTGTTCCTCTGTAGATTTCCCCACAAGTAACTGTTCCCAATCTACCTTGGCCAGATCCTGCCTTATTTTACTAAAATCCACTCTCCCCCAATCCAAAACATTTTTTTGCAATTTGTTGATTTTTTTTGTCCATAACAAACTTAAACTGTAACATGTTGTGGTCACTATCACTAAAATGCTCGCCCACCACCACCTCAGCCACCTGTCCGGCTTCATTCCCCAGAATTAGGTCCAGCACTGCACCGTCCCTTGTTGGGCCCTCTACACGTTGACGTAAAAAGTTCTCCTGTACACATTTCAAGAAATCCACTCCATCCAAGCCCTTAACACTATGTCTATCCCAATTAATGTTGGGAAAGTTGAAATCACCTAATATAATTACCCTATTGTTATTGTTTTTACACACCTCCACAAATTGTGCACATATTTGCTCCTCAATTTCCTGCTGATTATCTGGGGGTCTATAATAAACACCTAATAATGTGGTTGCCCCTTTTTTATTCCTAAGCTCTACCCACAAAGCTTCATTTGATGCCCCCTCCAAGATATCATCTCTCCTTACTGCAGTAATGGACTCCTTAACTAATAATGCAATGCCTCCTCCTCTTTTAGTTTAAACTCCTCCCAACAGCACTAGCAAACACGCCCGCAAGGATGTTAGTCCCACTCTGGTTCAGATGTAGACCGTCGCGCTTGTACAGGTCCCACCTTCCCCAGAAACGGTCCCAGTGATCCAGGAATCTAAAACCCTCCCTCCTGCACCAACTCTTAAGCCACATATTCATCTGCGCTATTCTCCTATTTCTGAGCTCGCTAGCACGTGGCACTGGGAGTAATCCAGAGATTACAACCCAAGAGGTCTTGCTTTTTAGTCTACTGCCTAACTCCCTGAATTCTTGATGCAAGACCTCATCCCTCTTTCTACCTATGTCATTGGTACCAACATGTACCATGACCTCTGCCTTATCACCCTTCCCCTTCACGATGCCTTGCAGCCGTTCAGTGACATCCCTGGCACCAGGGAGGCAACATACCATCCTGGAGTCATGTTGACGGCCACAGTAGCACCTATCTGTTCCCCTGACTATAGAATCCCCTATTACTATTGCTCTTCCTCCCTTCCTCCCCTACTGTACAGACAGGCTGCTTATGGTGCCAGAAGCTTGGCTCTGTCCACATTCCCTGGAGGAACCAGCGCCCTCATCAGCCTCCAAAATGGAATACCGATTTGCGAGCAGGACCCCAGGGGACTCCTGAACTGCCTGCCTATTTCTCTTGGACTGCCTGGTGGTCACCCATTCCCTTCCTTCCTCAAGTCCCTTCATCTGCGATATGACCACCTCTCTAAACGTGCTATCCACAATGCTCTCAGACTCGGGGATGCTCCACAGTGTCCCCAGCCGCCGTTCCAGCTCTGAAACCCGAGCTTCCAGGAGCTGCAGCTGGACACACTTCCTGCACACATGCTGGTCCTGGGCACTGGAAATGTCCCTGGCTTCCCACATGGAGCACGAGGAGCACACCACAGCTTTGAGCGCTCCTGCCATGACTTATCCCTTTAAATTAAACCTTTTAAGTCAATTACTCTAGGGCCCTTCTTTCCTGATCCTCGTTACTGCAGAGAATGCAAACTGTAAACCACAAAAAAACCTTAAAGTATAAGGGATTAAAGTAGTAAATACCTTACCCACTACTTACTTGTGATTCCTTTCCCTTGTAGCCTCTACTGCTGCAGCACATTCTGAAGATTTAAGAAGTTGGATAGCAAGGAAAAAATGCAAAGAGCACCTCATCCCCCATGCACCGAATTCCCACTTTGCATCAAATTCTGAATACCCACTCTGGCTGTGCCCCACTCAGGATGTGCTCGCTCTCCTGTTCCTGTGCAAGCATACTGTAGCACAGTTAATTTTCAAAGCTAATCAGCACCCTTTTCCTCTGTAGTATAAATTGTTGTGATTGTTTGAAATTTGGTGTTCTTGTATTTGTCCTGCTGAGTGCAAGACAGAAAGCTTCAGCAACTCGTCTCTCTTTCAAACAAAACTTATCTGTTTGTGTTAGGTTTGAAGACGAGTATCCACCAGTTCTGATGAAAGATCATTGGCTTCATTCTGTTTCTCACTCCACAGATGCTGCCTGACCTGCTGAGTGCTCCCACCATTTTTTGTTTTTATTTCAGATTTCCAGTGTCCGCAGTATTTTGATTCTGTTACTAAAAGCTTGCCAGGAATCAATGGGGCAGATTAGCTAGAGCTGAGGCAGAGGAGAAAAGTTTTAAAAGGTATGGACTGAATTTTCGTCCATTATGATTCTGGAGCAAAGCTTCACATGATGGGAGTGTAGAGAATTAGAGCAAAGACAGGATTCCTGGCAGGCTCAATTAACAATTAGTGGGATATAGCTTGATGTTAAAATAGGGGGAAAGAAAGAAAAAGGAAAAATCCTTTGGCTGTACCCCATCCATTAATCTGACTAATAAAATGAGTTAGCTGGGGTGAATACACCTTTCTTCCCTTAATCTCTTATTGATTTATTCTCATCTTCATTTGATGGCCTCCACAGTTGGCAGGCGGAGGACTGAGGTGCCTCCCACAACAGATTTAATGGGCAGGCTCCATGGTCTTGGACTCAGGGTCACAATCACTTCAGGTCATCCCTCATTTTCCACATATGGAGTGGGTAGAAACATGGTTGATGCCCTGTGCAGAGTTGGTTGAGCACTCTCCACTGCCTTCAAGGTCAAAGCCAGGGACCCCTGCTGTTGGCTCAGTTTTGAAGTACTGATTTGTATACCGTTCGATTCTATTCATCTTGACAGTGGGTTGATACCAGCTGCATGAATATTAGTTGGTGTTTCCCAGAAAGGCCAGCCCAATTTTAAAATCTTTCATGCTGGGGTATTCAAGCCTTCATGAATGGCTTGCCCATGACTTTTCCCATCCCATGGAGAACAAGGGTGTCGTGGTGAATGAGAGGCAGAGCATAGTGATTACAACCCCAGGAGCAACTGAGTTGGTGTGGATTTCAGTGTCCCTGACAAGTCCACATGGTGGCATTTAGCTGTACGTCCATGATCTTTGAGTGGTGGCTGTAGAATTATGGGGCAGAACAGTACTCTGCAGCAAAGTAAACTAAAGCCGCTGCTGTGGTGTGAAGCCTCTTAGCTGTACTCTATGACATGCCAAGACCAGGTTTACCCTGGTTTTCACTTTTTGGCTGGTGTTGATGAGATGAGACCAATAGGTGAGATTCCTATCCAGGTATTTTGGGTGGACATCATGGGTAAATCACCTTCCACAGAAGGAAATGTTGAGTTCTCTTTCTGGCAGCCTTACTATTCAGTTGGAGTGCCAACAGAAATGTCTTCTCTGGATTGGGGTGAAGGTGCCAGGTCTGGAAGTAGCATTCTAATTGGCCAGGTGACCAATGAGCATCCTACTTGCTTCCTCTAGTGTTGGTGACTGCTTTTTTGCTTATGTCATTGGCATAGGTGAATTCCCAGGATTTGGTACAGGGTGTACGGATATTGAAAAATGCCTGTATGAGCATCAATCCCTGGGAAAGAATATTGTTCAGCATCTATGTTAGGCTGGTCTTGTCATCAAGATAAATGTGGAATTTACAGTTACTCATTAAGGTAAATCTAAGGGTTCAGCAGCACTGACTGATTTTTGAAGGCCTTCACAGCAGACAATTAGCACACCATTAACAAGCCTGTGAAGGCAGCTCCAGATTTCAGCGCTTCTGGGTCTTGCCTCAGTGTTCCTATTGAGTTCAAAGACCTTGTCCGAGCAGCCTCTTCCTTTTCTGAAGTCAGCCTTCTGGCTTGGGAGGGTGGCTTCTAAAACCAGTTTTATCCAGTTGGCGATGAGCTGTGCAAGCACCTTGCAGACGATAGACAGAAGCAGCTTGGGATGCGAGCTTTTGGAGGTCTGGACTAGTTTTCCTGTCTTTAGGATACGCAATGTTTTTGGAATGATGCTAGACCTCTGAGATTATCCAGTGACAAGGATGTTGGAGAGGCAAGTTTGGCCAGCCTCATCAGTCCATTTGGACCCTGGTTCTTGACATGTTCTGGATAGACTCTGGTAGTTGATCCTGGCAGTCTCCTGAGACATGGTGGTTATCAGTGCTATGTCAATGTTTGTGGTGATAAAGACAGCTGAAACAGTGCTGTGTGGAGTGGCTTTTTGCAGAGTGTCTTTAGGCAGCTTTTTCAAACTGTTTATTTTCGGTGGAAGTCAGTTCCTCTGAGTTGGTTAGGAGGCAGGCCTAAATGGCATTTGCACTGACGTTCGGCACCTCTTGTCATGGCAGTGAGGTTGGCATCAAGCCAGCGAAGCAAGTTTCCTCCTGAAATGTGAGAAATTCAGGTTTTCTGTTGTTTTTCGCCCTCCATCTTAATCTACTTTTGTCCAGAGAATCCATGAGTGTTGTTGTTGTATCTGGATCTCGTATGACAATTAACTCTGCCAGCAATCTCTCAATCTCCTGGGCCCAGCATGGTTAATGGACAGCTAAACGAGAGATCCCATTATGCACTTTTCCATTATGCAAAAGTAGTTGTATTTTCACCTGCGTATTCTCAAACTTTCCATTTTCTTAACTTTTTAACACCCTGTGTTAAATCATGCAGGCTTGACTTGTGTGGTATAATGTTCTAACTATTGACTGACAACTGTGGAATATTAGCTACTAATCGCAGTTCATTAGCACTGTGGTACCGCAGCATTTATGGTAATTTGCACTGCTCTGCATAGCACATAATATTAAACCATTCTAATGGAAGCACTTATTGCTAAAAACAGAAAATTAAGGCACTTGGTAAGGAAGAGGTTTCATTTGAACATGTCAGATTGCTATTATCCTGTTCTTTCAAAAATTAAAAAAGAGTTTCAGGTGAAAATCCTCCATTGTAAGAGAGTCACATATTCTAAAAATAAAAATTAAAATTAAATGGCAAAAAGTTATAAAATTCCAGAGATTAATCATACATATAATAAAATTGAACTTTCATGATTGAAGGAATGAATGAAATTCATTCAAAAACTATGGGTGGAATTTTCCTAGCCTGCTGGCGGCGGGTGGGATAGGTGGCATGCGTGGAAAATAGGGTGGGACCCACTTCACAACGGCGTGAAGGCAGGTTGCGATCGTCTGCTCAGCCCAACAACGGTGGGCCACGTTTCCCGCCATCGGTCGACGGGGAGCTAATTGTAATACATTAGCCTATAATTAAAAGGCCATCCCGCCAGGCTTGATGAACCCCACTGTATCGTCTGTCCATGTTGGCGGGAAAGCACGCCGACGTGTTTCACAACAGCACACAGGTGACATGCACTTGATGACCTTCACTTTGGGGGAACTGAGGTGAGTGAGTGGCAGCGTTCTCCACAGCTTGCCCATTGTTTACAGGCCTCAGGAGTGTTGGGGGGCAGGGGAAACTGATGCCTGGCCCCGCAGGCATCTGCTGAGGAGTGGGGGATGTCTGGGTGCAAGTGCTGGCCAGCCTCGGAGGTGATTGCTGAGGGGGGATGTCTGGGGGCAAGTGCTGGCCAGCCTTGGAGGCGATTGCTGAGGGGAGATGTCTGGGGGCAAGTGCTGGCCAGCCTTGGAGGCGATTGCTGAGTGGGGGTGTCAAGTGCTGTCCTGGCGCTGCATCCCACGCACAGGTGGGTGGGGGCAGGGTAAGCGAGGGAAGTGGCCACACATTAGGAACACCTATATAAACTGACCATGCCTCTGCAACTAAGACAGGTCAGGCGCAGCCACAGTGATAAGATTGGGGTCAGGTAGTCTGCCCACCCATGCAAGCATTGCGGAGGCACCGAAGGGCCACCACGCACTCCATACATTACCCCACCCCCGCCCCCAACCACCCCAAGAACAGACTTCGAGTCCACCACCACTTTATTGGACCACGGAGCAGTTGGACTGCACACGTTGTACAATCTCCTCGCCAATGCTGGCTATGGAGCAGTCACTGCTGGAGGTGCTCACAGCCCCTTGACATCCCAGCATCCTGGTTTAGACCAGTGTCCCCCATGTCGTAGGTTGACAGGGCAGCTATACAGCGCATTCATCTCTGGCCATCCGAGGGGTGACCAGCACTTTCTGGGAAGTATTAAGGGGCGGTCACACAGGGCCGGGAAAGGTACTAAGTACAGCCATGATTACCACATCTCTTTCTTTTGTAGCGCAGGAGGACCACATCAGGATCATGGATCCTGATGACCTAGCTGTATGCCTGATGGCCTACAGAGACCATAGAAGTTGGAGGAGAGAGTGACTAAAGTACCTGGCCATGCAAAGGCAGGAGCAGCAACCTCATGAAGAAGGGGCAGCTGGGGCTCCCGCACACATTGCCCAGGAGTGACAGTGAGCTGTGACTGGTCGGTGCCTAGCGATGCCCAGGGTATATACACGCCACCTGCCATTCCTGCAGATGACTGAGAACCAGTGTCGCCGATGACTGCGCATGTCTAGGGACCTCGTCACATCTGCCACTTACTGCAGGGACATGGAGGGTATCCACTGTCAATGGCTGTGAAAGTGACTGCAGCGCTCAATTTCTATGCCAGTGGCTCCTTTCAGAGCTCCACAGGTGACCTCTGTGGGATTTCACAATCTGTCACCCACAAATGCACCCATGAGGTCACGGATGCCATCTTCTCCATGGCACACAACTTTGTGCATTTTGCCCTGGACCAGGACAGGCAGGGTGCAAGGGCCATTGGATTCGCCCTGATCTCGGGATTCCCACAGGTGCAGGGTGCGATTCACTGCACTCATGTGGCGCTCAGGTCTCCACTGCTACACTCAGCGGAGGTGGAGGCAGCCAGTGATGCCCTGTCTGTGATGACTTTGGCAAGCGCCCTCAGGAGAGCTGAGATTTGGAGGGCTGCTGCCTGCTTTTGGGGTCCTGTTATGTGGCAGTGGCACCCTCCTTGGCCTGTGAAGCTAGATCTGCAGAGGTTACAGGAAGAGGGGAGTCGGATGGGTCGGTCACTCCCAGAGTCACCTGGGTGGATGGCCTCGGAGCGTGCACCTGCTGATCCTCCTCCCTATGGGTGCCCGAGGGCCCCTGGCTGATTCCGTGAGCGGAAAGGGTAGCTGGAGTGAGATCGAGCTGTCCAGCACCCCTCTCATGTACACATTTTTGGAGGCCAACTGTGGCATCAGCGATGGAGTTGAGCCCACGCTGCAGGGCTGGAGCGAAGTCCTGGACCAAGGTCTCCGTGGTGGCCACCATTCTACCAGTGTTGACCTCGGTGCGTTGCAATACCGGCACTATCACCTCAGCCTGAATACAGAAGGACTCCTCCATCATGCCTTGCAATCTGAGGAGTGCAGCGGACATCGCTTCCTGTTGTTCCCGAGCTTGCCTTTGCAGCTCCAGCAACTGTGACATGACCGAGTCCAGAGGCTCGTCATCTGACTCGGACTCAGCAACATTCTGGCCTCCAGCAGTCCTGCCGGGATCAGACAGTGCAATGTGCTCACCAGATATTGATCCCGAGGCTACTCTAAAGCTAGGTCCCACCAAGGCGTTTGTCTCAGCGCTGGTGGAGGGTGTGGGTGAGCGCTGTGACGGGACTTCAGGGAGGGTGCCTCCAGATTCCTCTTCAGGGGTTTCTTCGGGTCTTGATTGGAGGCTCTTGGTTGGGGACTCTGTCGGCCGTTTGCCAAAGTGCATGCAAAAGCAAGGGGAGATAATTAGTGCATGGCAGTGGCCTGTGAAAGAGGATACATCACTCATAGTATGGTTGTCTGATGGATGTCGCACTGCTCGATCCTCACTTGGTAGAGCAGCGCCGACCTCACCGTCAGCACAGGACTGGTTCCAGTCATCGCCGGCCAGCTGGATGGCTCTGTTTTCGAATTCTGTCAGAACTTTGATCTCTGGTATCCCTCCACCTGTTTGCGACCTTTCCCTCCTGTTGTGAGCCAGTTTATCCTGCATGGATAGAGATGGGGAGAGTGTATTAGGATGCCTGACAGGCCAGATGATAAGTATGCCTGTCCTGTGTGGGTGGTGAGTGGTCCCATGGGCGGGATGAGGACAGTGGCGGTGTGTGTGAAAGAGTGAATAGTGATGTCCCTTGCACTGGCAGTGAGTGAGGGCCCTGTGGATGTGTGATGAGTTTGTGAGTGTGTGAGTTGGAAGTGATGAAAATAGCGACTAATCCTGGCAGAATGGAGATCATCATTCATCCTTTTGCGGCACTGGGTGGCTGTCCTCCTCTGCAGAGCATTCGCGCTGACCACCGCTGCCACCACCTCCCAAGCCGGGTTGATGGCATTGCTACCCATCCTGTGGCCAGAGCACATCCCGGCGGGCATTTATGGCATCCAGCAGTCGCTCAAGGGACCCATCGTTGAAGTGGGGAGCTGCAGTCTTTTTTGCCTCTGCTGGCCATGTCTCCCAGGCAGCGGTGGTGAGCTGGTGGCGATGAGCGCTTTGCTGGCGGCTGACATTTAAAGATGGCGGCCGGTGTGATGCAACAGTGGGGTGATGGCGAGCAGGCGAATGAGAGCCCGCCCACCATGGAAACGGCATGTTTCGCGGGGGTGAATATATAATGAGCCGGGCTCGGAAAGATACAGCGTGAAAACCCACCATTTTCATCGGTAGGTTGGACTCCATTTTACCCGCCTGCTACCGCACTTCGTGCAATTCTGGGAAAATTCAGCCCTATGTATCATCATGTTTAATGGGGACATTATCAAATATGACACCAAATGAAAAAGAACTTTATTCAATTGTTCATATTAATAATCTGGCATCAGGTAAATTTGGGTATATAGGAGATTTCTGTGTCAGGACTAGCACCCCGTTCAGAATTTTATTGTCTCCCACCCACCCTGGGGGCAGGACGGCAGGTGAGGGAGGTCATAAAATTAGTTGCCATGCCAGCAGTTCTGTTCCAGGCATCTTCCTGCTCCTGCCCACATCCACTGCAATTTTACTAGCGGCAGGGAGGTATCAAGCAGCCAGATCACCCATGGGCCAATTAAGGTCCTTAAGTGGCCAACCAATAACCTCTGAAGGCCTCTTTGTGCCGCCGCTGGGATTTTATCCGTGGCAGGGGAGGGCAGCACCATGTGTCCAACCCGCCAAGTGAAACCTGGTTGACTGTTGGCTGGGCAAGCTGGGGTGCCTCCCTTTTTGGGACCTTTTCAAGCGTACTCCGGCTTGTGAGAAACACTTCAATACATCTTCCAAGTTAGCCAGATGTTCTTCATCAGTTAGTCCTGTTACTAGGACATCATCGAAATAAACCACCACATGGGGTAGACCTTGGAGCAAATTTTCCAAAGTCATGGCACAAGCTGATGAGACTCTGAAGGGTAACCTAGTATAACTCCCTCTGTGTGTTGATAGTCACAAAATCCTGAGAGGCCTTTTCTAGCTTGACTAGCTGGTAAGCGTGGCTCACGTCGAGTTTTGTATATATGATTCCCCCTGCCAGCTTGGGAGTACAATTCATCAATTGGTGGTATAGGATGCATGTCAAGCCTGGCCACTTTGTTAACGGTCAACTTGTAGTCCCCGTATATTCTCACACACTGGTCAGGCTTTAGTGCTGGAACTATGGGCGCTGCCCATTCAGAACATTGTACAGGTTGTAAGACTCCCAACCTTTCCAGCCTGTCCAATTCAATATCCACTTTTTCTCATGATGCATAGGGGACTGGCTTCACCTTCAAATATCTAGGGGTTGCCCCAGGATCCACGTGGATTTAGCTTGCAGCCTCAGGGCTCCCAGCCTCTTCCCTGAACACAGAGGCATATTTCTTTAATAATTGCAGATCTATTATTGTGAGTTGAAAAATCTCAGTCCACTCCAACTTTATTTCCTTAAGCCAGTTCTGACTAAGTAGAGTTGGACCCTCCCCTGCTACCACTATCAAGGGTAGGTTAGCAGGCTGGTTTCTATATTGTACTGGAAACTTGCATATACCTCTTACTCGAATGTCTTCGTCAGTTTACGTCCTTAATCTGGCATCTGAGTTTTCCAGCTTTAGTGAGTGGCCTCCTCCATTCAGATACTTAAACGTATGGTCCCCTATAACTGTTGTGGACGCGCCTGTATCCACCTCCATTCGAATGGGTTTTCTGTTGACTTCTACTGTCACATTGGCTCTATAATACCCATTTTTAAGTTGTTTAGTGAGTAAATATCTGACTCTGTTTCTTCTGGTTCCTCCATTATATAAATTTCACAACTTCTGCCTTTTTGTTTGAAATTTGGCCTCAATCTGTCTTTACGATATCAGATAATTCGCCCATTGAGATGCCAGTAGAAACACTCGGTTCTTTTAAATTGTCATTCCTTTGCAGGCTGTCTGGTTCCAATCCTGCTATTATGAACGTGGTTTTTATCCGTTAAACTATTGTTTTTTGCTGGTCTGTTAATGGCGGCTGTTTCCCGTCTTTCCGTGGAGCCCTGCGCTTCCGCGCCATTTCGAGCCGGTCCTTCCCTCCCGACGCGAATGATGGCACCATTTTGTGCTCCCCTGATTGTTTCTGAGTCCCTGACTGCGCTGTCCATTGCGAGCACCAACTCCAGCACCTTGCTGAAGTCTAAATTTGTTTCTGACAACAACCTTTTATTGAATGGCGCCTTCATTAATCCCACACACTAATTGGTCTCTTAACATAACATTAAGCGATGTCCCGAACTCACAGTGCTCTGTCAGTTTTCTGCCATTGCTAGCAGCCCCATAAAATGACACCTAATTAGACTTTTAATTATGCTAATTGGCTGCCTGCCTCCTTGGAGCAGGCAGCCTCTCATCATCCAGTGCCCCCCTTGGTAAAATGCCGCGTCCCAACACGGCTCCCCAAGATTTAATGGGTACTCCACCTCCAATAGAATTTGTCCCATCAAATCTGAAACCTTGAACTTACTTCTAATTAGGCACTTGAACACAGCATAACATTTCCCAAATATCTCTCATTGGCATATTCGTTCCAACAGGGTAGAAGTCTGCCTCTGATCATCTCACTCAAGGAGCAGCAAACATAACAGTTGTCCAGCTTGGATGTATACATACTTTAAATCAATAGAACACTGCTTTTAGCTGCAGTTACCAGCATTAAAAAATGTAAGAATTTTTTAAAGCTCATAATTCAAATTGAGAAGTATCTCGTCATGCACTTTGAGAGAACTCACATTCCCTCATAGTCTTTTTCGCATATGGTTCCGTTACACCAAATTTCCAAAGAAGGTTGTAATTAACTGGAGGAGTCTGTAGTAATTGTAAGTTAAACCATTTCTTACTGTCATGGGGGTCATGTGAGTGTATAGACGAATCAACCCTAAGTGTGGGGAATCTTCAGGGAGGAGCTTTTCAACCTTGGTCTTGGAACAAGCATGTAGCCTCACCTGGAGTCTGTAAATAAAGTTTACTGTTTCTTACAAGAAACTTGTCCTACACTCTCCAAGTTTATTACAATTGGCGATGAGGATAAATAGCGCCGACGCAGCAGCTTGCCTCGCGACTGTGAGAATTCCGATATTTTAAGGGAAGGAAAGAAAAATATACTCACCAGCAATGCCTCACTTTGGCAGGAGTGACCCACACAATTCATCCATCGAGGACTGGAGTCAATAACTTGAGCGATTAGGTTTCTGCTTTGCAGCTAATGAAATAACAGCAGAGCATAAACAAAAGGCAATTCTCCTGAGTTTTGGTTTTTTGGATTTCCAGCATCCGCAGTTTTTTGTTTTTAATTCTCCTGAGTGTCTGATGGAGTAAAACGTATAACCTAATCTGGATCTTGACAGCTCTGAATGTGCCAAATTCCCGATCCTTCACCGAGCTAGTAGACCTCGTGAAGGGACATTTTCATCCTAAACCCCCAGTGATCATGCAAAGAATCAAGTTTAACTCTCAAGCAAGGTCCCCTGATGAGTCATTCGCAATGTACGTCGTGAAGGTAAAACAGTTCATGGAGCACTGTGACTTCGGTAATACTTTAAACGACATGTTGCAAGATCGTTTGGTTTCTGGCATAAACGATGATGCCATTCAGTGCAGTTTGCTTGCAGAAGTTGAGATAGACCTGAAACGTGCCATAGAGATAGCGCTGGCAATGGAGAGTGCTGAGAGGGATTCACAGGCTTTGCAGTGTATAACATGATGCCATTTAGCAGCTAGGACGGGAACCTGCTGCCAGGTGCAGCGCGAAGACCAGGGAGGCAACCGCGAAGAGGGCCACAGTCCCTACCGCTGGAAAAATGAAAAGAAATATTGGAAGCAGCTCACCAGTAATCCAGAATTAAAGTGTTACCATTGTGGGGGAAATCATGCACCCTAAGTCTGTAGCTTTAAAGAGGCAGAATGCCAATACTGCTACATAAAGGGGCATGTTGTTAAACAGTGCAGGGCTAGATCAAGGCAGCCATTCAGATAGCAGGTCAAGTTAAATGAAGTGCACAATATTGATGAACCAGACATTATGGAGGCTGACGTTTATTCCCTACACAAGTGACGGGCAGAAAAACTGAACCAATTACTGTTACACTTCAAGTAAATGGAAAGCCTCTGCTCATGGAGCTGGTCACAGGAGAATCGACCACAGTGGTTGGAGAACGCATCTTTAAGTATCTCAGAAATGTTACCCAGCCATTGAGTTTGGAGAAAACCGCTGCTCAGTTAAAAGCATATACAGGAAAAGCAATACAGGTGAAAAGCATCGCCTCTGTACCTGTATCCTACAGCCAACAGACAGCCCAGCTGCCAATAATTATTGTAACAGGAGAAGGACCTAGCCTTCTCAGCCATGATTGGTTGAAAGAAATTGAACTCAACTTCGAAGAAACTTTTCAAGGCCAGGAGAAGAGGAATTCCAGAGTTGCTGAAAAAATAAGACAGTGTATTCTGAGATGAGTTGGGGAAAAAATCAAAGGTCTACAAGCTAAAATACACATGGACTTTGAAGCAACAACCCAGTCTTTTAAGACAAGACCTGTGCCTTACGCACTATATGAAAAAGTAGGTGTGGAATTATGCCTTTAGAAGTTAGGAATATTGTAGCCAGTCCAATTTTCAGAATGGGAAACATACATAGTCCATGTGATAAAACCTGACCAAACATTTTGCATCTGCGAGGATTATATGAACAAGGTTGCGAAATTAGACAAATACCCAATCCCAAAGATTGAAGATCTGTATGCTAAACTTGCAGGAGAAAGCTCCTACACTAAACTGGGCATGAGGCATGTGTATCAACAGCTTGAGCTGGACAATACATCACAAAGTTATGTCACCATAAACACGCACAAGGGCCTGTACCAATATACACACCTACCCTTCAGTGTGTCCTCTGTTTGTGTGATTTTCCCAAGAACTATGGAAATCTTACTACAAGGATTTCCTCAAGTTATAGTGTACCTGGATGATGTCCTGATCACAGGATCCACAGAAGCACAACATGTGGCTAAACTGGAAGAGGTTCTGAAGAGATTTTTAGAGGTTGGCATTCGTTTGAAAAAAGAAAAGTGCACCTTCCAAGCAAAGTAAGTTGCATATCTGAATCATTGAGTGGATGCCCAAGGGTTGCTTCCATTAGAGGAGCAAGTCAGGGCAATCAAGGAAGTGCCCTCTCCTAGCAACGTCTCAGAGCTCAACCCTTTTTTGGGCATGGTAAACTGTTACAGTCAATTCTCGCCTAATCTATCTACAGTGTTAAACCCTTTACACTTATTATTGAAGAAGGGCCACAGATTGTCCTGGAAGGCACAGTAAGAGGAAGCCTTCACAAGGGTCAAGAAGCTTTAACACTAGTCATGTCTGCTAGTGCACTATGACCCATCTAAGGAATTGATACTCACTTGTGATGCATCTCCCTATGGAGTTGGAGCAGTATTGTCACACAAGAGGGAGGATGGATCTGAAAGGTTAATAGAGTATGTATCCAGGACCTTTTCTGCAGCTGAGAAAGGTTTCTCTCAAATTGAAAAAGAAGACTTATCCATCATATTTGGAATAAAAAAGTTCCATCAATATTTGCATGGTCAGCACTTCACCATAGTGTCAGATCACAAACCACTGTTAGGTTTGTTTAGTGAAGGTAAAGCAATCTCACCGACAGCCTCTGCTAGAATTCAAAGATGGACTTTAATTTTGTCGGCATATGAGTACACTTTTATGCACTGTCTGGGTGTGCATTTAGCAAATGCAGGTGCCCTCAGTCAATCTCCCTTTTCCAGATAGTATTACACATGTTCCAGTACCTCAAGAGGTTGTACTTGCATTGAATTTCCTGGACTCCTCACTGGTCTGCGCGAGACAGATAAAGAATTGGACAAATCGGGATCTAATTTTAGCTGGAGTCCGGGAACAAGTATTACAAGGATGGTCAAATGCACAAGTCCCTGAAGAATTAAACCCATTCTTTATATGTAGATCTAAACTGAGTTGTCAAGATGGTATCTTGTTATGGGGAGCAGGAATCATTATCCCTGTGCAGGGAAGAGAACCATTATTGGAAGAACTTCATATTGCGCATCCTGGTATTTCAAAAATGAAGATGCTGACATGAAGTTATATCTAAAACAAAAACAAAAATAAAAATACCTGGAAAAACTCAGCAGGTCTGACAGCATCTGCGGGGAGGAACACAGTTAACGTTTCGAGTCCGTATGACTCTTCAACAGAACTTATATCTGAAGTTATATCTGGTGGCCAGGAATAGACAGTGATATAGAAAAAATGATGAAGCACTGTCTCCAGTGTCAGCAACAGCAGAAGTTGTCCGTTTCAGCTCCACTACATCCGTGGGAGCGGCCTGGTTGACCCTGGGTTAGACTACGTATAGACTATGTAGGTCCATTTTTAGGTACCATGTTTCTCGTGACTATTGACACACATTCCACATGGATGGACGTGTTTGAAGTGAGATCACCTACTTCGTCAGCAACCATTGAAAAACTGCGCCAGAGTTTCAGTGTTCATGGTTTACCTGAAGTTATTGTGTCAGACAATGGTACTGCTTTCACTGAATTCCAAAGATTTTTGAACCTAAATGGGATTAAACACTTCAGAACAGCACTGTATCATCCCTCCTCCAATGGATTAGCAGAGAGAGCGTACAAACCTTTAAAACTGGCATGAAGAAACTAACAGAGGGAATGCTGGAAACACCAATTTCAAGATTTCTGTTCAGCTATCGCACAACTCCTCATGCGACCACTGGTTTAACACCTTCAGAATTGTTAATGAAGCACTGACTTCGTACAAGATTGAGTCTAGTATTCCCTAATTTAGAGGGGAAGGTGGAGAGAAACCAGGTAGCCAGAGGGTGAATCATGATGTTCACAGTAAAAGTGGAGAGTTTACTGTGGGGGAGAGAGTTTTTGTATGAAATTTTGCAACTAGACCGAGATGGGTCCCTGGTGCAGTCATCTCTGAAACAGGACTTTTATCTTATCAGGTAGAAATGGAAAACAAGATTGTGAGAAAACACATGGATCGCCTCAGAAGTTGAGAAACCCTCCAAAAACCAGTTAATCCGCCTGAAATCAAAGTCGAAACTTCAACCCCTAAGGTGCCAGATCGACAAAGAATGATGTCTCTGTTGAAGTAAATAATTCTGAACTGCCATTGCCTGAGGATGTCCCTGATGCTGCAGTTCCTGGTCAAGTCGATCCAATGGAAGAACCTCCAGTTGTAGAGTTGAGTCGCTCTACCCGAATCCGAAAACCTCCTCAAAGACTAAATTTATAATGGCATGAACTGTACATAATTGTGTATAATATGGGTTAAGATGTTTTTGTAAATAAGAGGGTAAAATAAAATTAAAGGTGGAGGAATGTAGTAATAGTAAGTTAAACCATTTCTGACAGTTATGGGATCATGTGACTGTATAGACAAATCAGCCCTAAGCATGGGGAATCTTAGGGATTGAGCTTTTTAGCCTTGGTCTTGGAACAAGCATGTAGCCTCACCTGGAATCTGTAAATAAAGTTTATTGTTTCTTACAACAAACCTGTCCTGCACTCAAAGTTTATTACACAGTACTTGCAAATGCCAGGGGAATCTGTTGGCAAGCTTGATGAAGGACTACTTAATGAGGAACAGATGCAGCAATGACGGCAAGGTAGCATCAACAAGAAGCACTTCAGCGAAGGGAACAGGTCTCCACAGCAGTGTTCATTTTATCAAGTGCTTACTCATTCAAGGCTTCTCACTTTTCTCAATGGCATTGTAAGGAGATTCTCATTAACAGAAAATTAGATGGTAATGAGTCTTTCAAAGAAAGTGGGTAATGTTCAAGTCGCACCCAATTGGTAGAGCAGCCTGTTGGTGCGAGTGTGAGGCTAGAGCCATTTTGTGGCCTGGACCTCACTAACTCACCAGCTGCAGGTACCAACTGGCAACCTGCTTCTACATGCCAGTTCTGCGGGTTGGTTTCCACACTGGTTGAGGCTGAAGCAGGGGTGAAGGTGATCTTGGAGGGGTCTGAAATTGGCTGGAGCTTTTCGGTGGCCCAGGAGAAGTATGCTTTCTAAAGGGAGCTGTTGGACCCCTTTAAACATTGGCCATGGGGCTACCAATGCAGCTAAACAGTAGGCCATCAGCGTATGAACTCCCTAGCCCCATTCTCTAGCAGGCAGGCGTGGCCCTCATATCATGTGGTGGGCACCCATTTGAAAAATAGAAGTTCAGGAGCCTCCTGACAACATTTTTGCAGGGTCAGCGGCAGAGGCTCTGCTACCTTGCATATCGCACCTCTTGTGCCAGGAAACAAGGTTAAAGAACTTCCATGTTTGTAGTTGGACTTTTATGGCAATTTGGTAGCTTTTATTGAATCCAATGACTTGGCAGTGTTTAATGTGTGTTGTCAGGTTCTTTGGTGTCACACAAAGAGGTCTGAAGTCATGTATGGTTGAAAATAGGCTGTTTATTGACAATTCATAACAATATACATCTACAAGTTACAGCCCTGCATGGTTGCTGTCTCCCTGCCGTCTCCTTCCAGACTTGACTGGAAGCAGCCTACTATCATCTGACTCCCTACATTACTATATGGGTGGTACTGTTTCCCCAGTCCCACATTAATCCTTACTCTAACACCCAAACACCCTTATACTATACCTCCCCCAAGTCCTTACCCAAATATATTTACAATACAATCTTATTTTCTTCTTTTCTTGCTACCACTATTCCACCCTCCCCTTGAACCCACCACACCTCAAGTCTCTGACTTCATAAATTCAGATGATCTGGAGCCTTGACACTTCTTCCAGGTCTTGTTCTTGTCACGTTTGGAGGAATGGTTGTCTCGGTTGTTTTGAGGTTGACTTTGTTAGTTTGGCATTGAAATTGTAATATTCTATGTTTATGATACTTGGTTGTCTCCATTTGATTCGCTTCTTGCGCTCCTATGAGTTGAATTTCTCCTTATCGACAACCCATCTTCTTTGTTCGGATACCATGGGTTTGTCTCTTTCCTTTCACAGGGAATGTTCACTCCACTCATCCCTAGAGTGGACTCAGAATTTCTTTATTCATGGGGTCTGCCATGCCCTTGTTGGATGTTGACATTTCAAAGATGGAACCTTCATTTCCACTTGTTTCACAATTGTAGCCAAATATCTGTTGGCTCTCTTATTTTCCAATTCACTTTCAAGTTTATGAACCTTTTCATTCAGCTCAGCAACCTCTCTGGTGAGTTCAGTTTTCTTTGTTTCAGAGTTATCGGCAAAATCCTTATACAAGCTTAATAACTTCAGCTGGACATTCAGTTTCTTTTGGAATCTTTCTTCCATGGTCACTCACTGCACCTTAGACTCATTCAGTTCACTCGTTAGATCCTCAGTCTGTTTCTTAGAATTTTCCTTTACTGCTTTTAAAGTCTGGATTTGCTCTTTCATGTTTTTCAGATTGGATCAAAGTTCAAGAATTTCATCAGTTTTGAGTGTTAATTCTGCATTCAACCAACTATTCCAGGCATTTTGCATGATACTTAATAGATACTTCTTATACTTGAAGTTCATCCAGTTCTAATGTTTCATTAGCAGTCCCAGAGCTCTGTTGTTCAATGATGTTTTCATTATCTCAAACTCTCCAACAGGAATGCACTATAACTGTGTTTCCTCTTACAATGCCTGGACGTCTGATTGCAGCCTCACCTTTTTCTTCCTGGAATATGGAACATTGCTGAGCCTTCTCTGTCAACTGGTTCTTCAATTCTTTCAGCATTACATTAAATTTATGTTGCTTCTCTTCATAATTTTCCATAGGAACAAACTTTGACCTGAGAGATCCTTGTGGGGTGTGAAGGCCCTTCAGTAGGTTTTCCTTTCTTTGCAAAGCTTAATTGCTTCATCTTAAATTTTCTTGTAATTCAGCAGAGTCTCCTCAACTTCATTCTGCTCTTCTTCCATTCTGTTGTTCAAGACAGTCTTATTTTCTTCATGCTGCTGGAGGGTTATGTAATCCCTTTGCATTTGATCTTGAAGGACAATTAGCTGCTCTTTCAACTGTTTATTTTCTTGTTGACCTCTTGTCAACTGATGCTGCATTTCAGTGCATTGTTTGTCACTACTGATAGTTCCAATGCAGATTTTGCTGGCGTAGTATTCGACATTTTTTTTTAGCTCCTTATGTTTTTTCAGGGCTACGTATTGATTATTCAAAGGGTTTTTCAGGGCAGTGACTTCTTTGAGTAACTTTTCTAACTGCTGTTGTGCCTGGCTGTATTTCTGGTTGAGTTTTTACAACTTTTGCCAACAATGGAGATTCAGAGTTGTTATTTCCTCCTCATGCTTTTCTGGATATACATACTGAGTTTGCACATTATTCAGATTTTCGCTTATTGGGTTGTTCTCAATATTCAACCTTTCTGTTTCTTTCAAAGCCTTTTTGTGCCTTTGTGATACTCATAAATTTGTTTGTTCAGGCCTTGAACAGTTTGATTCATTGAAGATTTTAGCTCAGCATGTGTTTTCAAAGATATATGCTTTGCTTGAATCTTGTGTTTTAAGTCTTCAAATTCAGTTTTGATATGAACATTTTCCCTGTCTTATTTTGTTTTCCTTTTGTAGGGTTTGTTTCTTTTGGGTTACATCATATAGCTTTCCTTCATTCTCAGTCAGTTGCTTGCTCTGCACTGCCACCTGCTTTTGCAGTTAAGGCAATACTTTTGGATTTTCAAAAATATATATTTTCAATGCTTCCAGATGGTTCTCTACCTCTCTGCCACCAGTGTTTGGTTTTCTATGGTATTGTCTTTTGCTCTTTTGTTGCTTTCTTGGGGTTGTTCTATCCCTCTTTATTAAGCTCTGTGAACTCCACAACTTGAAGATTGAAACAAATACTTTTAATATCTAATCAAAGCTGGTTGAGGATTCATCAATGCCTTGCATTAGGATCACTTCATCCACAAATACACCAAACGTGTAGAAAAATGTATTAACTTGTACATTTTCTGATTTCTGACTTAATCTTGATGTACTCCTTTAATCTAAAACATTTCTTCTCTATGACACCCAATTTTGTGTCTGGTTTGGCCCTTGCATGATAAATTGGTCTGATAGTTTGAATTTAATATCCTTGGCCATTTTTCATAAGACGGGAACACCTCTTTAATGTTTTCTTTCTTCAAGACGGCACTGCAGCAGCCATTTTTTCCCCTTCTCTCTGTTCTTGTTCTTCCTGCATTTGTCAGGTTTTGGTGGCTCCCATTGTGCTGACGGGGCCATTTTCTGAACTTATTCTTTCTGCAGGAAACCTTCAAAACAAGTCATTTGGGCCAGCTACTTGTTTTCTTTAAGCCTGGGAATGAAATAGAAGATGATTTTTTTAGTTAAGCCTGCTGTTTTAAAAACTTTGTTTTCATTCATCCTCGCAGGTCCACCATGTATTATGGTGCCAGCTGTGGAGCTGTTGTTGCAGCTTCCTTGCAGCTTCACTCTGAAATTCTAGTGCTGATCCTGATTGCTGCCTATTTTAAAAAGTAATCTCAGCCTTTTGACTATACTTTGGTCACCCTTCTTGTGATTTGGTTGGATCTCTTGACTCTGTATTCACCCAGGTTCTTCTTTTCATCTGGACAGTGGATTATTCTTCTGACTATCAACTATTTTCCTTTTTTGAATTTTGCTCAGTCTTCTGTGATCTGCTAAGCCCCTTGATTCTGCTTCTGTGTTCAATCAGGCCTGGCGTCGGAACATTTTTTAGGTGATCTCCAGCTGTGTCTTCAATTTAGGTCATCTGCAGTTTCTTTACTTTTTCATGCTTTCAGGATTTTGGGGCCCATCCTTCATTGCTACCATGTTGAAAAAATGTTTGGTGTCTCACTAAAAGGTCTGGAGGCTTGTATGGTTGAACATAAACCACATATTGTCAACTCATAACTATATACATCTCCAAGGTACAGCCCTGTATGTGTGCAAAGGGAACTGTGCGACGAGTAACTCACCTCCTGACTCCCCAAAGCCTGTCCACCATCTACAAGGCACAGGTCAGGTGTGTGATGGAATACTCCTCACTTGCCTGGATGAGTGCAGCTCCCAAAACACTCAATAAGCTGGATACCATCCAGGACAAAGCAGTCCGCTTGATTGGCACACCATCCACAAACATTCACTCCCTCCACCTCCGACGCACAGTAGCAGCAGTGTGTACCATCTACAAGATGCACTGCAGGAATTCACCAAGGCTCCTTAGACAGCTCCTTCCAAACCCACTATCATCTAGAAGGACAAGGGCAGCAGATAGATGGAGACACCACCACCTGGAGGTTCCCCTCCAAGTCACTGACCATCCTGACTTGGAAATATATTACCATTGCTTCACTGTCGCTGGGTCAAAATCCTGGAACTCTCTTCCTTTCAGCACTGTGGGTATAGCTACATCATAGGGACTGCAGCAGTTCAAGAAGGCAGTTCATCACCACCTTCTCAAGGGCAACTAGGGATGGGCAATAAATGCTAGCCCAGCCAGTGAAGCCCACATCCTGTGAATGAATAAAAAGAATGGCAAAACAACCTATGTACCTAAACCAATAATAGAGACAGGGTACTGGCATGAAAGAAGAAAATCAGGAGTAGGATGGTCAAAAAGTGTTCATTTAGAATAAATGCCAGCCAAATAATAAATAATGGAATGACGATTGGCAATAGACAGACATCTGCTTTAGTAATGGCCGAGAACACTACCAATATGTTGGCTGTCAACTGTGTCTGGATTCTCCTGCATTTGTGCAGTGTTACAGTTACCATTAAATCTGGTATGGTGGATGGATGAGTTAGGAACAATGGTCAAACTGGTCCACAAATTACACCCACCCTTTGCCATTTGTAAAGTGAAACATGTATTTCATTATGATACCAAACTTAGTTTCAAGCATTCAGTTTCTACATGTCATGTGTCATAAACTCTGTTGGATTTCTTGCTCAGGTAATAAGTACTGCTCAGTGTTCTATGCCAGGCGAGTAATCATTTGGAATTGAGGGATTATTATGAACCTTTGAAACAAGAATAGGTTTCTATATTTACTATTTTATTTGAATATCTTAGTAACCTTGTGCCAAACAGCTTTGACTGTCCTACTGAGATACTGATCAAGTTGCCAACCAAAGCTACCAGCTTCACAATGAGGGTAAAGGTTGCTGACTATCACAGCATGACTCCAACTCTTTCCAAATCTCTGACACATACAGCCACCATTCCTCCCTCATGTGTCTTTGCTGAATTACATGGACATAGGCACAGAGCCAAAAATTGGGCCCACACATTTTTCAACAGAAGAATGCCATCACTAGGTATGGGGAATAGGAACTGACTTGGTAGCAGCATTAGCATAATACTGGCATGTGGGCACCTGGTCAAATACACATCCTAGTGAAGGGAAAAAGAGACAGACAGTTTTTCTTTACATCATATAGTGATACCCCCACCTTCTCCCATATAATTTAGTCCAAATTCTTTTCTCACCTTCCATTCTAAGGATAGATTTGAAAATGAGTACTGCATATTCAAAATCTTAATTGTAAAATATATATCAGGCTGCTGAGAATAAAACCATACTGTCCAATGGCACTCATAGAAGTTTGCTTGAAGGAAGTCTCCCTTCCCAACAAGGTACCACACAGCCGTGAGATCTTATTCAATAAAACAAAAATAGTTCAAGTAAATGAGAATGGTAGACAGTTCAACCTCACGCTCTCCCCTGTCCTATTTCCATTCATTTTCTTGCTTTATCAATGTCTTAAATACAGCAGAGATTCTCACTTTGATTCTACCAAAAATATATTCACCATATTAACAAACATCCCCATGCAGTTCAGAAGTAAAATGGTCCAAATTATAAATGGATGCAAGTGAGTTAATGGAACATTTTACCCAACTCTGCAAACAGGAATGAATTGGTAAGAATAAGATACACACAAATTAGGGTAAATAAGACAGAAAATATCCACTAACTTTCTTTTCAGTTTGCTTGCCAGTTGCTTTGAACACTCCTCCAGTGCTTCCCCTGACTTCCAGGGTATTCTGCGACTTCTCCTCTGTTTGCTCCCCATTGGACACACCTCATGAGATTCAATATCTGTTCCCATGATTTCCCCTCCTAACTCAATCCCAGATTGATTATTTGAATATCTCTTCTTGGCCCAAGGCTAATTGATATCATTAACCGTTTCCCTTCCTCAGGTATTTCATAGAATTACATAATAGATCATTTGGGTCAACGCCAGTGTTTATATTCCAACAAGCCTCCTTTCACCCCTCTTCGTCTAACACCATCGACACATCCTTCTCTTTCTTTCTCCCTCATGTGTTTATTTAGTTTCCCCTTCAATACATCTATGCTCGTCGCCTCAGCAACTACTTTCCACTTTCTAACATTGTTCGGATAAAGAGGTTTCTTCTTAATTCCCTATTGGATTTATTGGTGACCACGTTACATTAATGGCCCTTGATTCTGTCTTACCTGCAAGCTGAAACATTTTGTCGATGTCAACCCTATAAAACCCTCTCATAATCTTAAACATCTATCAGTTTTTCCCTCAACAACATTCCCTCTATTTTATTTTTGTGTTGTGCATGGCCTATTAATACAAGTGCGTGGGTGCTTTAAATTTTTTTGTGCGGCCATTTAGCCACAGTAACTTAAAGGGACCAACTTATGCTTGACCTGCTTGGGAACTTTTGGGTCACTGTGGGACCTAGAGGGACTATTGTCCCTCAACTCTTAAGAAAGTCCCAGCCTATTAACTGGGCTAATAGTTAATATTAGCGTTTCAGACTGGTATCATCCTAGTAAACCTTTTTTGTGCCTTCTTCAGTGTTCCTGTATCCTTTTTATAACATGGAGACCAGTACTGTCCACTGCACTCCACGTGTTGTCTAACCAGGGTTCTACCAAGTTTCATATCTCAACTTTTTAATTTCATCCCGTGTTCACTCCACCTTCAAAACTACCATAATCCAACAGCATCAATTTCCAAATGTGTGCTGATGACACCCAACCACCATGATTTTAGACTCCATTGGAACATAGAACCTTGGAACATAGAACCTTAGAGCAGGAGTAGGCCATTCGGCCCTTCGTGCCTGCCCCGCCATTCAATAAGATCATGGCTGATCTGGTTGTGGTCAAAACTCCACTTTCCCATAACCCTTGACTCCTTTCACAGTCAAAACAAACCTGTATAGCCCTGTCTGGAGTAACTTCTTGGTTGCCGTTGTATTGTTGTGGACTAGGTAGAATTTCCAGTAGCACATCGAACGACAAAAGCCATCCTATTCAATTGTCATCAGGGTCCCCAAATTCTCGCCTTCCATTCATTGGAACAACTTAGACTGGTAAACTCTTCAATGCAGCCCTTGGTTTCCTGCAAAAGTCCAGCAAACCTACAATGGCAGAGCAGTAACCACTCCAAGAAAATTCCTGGCCTCAGGAAACTTGCATGAAAGGAGCAGTTAAGGCTGAAATTTCCCAATATATATTGCCTGTTCCAGCCATCCTGGTTTGGCCAGTAAATACTAATATAATACACCTTGCGTTGTAATGATTCCTCAGGAAAATGGATAATTAAATGGGTTGTGGGATCCCAAGTTAAAATGCTGTCCAAAAAAGCTGGCTTGACTCTAATATTTTGACTGATCAGTTAAGCATTCATCAAAATTCAGTCCTATGGAGAATTTGCTGATGGCCCCCATCAGATATTCTGTTAAAATAATCTTACTTCTCTTGAAAGTACTTTGAAATGAGAGAGAAAGAGAAGATATAGTAATTCTGTAAATGACACAATGACAGGCTTTATGATAGTATGATGGAACAGTCTCCCTAATTGCTTTTTATACCCTCAGGGCAAGCCAGACATCTGCTTTAATAGAGTTCCTGATAAGAGCTCCAAAGGTGAGAACAGTATGTTGGGATGAACACCACAGCCACCAAGGAAAAAAATAATTGTCATCAAAAGCAGCTTTTATGACATTGGGATTAAAATTCAACGGTCTCATACACAAGACAACATGTGTTAACTCTAGCTAAAAATAAAACCCGCCGACATCAACAATCTTAGCCTAGCCTATGGAGTCTCTTTTCAATCTTCCTTGCAGTTCATTTCCATTTCTGTGATAACTTCCTACTCTATCTAGCAATGTTCAACTGTTTTTCACATCCTTATTTCCCATTTGAATTTCTAAACTGCATGGAAAACGGGTAAAACTAAATTCCAGGGGATGAAACTGCTTTCTGTCAGCTGCACAAAACAGGCTCTTGGTGAATCAGCAGCCATGCCAGTTTACATTTTCTATTAACTTGGAAAATATTGCCAAGGTTTTTAATTCCAAACTAATTAAGAGCAACAATGAGACTAAGGCCTACACTTTCGTAGAGGTACCACATCCAAAATGGCACTGGAAACCCGGATCTGTGAGCCCTGGCCCCATTTCTGATGGGAGTGGGGTGTGACTCACACATGGGGGAAACCTGAACTCAACAGGACAATTTGAACTCAGTACTGAGTTCAAACAGACCCCATTTTCGCTGGAGCGAGGGCTTTATCCCACAGTGCGCAAGTTACGAATTTTTAGAGTAGATGTAAATGCTTGTGAAGGGCGATAAGATCTGTGGAACTGTCAAGCTGTCAAGTTATTTAAATGGCCAGCCCTTTAAAAATTAAAAAGCAGCCTACCTGTGTCTGTGAGTTGTAAAAAACTGTGCTTGCAGTTTCAATAGCTGTTTGTTGGCATAAGCCTAAACGCTATCATTATAGAATTTTTGACGCTTGGCTGCAACCTGAAAGCCTATCATTATCATAGTGGGGGCCTTTAAGTTCACAGTTTGATTGACAGCTCCAAGAAATTAATAAAGGATTAGCCATCTTTGATATGAGGCTATGAATACAAATGTTTGTTATTATAAGGGACTAAATATTTTAGGGGATTTAAATGTATTGAATGGGCTTGTTTTTCTTTATCTTTCCATGGGATATGAGCATTGCTGGTAAGGCCAGCATTTGTTGCCCATCCCTAACTGCCCTTGAACTGAGAGGCTTGTTAGGCCATTTCAGATGGCAGTTAAGGGCCAACCACATTGCTGTGGGTCTAGAGTCACATGGATGCCAGACCAGGAAAGAGTGGCAGATTTCCTTCCCTAAAGGACATTAGTGAACCAGGTGAGTTTTTATGACAATTGATGATGGTTTCAAGGTCACCATTACTGAGACTAGCTTTTGATTCCAGATTTTATGAATTAAATTAAAATTCCGTCAGCCGCCGTGGTGGAATTTGAACCCATTTACCCAGGGCATTAGCCTGGGGCTCTAGAATACTAGTCCAGTGACATTACAACCATGCTACCATCTCCTCCTTCATGAATGGGAGTGTTTTTTTTATATGTGGTGAAGTCTGTAATAGCTATTTACAACTTTATTTTATTTCATCTCAGCATGGTTCTGAGGTCTGCCAATTGCGGATACTGGGTGAGTTGGCATGGAGGGTATAAGGGCAAAGGTTGGTGGGTGAGGCCTGGAGGGGTTGGTATAATTTGGCACTATATCGACATAGGCGTTATAAGGGGCCATGAAGGTGGGTGGGATGCATGACTTGGCATGTATGGGGCTGGGAAGTTGAGGGGGGTGGGGGCGGTGAGGCCGAGAGGGCCGAATATTCAACAAAACAACTGGGACAAAATCCCAGAGAACCAAGGTGGACTTTTTAACCAGTCCACCCCGGTACTCATCAGCCCCTATGGCCCCCTCTGATCTGGGTCTGGGGGGAGGTGGGCCCAAATCTATCCTGTACCCACCCTCTAAAACAAATATCCCATCATTCACTGCATTTTTTGCCCTGAGGCGAGTGAGATGAGTCGGGAGATTTCCGGACTCTGCAGGTTCGTTTCGGGAGCGAAAACCCAGGCCTAGGAGATGAGTCCTTAAAAAGAGTTTGAACTATTGTTCTGTGAAATCCAGTGGAAAAAAGATCAGTGCCATATAAATCAGCCTCTGATTCTTTACAGTAGTATTTCATAGTCCCGGTGCAGACCAATTTCAACCCTCCCAAATATGCGCAGTATGTGGCTTCTTCTGACACTCAAGTTAAAGCACATTGTTCGGACAAAGAATCACAGAATCATAGAATCACATAGTGCAGAAGAGGCCCTTCAGCCCATCGAGTCTGCACCAACACGTGAGAAACACCTGACCTACCTACCTAACCCCATTTACCAGCTCTTGGCCCATAGCCTTGAATGTTATGACGTGCCAAGTGCTCATCCAGGTTCTTTTTAAAGGATGTGAGGCAACCCGCCTCCACCACCCTCCCAGGCAGTGCGTTCCAGACAGTCACCACCCTCTGGGTAAAAAAGTTTTTCCTCACATCCCCCCTAACATCACCTTGAACTTATGCCCCCTCGTGACTGACCCTTCAACTAAGAGAAACAGCTGTTCTCTATCCATCCTGTCCATGCACCTCATAATCTTGTACACCTCGATCAGGTCGCCCCTCAGTCTTCTCTGCTCCAACAAAAACAACCCAAGTCTATCCAACCTCTCTTCATAACTTAAATGTTTCATCCCAGGCAACATCTTGGTGAATCTTCTCTGCACCCCCTTCAGTGCAATCATATCCTTCCTATAAGGTGGCGACCAGAACTGCACACAGTACTCCAGCTGTGGCCTCACCAAGGTTCTATGCAACTCCAACATGATCTCCCTACTTTTGTAATCAATGCCTCGATTGATAAAGGCAAGTGTCCTATATGCCTTTTTCACCACCCCACTAACATGCCCCTTCCGCCTTTAGAGATCTATGGACACACACGCCAAGGTCCCTTTGTTCCTCAGACCTTCCTAGTGTCATGCCGTTCATTGAATACTTCCTTGTCAAATTACTTCTTCCAAAGTGTATCACCTCACACTTTTCAGGGTTAAATTCCATCTGCCACTTGTCTGCCCATTTGACCATCCCGTCTATATCTTCCTGTAGCCCAAGATACTCAACCTCACTGTTAACCACCCAGCCAGTCTTTGTGTCATCCGCAAACTTACTAATCCTACCCCCCACATAGTCATCTATGTCATTTATATAAATGATAAATAATAGAGGACCCAGCACAGATTCCTGTGGTACGCCACTGGACACTGGCTTCCAGTCACTAAAGTATCCTTCTGTCATCACCCTCTGTCTCCTGCAAATAAGCCAATTTTGAATCCACCTTATCAAATTACCCTATATCCCATGTGCATTTGCCTTCTTTATAAGTCTCCCATGTGGGACCTTGTCAAAGGCTTTGCTGAAATCCATATAAACTACATCAACTACACACCTGGTCACCTCCTCAAAAAATTCAATCAAATTTGTTAGGCATAACCTCCCTCTGACAAAGCTATGCTGACTATCCCTGATCTAACCTTGCCTCTCCAATTGGAGATAGATTCTCTCCTTCAGAATTTTCTCCAATAGTTTCCCTACCACTGACGTGAGTCTCACTGGCCTGTAGTTCCCTGGCTTATCTCTACAGCCTTTCTTAAATAGTGGAACCACATTAGCTGTTCTCCAGTCCTCTGGCACCTCCCCCATGGCCAGAGAGGAATTAAAAATTTGGGTCAGAGCCCCTGCGATCTCCTCCCTTGCCTCCCTCAGCAGTCTGGGACACAAACCATCCGGACCTGGGGATTCGTCCACTTTTAAGCCTGCCAACACCTCCAATTCTTGTCACTCCCTATATCAATTTGCTCAATAGCCTCGCAGTCTCTCTCCCCAAGTTCGATACCTTCATCCTCATCCTCTTGGGTGAAGATGGGTGTGAAGTATTCTTTTAAACACTCTACTGATGTCCTCTGGCTCCACCCATAGGTTGCCCCTTCGGTCTCTTATGGGCCCTACTCTTTCCCTGGTTATCCTCTTCCCATTGATATACTTATAGAATATCTTGGGATTTTCCCTACTTTTACCAGCCAGAGCTTTCTCATATCCCCTCTTAGCTCTCCTATTTGCTTTCTTAACCTCCACCCTGCACTTTCTATACTCCACTAATGCCTCTGCTGATTTGCTTCCCTTGTACCTGCTAAAAGCCTCTCTTTTCCTTCTCATCGTAACCTGAATATCTCTGGTGATTTTATTATACAACTGACACATATCATGCAGAGCCTTGGAGGTCTGGAACATTCCATTCCTCAGTTGTTGTCTTCAGTTCCTGATCACAAAAAAACATAAATTATTTAACACAGTTTAATATGAAAAATAAAGGTTCAATTAGTGTGCTGATCATCATATGTCTTTCAGAGAATAAAAAGTGAAAAAAAAACCCCATAAAATGCATTTTCCAATCTAAATTCATTAATTCAATCATTGCATTGTGCATACAAAAACCTTTGTGCATTCCCTTAGTGCCTGTCTTCCATGTGCCTTTACCTCTCCTCGTACTCCAATGAGGTTCTTCCCCTGTGGCTGCAGCAGGGCGCTGGAAGGCTGCTGACCTCGAACTGAGGAGACTGCAGATGGCTTTTGAGGGAAATCCCAAGCACTCTGGGCCTAGAAGGCCCAGCTGCACCATCTCGGCCTGGACTGCAGCAGTCTGGGCTGGCTGGCTGACAGGCAATAGCAAGGACACTGGCAAAGTGGCAGGGATAGAAGTAGAAAGGCTGTCACCTTGAGAGAGAAAAGCAGGCTTGAGTTCCATGGAGCCACTGCCACTCTCCAGGGGCAGCACCACAGCAGTCCTGGGTATATGTTGAAGGCCATAAGACTCCTGGAAGCTGCTCTGAACAGTGGGCACCCAGAGCCATAATGGAAGCAATCTAAGCTTGCAAGGCAGGAGCCTGACCTTCTACTGAAGAATTTAGAATAGTGCTTTCCAAACTATTTCCCATTATGACCCCATTTTAACACTTGAAAATTAACATGACCTCAAATGCCAACAAAAACAAAACAGCAATAAAGCAGCATTATAACATTTAATATATAATTATTAAAAATTGCATGTTAGAGGCCAACATATAATACATAATACAAATATGAAAATCTGTGTTTTTAAAGTACTTCATAAAAATGTTATTATTTTACGTATTCACCAGTTCATTACTTCATCTGAGCTTCTCCAGCTGATGGACCTTGGCCAGGCAGCAGTGAAAGTGCAGGTTGTGGGTCTTGAGGTGGCTTATGTTGAAGCCCAGGTCATGCCAGCGTAACAGAGTTGGGCTCAGACAGGCCACAGCTCAGCAAGTGAGGGATCGTCGCCAGGTTCACAGTTGGGGTCGGGATTCAAAACTCAGTGAAAGGAGACCATGGCTCGCAGAGAGGGACTGGGGGATGAGCAGGGCAAGGTCAGGTCCAGGCACCATCTGAGCCGTGGAGTCAGTGCGGGGCACAGTCTCGGAGGAGGGGGAGCTCATTACCCCATTTGCATTTTCTGCAATTGAGGCTGCAACCGACAGTTTGGGAACTGTTGATTCAGACCCTTGATGGAAGCTGTTTGCACTCCAATAGAACTTGTGAAATCAGCCATCAGATGCTGCCTCAGGGTAGGTACCACAGGTGTGCTGATGGAAGTGACCACACATTCCATGTTGGAAAGGATGGACTCCACGTTCTGCACGAAACCCAGTGCCAAGTTGCTGCTGGACTCCTCCATGCTCCCCGATGACTGTGGGCTTCCTGGCAGGCTTTCCAGCACCAAGAATTTGGTTGTGTACATCCATGAGCCTCGTTCTGCAGCCTGACCTGGCAACATCCTCACCTAATTCCTCTGCAGCAGAAATAATGCATGATATCACCCTCTGGCAAAATGGCACCCACCTTACCCTCCACTCTGGTTCCTGTGTACTTTACCCATTGTCTCAGCACATGCAAATCCCTCCACTTTTCTAGCCTCTAAAGTATGTGAAGCGTCAGTGCCCGAGCTGGTGACTGTGAGTGTAAGATCGAATGACCGTGCCTCTTTATCTTTAGTGTCTTCTTCATCCTCCACTGGCTGGAAAAGTTCCAGTTCTTGAGTATCTGAAATGAAAAAGGGACAAGAGATGGGGTGTGCTGAGGGGAGAGGAGAAAGTGAGAAGTGAATATTTACACCACCAGCAGCATGCAAGTCAAAAGAGATTATGTAGTGAGGGAGAAGTGGGATGAGAGAAACAGGACTGGCTATGCAGATACCATCATCATTGATCCCTCTTAAGTAGCCACAGCCTCATTGATGCCCCTTCCCACAATGACTGGCACTATGGCCCCCATGGGGTTAAAACATGTAGATGGGCTTGTCCTCCTCCAGTTCTGTGCTGCTGTCTCCTGTTATTCACCATCTTCTCCTGCAAGAAAGAGGGAAGGTGCCAGTGAGTGTCCTGTAATATAGTTGGGTGATGTGGCTATCATGGATGAATAGCTGCCAGTATGTGCAAGCTGTAGGTTGTGGGTATGAGGCTTGCAGCAATGTTAAGTGTGTGAGACTGAGGTAATGCACATGAATTTTAGGGTTGAGGCCTGATTGATAGAGATTGTTGGTAGGTGGTTAATGGGGTGTAATGAATTGAACAGTGGATGAAACTAGTGATGCAATTGTTAGGATATCACATTTGAAGATAAATTCACCTTGACAACATGTGTGAAGTGGTTAAGTTTCTTCCTTCACTGCACCATGCCCTTGGAGTGATGTTCCTGGTATTGATGTCTGTTGCTACTTCTTCTTACTGTCTCCTGAGCACGCACCTGGAAGGCCTCCTTCTTTACTTCATAACAGCATGTCTTCATTCTTTCCACCTCTTCCACCAAGATCTCCAATGTATTGTTTGAAAGCCTTGGCGCTCGCTCTCTCGCATGTTCAGCCATTGCTCAGCTTATGTGGCGCCCTATTTAATCTTGGGTTTGGGGTCTAGATGGGGCTTCTTTAGGGTTTACCTGTTGCCCTAAGAATGCTACCGTAGTCTGTTCTTCATAAAAAAAAACATTTTTTTATTCTTTATTTACAGATCCATATATATCTCAGTACTCTACAGGAGGCTGTGTTTCTGCTTCCCACCAGTTCTCAGTCTCTTAGTCATGTGACATTGTATCATCGTTACATCAGTATCAGGTGCTCCTGATGTTAACCCTTTACTGTACATCTTCCCTCACCCACCCCCCACCAAGTCTTTATCCCAAATATATACATGCTCCTACGCCTCCCCCCAAAGTCTCAGGTTTCACAGGATTGATCTTTGAGGTGTCTTGAACAATCTGCCTGATCTGGCCCTGATTTCATTCCAAGGTTAAGGACGAACTGCACTCTCTCTTCGTTCAACAGGAGTGTCTGCTACCTGAGTGGTTGTAGAATTTCTACTAGTTTTTGGCTCCTTGTCTCCATCCAGATCTAAATAGTATGTCCAAGGTTCCATTGGTTTCCTTCCCAACGATATCAAGGCTCTTCGATTCCTTCTGATGTTTCCCTGGTCCGGCTCAATTCTGTAAGATCTCTGTTGTGGACCTCTTTCTATTACAATACCTTCTGTCTGTTGATTTCAAATCCACACCCTCTCCCTCGGCAATAACACTTTCAAGTCTCGTGCTCTGTGCCTGAATTTGAAATTACAAGCTTGATTGCCTCTTTGTTTCTCCTCACACTTCCTAACTTTCTCACAATCATCTGAGGTAATGTTAGGTTGTAGTGTTTGTTGTAGAGCTGGAAGTTGTGTTCGCAGCTGTCTTCCCATCGATAGTTCTGATGGTGAGAACCTGTCTTTTTTGCAGTGAGGTCCTGGAGTTAAGAAGGGCTAAGTTAATATGTTCATTTTTTTCATCAATGCTTGATTGTTTGAACTCCTCTTTCTGATTCTCCATTTGACTGAGGAGATCTAGGTGAACAGTCACATGCATGAAACCTGCGCAAAGTTATAGAACAGCTCATTAGCAAACTGAGGTCCCATTGTCTGACACCACAATTTTTGGGATGCCATGTGTCATGAAGATTCTTTTCAGTGACATACTGACCACCTCCGCTGTGGTGCTGTACAGTCTACTCACTTCAAATCAGATGGAGTAGTAATCAAGGATGATGATGAAAATTTTGCCTTTGATCTCAAATAAATCCATTCCCAGGCACTGCCATGGTCTCATAGGAAAAGTGGAGGATGCCAGTGGTTCACTCTGCTTTTGGCTATTTACTGTACATGTAAGGCAATTCATGATTAACTCTTCAATGGAGTGGGGACTGATGCCTGGCCACCAGACTGCTGGGCTCTTGCTCTGAATTTCACTATTCTTAAGTGACCTTGATGGACTTTTTGGAGAATGTTGAGTCGAAGTGTTTTAGGGATGATTAGCCTGTCGTTAAAAACCAAGAAATCATCAATGATTGAGAGTTACTTTCTCTGTTCAATGTATTGGCAAATTATTGGGTTGTTAGGAATATAATCCAGCCATCCATTCTGGTGACACTCTTATTTTGATGCATTCATCATCCTGTTGTGCTTGCTTAATTGCTTGTAATCTCATCTCAATGGCTGCTAAATATTTATTAATGAGTGAAGTATATGCTTCCACTTCCTCAATAAAATTAAATTTTCTTGCTTGATTCCTTCCACTGGAATTCTTGAGAATGCATCTGCTGTCACCTGGTACTTCCCTTGAACATACTCAGTAACTGAATCGCATCTCATGAGCCTCAGTCTAAAACTTTGAATTCTAGGGGGCATTTTTGCAATTTCTTTTAGGTTAAGAAGAGTAACCAAAGGTTTGTGGTTGGTGTCAATTTTAAACCTTAATCCCATGGCATAGACAGAGAACTTCTTGCAGGCCCGTGTGGTTGCTACTGCTTCTTTCTCAATGGTTGCATACCTCTTCTCTATGTCTGTGAGAGGTCTTGAGATTAATAAACTGGTCTCCTTTGTCCGTCTTTTTGAACTTGAAACAGCATTGCACCCAGGCCTGTACATGATGCATCCACTGCTACAATTGTTGGCAACTCTGGATCATAGTGTGCTTGAATTTCTGGTGAAATTAGAAATTTGATCTTGTCAAAAGCATTTTGCTGGCCCACGTTTCGGCACCACTGTTGACCTTGTCTCAGCAACTGTTGTAATGGCTCATTGATTTCAGTCAAGTATGACAGGAACTTGTCTACTTGATTGATCATCTCAAGGAATCTTTGTAATTCTATGATGTTTTAAGGCTGTGGGATCTCCCTAATGACTTGCGGGTCAGCCATAATTCAAAAACCTTGCACAATGTGCCCTAAGAACTTTATCATAGGCTTTGTAAATTCACATTTGTCATTTAATGTCAACCTGTTTCTTGTCGGACTTTGGAGACCGCTCTCACTCGACGGTCATATTCTTCCCTCAAAGAACCATGTACAAGATTGTTGTCCCAATGGCATTTTGCTCCTTTCATAGCTTCCAGGCCTGAGACATCGTTTTTTAGAATATCTCAGCAACAGGAGCAATTCCAAATGGTAACCTGTTAAAACAATGACAACCAAATGGGTGATAAGAGTAGTTAACAGATTGGAATCTTTGTCCAGAGGCAACTACCAAAAGCTATTGTTAGTATAGTATCCAGTTTTGTGAATAGGCTGCTTTTTGCCAATTTAGCAATACTTTCATCCATTGATGCCATCGGATGGATCTCGCTCTCTGCTGACATGTTTAATTGAGGTCAAGTCCACAGAGATTTTAATTTAACCATTAAGCTTTGGTACTGTGACCATTCCAGAACACCACTTTGGATGGTTACTAGAGAGATGACCCCTTGTTGTAACATGTTTTCAATCTCGCTCTCAACCTTGTCTGAGTGGGTAAGGGACCTTCCTCGTCTATATGAAGTGACATATAGACTTAGCATCTGCCCTTAGGGTTATGTGATAACCTGTTTTCCGCTTTCCTAAGCCTGAAAATAGGGCTGAAAATTCATTTCTGAATATATTACTAGGCTTTTCATCAGCAATTTCATCAACTTTGTTTTTTTCTTTGTTCATTCACAGGATGTGGGCTTCGCTGGTTGGGCCAGCACTTATTGCCCATCCCTAATTGCCCTTGAGAAGGTGGTGGTGAACTGCCTTCTTGAACCGCTGCAGCCCATGTGGTGTAGGTACACCTACACTGCTGTTCGGGAGGGAGTTCCAGGGTTTTGACCCAGCAACAGGGAAGGAACGGTGATATATTTCCAGGAAGGGATGGTGAGTGACTTGGAGGGGAACTTCCAGGTGGTGGTGTTGCCATCTATCTGCTGTGCTTGTCCTTCTAGATGGTAGGGTTCGTGTATTGGAAGCTGCTGTCTAAGGAGCCTTGGTGAATTCCTGCAGTACATCTTGTAGATGGTACACACTGCTGCTACTGTACGTTGGTGGTGGAGGGAGTGAATGTTTGTGGATGATGTGCTAATCAAGCGGGCTGCTTTGTCCTGGACGGTGTCAAGCTTCTTGAGTGTTTTGGGAGCTGCACCCATCCAGGCAAGTGGGGATTATTCCACCACAATCCTGACTTGTGCCTTGTAGATGGTGGACAGGCTTTGGGGAGTCAGGAGGTGAGTTACTCACTGCACAATTCCTAGCCTCTGACCCGCTGTTGTAGCCACAGTGTTTATATGGCTCGTCCAGTTCAGTCTCTGGCCAATGGTAGTCCCCAGGATGTTGATAGTGGGGAATTCATTGATGGTAATGCCATTGAACGTTAAGGGACGATAGTTAGATTCTCTCTTGTTGGAGATGGTCATTGCCTGGCGCGAATGTTACTTGCCACTTGTCAGCCCAAACCTGGGTATTGTCCAAGTCTTGCTGCATTTGGACATGGACTGCTTCAGTATCTGAGGTGTTGCGAATGGTGCTGAACATTCTGCAATCATCAGTAAACATCCCCACTTCTGACCTTATGATGGAAGGTAGATCATTGATGAAGCAGCTGAAGATGGCTGGGCCTAGGACACTACCTTGAGGAACTCCTGCAGTGGTGTCCTGGAGCTGGGATGTCTGACCTCCAATAGCCACAACCATCTTCCTTTGTGCTAGGTATGACTCCAACCAGTGGAGAGTTTTCCCCATGATTCCCATTGACTTCAGTTTTGCTAGGGCTCCTTGATGCCACACTTGGTCAAATGTGGCCTTGGTGTCAAGGATAGTCACTGTCAGGGAGGCAATGGCATAGTGGTTTTGTTGCTAGACTAGTAATCCAGAGACCCAGAGTAATGCTGTGGGGACCTGGGTTCAAATCCTGCCACTGCAGAAGGTGGAATTTGAATTCAATAACACATCTGGAATTAAAAGTCTAATGATGATCATGAAACCATTGCTATTTGTTGTAAAAACCCATCTGGTTCACTAATGCCCTCTAGAGAAGGAAATCTGCTGTCCTTACCTGGTCTGGCCTGCATGTGACTCCAGACCCACAGCAATGTGGTTGAGCAAGAGCAATTAAGGATGGGTAATAAAAACTAGCATAGCCAGCGACGCCCACATCCCATGAATGGATATAAAAAAAACCTCATCTCTGGAGTTCATTTTTTTGTCCATGTTTGAATCAAGGCTGTAATGAGGTCAGGAGCTGAGTGGCCCTGGCAGAACCCAAACTGGGTATCAGTGAGCAGGTTATTGGTAAGCAAATGCAGCTTGATAGCACTGTTGATGACCCCTTCCATTACTTTCCTGATGATGGAGAGTAGACAGATGGGGCAGTAATTGGCCGGGTGGTATTTGTCCTGCTTTTTTGTGTGCAGGACACCTGGACAGTTTTCTACATAGCTGGGTAGATGCTGGTGTTGTAGTTGTACTGGAACAGCTTCAACTGCAAACACCTTTTTTCTGCTCATTAATGATGACTCCTGGTTCTGTATAATGTACAAGGGTTCAATAATTTCTTTATCCTGGTATCTTAATCTTGCCAGTGTTGGCCTATTACTTTTCGTGTTGTCCCTCCTGGACCTTATAACTGGATGGTGGAAGCTTATAATGTGAAATTTTAAAGCCACTTTGCTTCATCAGATAATACTGAAACTTCTGTGCAAGTATCCATCTTGAATTCCATGGGGTGACAATAAACTTCTAGTTTAATGCACCAAAAATTATTTTCTGTTTTGTTAACTCCTCCTAAGAAGATTATTTGTTTTTTTTTAATGTGACTCTTTCATTTCTTGGACTTTATTTGATTTTATTGTTATCTTTCTTCCGATCAGCTATAGGAACTTTGGGTCTGCAGACTATTTTAAAATGTCCCAACTGTCCGCACATCTCACACTCAGCTCCCCCTGCTGGGCATTCTTCCCACTTGTGTCGGGTTTTTCCGCCACACCGAGAGCTTCTCAACGTGGCGGTTGGCGCACTATTTCCGATTTTGTGGGCTTTTGCTTCACTGCGCTTTCTCTTTTTTGACTGACATATTGGATGGTTTCACTCATTTTTTTCCCAAAGGACATCACTTTCCCCATGAACACCCACTCTCTTTAACTTCCGAATTTCAGTTAACTCCTGTGGTGGGTGGGGAATCTCTGACAGCAACTTCTGCATTTAACTGCACCAAAGGTTGCTACCCGATTAACGCCACAACAATGGAAAGTGTTGGTAGCCTCAATGTTATTATTACAGCATAATCCAGACCATTTAATGCCTGCCTTCTTCAGGGAAAGAAATAAATGTGGGCCACTTCTGATCGTGACAGGTTATTGTCTTTGACTTTTGGGATAAGGGTAACTGAATTTGTCACCAAAGCAGCAGTGAGATGATAATACAACTTGGAGAATGAAGGTGAAAATATTTTTTAAAGAAGGCAAGATCCCCTAATTTTATATTCTAAGGGCTGAATTTATCCCCCGTCGGTAGGGAAGTTGATGGGCGGGCGCACTTCCGATCGGCGCCCCATATCGGAGGCGTGGAGCCATTTTACGTGGATGGGCCAATTAAGGCCCACCCAGCGTGACATCCACAGAGAAGCAATATGCGCTCCCTGTGCGGGCGGCGGTGGGGGGGATTCCCTGAGCCGAGAGTGCACTCTACCACGCATGTGCACGAAAGAGCGCCCTCATCTCCCTGAGGCTAAGTGCTGCCTCAGGGAGATTGGCTCTAAATGTGAAAAAGCTCAAAATAGAAAAATAAAATTTCCCTAACATGTCCCCTCATGTGACAATGTCACATGAGTTGGGACATGTTCATAATTTCCAAAAAAACTTTGTTAAAAATTTTTAAAAACCCTACATGAAACCTCATCCCGCCCATGGATGAGGTTTCATGTTTTTTCTAGTTCCCGCCGGGGCTCCTGGCCTGCCCGCCAACCTTAAGTTGGACAGGCAGGTCCATTAATTACTTTAATGACTCTGTCAATGGTCTCAGTTGGCCATTGACAGGTCGGCGGGCGCGCAGCTGATTTTACTGCGCCCCCGCCTTCCTGAAAATTTAAATGGGGCGCAGTGACGTCGGGAGTTCCGCCTGACATCACCATGCGTCATTTTACGCGTCGGTGAACGGGCCCCGCCCCCGCTCGCTGACGGTAAAATCCAGCCCTAAGTTTAGAAAGATAATATTCATCCAACTCCTGCAGCCCAGAGCAGCAACCATTTCAAATATGTGAGCATCACCAATGGAGTGAACAGATGAATAGCATTACTCACTTCTCATGGGATCAATTTGCATGAGAATGCCTGAAATTACAACCTGTAATTAGAGCTTCACCATCTACTTGTGAGGCCTTCATAAACACTGAAAATGTGGCCTCACTTAAATTCAGCACCTCACAGGTCATGTATCCAGATGCTCAGTTCAGTGAGCTGTGCTCTCAGAAATGCTCCAGAATGCTTACAGAGCACACCATCACTTAACTGGCCTTACTGCCTTTACTAGTTGCATCACTGGGGACAGAATCAATCCTTTCTGCAACTCATTTTGCAAATTTCATAACTGTGCTTCAACTGATTGATGTTTACGAACAGGCTGCTTGTGTTTAATTGTACACAAATTCACTGTGAGTTAATAGATTTCAATTAGCAGGACATCTATGTTTAAATGAACTCTGCAGATTGTTTTTCCTGTGTTAAAATCAATATCTGCATTCAGTGCTAAATGTACTCTGCTCAGAGTTAAAGAATCACAACATCTACTATATGATTACAAAAGCACATTGAGATAATTCAAGGTGGATTACGCAAACGGGTAATGATCTCACAATAGAATCGGAAGCCAAAGCTAGAAAAGTTCCTTGTTAGGTCAGCATACAGAATGGCTAATGGACTGTAACATTGTTTTTCTTCCTATTATCAAATTCTTTTCTTCTGAAGATTCTAATTCATATTGGGAATGTTCCGTGGGTGCTGGGAATCCTCTGGTACCTCACACAATTGTTCATTATTCATGCCTGAGTCTTGTCAGCTAGTGTATCACAGCCAATCCTGCCCACAGCTAAACCAATAACCACATAGAATCATAGAATGGATGCAGCACAGATAGAGGCCATTTGACCCATTATGTCTGTGTTGGCTTTCCGGATAATCCCCGTAGCACTGCAATTATTTCCTTTTCAGATAATGTTCCAATTCCCATTTGAAAGCTTCAACTGAACCTGCCTCCACCATACTCTCAGGCAGTGCGTTCCAGGTATAACCCCTCACTGTGTAGAAAGGTTTTTCCCTGTGCCACCATTGCTGGTTTTGCCAATTACCTTAGATCTGTGCCGTCTTGTTCTCAATCCTTCCACCAGTGGGAACAGTTTCCAGATCCCTCATGATCATGAGCCCCTCTACCAAATCTCCTCTTAACCTTCTCTTCTCCAAGGAAAACAGTCCTAACTTCTCCAATTTTTCTATGTAACAGATGTTCCTGATCCCAGGAACCATTGTCATGAATCTTTTCAGCACCCTCTCTAATGCCTTCACATCCTTCCCAAAATGTGGTGCCCAGAACTGGACACAATACTCCAGTTGAGGCTGAAACAGTGCTCTATACAAGTTTAACATAAGTTCTTTGTTTTTGTGCTCTATGTCCCTATTAATAAAACCTAGGGTGCTGTATGCTTTGACTGCACCCTCAAACTTCTCACCTTCAATTATTTATGCAAATATACACTGAGGTCCCACTGCTCCTGCATCCCCTTTAGAGTTGTATCCTTTATTTTATGTTGTCTCTCTGTGTTCTGCCTATCAAAAATGAATCACTTCACACTTCTCTGCACTAAATTTCATGTTCCACTTTTCTGTCTATGTCCTATTGAAGTTCTACACTATCCTCTTCACAGTTCACAATACTACCAAGTTTTGTATCATCACAAATATTGAAATTAACAAAGGTTAATTAATGTATATCAGGAAGTACAGGGGTCCTGTTATGACACAGCAGTTGGTAAAGGCTGAGTTATTTAAAATCCCAGAGGGAAGCTTTAAACAACTGTCATAAACTATATTTTCAATTGGTATGTTTTGAGTTGCAGCTCTAAATTCAGGAATAAGACCATCAGTTCTCGAGAGATTTTTATATCAAACTAAATGAAACATCTATTAAGTTACAACAAATTAAACACATACACATGGCTACAAATTACTACTATCATAACTTTTAACAAATTCCCAAATTAATCTCCACTAATGCAACAATAACCAATAGACTTAACCAGACACCAGGCAAAGCATTTTAACCTTACAAATTCAAAATAAGGTTCCTTTCAATTTTGTTCCTTTGCAGACAGTTGTAGGCTTACAGTTGCTTAGATCTTACATGCCTCTGACCTGCACACGCAAACTCCTCTCAGGTTATACCCAGCCTTCCCTTTTGAATATAAATTCTCATTGTATCGCCAGGCCCTCTTCTAACAATAAAACCCCTTTCATAGTTCCAATTTTATTAGTAATATAAACATTGCTTGGTGTCTCCTATCTAGGTGCAAGATTTCACTCCCACTCTTGAATGCTCAGCTCAACAAAATGCAAATGTACCTCTACCTACTGTTTACATCTCAAAACTACTATACATCAAAGCACCCAGACTAACTGGCTTTAATCCAATTAACACACACACAGATCAAAAACTTATTTAAAAAACATAATTTCCAATAACATTATATAGATTAAAAGCAAAAAACTGCAGATGCTGGAAATCCAAAACAAAAACAAAAATAAAAATACCTGGAAAAGCTCAGCAGGTCTGACAGCATCTGTCACCTCTTTGTCCTTTTGTCTATGACATCTTTTGGCAATCTCCACCTATCACTGGCCCTTTATCCAGCTCTACCTGTCCCACCCCCCCTTAAACCAGCTTATATTTCACCTCTCTTCTATTTTTCCTTAGTTCTGTTGAAGAGTCATATGGACTCGAAACGTTAACTGTGTTCCTCTCCGCAGATGCTGTCAGACCTGCTGAGTTTTTCCAGGTATTTTTATTTTTGTTTTTGTATTATATAGATTAATATCTCTTCCTGATAGGTCCTAACACCCATCTCTGGGGATCTCCACTGTAAACCTTCCTCCACTCTGAATAACAACTTTGCCACTACTCTTTGTTTCCTGTCACTGAGCCAATTTTGTATTCATGTTGCTACTGTCCCTTTTATTCCGTGAGCTCTAACTTTGCACACAAATCTGTTGTGTGGCACTGTATCAAATGCTTTTCAGAAGCCCATGTACACCACATCAACAATATTACCCTCATCTACCCTCTATGTTACCTCATCAAAAAACTCAGAAAGTTAGTTAAACATGATTTATCCTTAAAAAAGAATCTGTGTTGGCTTTTTTTAATTAACTCGCATTTGCACAAGTGACTGTTAAATGTTGTCCTGAATTATCATTTCTAGAAGCTTCCTCACCACTGAGGTAAACTGACTGGCCTATCGTTGCTGGTCTTATCTATACATTTTTTCCTTAAACAAGGGTGTAACATTTACAATTATCCAGTCCTCTGGCTCCATCCCTGAGTCTGAAGAAGATTGTGGCCAGTGCCTCCGCAATTTGCTCTCTCACTTCCTTCAGTATCCATTGCATCATCTCATACTGTCCTGGTGCCTCATCAACTTTAAATTAAAACAGCCTATCCAATGCCACCTCCTTATCAATTTTAAACCGTTCAAGTGTCTGAACCACCTCCTCTTTCACCCTGGACCTCCACAGCATCTTCTTCTTTGGTACAAAGTATTCTTTTAATACCTCAGCTATGACCCTTGCCTCTGTGCATAATTCCCTTTTTTGGTTCCTACTCCTCTGACCACCTGTTTACTATCGATATGGCTGGAGAAGACTTTTGGATTCTGTTTTATGTTAGCTGTCAGTCTCTTCTAATACTCTCTTTTTGCTTCTCTTATTTGCTTTTTAAATTCCCTTTAAACCTTCTATATTTGGCCTTGTTCTCAATCTATTACCCACTTGATGTCTGTCATGAGCACACTTTTTCTGCTTCATCCTAATTTTAATCTCTTTTGTCATCCAGGGAGCTCTGGATTTGTTTGCTCTACCTTTCCCCTTCATGGGAATTTACCGTGACTGCACTTGAACTATCTCTTCTTTAAAGGCAGCCCATTGTTCAGTCATGGTTTTGCCTGCTAATATTTGATTCCAATTTACCTGGGCCAGATCCATTCTTACCACATTGAAGTTGGCTTTCCCCCAGTTAATTATTCTTACACTGGATTACTCCACATCTTTCCTCATCGGGTGGGATTTTCCAGCCCCGCCAATCACCGGGACCATCTGGTCCCACAGAAAGCCAATGGACCTTTGGCTGAGCCGCTGAATCTCTCGCGGTGGGTCCTGCCACAACGGGGCCGGAAAAACCCAGCCATAGCCAACATACAGCTTATGATACAATGATTATTGTCCCCTAAATGTTCTCTTACTGACATTTGATCCACTTAGCCAACCTTACTCCCAAAAACCAGTCCAGCAATGCCTCCTTTTTCGTCGCACTGCAAACATGCTGCTATAAAAATTCTCCTGAGCACACTGCAGAAATTCTTGCCCCTCTCTTCCCTTTATGCTACCACTTTCCCTATATATGCTTGGTTAATTAAAGTACCCATTACAACTATTGTATAATTCTTGCACTTGTCTTTAATTTCCTTGCAAATTTATCCCTCTACATCTTTCCCGCTAGTTGGTGGCCTATAGACTATACTGAGCAATGTAATTGCACCTTTTTTGCTCCATATCTCTAGCCAAAGATTCTGTCCTTGACCCCTCTGGGAAATCCTCTCTCTCCAATGTTCTCCTTAATCAGTACTGCCACCCCTGCTATTTTCAAACAGCTATCCAGGGCACTGCTTGTAAAAACACAAACATTTAAGTTGTACAATATCTTCAACAAACCTGCAGACAGAGTGCCGCATAGATACACTTGGTTGAGGCCAGACAGGTATGCCCCCTCCAGGATAGACTTCCTCTTTGTGATCCAAGCATTCGTGGTCAGGTCCATCGATGTCAATCTCACGTTCTCCCCTGACCACTGCCAACCGTCATCTACCAGAGGGTTGGCAGGGGAACATGGAAATTTAATATGAAACTGTTGACCCCAGGAAACAATGAGGGACCCAAGGGGGGATATAATTGTTAGGGAATCATGAAGCCCCTCTTTGAGTTCTCAACGAATTGTTGAGAAGTGATCAAAGTGAACATCAGGAGGGTCTTCATCCTCGAAGGTTCAGAAGGTGAGAGGGAAACAGAATGAGAAGCATGAAAAATCTGCTCCTGCTGCAGTCGATGGAGGTCAATGTCAAGGAGGAACTCCAAGAGGTGAATAGTCAGCAAGCCATCCTGTTTGCCACAAAGGCTTCCAAGAGCATCTTCCACTCCAGAGTCTGCTCAGTGGTGCAGGGTGAGACTTGCTTGCGTTTCTTCTTCCAAAATGTACACACACAGATCTGTGTGATCAGCAGCCTGAAAGAAGAAGACTTCACTGTATTGTCATTGCATTCTGACATATTCTTTTATACTAAGCTGTATGGCATGAAGCCCACAGACAGCACGGCCTCCCAGACCTTTCTCTACCATGGGTATCTTAGGTGAATCTGGACAATCACTAACTCTGGACGACCTGACAAAGGCTGTCAGTTTCTTTGAGATGAGTAAAACTCCAAGAAGCCATGGTTTACTGGCCAAGCTGTATTCAACTTTGTGGGGTTTGATCAGTTCAGAGCTGCTGGCACTCAGGTCAAAACCTCCCTGTAAATGGACAACCTCACCGTCTTCTGCTCGGACCTGCTGTCAGTTCATAGATTGATGAGCATCTGTGAACAGTTCAAACTAGCCTCAGAAACCAAAAAAAAACCTGGCAAGAATGAAGTTACGTTCTTTGGGAACTGGGCTGACTAATCCTTTGTCTCCTTCGTCATCAGGTCAGACAAACTGGAGGTACTAGGGAAATGATTCAGAGGGAATGGGGCATGTGCTAAAAACTGGCAGAAGCAAATAGCCAAGGCGAAACAGGAACTGGGTAAGTATTGTAACCTGGTCATCAGCTGCCAGATGCTCTCAATGTTGCTCTACATGGCAAATGTCTGGCCCATAGCCCGCTCCTGCACATGGTGGTCACCCGAACCATCTTCCACTTTAACTGAAGATTAAAGATGGACATTTGTGTGCAGCTGCATCAAGCTGGGCATGGAACCTTGGTACACAAACACCAAGGGTCAGATTTTGCAGACTTAGGCCAACTCTGAAGACCTTTCAAAATGGTGGGCAGAATCCAGATGCAGCAGCCCCAGCCCCATTTCTAGCAAATACTATTTTTGTCAGCAGGAGAAAGAGAGAGGGTGAATCATGCAGACGGGAAACCCAAACTCAGCAGAGCCATTTGAAATTACAGCTGAGTTCAAACATTCCAATTTTTGCTGTTTCGGGGGCCTTAACCCGCAATGTGGGAATCACGGTTTTATGGTGGAGGTGTAAATGCTCTTGAAGTGCAGATAATTTATGTTAAGTGTCATGATCTGGAGTGCTTTTAATCATCAGTCCTTTAAAAATGAAAAAAAAGCATGCTGCAGCTGTCAGTTAGGGTAAAAAAAAGATACCCTCTGCTAGAGTGCATTGATTAACAGGCCACCTGGGGTAGCTAGGGAAAAAAATTAGCTATCTGTTCCTGCAGTTTCATTAGACTTTATTGTTGGCATTTCCCATGCGTTGCATTACAGCTGAGAACATTGTGAATGCTTGGCTGAGTTTCAAAGGCTCCAGAATTGCTTGTGCCAGCAGAGCACTGAGTTCACATTTTGATTGGCAGTTTTAAAATGCTATTAAAGGACTAGCCGTTTTTGGTGTGGCTACTGAATAGAAGTGTGTTTGTTTTGACAATAGATTGACCACTTGAGAGAATTTAAATTTTTTGAATGTGTTTCATGAATGAGAGTTTTTTTCAGTATGAAGCGTATAGTAAAAACTCTCTTAGATTGTTCGACGTTTATCTTTTCTCATCCCCACCTGGCTCCTGAAGTCTGATATTAGTGGACACTGGGTGAGTGGCTATGGAGTTGGCATGGGGATATGAGGGGACATGGAGGTGGCAAGGGATATCAGGAGGCATGAAGTGGGTGGAAGGTGAGGTCTAGAGCATTATGGGGCCTAACAGCCTTTTGTACAACTGAACCAAAATCTCGAAGAATCGAGGCGGGCCTTCTAACCAGCACACTCACCTGCACTCACCTGCCTCCATGGCGGCCTGCGTGGCTGCCTCCAAACTGCCTCTGGAGGTGGCAGGCCTGACTCCATTTCGCCCAGCCACCACAGGACGTAAAAATGACATGCAGGAGCCCTTTTAAAGGAGAAGGGTCTGCCAAGTCAGGAAATTTCCCGACTCAAGCTTCCTACCTCGATCACAAGAATTCAGCCCCAAGTGTCACTATGTGCTGAGATTCTATTTGTCCTCAGTGTTGCGAAGGAGGGAGCTGCCATGTTGCTGCAGAACATTTCATTCAGTTAGACAGTGCCTTACCACCTGTCCCTTATGGGAAGGTTTGCTCAAAAAAATTTTGACCACAAGTCCATCAGGAAGCAGTCAACACATAACGTCCTCAAGGCCCTGCAGGAAAAGGAGACGGTGGATCCTGTCAGATGGTTCCCTGAGTAGACTGTCAGAGTCATTTGGCAGAATGCCTCATCACCAGAACTTTCAAACACTAAGACATAGTTTGGCTGGTGATGATAAGGCCCCTCCCTGTCAGATCCTTCATGTATACTCAGAGGCGGCTGCAGGATGAAAGGGACCATGACCCGGCTCCTTCTGGAATATGCCCTTGCAAAGCAGGTCTGGAAAGAGACACAGTGGTTTTTGTTGAGGTTCATCCTGAGCAGCTCCGTGACCCAGGACCCTGTGCTCCACAAGCTGTCCCCAGGGACGCACACCGGAACAAGCATCAACTGCAGGTGAGGGACCATCAATTCGGAGAAAGACACTCATTGGTCTGCCTGAAACTTGCTCGTCTTCCAGAGCAAAGAATTGTTGACAACCTAGTGTTGCGGACTGGCAGAGTCCAAGGTCCAGGACTATGTGCTGAGGGACGCACTAAATCTTGGGGCAGCCGTTGTATTTTGCTCCATGCCTTAGTTGGTATTTGTTGGATGGCCCTTCATTTTTGTATTTTTGAGTTACTGCTCTGATACTTTTCTTCATTATCCTTCATTTCTGTTGTCCTTCATGCCATATTTTACAAAAGGATGAGGTTGGGTATTCCTTTAGGGAGGGGTGGGAATTTGAAATGAACATTTGCGTAATTGAGATGTGAATGAGAAGTTCACAAGGGACTAACAAATGCTCCCAGGGCATTTTGGCCACACCAAATTTTGCCATGGATATTTACCTAGTGGATTAATCCTCTGTTTACCACCCCCACCCCCCGCCCCACACCTACCTTGCAAGGTAGCTTTGCTGTTGTGAGTAACTAATTCTTGCTTTCCCACCACTGCAACTTTTTCCTTCATGATAAGCTGCAGCTCTTGAGAAAGCTCCTCCTGGCTCCGAGATTTCAGTCTGCGGGCAAGTGTGTTGCAGGCCAAGAGCTCTGGCCAAGCTTTTCCTGTGCCTGTACTCTTATTCAACAGACGTGGGTGAGTCTCAGATTGCAAAAGCTGGCACAGCCATGCCTGCTGTGTCATGGATAGGAGCAACCTCAATTTAGCTGAGGTGATGAGAAGTAGGACTTTGATCCTGGAGGTGAAAGGGATGTGTGTAACTCAGGATTACCAAACATCTCTGAAGTTACAGTTTAAGAACATTATTTGGACAAAATACATGAAGATCAAACTTATGTTATAACTGACTTCAGGAATGCTTGTTGCAGGCAGTTGGTGCCATAAGCAATTTGAGTCCACTGCAATATTCATAGGACTTTAATAACCATAAAAAGTCACCAAAATATGGTCATTTTCAATATTTACTCTTCAGGGGTTCAAATATTCAAATTTTGAGAATAAGCAGAGTGTATCATTGTTAAACTTGGTCTCCACAATGTCTATTTGATTACCTCATAACAAGAGAGAGGATTTACACTTCTGTCAGCACCTTTTAAATTTGACATGTTTAGAAATGGTTCTGATTAATTTGATGATCTTATCAAGTGAACATTGAACAGATTTGTATCCTTTTGACTAGGGTTTCATTGGAAGAAAAGGTCAGACAGCAAAGTCCTAATTTTAACTCTACTGGCAACCTGTGCGTAAAATTCTGTCATAAAAAGCTGTTAATGTTGACCAGATGGCAGTAGTCAGATACAAAAACAAGCACCACTTCAGCTTCATTTCATGAGATGTCAGCACTGTCTCTAATTTGTTCCGTGATCCATATTTTCTAATTATTTCTAATAATTGTTTACCTGTCTTTGTATCCAGTGTCAGAGTCAAATGGAATGATTGGGGATCTATACGGAATGTATAGTCAGAACAGTGCGCCAGAAGTGGTCCACGCAATAGACAATCAATGCACTCCTTCTTCTGAGTCACGCTCATTAGAGTTGTGGTATCCCAAGTGTGTGTAGTGTCTGAGGAATAAAATTCAGCCCATTGAGCATGCTCAGTCTTTCAGTTAGATCGTGCCTGATCTGTGCCCAAACTCCATGTGCCCATCTCACTCAGAAGGAAGCCCATCATGTCAAGAGAAACTCATCTAGCCCCTCTCCTCACTTTTATCCTGTAGCCCTGCTAATCTTTACTTCAGACTCAGTTCGCCTGCTGCATGCTGTTGGATGCATTCCTACACACCTGAGGAAATTATTCTGCTTAAAGAGACACCCAGCTCTCTTTGTTCCAGGGTTTTTTTTTAAATTCCAGCCGTTTATATTTAATTGTTCTGTCTGCACACTTGAATCACTACTCTAGCTCCATCTGGAATGATTTTTCTGTCAGCATTTATTACTCAATTTGGAAGAGCAAAGCTGGTAATACCTGGTCGCACTTCAAGAAGGAGCAAGATATTCCGTTTTGAAGAAAGCACCAAAGATATCTTGTGGCGGGAATTGCAGGAGAGGGAGGGAGATGTCTTTATCTGTCAGAACTATAAAGGTGCTAAAGGGAACCAAAATCAGCTAGCCCAAGAGGAACAAGAAGCACCTGACTGGAGGGTATGAACACTTCTATTTACAGTTGACCTCCGGGGCTCTTCATTTAAAAGAAATTTGCTTTTTGAAGACCAGTGATTACACAAGTCATTGGGGGAAGTGCCTAACTGCTTCCAACATATGGTGGATGGAGGACTCCACAACCTGCACGCGTGGAGTGCTCATGAAAGACTTTGCTAACATACAACATGAGGGGCTGCTCAAGGGACATCTGTAAGTATGGAGCCATGTGGCAGCAGCAAGTGTGTCTACTTTTGCACCTCTCCTGAATGCTCTGTCTGCTACAGTACGGGCCTTGGCTGCAATGTTACCTCCTCCGTAACAGATTATCTGATCAGCTTGGCTAAATGGAAAGATTGGTGGGGGTTGGTAGTGGTGAGTAGGGGGAGGAGGTAGTGGTGCAGCCTGATAGAGTGAAGAGTTTCCTTGCCCCCAGGTAGCTGCCCTGAAAATGTAGCTGACAGATGTGCCACAAAGATTCCTGCTTCAGAGTTTCCTAGAAAGAAACACAAGCATAACATCACACTGCCAAAAAAGTTCACTCATCAATCGTTTGAAAGGGC